>NC_083855.1:8342500-9542500 GCF_029169275.1 Apis cerana | reverse complement strand
TTTGGATATTGTTTGCTTCAAAGGAAAAAAGGATTTGTTTTCAAAATTCGTATATTTACATAGAGACCATCGATATCTTTACAAAATATAAAATTGTTCGAAACAGAATGTGAAATGTTAATGTTTTTACACGATGCTTATTAAGATAAGATATATCTGATAATGATTCAGAAAATTGTTAATTGAAATATATGTATACGCACGTTGAAGAGAAGTGCTCCGATAGACCAATAATCGATCCGGCTCGAGGATCGTGCAGAATTCGTACGAAATATAAGAGGAAGTTTAATTAAGCTGCCGTGGTTGGAAGTAAAAATTATTTATAGAGCAGTCGCGTTTAATGAGGCCGGTAAAATCGAGCACGCGGTGCTTCAATATAATTAGTTATTAAAATTGAATCCTGAAAAGCAATCTCCTGGAAATATTTACGAGTTGGGAGAATGGTAAAAGATGAATGTCGATAATTAGCGTCTCTTAACGATCAATATTGTAGTTACATTCATAGCTTACCCAGAAGTCAAGTATTTTCGTCCCACTCTTTTTAATATCCTTTCAATATGCTAGAATGCTGGAATGCGATTGGCCAAAGTTTTATTTTCGTCCGTGAAAATTTTTACAAAATCTGTGTATATATTCTCGAAACGTTTTAGATTTGCGTTGTTAATTGCGAAATTAAAAAAGGAAGAGAGAGAGAGAGAGAGAGAGAGAGAAGCAATTTAATAAAACAACTTTTTCAAAGTGATGATTTTTTTCAAACTACCAAAGACTACTACACTTTTTTTCACCGTTCTTTTTCACAACACCACTTGATTTTTGTAACCGTTCCCTCTTTCTTTCCTTTTTCCTTTTTTCCCTTTTTTCCTTTTTCCCTTTTTTTCCCACATTGCATCGATATCCCCGTAGATGAAAATAGGATGCGAATCTTTACAAAGCCCCGCAACGTTCGTCTCAAATTCGCTCGGATATTTCCAATAACAGCGATTCCATCGTTTCCTATTTGTTTTTTAACTCTCTCACCTCCATCGAGAAACTACGTTCACCCCAAGCGCGACGTTCGCGTTTTTTTCGAGATAGTTTGCGCAAAAAGCGGCGAAAGAAGAGAATATCGCGATATCATTACAACACCCTTCCCTCGAATTACGAAGGAAATCATAATTTGGAAAGTCTTTTATTTTATTTGTTATTTTTTTTTTTTTTTTGCGCGAGTCTCTCGTTTCTTTAGCCTTTGTTAAAAGTCCAACGATGATATTGTAACGACGGTATTACTTATCGACAAACAATTGCAGAGAGACGAAACAAGCACGTTTTCTTGATAAATGGAAACAATTTCTTTGACTTGTTGAGAGGAGAGAGAGAGAAAAGAAAAGAATTAAGGAACGCTCGAAATTTATTTAGAGGATGGATCATTCAATTTATTCGAAGATATTGGATAGAGCGCAATTATCGTTCAAACACGCTTTCGGTCGTAAGAGATGTAAATTGGTCGTAAAAACGTAAATACTTTCGATGGTTTTACTTGAAATCTCTTCCAAACTTTCGAACGGTAATACGGCGCGTATAAATCTTCCCATTTTTCCAAGCTAACGAATTTCATAATTTATAAATAACCCTCGTGCGTAAAGACCACGGATCCAATCACAAAACGGAGAAACCCTCGCGGCGCAAACAACTCACGTCTCGCATAACCGTACCGTACGATTGCTTTTTAGCAAGGGACGTATCCATACGGGAAAGGTTAAAAAGCTGGTGCACGCGAATCCACACATCGTCCACGTTATTACGACGCCGCGGTACCGAGCCGTGTACGCTAGATCGTTGCTTGTAAAACATCGCGATAAAAACGCGCCCAGGGTCAGCGACGTGACCCCTGGAAAATAACGATTTGACTTGCCGCTTGCGAGGAGGAGGAGGGGGAGGAGGAGGAGGACGAGGAGGAAGAAAAAGATGGGGTGTTGGTTGGTTGGATGACGGCCTCGAAGACGGTTGAACGCGGAGGAAAACTATAAAAAATTTTTTGCCCTCCGTGGGCCGAACAATTAGCAACGTTGAAAGCCTGCTTTCGTAGCGTTGGTTAACGGTGAAATGGCGCGCGCACGCATGCCCTTCCCCTCCATCCCCCCTCGTATAAACCCTCGTAATCGTAATGTGGATCGTATGGGCACACGTCGTCCTCTCGAGCGGTCCATAAAGTCGGATAAACTGCCGAGTTTAAAGGTTTCGTGCGAAAACGACAGTGGGGTAAATTGATCGTGAAACGATCTCTCTACTTTTCGAGAAAGTTTCGAAAACGTTTGAAAGCGCTTGTTTCATCCTTTCTCGAACGTGATGCGATTTTTAGCCGAATCGATTAAATAATTATTATAGACTCGTTGTTTAGCAGATTTAACGTCGAAGTAAATTTTCCAAGTTGTTTCTGTCGTTTTCTGATCTTATGCTTTTTGCAATCGTATATACGGATTAGTAATTATTGGATTCAGTTAGTTCGAAGTTAATTGATCGTGAAATGATCTTTTTTCGAGGTCGAGAACGAAAACGTTTCTGTTTGCTTCGTTTCGTTTCTTGGAGAAATTAGTAGATTCAGCGTCAATTCCCTGGAGAAATTTTTATATCGTGGTTTTATAAATAATCGGATCGGTAATAATTGTAGATCGCACTTTTTGAAACAAAGAGAACCAGATACAGGTTTTTCTTCTGAAAGAAGGAAGAGAGAAAGTGTAAGAATATGAAAATATTAAAATGTATGAAAGAACGTAGGCAATGAATATACGTTACACCATATATTTCTTTTTCTCTTGAAAAGATGTAATTTGTATATTTTTTTTTTAGAATTTCAAAGAAAGAAAAATATACATTTAAATTAAAAAAAAATTTAAATGTTAATATATCGTATGTCATAGATTTACTAATCAACCGTGATTAAACTTTGAATGGGGTTTAATTACAGGATGTTATCTATAGTAATAGTCTATAATTATCCGACTCGTAGTGGATATGCTAGTTCATTGAATTTTGTAATAGCCAGTTTATGGCAATTATTGGAGTTAGGTAAACCAATAGCTATGTGTAATTGGCGGAACTAAGGGAACGTGAGATCCATTGTGATCGCTGTGTGGAAAAGACGAAGAGTTACGTGAACGCTTTTGATAGCTTTATCACCAACTCGTTTATGTAATGTATTCTTCCAACGTGATGGAAATTCTAATGTGAAAATGACATTTAAATTACATCGTTTCGCGCGATGGAAGAAAATTGAAATAGCTTTCGACTACCTTTTACCCATCCAAAAAGTATTTTCTATCTCTAGAAGGATAGATTACGTGTATTAATTTCTTCAATTTTACGTATCAAATTAAAATCGTTTTGATCAAAGATCGCAACGTTTACTTAACGATGATCCAATAGAAAAGTGGGTTTTTCTAAAGAATCCTATTATCCACGTATTCTCGCAACAATCTTCCTTCAATTTCATATACAAATAGCAATATTATCGTGTTTGTTCGCAAATAATTACTTCATCCATTAAGAACGACCATCCTCCAAGAATCTCAGCGATCGATCGATCGATATAGAAATAACTATTTCCTGATTCACCGAGACGAAAATTCCAACGATCGTTCGTTTCATATAATTTACCTCGAATGTTTATTGTGCATTTATTAAAAAAAATTTAAATTTATCGAAAGTCCTCTGTCTATATAACTTCCTCCGTATATTTTCTGCGCATATACTAATTCTCGTACTCGTTTCGGCACTGGTCTCGTTCGACGAAGAAAAGCAAAAATCCAGTTCAACCTCGAGCCAACGAAGGTCGCCCATCGGATCGATCCACTCACCCTCGTCGTAAAACTTTTCTTACCGTATCGTGGAACGCAGGAAAAACTCTCGTTTCGGCGTCTCAGACGTATTTCTTGCCCCCGATTCTTCGATCGGCCGCGATCTCGATCGCCGATCTCGCAAGCCTACAAATGCTCGTGTCGCCTCCGCTGCCATAACCCGCTGAAAAACTCGGCCGTAATCGTGACGCATCGCGAGTTTCGTCCAGAACGAAAGACGATTTTATCTGCCCCTGCCCCGTAACTAATACCGGTTTTTCGGCCGGCCGCTCGATTTCTTGCCAATCACCGGCCAATCCTTTTATTCCGAATCGATTAAATCACCGGATAAATAAACCATGGCCGTGGTTCGTTTATTCTTCGCGTTACCGAAGCCGACCGGAAGGGATGATTGTCGTTATCCTTGACAGCGGGATCTAAATGATTCATTCGCTCTCCGAGATACCGGTAGTTATTTTCAATTCGAGGCGAACGCTTTTAATGCCTCGTTGTCCGTTTATTAATTTCTGACTTGCTTTATACGCTCGTAATTCAAATTTTCCCCTCCCCCTATTCATTCCCCGAGAGAATCTTATCTTTTGTTTTGATAGTTTTATACCTTCGTAAAAGGGGAAGAATGCTTGTGCTCGATAAATCAATTTCAGTAATCAGCACGCGACCAGGAATTTAATTTCCGTTCGTATATAACAGGAGAAATGATAAAATTTCGTCGTACGCGAAATTCGAAATTTTTGTCGACATCATCGCGTAATAATAAGAATATAAAAATGTTCGGCGCAAGCTTTCGAAAATGAATTTGCGATACGGTTGGGAGAAGAAGCGCGATTTGGCAAGGAAATAGGCGGGACACCCGGTATACAGAGAGATATGTGCGCAGCATTTCGCATAGTTGCTTGGAAGATTTAATCGGCGAGTATCGGCGCGGAATAGTTACATAATTGCTGGCATCCCGCAACCGTATAGAGTCACGTGTGCCGCTTTATACGAACAGAATCGGTTTTTGCTTTCTAACTAAGGCCCGTTCAATCCGTCCAGCCCACGTTTCTTGCTCGTCTCTTTCCGACCGATCGAACGATCCTCGGAAATTCTACTCGAGCTCGAGTAATTGATTTTAGGCTTAATCGAATATATATATGTTTAGGATGCGCGTGTTTCTAACCCGTTATCTCTCTGATTTATCGTAATAATTTATCGATATTTCGATATCGTTATCCGGACGAGTGGCGTCGATCGAATTAATCCACGGGAATAAATTATTATACGAGATTTTCCATGGTGGGATGGTTTGTGAATCATGTTCCGGATCGTAGTAATAAAACGCATTTGTAAATCGCATTGTTGAAATGTCGGATGTTTTAATGGGTTTGGGTGGATTATATTCGATTAAAGAAGAAGGGCGGGCTCGTTACATTCGAAAGGATATAAAATCGTAATGTAATGTTAATGAAAACGCGTCAATACGCGTGTTTATTCGTCGTATCAAACACGTATTATAAAATTTCGTTAACGGAATTAAAGTGATTTAATACGGATTGATGTCCTTTGTTCGCCAATATGTTGTGCGTTATCGTGTTTCAAAATGTGTCGTGCGCGATACACAGAAATTTGTGTTCGATCAATGCTTTTCGATCGATAGAATTATAATTATTGGGAGAATACACGCGGATTCGAAAAATGAATTTACTTACTGCAAATTCACAATGCACCATCTCTCACGTCTCTTCGATGGTTAAAATCGGCGATTCAAAATTTTTCACCAATTGCCGTGTAAAATAAAATATCGACAAGATTCTAATCGCAATTAAGCAATAAAATATTACCCAACAGCGGGATTACTACGGAAGTGTTCGAACGCGTCACGTACCACTGCTTGTTCTCAAGAGCTCAATGACTTGCTGCAATGAATTGTAAATTCATTCGTCATAAGGGTCAAACTTTTCAAACGCGATTCAAAATTCTCCAAATTCTTGCACGAAATATGAAATCGACAAGATTCTAATCGCAATCAAGCATTATAAAATGTTTCATCAGCAACAGCTGGAGAATGCTATGAGAATGCTTGAACGCGTCACGTACTCGTTCAGAGCTCAATGACTTGCCTACTATAAATGTTAAACGCGATTCAAAATTCTCCAAAATTCTTGCACGAAATCGACGAGATTCTAATCGCAATTAAACAATAACATTATAAAATGTTTCGCAACAGCTGGAGTGTTCGAACGTGTCGTCGCTCGTTCCCAACTCAGAGCTCAATCATCTCCTCTCCAGGAGGATCTCGCGTCGCAGAGTCACGGCTAAACAGCCGTATAAAAAGCATTTAGATGGATCCCACGCTATCTTCTAAACGATCGCCAACTGGCCACTACTCGCGCGTATTGTATATCCAAGCACAAACACCAAAACACGACCTCCTCTCTGGAGCGCGCGCATAATTTGCTGGAAGATTTAATCGTGGAGCATCGGCTCGGAATACTTACATAATTGCCGGCGTCCCGCAACCGGTATGGACTCACGCGCGTTGCTTTGCCGTGGATTTATGCTTTTGCCAACTATCTCTCTCTCTCTCTCTCTCTCGCTCGCTCGCTCGTTGGTTTGGATTAGACGGAAGAGACAGTGCGCATGTAGTACATGTGCGACGCACACGCACGCATAGCATCGGTAATTGATTTTAGATTTAATTTAATTAAGCGGCGATGCATCGGCTTTTCAGCGCATTTGCTTGGCTTTTAGCGTCTGAGACCCGAGAGTCTTATTGCGTCCGCACGCTCGATGGAATTCACGATCGCGTCCCCTGGATGTCATAAAATAGTTTGCACGTCGGGCCGCGTGTTACACGCGGGATATGGAAGACGTTGCCTCTTCCTTTTCGAATGGGCGAGCGCAAATTGCCCGCCTCGAGACGCGCCGTGTTCGCCGACGGACGACGTAGAATTTTCTTTGATCGCTGTTGCGGGTATATAGCCCTGGCCTCTGGTAATCGCGTATGTAATTCCGTCCTCCGTGGCCTATGTTTAATTCCGAGGCATCGTTAATTGAAGAGCTAGAAGGACGTAAGGAGGAAGATAGCGTAAGTGGCAAATTTCAGCGTTTAGATTTCCCCTCCTATTTTTTGGTACATTTTTTGGTACGTACTATTCTCTCTCTCTCTCTCTCTCTTTTTCCTTTAATGCTCGACATCTAATTATTAAAGGAGCCTAGCCTCGAGTTTCTCGAGATGTAAACTGCTCGCTGGCAACGACTCGAGACGCTAAATTAAGCGTCATCGAGTCGTTGCGAAGACTTTTTACTCGGCATTTATGCCGAATTTATCAATCCCTTAGTCAGCTTTCTGCATACTTCTTCCGTAGAATCGTAATTAAAATACAAATATTTTGACACTTAAAATTAGAACAAGAGAATTACTTACTCCCAACTATGTGTGTGCGTGCGCGCAGAGCGATCAATTCTTCAAATTGGAAAATTCTTCAAATCGATACTCTTACTTCCCTTTCCCACAGTCTGCTTAACTTACCTCTTACCACTATTGAAATCAACAGAAAATCAACGGTAAATAAGCCCTCAAGATAACTGTAACGATGTGTTTCACGTCCGTGTCACGTGTCATCCGTTCTCCTTCGCATTGCATTTTTCTCCCCGCAGATCCGAGCCCTACTCGGATCGTTAGAGGTAAACGCCGCGCAAATTGCAACCCCCGGCGCAGGCAATTTGTTCGCGTGATACACACACACACACACACACACACATATATATCGTTTGATGCAACGGTGCCGCATTAATTCTCTTCAGGCGTACGATCGCGCAAAACACACGGCCTCGATCGGTTCTCGATGGTAATTCCACGTCGTCCGCGACAATGGGCGGCCCTTCCCTCTCCCGTGCCTTTCGCTTTTATCATTCGCATTACCCTGTCAGCGTGTAAACCATATCGAGGAGAGGCTTGGGCACGCCAGGAGGTGAGCCATGCATTATCGTCCGACCATTATCGATCGCTTCGACTTTCTGTCGACGCGTAGACGCGTACCACCGGAAGAGAGAGGGAGAGAGAGAAGCAGAAACACATCCATCCGATCCCGTTCAATTTCAAATTTATGTTATTTCTAGTTTATAGATATCGGCCTGGGTATAGATAGCGCGATGTCGATCCCAGTTTCCCCTTTTCGAGTCTCGTTGGAATATCGAGTGGCCTTTGTTCGTGTCGCGTACGCCTTACTTTAGCAAGAGCGTTGTTGTTCGAAACGTTCTCTCTCTCGTTGTTCGAGAATTGTAGAGTAAAGTTCGGAGCGTAGGAGGAGATACCTCGTTGTAAATATCGCGTTGAAAAGTATTTTTTAGGTGAATCAATTCTTTTTTCTTTGGTTTTTATTCAGAGTCGATTAACGATTTATAAACTCGCGAATAAAATTGAAATAATTAATGTCTGGTTAATTTATTTCTTTTCTCTCTCCTATCTTTCTTTATATATATTTTGTTTCGATAATTATACCGTAGCATATTGATATTACATATTATACATTCCATTCGATATCGATTTAACTTTTTAAGAAAACCCGGAAATCGGAAGATTTAAAGACACATCCACTCTGCTAATCTTCGTTTGAAAAATATTTTTCAATTTCGACAATTGCATCCGAGCAATTGCATTTCCAAAACGCGCATTCGTTCCACTTTTTAATCACTTCCTCGGGCCGAAACTCGGTTATCGATTAAGAAGCATTAAAGTTCGATTAGTCACACACGTTTGGCCATCGATGGAGCAGAAGTAATGGCGTCTGGTGCCCGTAATACTGAAACGAATCGACGTCTTGCCCCCACGATCGGCGAAAAGAATGGAACGGGAGGGGGAGGGCGAGGAAAAGAAAAGGAAAGGAAAGAAGAGAAGAGGAAAGAAAGAAGAAAAGAAAGTCTGCCGGCGATAAGTATTTAAAACGATATACGCGACGAGGCGACAACGCCGATTACACGATGCAACGTCTTGAAAATTGATTTTTCCCCCGCGCGACGTTTTATCGTAAATCAATGCGGCATTCCGGCCGCAGCGAGCTGCAAAAGTGTCTGTAAAATGCGGGCGTTCGGCCAGATCGGATCGGATCGTGACGTAAAACGGGAGTAGAGCGCGATCGAACCGCGATACATTATTCCTCCGGTGTCGGGAGGGGGAGAAGATCGAAATAAGGGGTCTACGAGTGAATCACCATCGATTCTATCGAAAACACTCCTCGCAATTCATCGCGACACGTCCCGCCTTCGGAACTGCCTGTCTGTCCCATTTACATTTTCATCGTGGATCGGCCGTATAAATTTCTGCCCGCGTTCTTCTTCGGGGTGAATAGTCCTGGACACGGAGCTCTTGATACGTTCGATGGGGGGAGGGAGGCTTTCTTTTCTTTCCTTCTTTCTTTCTTTTTATCTCGACGAGATATTTGGATGTTCGAAATCTTGTGCACTGCTGGAATTTTCTTCGATGGAATTTTTTTCTTTTTTTTGTTTCACAGTGCGTGATTTGACGAGGAATATAACATATGGAATTGTAACAATCGTTGCAAATTGGAACGCAAAGTGAATTACAAATATATCTGAATTTTCTTCTTGCAAATTATTGTTTTCAAAACAGAAGAGAGTAAGTAAAACTTGTTGTTTTCGGTTCGTCGCGGGACAAGAAACGGGGAGATGAGTCGAAACGAAAATTAATCCGTCCAGTGTACATCGATTGGGTTGGAGATAGGATCGTAAGAGGGAAACAGAGTTCCGTGGAGACGATGGAATCCGACGTTGTTACTTCGGGTTCGTTGAACGTCTAGTGGAAAGGGTGGTAGGGAAAGGGGAGAGTTGGAAAAATGTAAGGAAACGGAGGACCGCGCCATTTTTCCATCCCCCCGTCCCAGTGCATGACTTACGGCCCGTATTATCGTTACGATCTTTTTTCCTCGGTCGGGAAAGGGAGGAAACCGTGGTTCGATAACGTCATGAAAGTGAACACCGTCTTGGCTCGAGCTCCTTTTATTGAATCCACGGGAAACAGCTCTCTTTCTCCGCTTCTACAAATGAGCCTCGGGGTAAAGCGTTCCTCTGAAAACGGAACCATTATGACGGTGCTTCTGTTCCGATTTTATGGGAAACCCGATAATTCGATCGACGATAAGTCCTTTTAAATAAGACGTTCCTGATTCAGCCTCTCCTTTGTGAATGAATTACCGGCGACCTCGCCGGTTAACGATCCTCCTCTTCTCAAATAAATATTGCGGGAATAAGACACTTTATCTTCCATTTCAACCCTTTATGAAACGGTTAAAGCGGCATCGAATTTACACGATTAAACGGGATCGAATTAATTCAAATTGAGTAAGCACGATACGTAACGTTTCTAATTTTTTCTTTTTAAGAAATATATTCTTCTCCCATACAATTTATCATTTCGTTAAAATATATCTTCGACCTGTCGACAACCTGTTGTTGAACATTTGAAAAGTAATGGCGCCTGATGCAAAGATAATTGAGATAATTCGCTTAAATTACATACCCACATTCGTTTCGATATTACAATTCTTGACTCGAAATCGAATCGAAAATGAAAAATAGTATATTGGAATAATTTCGATGTTTTCACGTTAAACTCTTTCTCGCGAAATAAAAATATAAAGATTAATTACGAGATAATACTGTTGTACTTCACTCGCGATCAAATCAAGATCTGAATTTGTGCAAGGTGCAAGTTTTTTTTTGGAGAAGAACGAGGTAACGTTGGCTCGCGATAAATTCCGGGATAGGGAAATTAACGTCGGGAGAAAGAGGGGAGAAAGAAAAAGGAATGAGCGTACAAGGGGCGACTGCATCCCTTGTTCTACACCGGGGTGAATACGCACTGCATACTGAGCGGAACATTACCGACATTATAAATGAGAATCGTAAAATATTATGGCACGCCCTGCTATATTCCACCTTTACCTCTTTCTTTTTCCGTTATTCCACCACCGCTGGATTCCTCTTCCGTTTTTGCGCTCCGGATGAAATTGGCGCAAAGTGCAGCTGTGAATTACGGTATAAATTTTTCAAACGATCTATTGTTCCCTCCCCTCTTTTTCCCAGCTCTTTGCGGTTTCTTTTTCTTTCTTTTCCTTCTTTTTTCTCCTTTGTGAGCGAATTTCATTCCTTTCAACAGGGGGAGGGGAGGGGGAAGGAAATTGAGACTTAATTAAAAGACAGGTGTCTCGACAGGTTGTAATATCGAGTTAACGGGTGAAGGTTATATGGTTAATTGGCCGAAAGAGCAGACAAATTGGTCGTGGATAATCTTCAACGTCAATATTCATTTAATTAACCGTCAATTATAGTTCGTTTTGCGGGGATAATGGGGATGGTAATTTTATTTGAAACGATTATTTCGATTATTCCATCGAATAAATTGATATATATCGGTATTGCTTTCGCGGAAATTGATTGATCGATTCCCCTTGATTAATTCTCGATTTTAACCAATAATTCATTCATCGTGCATTAATAACGACTTTATGATTTATAATTTATTATCTCTCATCGATAGTTTTCGAAATTTAATTTTTGTACATTGTTTCTCCACTTTTATTTATTCGAATTTTTCTTCTCTTGTCAACATTGCCGTACAATTTATATACACGGTTATATTTCTCTTCTTTGACGTACTTTCTTTCATTATCATCGCGATCTCTCGATCGCATGTATTCTCGATTCGTGTCGTCGACACACTGCGCCAGTTTCGACCGATCGAACCGGTTACCACACGCGATGTCGCATCGTTTTCGGGAAAATATTACGACATCCTTTCTATGTCACCCCAGTTCCATCCTTCGATCTTCTTGTATCACGAGATTCAGCCCAACCTCAAACAGTTATTATCGCCTCAAGGAAATTGCAAATCTCCCTTTCTCTCTTCATATTGTTAAAATAAAATTCCCATAAAATTATTCCATCTCCAAATCTGTTATCACATTTCATCCCATTCTACGTTTCGCAAAATTATTCAAATTATTTCCAAATCTATCTCACACAAAAGTTTCACCCTCTTCGACCCCGTAATCGCAACTCCATATCATCCAATATCATCTTCCAAACTTTTTCCCCGCAATTTCCGACCGTCCGAATATTTCACTCCTTTCAGATCTTCGCAAACAACTTCTCGAAAAACGATTCTCCTTCCCTAATGCGATATAAATACGTACAGCACGCGTACACATACAGCAATTCTCGTGCATTTCGTCCTCCTTTCTCTCTCTCTCTCTCTCTCCGTCTCTCCCTCGATCGTTGCGCAGTTCCCTCGATCCACGGTCAGCTCGAAGGCGGATAATTAACGAGCGGAACGGCAACGACCTTAAGAGTTTCGCGCTCGTCTCGCTTGATATTTATGTTATTCGTTAGCGAGCGCAATTTAGGCAGCCGACGAAATTAATTGCACGCCGCGAGGATTGTACGCGAGGAGGAGAGAGAGAGAGAGGAGGAGAAAAAGGCTGCCGGTCAATCAGCCGGCCAATATCGACGAGGAGGTGATCGGTTGCTCGAACGTGGAACGTGGGATTGACTGTTACGGACAGTTACTTATGGCTCGATAATTGGTATAATAAGTTGTGGGTGAAGCTTGAAGTTGCCAGCGGCTCGTTAGTCGTAATTCCTTTCGGCGGGCGACGATTATTTATCGTGGCCGATCGCGATTATATATCATTGGAGTGGGGAAGCTTGGTAGCCTGGTTATTGATAGCCTTCTTGCCTGGGATTCAAATGAACAGTTGCCCGGAAAATCGTCTTTCGAACGAAAGAAAGAAATTTCAATTGAATCCGCGATTAATCGTTCAAGTCGAGTAAGAGGAGGATCGAAAAGGTTTCGGCGAAAAATTTGTACATTTTGAAGAATATCGATCGTTGCTTTCCTTTCGTCGATTAATGCTCGCGTCCATGTTGAATGAAATATTTATCCATTCCAGAGTGTTTAGAATCCAAATGGATTCTCGTTATTTGGCATATTAGAATTCTAATTTTATTGTTATTATTATTTGGGTGTATATATATATATATACATACATATATGTAAGGATTTAAATGAATGAATTTATTACTTTGTTATAGCGAAAGAATTTTGATTGTGCAATGAAAGGAGGTCATTAAACAATAGTTATGAGATGTAATAATACATGTAGTAGCATTGTGTCGAGAAGTTATGATCGTTTCGATAATTGGAAGCTGTAAAAATTTTTTTCCGCCAGATATATGTTTACGGTTTGATTTTTATACGGATGTAATAATATGGACTTAATAATTCAATATTGATGAAACGATAAGAAAATTAACATTCAATTAATTTAATAAAAAATCATTATAAATTCAATTAGATTATAATGTTAATACAAATTAACGTTCGTATATCCGGTAAATTATTATTAAAAACTGAATGAATATATATATATATATATATGGATATTTACATTTTTTTTACCGTATAAATTTTTATTTACGTTACCTTTCAACTGCGAGGAAATTTAAATGTTACAATATCGTTTAATTTCCATTTGTAAAAAGATAGAAAAAAAAAACGATAAACGTGTTATTCCACCGTGTTTTATGGTAATTACGTTGAAATTCATATTTATTCGAAAACAAATTAAAACGAGCTTGTTTTTAAACTCGATACAAATTACATCTTTTCACCGGTATCTATATTTTATTTATATATTGAAATTATTATAATTTAAAAGTTTTCACGATCTTTGCAATCTTCGTATTATCCTTCGCTTCGAACATAAGGAAATATTTCAAATCCTATGGAAACATCGAAATTTCCATCGACAAACCGATAATAAACTCCACGAAATTGCCTTTGAATTCGTTCGAGAACACCACCGATCTCATTGCATCCACAAACGAAAAGGTAAACGGTTGCCGCGCGAGTAAATATCCAACTCTCTCCTCGCGGAAAGACAAGCTACGCCATGCGAAATTTCCCACGATGTGTATATATATATATATATACAATGACTCACGAAAGTACATTGTTTCGCGATATATTAATGAACGTGATTGTTGTGATTTTTTAAAAGTAAGAATTGAAATCGAATCGAGTTGAAAGTTTCGATAAAAACTTTAAACACAACTTTGTTCTAGTTTTCAAATTTTAATTTACAAATTGTTCGGAGCTATTTGTACGAAAAATTGAAGAGCAAACGTCATCTCCCTCCTCGTCGACGAGAAGATTCATCAATCTTCCGTTATATTCCGCATAGTTTCATTAAAATCAGAATTTTCGAAGGCGAATCGGATGGATGGAATCTCCCTGTGGAGCAGGGCTCGAATACTTTCACGAGCCACTGTGCACCGAATCGGCCGGTTACGCAATGCAAAAGGCTCAGCTCGAAAAACAATCGGCACTCTCGATCAGCATACTCGAAAAAAAAAGAGCGTTCTTTGCGATACACGCACACGGTTTAATTGGGTGTGGAACGGACGCTGCACGTACGAAACGCGACACGGCATTGTTACGCGGGACGGTCCAATTTGCGACACGGATTCACCCTCTGATCGGCCGTCACAATTAAAGTCGTAAAATCGCGGACTAATGGCGTCGTTACATTAATTCCGGGCGGCGGCGCGAGCGGGAAAACAAGAAAGGCTTCGTGATGTTCGGTGAATGAAAAAAAAAAAAAAAAAAAAGGAATGGAGTTTTCGATGCGTATTTGAATGGTACGCGTAAACGTGTACGTGCATGTGCGTTTGGATTGATGTTTGTTTCGATCAAAATGCGTAGTCATGTTTGACGTTCGGATGCAGGAAGGGTAGATTTGCGGATTTGTTACTTTGCGTTCTTTGCGGAATAAAAATGTAAATTTTTTTGTTCGTTAAATGTTTACAGTGGAATTTCTACTATTCGAAATTTTTTATTTTATCGCAAAAACAAGAGGAAATAATTCGAATTCTATAGTATAGTACGTGTTAATCTTTTTGGGACACATTTTTATAATAATTATGAGGAAAAGTGAGTTCTACCACGCCTCTTTAAAATTCCTTTAAACGAATGTCTCTCTATTATCTCGAATGCTAAAGATTTCACTGCGTGAGTAAAATTGTTGGAAGGAAAATTAAAATAAAAATTTCGATTCCCAAACTCTTTTCCGATGAAAAGTTAAAGTCTAAAATTCTCTAAAAACGTAAATATAGATAGATCTCTAAGTTGATTATTTTCCGTTATTTGTAATAGAATTGAATTTATTTAAATACTTAATTCCTCGTTCAGAAACTTTTTTACGTATACAATACGTTTGCAAATGGAAGGATAATAGAATAATATTTGTCCATCCTACTTGTACATCGAATTTGAAAAATGAGTGTTTTGAGTTGCAAGTGAATGAGTTGCCGGCATTCGTATACGTTGTGCACATATTCGAAGTTGAATCTCAAGTATGGACAATGCGCGAGGAGGAATGTACAACTGTACTTCTTTCATCTTTCCTCCACCGTACTCGAAAAGCGGTGCGGATGTAACTTAACTTTTGTATTATATTTTTCAAAAATTCACTTATCCGATGCGTTTCGTTACCGATGCGATCTATCGACCGAACGTGGAACATTATGTTTACGATAGGAAATCGTTTAAGAGACATTTATTCCCCGGTTTACGATGCAAAGTAAATTACACGAGAGGTATATGAGACTAAACACTCGCAGGAAATATATCATGTGCTAAAGAGACGTTTTAAGAACCTAAGAACACATTATATCGCTGTTTAAAATGAGCAAAAAAAAAAAAAAAAAAGTGTCGTATAAATGTGAGCCTAAAGGTTAATAAACCTGTTGGAGTGAAATGTGGCTGTATCTGTGGCATAACCAATTTGTTACGTAACGCGTGATATAAATTCAAAATCTATTAAAATTTCTTTTATTATCCCCGTACTCCTTCGTACATATAATTTGCCTTCAATAAATAATCTCCGTTCCGAGATGATTACCGTATCGAGTTAGAGTTTTTATACAAAATAAAACAGGGAGTTTAATTTTATACAAGCGTATAAAATATTTATGGGGATATATGTACACATTTGGAATGTATTGAATTCCATGAAAAATTATTTTATTCAGGATTCAATCTATCCTTGTTTTTATTTTCTTTAAAAATCGATAATGTTGAATAGATAATATCGATTTCGTGAATAATCGGCTATTATTGATCTTTTGTGTGTGTACAACAAGGATAAACGAATAATTTGTAATAACGTGGGATAAATTGAAAATGAATGCTATCGAAGCTATTGATTGTTAGATCAATCGAAGGGGGAAAATAACAATTGGAGAGAAATTTAGCGAGATTGTAAATCTTGTTTACATTGATAGGATAAATGTTATATTGATGTTCAATCGGGATATTCTACGGATAATTAATGTTACGTGATTATTCCAACGTTTGGAAGAACGAATAGAAAATCAAAATGTTTTAATCGTTGCAAAAATACACGGGTATAATATTTATGAAAAATGTGAAACGGATGTAAAAATTGATTATAATTCATTTTCGAAAATGGCCGGTTATTATTATTCAAGTCATATGACGGTATATATAAAATTTATACATCATCAAACGTGAGTTTATTTCACGTGTTGTCTCTCTTGTTTCAAAGAATCATAAATTTCTGTTCATTATTGTAATCGTAGCATGCTCCGATATGATAAACGAGAAGCAAACAGGAATAAATGGAAAGGTTGATGTCATCATACCCGATATATAATGCGTTGGTCGCATGATGTTATTAATGGGTTAAATATGTTATTTTATTATTGAAACATGGTCACGCACTTAAGCGCACTTGATCGTATTTAATATTATTATACGGTACAATTATGAATCGTGGAATATTTTGATGACGGTATATAAACCGTGTCTAACGAGCGGAGATTAAAATCATTCGGGGAATGATTGACCATGCTGCGAATCGCTTGACAGGAAACAAAAAAATATCACATAAACGTTACATCAAAAAAATTATTTCTCCATCGGATATTTAAAATAATATCACAATTATAAAAATAAAACATCGATAAGTTGTTAATAAACTATCATTTTTTTTCAATCTAGAAGTATTTACAAAATCTAGAAATAATTTACAAAATCGTGCGATCACTGGAAAGATGTCAAAGATTGCTTTCAAAAGACGAATTATCCCGTGATTCCACGCCGATCGCTGAAAGAACAAGCCACGATTTTAATACACCATTTTCGATGCGAATGAGAGCGATGAATTTCGTTGGGCGACCATCTTGCATCTCGCCTTTCAATTACATTACGATGCACGAACGGAGAGACGAGAAGAGCGAGAGATAATAAAAAAAAAACAGTTGCGTTTGTCTCTCAGATGAGCATCGGTCAGGTATCCGTTAAAGCCACGGTATTAATCGTTTCTGTGGAGAAACGATGTCTAGTTTGCACGGGGAAATGGATTAAATCGCGGTTTCCGTCGCTCGGCAAAAGAGGTAGTTGCAAACTGCGCTCTGAAACGAGAAATAATTCCGTGGAAAACGTTACGTTTTAACTTGGCGTTGGAGATTATCGGGCTGGTTATTCGACCGAAAATATTCGACCTTTTGACCACTATGCATCGAAATTTCAATCGTTTGGAAATCAATTTTATCCCTTCGATATTTTTTTTTTTTTCGCTTTAATATTTCTCATTTAAAGTTTTTGCCTTTTAATTATTCGGTTTCTGTATGAAATTCTGGCGAAATTTGGTCGAAATATCGGTTTGAAAACTTCTTTTCATTCTGCCATTCAATTTAATTTCTTAACGGCGCTTTTTTAATCATATATATATATATATATAATATATACCTATATGAAATGTATTTTAATTTTATATATAATTGCGATCATTAATATTATTCAAATATCGATATATTAATTCCCACAATTATTCTTGAAAATAAACATTTGTATCGTCCCCTAGAACAAAGATTGATAAATTTTATCTCTCGCGCAGGTTTAAATTTCGCGCGATCCCGCGCGCATACGGCGCGCGCAGGCACGCGATTTCGAAAACGTGGCGCGAAACGAGCCGATCGCGGTGCAGTTTTATTCGATATAACGGCGCGGCGTGTCGCGTAAGTGGACGCGATTAGCGTTGATGAGCGGCTCGCCAGAAGGAGAACGAATAACAGACCGGTCGGAGGGAGCACGTTCTGATTGAGTTAACCGACGGTATACGTCATTACACGCCAACTCGTCGGCTCTCTCTGGACGCCAAGGCCGGCCGCCGCGAAATACGCGTAATCTCGACGTAGTATTCAGGTCGTTGTTAATTAACCTGCCAGTGCTCCGGACTCTGCCACGATAAAACTTCACGACACGCTTCTCCGTGTTACGTTCATCGCCGATTTTATTCTGCCTCGCAAAATGATCCTCGATTTCAAACGTACGCTTCTATATCCTCGCTTCGAGACTTCTATATTCGAATTGGAGGAATAAAATCGGAGATCGAGAATAATTTTTTTTTTTAATTTAAGTCGGTGCGAATGAAGGGCATTGTGCGTCGTTCAAACGCAAGGAATTCCGGTTGGTCGAAGTTAAATCAGATTTCGAGTCTCGATGTTGGAGATGGTGAGTCATTCGAGTCGTATATTTCTCTATGTTGGGCTCGCGGTAATGATAAATCGTTTTTATAAAATATCGGTTTTTGCAAAATCCTTCGTATATCTCTCCACGCCTATCGCTTAAAGAATTTACCAGAATACTTGTGACTCTTTCAAGATCGTCGTCACACCGTTCATCCACGTTTCTGTGCCAAAGAAGTTACTCGATAATTACCCCGTCTCTTCGTCCGCAATTAGTTATCCTATTGCAGACAATTACCGATGTCGGTTGTGAAACCACCCAAGATGAATAATTACGGGCTGTTTAAGCGCTTTTTTTTGCGGAAACCTATTTTCAATACCCCACATTATTCGCAACACCTCGAGCGTGTATAATGGCACAAAAGCGTGGAGGATAAATCGCAATATCTTGTTAACGACAGCTCGTCGCACGTTTATGAAACGAGTTCGAAAAACCACGCGTTCGTGGTTTTTTTTTTTTTTACAGCAACAATAGTCTCGCCTTACGTAGGATTAATTGCAATAATTTATACGCGATATTAACACGATTTATTCGATTACACGTTGATAAATAATAACCAATTTACAATCGTCGAATATATTTGATAAAATCCGAAACATCCACCATTTATATATATATATATGCAAATTTATGCGAATTTATACAAATGGAATATGATTAATCATAACATCGTTATTCGTAACGTAAATTCATAACGATTCATATCAATTTATCCACTAACAATTTTAAAAAAATTATCTTACCCAGAATTATCTCGTGTCTCGTCTCAAGATCAAAACTTACCAAACACTCTCGAGGTGTTAAAATATTCCACGGATAGACGGGTAATTTCTTTGGCCCGAGTTCGACAGGAATTTATTTCACGTACTAGAACTCGAATAGCGGTCGAAGTTAGTTTCCTGCCAATTAGGGAGTCACGGGGGCGTGAATATTAAACCGTTGAGGGGAGGGAGGCGGCCATCGAAACATCAATACGCGGCAAACTTGGCGTCCGGGTGTTATCGACCCTGTAATCGGCGACCCTCTTATGCAAATCCTCCGTCCATCTTCTCCTTTCGCTCCCTCCCCTTCCCTTCGTTGTATCGTTACAACTCGACGAAACGAAAGCGCCGATAAAGGCGGCCGACCGACGGTCTCGCAATCCTCGAGCAGAACGTCGCATAACTTGCGAAGCGAGACGCCGCGGTTACGTAAGCGTCTCCGAAAAGCCCGTGGACCACCTTCGGGGCTCGGTAAAACTCGAGATAATCTGCCCGTTTCCCTCCACGATTCCTGGCTGTCTCGCCATAATTGGCGAACACCGGCGCGAGCGAGCGTCGCGCAAAAGCCAGCCGGAGCCTCGAAAAGGGCCAAAGCGAACGAGGGCAAATGGAGGGGGAGAGCAGGAGGGGAATAGAGAGAGAGGGAGAAGAATCGGAGGAGAAGGAGGGAAAGAGAATTTAAAGAGAGAGAGAGAGAGAGAGAGAAAAGAGGGGAATGGAGAAGATGAAGAATCGTGAGAGAGAAGAGAAAGAGAAAAGGGGAGGAAAAGGAGGAAAAGAGAGGGAAGATCTCATGAATCTCATGATCGATGCGCGTTTGCTCCTCCATGCACGGAGTTAAAACGTGTCCAAGTTGGAAGGCCACGGGCCGATGTCCGGTAATGGTCGTCGAGGACTTCACCGTGTTACGTGTCAGCCTGTGAGACGTTCCGCGGCAATTTACGGCTGCGTACACAGTGCCATTACGACGCATCGTAAATAAGACGACGCGGCGCGGTACACACGCCGCCGAGCTGCTTCGTCATTTTTTTTCTCTCCCTCCTTCTCCTTTTTCCTTTTCTTCTTGTTTCTCTTTTTTTTCTTTTTCTTTTTTTTTCGTTGTTGCTCATTATGTGTGGGCGTCGTTAATTTCTGGTCCACGGCTGTGCGCGTTTTTTTTGTTCGTCTTGCGACGTGACCTGTGAGACCGGATTTTTTTGAAACTCCATTCCCATCGTCACGTTGGGAATTCGGATTGGAACACGTTTGTTATTTTTTTTTTCTTTTAAGAAACAAATTAAGCAAGAACGTATAATTTCAATTTTTCGTGTTATTTTTATGTTTTTTAATTTTGAAATATTCTTGGGCGATAATTAAAAATGCTTGAAGTAGTCTCTCGTTGTAACGACGCAATGATCTACGTGTGCGAAACGGAAATAGAGAGAACTTCAAAACTTTAATACAACGTATAACGTCTCGAATCAAGTGAGGTAAGGGAAAAAGATCCTTTTTTAGGTGAGCTGAAATCGAACGAGAACAATATACATAAAAATTCTCACATCGATACAATACGCGCAGAATAAAATGCTTCTTACCGAATCAAAAAAATTGTGCAACTCGCAATTGTTCAAGTACAATACCAATTGTTTTCAATTTCCATTTTCTTGACTCGCGTAATTATGGCATCGGCTAATTTGCACGAATAAATACTGTTTGCGAATCAAATTGGCCGCGTGGGTGACGCGATTGCGCAATTACGCGTAATTGGATAATTATCGGCTCGAATTGTTCCAATAACCGGAATTTAAACGTTTCGATGCATAATACATAGACATTTGCTGACGTGGGAGAACGTGGCCGCATCGCGGTTTTCGTCTCGCGGCGGGTGTAAAAGTAGGTCGTGGGCGGAATAACTCGTTTTCATTACGTGATTCCGCCTCTTTATTTCAATGTCCGCGCCCGTACAGTCAATCTCCATTATCCGTGTCTCGAGGGTTGTGGCCGGATCGCTTGAACAAATGCCAAAGGTTATTCCCTCGTAAATTCGATACGTTATACACAGGAGAACCGCGGCCTTTTACGATGCTTCTTTTTCCCTCCCCCTTTCGCCTCCCTCACAATCCTCTTTACGAACTGATACCGACGAGACCGCGAAATTATGAACCTGGCACCAGATATTGCGTGTATTGTATGGGGAGGGAATGTGCGGATTTTACTGCTTTCTTTTCGAATGCGGGTGTTTAGTAAACAGTATTATCGAGAAAATTTATTACCGATCCCTTGCCGCAAAATTAATAAAATTATTCGTTATTTTTTCTCTCTCTCTCTCTCTTTCTCTTTCTCTTGAGTTTGAATACCGATTTTACTCGAGTACACGTATATATATATATATGAAATATATCGCGTAATGATAATTTATTTTATTATTATTCCATCAACATCGATTTTAATAGAGATTTTAATTACACGAGACACAATTGTTAAATGTGTATATAATTTTAGATAGTCGCACATTAATGATCGATGATCGATTTGAAGTACCTTAATAATTATAATTTCAAGCGGGTAATTACATAACTTTCATCGATACTGCTATTATCGTAACCGATTGAAACGCGCCAAGTTTCCACTCAACACAGACAATATATTATTTCTGCCCTGTTACATCCTGGGTGATCACAATTCCGAAATATCATTCGAACGATCTTCATCGATTATTTCCATCCCCTCTCTCTCTCTCTCTCTCTCTCTTCCATTCGAAATACACGTTTCTCGGCTAGCAACTAACCGCTGTTCCAACGTTTTTGTTTCAGGTTGTGACACGACCTTGGAGCCCGGATCAGGGCAAGACGCGGGAGATGACCAAGCTATGCAACCATAAGAGGAAACTTTTGCTGCCAACTACGGCGGCTGCCAGTCCTGTTGCATCCTGTACACCGGCGGTCTCCTCCTCGGCTTTATCCGCCGGACCGGGCGCAACCGCGATCCACGTGAACGCAGACTCGCCCACCTCGCCTGACAAAGCCAGGAAAGGTAAGAGCGTGACCTTGCGTGTTCTAATTCCGTCCTCGTCGCTAATTTCGACCTATCGATTCTTCCCTCTCTTTCTCTCTCTCTCTCCTTCGAGAAGCGAGCGTTGACGCGGATCCATTCTTCCTTTCACGATTTGCATAATTCCGATAAGCGACGAGTAGATTGGAAGCTTTGGATCGAGAAGATGCTTCTCCCCGAGCACGAGATATCTCGGGATTCGAACGATGTCGTAAAGCGAACGTGTCGATCGTGGATAAGATTTTTATAACTGGAGAAGGGGGGAGGATTGTACCCGAATCGAAACAGTCGAGATTTAATCCGAGTTTCATAGGAATTTATTTTTTTTCGCTTTCGTTTCGCAAGAGGTTTCGCGTCACACACGAGAACAACAAAACTCAAGATCCTCCAATTAGAGGCGCGCTCAGACACACGCAAACACACACCTCTCGATCCTTAATCTCGCAAGGGAAATCTCGCGTGGAAAGAATTTTCCATCCGCGTATCACCCCCTCCTAGGCTGTAGAACGGCGATCGATCAAAATCAGAATTTTCCCCCGGGAAAAGTTTCTTGGCTGGCTCTCTTCTCCTCCAACTCGATCGCATTATACATACTCGCCAATCAATCTCGCGTGTATATATATATATATATATGTATATATATATGTATCCAGGATCCAGACGAGAGGCCACGTACACATCCTCCTCCACCCTCTTACCCATCCGCCGATATATATCCCCGCCGAAGAAGTTTTCCCATCGATCCGCCGTATTAACAAAGTTCCGCCAGTTTCCGGTAGTCGGCGCGGAACCGCCATAATCGGGCGGAACGTTTATTCACCGTCGTAGCAGAAAACACGGGGGGAGGGCGAAAACTTTTATTGGAGGACGACCAAAAGTTTTTCCTCGTGCACGCCACCCATCCGCTCGCTCGCTCTCTCGCGCGAGCCTCGCGGCGAGGAGAAGAGAAGAGCGGCCGTGATCATTAAGGCGCGGCGAATTGGGAGGGGGAGGGGAAAAAGTGGCAAGGGGGTAGGAAGGAGAAAAGGAACGACGAAATTGCGACATTAGCGGGGTCTGTTGCCACCCCCTTCGCCCAACCCTCTCTCCTCTCTTTGTTCCGCCCTCGCCTCTCCTCGTCCCTCGCGGTCTCCTCTTTCGCGCACAGAGAGACGGCATTAAAGCTTTCGATGGAGGGGGGGAGGGAAAAAAAGAAAAAAGAGAAAAGGACGGAGGTGGCAAGCGCTGGATGGAGGCGTTGGCCCAGGGGGTGGAATGATGTATCACCGTGGCGGCTAAACTCTCCCGTCCGGATTTCATTACTAAATCCTATAACCGACCGAGCGAGACCCGCTCTTTCTTCTTCTTTTTATTTATTTATTTATTTATTTATTTTTGTATTTTTTCCTCCTCTCTTTCTCCCTTTCGATCTCATCGCCGCTACTCGTTCGCTCCTTTTTATCCCGCCCTCGCCCGCTTCTTTATTCCCTTTTTCGTCTTTTCCTTTCTTCGTCGCGTCGCTAATTAAACGGCTGTTATTCCGAGCTTTATTCTGCGCTACGCTCGCTTACGGTTCTCGCTCGTGAGGGTGAACAATAGTTCGCCCACCCCATCCGCATTGAAATTCGTCGAGTGTGTTTTGATCGTCCGTTTGGTTTCCGTTGCGTTGCGAGGACATCGGGGTTCTTAATCGGCGGGAGTTCCGCTGTCTCTTTCGTCTTTTTTCTCCAAATCGAAATCTCCGATGATCTCTTTGTTTCCCTCTTTCGTTAATTCGCGAATCGGGAGTGGCGAATCGCGAGAAGATCGATCGGGAGAAATTTAATTTTAATCGTAGTGGCGAAAATTCGTACGATGAAAACGGTATCGCGAATAATTTTGAAATATGATTTTTACGAGAATAAAAGATATCGTTATTATTCCGGTAGAAAATACGATGGCTGCAGAGCGAGTTAAGAATAAACGACAACTGCGCTGTATCGTTAATTCGAAGCTTTAAAAATTCCGACAAATATTCAACGCGCGTTCGCTTACCTCATCGCTATCCAAGTATTTTCCGCTTTTATGATGTAGCTCTTGAAAACATTTTTACTCGGATGTGTATACAAACACATGGATCCACTGTTATTACTCAGCCATTCTGTCCGTGCGTTTTTTCTGCTGCTTTTTTTTTTTTTTAATTTTTTTTAATTCCTTTTTTTTTATATATATCATCGCCGTACTTTGCATTAAAAATTCTCTCCCGTTTATTTTTATTCCCGTTGAAATAATGAAATGCATCAAGGAAAAATGCAACGATGCGACAGTTTCTACTTTTAAAAAATAAAAATATCCCAGCTCTCGAATCGTTATCACATGAAACGAGTACCGATGATATTTAAAATATTATGCAAACACGGTATCTTTTTTCTTTCTTTCTTTCTTTGCTCTCGTGAATTTCTCGATATTTCTTGTAGTAAAAAAAAAAAAAGAAGAAGAAAAAAAAATATCTTTCCAATCTTCAAAATGTAAGTGATTTTATCACTTTTATAAATATACAACGATATACGCGAATTTAAGCAAATTTTGATCAAAATTTTCAATTTTAAAAATTACCATGATCCATTATTTTATTTTCACGTAAAAATCTTTCGATCGAATTTTACACCATTCAATCAAATTTTCAAAATCTCCGATTTAAAAAGAAAAAAAACGACGCGTTCCATGTTGCCTTATTTTTTTACACAAAAATTCCTCCCTTCCTAACCGATTCCCCGTCATAAATCTCGTACGTGTCGATCTACAAACACATATACCCACCACCGTCAATACCTTCGTGGAGCTGTGCAGGCTCGTTTTAACACGGGCGTCGCTTCGATTCCAATTTTCCGGTGATATAAAACGACGCGGTCCGAGAAAACGTCGCCCCCAGTTCTCCTCGTTCCCTCCACCCTCTCCTTCTTCCCCCTCCATCGAGCCATTTCAACGGTCGAGGTAATACGCTCACGTGGTGTGCAAACACACACACACACACACACACTCTCCCGAATCGCGAGGCGGAGAAATAAAAGGAATAAGCCGAGGGGCGAAGGAAGGAGGAGGGATCGAATGAATCTTTATCGTCGTCGCTCTTCCACGCGGAATACGCGGAGTCTCAATAACGAAAGTCGATTTCATTTCTTTTCGTCCCTTCTTCCCAGATTTTTTCCCTTTTTTCTTCCTTCCTTTCTTTCTCTCTTTTTTTCCCTCTCTTTGGAGGTTTGGAGGAATGGATTTTATACGTGTACACCGGCTTACCGGAGGGACTCGACCGAGAAACGATGAAAACTCGATCGGGCCGATATTAAATAGAATTCCGACGGATGGTTACTCGTATCTGGATGCTCGTTTTTAATATTCGCCGAGGATCCGTTTGACGAAGAGATCGAGTATATGTGCTTGGAGATACGTAACGTATCTGGAATTTGTTCTCCTCGTTTCGCCTCGGATCGAGACTATTGAATTTTATTCGACGAGATGTATTCTCCGTTGACACGTTAATAACGTAAGACGAGTGAATTGGATTGGGTGAATTATGTAAGTGGAACGATACAGAATGGAAGAATGAATTTTCCAGTTCCTTCCATGAAAATTGAATATTGAAATAGATAGAGATAGGAATTTATGTAAGTGCAGATCAAGATATATCGATCACTTTTTTTCTCGAGGGCATTTGCATTAAAATTGAAAATTGGAAGCGTATTTGAAATCGGAGCGTGTTCGAGCGATCGTGACGCGTTAACCTTCTCCTCGCCCTGTACAGCAATTTTCCAGAGATGCGATAAACAAGCTCTCCCTGTTCCTCCCGATCGATCACGACCGAGTTACGACGGCGCGATATGCTTTGCGCCGTTTGATATCCCGGAGGAAACGATTTCACAGAGAGCGCGCTCCTAACTACCCTCAACCTTACCTCGTTTACCGTCTTATTATGGGAGTCGACCTTCTGATATTTCAAGATTTGCTCAACGTCGCGAGCAACTATGTCGCGTTAATACATCAAGCTCCGAGGAAATTCTCTTCCCCTTGTTTGATTCAGAAAATTGAATATATTCTTAAAATTATCAATTGTCGTTGACAATCTAATATCTCTACGATCACGACGTTAGAAGATATCCTGCAAAATTCCAGACGTTGGTAGAAAAATCTGTGAGGAGGACGATTCACGAATTTGCATTCGGCTGGAATCCAGCCACGGGCCACGGTCCTGTGTTGATCGGGTGTTAGGGTTGGCGAGGCCGCGAGCTAGCCGGAAGAGGAACCAATCGGCCGGCTCGTGTCTTCTTATCGTCCGGGGCGATCAATAAGTCCCGGGAGGAGGAAAGAATCCGCTCACCATTCGCTGCCAGCGACGTCAACGCGACGATGTTAGTTTGGATGAGACTGGCCGTGGTGGGGGTGACAGGAAGGAGAAGGAGGACAGGGTGGATGGCAGGGTGTAGAGGCACCCGGTGTAGGCAATAGGTGGTGGCCGCGGTGGTGGTGGTGGTGGTGGTGGTGGTGGTGGCCGACAGAGAGTTGATAAGGGTTAATTTCGTACGAAGAGGCAGAGGCGCCACGTAGCCCGCTCCGTATGTGCGAGGAGAGAAGAGGAACTGCGGTCCAACGTCTGTGTCCGGTTGTGATTCTTGCGCCTGCCCCGAGTGATGTTCACCCCCGTTCCAAACCTCCACCTCCGGCCTCGTCCTCGACCGACGTCCTGTTGTGGTCGCGCAAGCGCATTTTACCCCGCTTCCGTTTAGTCCGCATCAACGGCCCGGCCACGTCGTTACGTCCACGATCCACTTCGCTCGCCACATTCCTCATGAAGCGAACAACGACACGAGGGGAGGTAGTCGTTGTTGGCCGAGGTTCAATTGGGTTTTCGAGTGATTCGAGTGCCTTCGAATCCGCCGTTGGTCCGTCGTCAATCGTCGACTCGTGGCCGAGAAGAAGAGGATTCGAATCGGAACTCTCTCCCGCACGATCGTTCTAATTATGCCTCGTCATGGCTCGGTTCGATCGGCGTCTGTGTCCGCCGACATCCGATCGAGCGCGTTGCTTCGATCTGTATCGCGATAGTTGAGTCGAGAGCGATGGGAACGATTTTCGGTATTTTTAGCATAATAATAATAATAAATAGGATGTTGTGTTGAATGGGGGAAGAAAAGAAAAATAAGTTAAAGATCTTGCTTTTATTCTTTTTTTTCTTCGTTTAGTTTTGGACGGATGGATGGATCGTAGAGAGGAAACGGGAGAGAATTTTTCGTAATTTCTTCCTCGAGATTTGTCCTCCGTCAAATTGAATTTGCAATATCGTTTCATCCTTAAACGATAGGTTGTATATCCCAGTAATTGCTACGCCGTCTCTCCGCTTCGTTGGATTTAATGGCGGCAACGGTTACAGCCGTGAGCCATTGCCTGCAGATTTTTCGAACAGGGGTAGAAGAGGGATTTTACGCGTTCACGCGAACCTCCCTCGAAAGCCGCAAAATGCTTCGAAGATTTTACGCGAATCTTCACCCCCCTTGGAAATCGGGTTAAACTACCTTCGTTGCAGACAACTTGGCCTTACTCCTAGGTGGATTCATTATTACATCCAACCTTTCCCTCCCTCCTTCCCTCCTTCCCTCTCTCTTTCTTTCTTTCTCTCTCTCTCACCCTCGTCCGTTCTCCTCGTCTCCTCTTCATCTTGCTTCTCCCGTTTCCCGAATTATCCTCCCCCATTGAAGCTGTGGAGAATAATTATCCGCTGTAGGCTTACGGATAAAAGACCGGCATTGAAAACCATCCCTTTTGCCCATCCCCTTGCCATTCTGCTTTCTGTTATCCTCGTAAATCAAGGTAATTTCGTAGTGTGAACGCTTGTTATGGCAGCTTGTCGACCATTGATCGCGACGAGGATTGTAGTTAGATTCACTTCAATCGAAAATACGAAACGGTTATTATTTGTTTCCTTTTATTTATTTATTTTTTTCGTTTCTCTTCATCTTCTTCTTATTAGTTTTACGAATTCTTTTTTATACGAAAGAATAAATATATATATATATATAAAAGATGAAAATTACTTTACATGACAATTAACGAAGTGATATAATTTAAAAATAATTAAATGGTTTCTATTATTTATAAAATATGCACAATATTTTTCAAGCAATTTATTTTTGAAACTCAAGTTATATAAAGATGAAAAAATTCGTTTACGGGTAAAATGAGATTTGAAAGGGAAGATAGTGAATAAATTGGATATGAATCTTGGAATAGTTACACTAAATAGGATTTAACCTTGCGGTGGGACTTCAAATGGAACACTTGTTCATTAAGGAGGTTGAAGCCGCGTTTGAATAATAAGTAGCGAGTTAAAATTAGAGTTAGGAAAGCGAGCTGTATTTTAATTTTCCATGATCCGAATGAATTAACGAGAATTAGAATTTCATTAAAATTTAATGGGATGTTCGTTTTAAACGAGTGGGAAAGTTGATCGAATCGTTCTATAAGTCGTTTTGTTTTTCGTATCACAGATGGTCTCAATAAGAAAAAGAAGAGGAAAATAGGGGGGATAGGAAACATTTTCTCCGGAGTCTCTGTCTCGCAACTTATGGCACAACGTGAAAGAGCTATCGTTACGGCAGCTGGGGTGCAAGGATCGCCAGTGCCAAATGGATCGCAGGTAATCGACAAAATTGATGAGAGATAATTATATCGTTATATTTTTTTCTGTAATTACGATGGAAATTGTTACGAATATTGTTGGTATTTTTAGGTGTGGCCAATTGCGATACCCAATTTGCAAGTTCAACAGAGCAATCAACAAATCTGTCATCAAACGCTGAATTCACCTTCGCAAACTCAAGATATTAACGGCTGTGCAACCAGAAATCCTCAACAAAGGTTAGGTCAGCATAATATGTCTGGAATGCTAATGGGAAATTCGCTGATAATGAATCAGCAGAGCACTAATTTCAACAACATGAGTCAACAGCAGCAACAACTGTTGCAACAGCAGCATCAACAGCTAATATTACAGCAACAACAGCAACAGCAGCAGCAACAACTTATGCAACAGCACATGTCCCAGCAGCAACAACAGCAACAGCAACCACCGCAACAATTGATGCCTCATCATCAGCAGATGCAACACATGCAAATTTTACAACAACACGAGCAGCAACATCAAAATACAGTTGTGAATCAGTTAACGCAACAACAAGCTCCCCATTATCTCAATCAATTGAATCAACAACCGTTACACATAATGCAGCAACAGGAACATTTGAGCCAACAGCAACAGCAACAGCAATTACATATACAACAAATGCAGAAACACAAAATGCAGCAGCAACAACAACAACAACAACAACAACCGCACATGACTCAAGAAGTTGACCAATCGGGCAATTATCCTCAACATTCGTCGGAGAATTATGCACATCACATGCAATCCTCGCAAGTGACGGGTCAAGCTCTTCATCCACAATTGCACCAAATTCATCAACATCAATTACAGCAACAAACGCAGCAACATCAAGCTAATCAACACGTGATGCAGGCATCGGCGGACCATTTTCAAATGCAGATACAGCAACAGTTACAACAACAGCAACAGCATCAACATCAACAAGTACCTCAGGTGTGCGTGCAACCTCAGTATCCTAATCAACAATTGAATCACCATTCGTTGGATGTGATGCAACAACAAACTTCTGGTTCTGTGATGAATACCGCCGACATGCAGAATAGATTGAATCGAACGTCTTCTGTGACGGAAGAGGAAATGAACGCGAAGCAAATGCAACAACAGCAGCAGCAGCAACAGCAACAACAACAACAACAGCAGCAGCAGCAACAACAACTTTTGTTGCATAATCACGCGGTACAACGGCACCATGTCGTACAAAATGGAAACTTGTCAAATAATTCGCACGAAAACATGCAACGAATGTATACTCAGAATCAAGTTCAATATCCCGTGAGAAATTTTGACGGTTCGAAAGGGACTGTCGTAGATGTGAAACATCAGCAACAATACGCTTTATCGAACGTAACGGGAAGGAGCCCGAATACCAATCACGGTGTTGAGGCACAGCCTGGAATGGGACCAAACCCGGGCCAACCCGGTAACGTGCATTTCAACTCGAGGACACCCCCTTGGCAGCAAAATCGATCAGCTTCGGCCTCTCACCAACCTTCTCTCGTCACGGTCCAGAACATCACGTGCAACTCGTTCGATCGTGTCCCACCCCTGCATCATCACATTCCACAAGCGTCCACCTGGACCGACGAAGTGGCGCGAAAGAAAGCCAAGTCTGGCAAGATAATCGTGAAGAAACAACGCCAGCACAGCGTGACGGATGTTCGAAGTAACAACCTCGATCAATCGGCTTCGAGTCCGATTGACGAGTTCAACGAGAAAAATCAACAACAGAACAACAATCAAATAGGATCGACCGTTAACAGCAGCGGTCCCTCGTTCCTAGAAGATCCGAGCGGTTACCTCGCACAGCAGACCGCGTTGTTGAATAGCACGATATCGAGGCAGACCGGTGTCAGTAGTTCCCAAGTGGGAATGGCTAATAACTCGAAACCACCGCAAACGAGTCACGGATCGCATTTGCCCAACAACAGTTATCTTCCACAACCAAAGCCTTCCTCCGGCACTAGCCCTACCAGCACGTCGACTTTCAATTCCGTGAAGAATCACGCCACCTCGCCTGTGGTCGTGCACAGTAGCATGACGCCGACTTCGAGTGGAGGTGGTGGGACAGATTCTGAGAGTAGCCCTTGCCAAGGTTGCGTTACCAGTGCCGATACTCAATCCTACGTTCAGGATCAATACAAACAACAAATGCAACGCCAGTACCTGATGCATTCAGATCAACGCGAGGATCCTGTCACGTCGTCAACGTTCGGCGAACAGTATCAGAACAATCAACAACAAGCCGACTCGAGGCCGATCCAAGGTGGTACAGTGAGCACTAGCCATGGCTCGCCTATCGGCACCAACAGTCCAGCGAATTCGGACACGCCAGCTTCGTCGACACCCGGTATATCGCAGCCGGCCACGCCTCAAAGTCTTATTTCGTCTCAACCGTCGACGCCCCACAGTTATTCGCAACCGCCTACACCTCATTCGCATTCTACTTCTTCTGGTCAGGTGCCATCTCAACCTTTAACGCCCCAAGCTCAACAACCCTCGCAATCCTCAGTGAGCAGCGTTGGGCAAGAGCAACGCGCGGAAACGCCTTGCTCCGCCGCAACAAGTTCAAACGTCGTAGTTCCTTCTAGTACGCCCTCATCGCAAACATCCAGTTCCGGTACAGACGGTATGTCTCAGATAGCGAAAAGACAGACAACCAGGCAGTCCTCTTTGGAGGGTTATCAGCCGCATCCCCATACCGTAAACGCCGTCTCGAGAGTGCCGATCAATCATTTTGCGGGTACGTCATCGGTAATAACCACGATGGCGAGTGGTCATACAGTTAGCAGTAACACTATCACCTCTGTGCTGGCTGGAAGAGCGAATACCGCCACTGTGTCGATAAACACGCCTTCTGGAATACCGAATCCAGCCATACCTGATATACTTTCGAACAAATCTCAGCATCAAGCATCCTCGACAACATTGACGAATGTACCGACCACCGTCGTTCCTACGACTTCGTCCCTTCCGAATAGTCAAGCGTCGATAGCGATAAGCGTCTCAAAATCGCCGTTGGAAATGGTTCAGAGTGTCGTGAGTAGCATACAAGTACCTCAGGCCAGTACTAATTCACCAGCGCAACCGCAAAATCAACAACAACAACAGCAACAGCAACAGCAGCAACAACAACAACCGACTCAACAGCATCCTCAGTCCAACGTACAGGTTCACAACGTTCTTACGTCCGGTGGGATACTGAAACATCCTGCTGGATCTACTCTACCTCCTGGGCACATACTAGTGTCGAACGGTGGCCAACTAATAATGGCTAGCACAGGGTCGGGAATCAACGGTGTCATGGCACCGCCACCTCCGAAAATCATTTCCAATTCGAACTCTATGCCACCTTTGTCGGTGTCCCCTATGGTGACCAGCGTGACAGGTGCTGTTAGTCAGGTAATCCCAGCTGTGGGCATGGCGCAGCAAGTTATCGGGCAACCAACGGTGCTCGTCAACACTATACAGACCCCTGTTCTTATCCAACCCGGTGTCATGACGATGGACAGCATAAGCCAAAATGTTCAGATACCGCATCTAACGGTTGCAACTGGAAACGTGATACAGAATGCCCAATCGATCCTGGACGCGAATCAAGACGTGGCGAGGAGCGTGAGCGCGAATCAAGGGATGGTGAACCGGCAACCAGCGTTACTCTCTCCTGAATCGGCAATGAGCAAGAAGAAGGCGTACAAGAAACGAAAGGCTAATCCGCAAACAGTGGCCTCGATGTTGCACATCGCTTCGTCCCAGCAGAACGCGGGCATGTTGATGCAATCGCAGTCGAACTTCGCGCAGCAGAACTTCCAGACTCAGAGCATAGGCGGACCGATGTTGCAAGCATTGACTATTGTTCCTGGAAAGGGTGGAGCTCCGGCTCAATTGGTAATGAACGGGCAGGCTGGCGCCACATCGGCGCAGTTCAACGCTCAACAAATCATCACGAATCCTCAACCGGCTCAGCAAATAAATCTTTTACAACCGGTGAATTTGTTGAACGGCGCCGCTGGTATGGTACAAAATTTCCCCACCATACAACAGTTCATCGTACCTGGTATAGGGAGTATGGTGATGTCCGCGGATGGGACGGCTACTTTGCTCCAGGACACGGGAAATATCGGTATGCAGTTACAGATCCAGAACGTGAACGGTCAGAACGTGTTGACCCCGGTTCAGAGCCACAGCGGAATATTCAATCCGAGTCAGAGCATTTTGGCAGCTGGTCCTGCTGGAATGGTGATTCGGGCGCCGCAAGCCACCGGAGGGAAGATAATTCAACAGCATAGCCCCGGCGCGCAATTTCTCTCGCCGAACAGCGGACAATTTTTGGTGAATGGAACCACGTCGTTTGGGAATCAATTGAGCCCGATAGTGGCGAACGTGAGCCCGAATCAGCAGGTGACTTTCAACACATCGCAGGTACGACCGACAAACATGCAGGGACAGCAGGAATTCATACAGATGAACGGGCAGACATTGATGGTACCTTGCGGGACAGCGCAAAATATCGCCGTTTCGTCTGCTCCCAATCAACAAAATACGACGTTCGTTCAACAGAACACCACAATCGTGCAGCAACAGACGACCATGGTATCTAACAATCAGATACCTAATTTTCAAGCTGCGGCTTCTAACGGAACCACGGTCGATCCTTCCTTAAATATCGATCACAATCAATCGTACATCTTGAGTTCTGGAATGATTCAAGGAAAGGCACCTACCTCTCCTAAAAGTAGCGTGAATTCGCCCTCCTCTGAGCAAAACGTTGAACAACAGCAGTACGTTCTTGCGAGCAGCAGCACGACCGTGGTCGAGAAAACGGGTCAACAGAGCGATCAACACAGCCCTCTGATGGCAAGACACTCGGTGTCCACCCAGACAGCTGGAAACCAAGCCAATATGGCTCAGTCGGCTATGATGAGGCAAGGATCACCGCCTGACACTACCACTCACAGCCCAGGAAATAGCCAAAGGTCGAATAGTCCCGCTGTGGACACTACGACGCATGGAGCTGCCTCACCTGCACCACCGATCACAGCTAGACATCATTCGTCGTCCACGGTAATAAAGCGAATCGTTCAATTCTTAAATTAATTGCTATTGATAAGTATATTGTCTCGAAAAGAAAAAGTATTTTTAATTCTATCGACGAAATAATAGATTACACGATTAAATTTGCGTTTCCAGCCAATGGTTCATTGCGTGTCGAGTAGCGAACCGGACTCGGGCGACGTTCCAGTGGCATCTGAAGATTGGAGGATTCAGGGTATCACGACGAAAGAGATCACGCTTAGTCAACCGGGTCTCCATGGAAAAACATACGTGGAATCGACGGTTACTACTGGGATCCAGGTTGGTACCCAAGTAGATCAGGTCAACCGTCATCTAACTCTAACAGACATGCACCAGCCGGCCGATACGACACATGATGAAAACACATACGCTGACTCACAGGAGCATATGGACACATCATCACCAAATCATTCCATATATTCAGACACAATGGACCAATCCCCCTCCGAAGATCAGCTAGCAAGCGCCACTAAAGATAATATGGCCGACTTCTCTTATAGAGAGGTGGAAGTAAATACATTGCCGGTCGTAGGTCACAGTCATTATCAACCGATCCTCTATCACGATCAGCAATATGTTCCCAACACGAACGTTTATCGACAGCAAACTTTAGTGCCAGACCATGCGCATTGCTCTTCCATGTTGCCTCAAAAGTTCGAGACGAAATCTTGCGCCGTGCCCGAACAGAACGATCCGCAACAAAACTCGCAACGCGTTGCGGACCAACACGATGATATACATCAAAATTCCACGGACGATAAGCATTTGGAGGGTCAAAGCCTCGGTATTCCTTATTGCCCGGACAGTTGCGAGAGTTATCAGAAATTTGTAAATATCGGTATCGCTGCGCCCTCAGGACTTTATCCTCATTTGTACAATTATAGGTCTGATCCTAATAGCATTGCTGTCGTGAACTACTCGCCCAATAAGCAGGCCTATATCAATCCATACATTTACAATCAATTCGTGTATGCGCAAGAGGGTGACGACGGTGAGGACACTGACTCATCGTCCGAGGATTGAGCGCATCTTTCTTTCGTACGGGTTCGATTCGATTAGTTTTGTACATTTTAAATTAACTATATTTACATATTTTCTTGTGGCATTCCCCTTCTCGCAAAGGGCACGATTACGCGTTTCTGATCGATATCTATTAAGTTTGTAATTAGTTTGTATTTAAAAAACGTTATTGAGTTTTTTTTTTACGCGCAGAATAATACCTTCCGTGGGCCGAGCTCTCGATGCCCTTCCAGCTCGGTTTTCTTTGGAATTATTATTTAAAAAGAAACGTAAATTGCAATAATGTAACTTGTATGAACAAACGTGTGTTAACGAGTTTTTAAGGAAAACATTGAAAAAAAAAAGAAAAAAAAATTAAACACGATTCTTTATAATGGCAAATAGAGAGAAAAAATAAATTTTTGCTAAACAATATCGATCTCTTGATAGAAATTATCTGACATTACATTATTCCTAAATAATATTGCAAAGGAAAGAAAAAAAAAATACCTTGCAATGAGCATGCGTAATCAAAGTTTGGATTTTGTCATCTTGGTATCATTTCTCGTTTGCATGCCTCGACGAATGAAAATTTTGAACGTGTCATATATTTATAATTCGGCTATTTATAGCGTAGAAAACGTAAGTTTTCTATAAACAGTAGCACATTTTGAACTCTCATCTATCTAAAATCATTTTCATACGAGTATCATTCCAATTCTTTTAAAATTTTCTTTTCGTGTAGTTTGTTCGTCCTTTTTTTTCCCTTTTTTTTTATTTTTTTTTCTTTTTTTTTTCTCTCTTTTATTTCATATAACGTTCTCTATTTACTTATATTTCTCACGCTCGGTCGAAAGAATGATGAGAATCTTGCCGCAGAAAGAAAGAGAGAGAGTGAGAGTGAGAGTGAGAGTGAGAGTGAGTGAGAGAGAGAGAGAGAGAGACAAGGGTTTAATCGAAAAGAAACGAGCGATTTGGCTGAATAGATTGAAATGATATTAGCATGTGACTTGGTAGGCTTGTGCCTGAGTTGATCGAGTTGTATTTGACAGATCTATACGTCAGAGACGTTGAAGCAAGCCGAAGGTGTGGTGAGCACAGTGAGGTGCGAGGGCAGGGAACATGCCCTCGGCCGCGGAATCAAGCGAAAGCTGGACTCCATCCATTCCATGCATTCTACCCTGCATGAAGACCAAGATGGTCAGTATTGTATGGTATTTTTAGACATTAATCGTAATATTTAATTATACAAATAGCTCTCATATAATAGCTCTGGAACCATGTTTTGATAATTGAAACTTTGATAATGAATACGAAACATATATTTGTTACATTTGTTTGTTTTTTAACAAAATCAATATTTATTTCGCACTTTATTCGTACTATATTTCAGAGTACAGAGAAAATTATTATGAAAGTTATTTTATCAAAATGGTATCCGATAGCAGTATCGAACATTGACAAGTAATAGAGAAAAATTCGAGATGCATGGCAATTTTAAACGAAATTTATTATTTGACCGAAATTTCACGTTGCTTGTCGATGATTACTATTAAATGATCGTTAATATTAAGAATGCTTCTGGCTCTAACATTTTCGATCGTTCATCTTTAATTGATGTCGTTGGGCCTTGATGAGATAATGAGATTAAATTCAAGTTAAGTTACTTAATTTTATTATACTCGAGTATAAATTATTCAACATTCTTGACAATTCTTGACCCGTGACCCAAAGATGTTAATTAAAGATTTAATATTTTATTTAGAGATACTCGTGTCTGCACTCTAATGTTCCTTCATGCTACCTCGTATTTTGAACAATGCATGTTTCTTTTATTACGTAATCATACGTTAGCTCATATTTGTGTGTACTGCTTGTGTTATGTTCTTCAGCTTTTGTATGCTGCATGAGTAGTGGCACGATCGATTATCGCTCGTTACATTGTGCGTACGCCTTGATAAAGCTTCTTAAGCGACGTCCAAGATTTATTCATCACCGAAACTAATACGAATGGCCGAAGAAAAAAATTTATTTTCACGCGTATTTTATTTTATTTTCGAGATTTATTTAAAACGTTAAGCAAAGTTTACTTTATATTCATGCGATCGAGAAAAGGAGTATTTTCATTCCTTAAAAAACATCATTTTTCATTCTTCACGAACGCATATAAAGAAAAAAAAAGATACGAAAAATATTCCTTTTCGAAACAACAACAAATTTTTTTCCGCCAAATTTTTCATCGATTTATCATTCGGGAAATTATAAAAAGAACTTGGAAAGAAAAAAGAGAGAATTTACAATTTAATCGCAAGAACTCGAAGCAGGTAAGTGGTGTCAATACTAAACATTTTTGTTCGTAAAAAGATATCCCAAGAGACTCGATGCTTTGCTACGGAAAAAATAACACCGGTTGAATTAATAAATTGTAAATAATTATCATCCGAACGATTCGTTTCGATCCTACAATTCCTTTTTTTTTCTTCTTTTGTTTTTTTTTTTTTCCTTTTGTTCTACTAATTGGCTGTCAAGGTTTGTTAATATTCATCGTTCAGCTCAACGATCACGAAACCATTGAGGGGGCCAAAGGGGCTTCAGTCATTATACATTATACGTTCATTTACGGCGCGGGTGTGGCTCACCGGTTTTATTCGTTGCGGCCATCTTCTTCTTGTACATAATCATCCTTACACAAACACACACGCATATACACACATATCTCGTGTCGCATGTGCATAATCTTGGGGAGGGAAATGTCGTTTTCGCCCTGGCCGCGCCAAATTAAGAGAATTTTGAGGCGTATATGTATATGTATATGTATATATGTATACATATATATATATATGTATACATATATATATACACATGCGCGAAAATTTGTCACGTAAATCCGGGGCTTTATCACTTTCGTAATTCGCGGTTTCAAAACGAATGTCTGGAATTTACGATTCGTGGCGTGCACGCCGTTCGAACATGTGGAAAATAACGAAAAATTATCGTCCAACGACGCATTTTATGGAATTTATCGTTTTACGATCGAGTCACGAATAGAGGGTTGTATTCGAGTATTGGGAAATGGCGTGGAAGGGTACGAGATCCATGTAACATTCGAAGCGTGAAAAGAGAAAGAGAAAACGCGTGGGTTGCATTTCTAGGATTTGTTCTCGAACCGTTGAAGACAGTGAAAAGATTGGACGAGAAAGTCATTGCATGTGCTCGAACCATCCGACATTATACCTCATTCTGCCACTGATCTTGCCTACCACCATTTTTGAATGAAGCTACTAATCATTTTTTAACGAGCACACGCGCGAGCAACAAGCACACTTTCAAAAAAACGTAAAAAAAAAAAAAAAAAAGAAACAACCCTACAGACACAGACGTAGCGATATCAATACAGGAGATTTTTTTATTATAAATAATAATCCCATTCGTAAGGCACGCACTAAAGAGCATACTCATTTCCGCTGTTATGCGTCATGCACTTATATTGATCGAAATTAACACACAATTTTTTTAACCGGGACGAAACTCGCGGGATCGTGGAAATTGCTCAATTTTTTTTTTAAATAATTTCGTGAAATTAATCGTTTGAAATTTTCAGGATTCACTTAATACGTAATTATTCTTTCAATGCTTAAATACTTCTAGTAACCCCTAGATCCCTAGGACTATTCCTAAGGATCACTAGATCAGAATCCTCGTGTAAAATCTCTCCGATCGAATTTTTTCGATCAAATTGCTTCACAGATTATTCCAATAATTAAAAAAAAAATTATTTTTCAACCTCTATCGATACGATATAACTCATCGCTGTTAAAAAAATATACATCCTTCGAAACTCACGATCCCACGATTGCTCGTCGACTGCTTTCCCGGAAACAAGTTTGGTCTCACCACATTCACCGCGTTCGATCGAGACACATCACCTTCTGGTGGTTAAGAGAGGTAGCGTGAAACAGAGCGAACTAAAACTACTATTGTGAGTGCAAAGGAAAAAGAGAGCGAGAGAGAGAGTAAAATAGTAGAGAAAACGGAAAGAGAAAAAACAGCGTGTGCCTTGTTTCAAAACCCTTTAGTAGCCGAGGCAAAGTCGGAGGAGAAGAGCCAGAGGAAACTGGAGGTGGGTGAGCTAGTATGGGGCGCCGCAAGAGGAAGTCCGGCGTGGCCGGGCAAGGTCGAGTCTTTGGGCCCACCGGGCACCATGACGGTGTGGGTCCGTTGGTACGGGGGCGGGGGCGGTCGGAGCCAGGTCGAGGTCAAGGCTCTCAAGTCCCTCTCCGAAGGCCTCGAGGCGCACCACCGTGCGCGAAAAAAGTTTAGGAAGTGAGTCGCACCACCTCGTTAGGGGGGGATTTATCAGAAAATTGATTGTCGAGCCCTCTTTGGGACGAAGGGTATCGAGGGGATGAACGATCACGATTTACGGAACCTGATCGGTTCGTGAACCTGTTTTCCAATATTTTTTTTCTCTTTTTTTTTTTCTTTTTTCAAGCGATTTTGGAACGATTTCGTTGGTTTTATCGTGTGAATTTTTTTTCCTCTTTTGTGGGGTGTACAGGTACTCGTGTCGTTGCATGATCTTATTTTTTTACTTACCCTGATATACGATCTTGAAATTTTTGTGTTTTACGAATTTTTATCATCGAAAGATTATGTTATGTTTTTTTTCTTGATAATTTTGTTTGAATTGGAAGTTAAATTTTGATCAAAGTTTTGAATAATTAAAATGAGGGAAGTAAGATAAAAAAAAAAGCAAGTAAGGAGATGAAAACTTTGTGTGTAAAAAAGATTAACTTTTTTAAATTTATTTGATTTATATCCGCTGCAGGGAAGAAATTAAAATTTTATACAAAAAATTCGCCGATTTTGAAAAATTTAACGATTCTGTCCGAAGGATTAGCGAAAATACTAAATAATATTTTTTACAAATCCATTTTTCTTTTTCTGTCAATAATATATTGTGAATTATTTTTAAAACCGTGCCACCAATATCTGTAACACGATCGAGATTTTTTACAACCGAAGATAAATAACAGGATCCTGTTTCGAATTTCGTTCTCGTTTATCCTTTCGTATACCCGAAATTCGCAAAAAAAAAAGAAATTATATAAAATTAATATAAGTGTTTTATAAGATCGATCCATTATTATTGACTCAATAGATTTTATTCTTAATAAATAAAATTTTTCAAATTATCTCGAATTTATAATTAATAATTGTACACAAATGGATCAATTTTGTAAAGCATTTATTAACAAACCAGCAGCTAATGATATCGAGTCTCTATTAATTATATAAGAGAAACCCTTGCGTAGCTGCGATTTTTAATCTCGCGATATTCGTTTTTATAGTAGAAGGCTTTCAAGATTTTACTCCTTTTAGAAAAATCTTTATTTAAGAACGCTTTCGCTCTATCTCTTTGATCGCAGTTGCGCGTTTTATATTTATATTCTACACTCTGCATATGTATATATATATTATATTTATATATTTATATATATATATATATACATATATATGTATATATGCAATTTTTATTATATATCGCTTAGTATTGCTGTTTAAATACACTTATAACTTTTTTGTCTAGTAGTAAATTCTTCGTAGTGTACGATCTGTAAAAAAATTTCATCGCCACGTTTGCTCGACGTGGTTAACGAGTATTGGTAAAATTTTATGAAATTCTTCTCGACGCGGGAACAGTCTGCGATGCGTGAAAAATATTCGACGTGAAAAAAAAAAAAGTGGACGTGACAGATTTACGGTTGAGAATCTTTTAATAATAACGCCACTCGAAATCCGCTTACGCAGAATTCGACAGCCGGATATTTTGTTTGATTGGAACCAAGCTCGTATCAACAGTTGAAAAAAAAAAAGCAATTATACGTTGAATTAAAACATTTTTTTGAAATCGACGATTAATCGAAATTTGAAAGAAGTGAAACATAAATAATTAAATAAAAATAAAAATATATCAAACGTCGCAATAACTCAACTGTATCAAGATTCTCGATTCTCCAAATTTCACGCAGTTAGACGCCGTTACTTCGTTATTTCCAGCAACGCATAATAAGGGGTCTTCCGCCTCCTTTCCCTGTCCTTTTTTTTTTTTCTTTTTTTTTTACAATCCATCGATTCGACGCACCTGTCTCGATCCTGTTTTTTAACCAACGCCAATCAGCAAAGTAGTGTCTCGTAGCTGCGTAGCGCATCCTAGACGTACCGCGGCTTTGCTGTTTGCTCAATTTGAAATTTATTCGGTTCGTACGCTCGTACCGATTCATTCTCACCACTAACCCCACGATTTTCTCGTTTGCCCCGTTTCTTTTTCTAGAAGTCGTAAATTGAACATGCAGCTGGAGAACGCTATACAGGAGGCGATGGCCGAGCTGGACAAAGTGACGGAGTCGAGCAAGGAGCAGAAGGTCGGCGGGAAGTCGTGCAAGGTGTCGAGCGGAAGCAAGGAGAGCGGCAACGCCTCGAAGCAGGATGGGAAGAGGTCGTCGTCGAAGAAGGCGTCTGTCGGTTCTGTGAATCCTGTCGCGGCTGAACAAAAACAGTGTCGGTGATCCGTGTCGATGGATCCTCGTACCAGTCAATTTAATAGATCACGATGATAAACGCACTGTTCCATCTGTGAACGATAATCAAACGTGTTAATTTTGTGATTGAGAAACACCGACACCGAAAACTTCCTCTACAACGTTGTTTTTTAAAATTCTCGACTGACAGGTACACACACGCGCATACACACGCATGTACACATACATATACACACGGTGTTTCCGTTGATAAAAAAAAAAAAAAAGAAAGAAAAGGCGTTGGAAATCTCGAGCGTTGTATTCGATAAAATGGATGCTTAATTGGAAAAATTTTTAATCGTGGATAATCCTTTTTGATCGAATGGTAAATTTTAAAGGGATAATTTGTAATTCTTCTTGATAATGAAATTTCGGATCGATTTTGTCGGGACGCAACGCGTCGAGATTTTGAATTTTCCTAAAGCTTTACGAAGATTAGATTTCAAATTTTTCGAATTCGATATAGTTATTCAATACAGACTTCTGTATTGCGATCACAATAATTGTGTAAAGTTGAATCGTAGCTATATTATAATTAGAATTGTGTAAAATTATTTTACATTATCTTATGGGGAGGGAAATGGGATCGATATGTAATGAATTTTTGACGTTTAAAAATTCTTACGATGGCCGATATGTAATATAAAAGATGATGGAAGTCGCAATACGGAAGTAAAAATTGTTGAATAAAAAAGGAAAGCGTAGAATATAAGCGAAATTAATTGTTGTATATACATTTCTCTTCTATTGGAGTAAAATAAGAATTGTTCAATTTTAGAAAATTACAGGATGCTAAATAAGTATCATTCTTTCAAAGATGAAGGAAAAAAAGAAAAGAAAAAAAACAAGAGAAATCAATATCCAGTGGTCCAGTTTATTGAAAATAACAAAATGATGAATCCATAAAATTCGAAGAAATTATCTTACGATTGCCCTGCTAGAATCAAAAGTAGTTAAAAGTAGAGATTATAAATAATACGTTTTTTCTCGCGATGACACACATTTATTTTTTATTTCTTTTTTTTTTTCTCCTGTAAATAGACATCGATCAAACCAGGAATGAAAGTTTTTAGAGATACCGATGAATTTTCTCGTTCAAATACATTATATGTTAATAGAGGAAGCGGAAAAGTCAATCGAATGTGATCGAAGCGACTGAATTGTAGAACTAACGAAAAAAAAAAAAAATGAAAAATGAAAAATATTGCGTAATCGAATTAATAAAAAAAAAAAAAAGAAACGAAAGATTTTTATCAATCGAAAGTCAGTCGAGATACATATTCGACGTGATATAGGATTAATTCGTCGTTATTTCTCCGCAATAATTTGCCGTTAGCGAGCATGATCAAGCGAAACGCAATTTTTCACATTTGATTCTTTGCAAACAATCGGCCACTCGCTAATTAAAAAGAGCAAATTGTTGTTAAACATTGCGCGTAAATCGTAAAAAAAAAAAAAAAATATTCTATCCTCGACAATGGGCCCTGTTGAACGCTTAATTTGTTAAGAATATTTTTAAAATTTACTTGACATATTTCTGAAACGAAAAATTGTTGGATTTGCGCATCGTCAGATATTTTTCTTTAACGTCGGAATGAGCAGAGAGAATGAAAATTGTAAAAAAATGTATTTGTAATTAGAGAAAGTCATTAGTGATGAGAGAGAGAGAGAGAGAGAGAGAGGGAGAGAAAGAGAGAGAAAGAGAAAAAAAATAATAATTATATATCGACCTGTCAATTGGCGTGAAACTGGCCTAGAATATGCATTCTTCGTGTTATTGCACTTATGCAATGTAAAAAACTACATACGGATAGTAAAATTCATCATGCTCAGAAACAGGTTTTGATTTTCGAGAAAAGGAATGCACGTAGTTGGTTGGCATCGATTGTAAAAAAAAAAAAAAAAAAAAGAAAAAGAAAAAGAAGAAAAATACCATACGTGCAGACTATAGCTTTTTCCTCGATAGTTGACACAATTTCTGTGAAACTATAGTAGATTTTAGCAGAGACGAAATGTATTTTATTCACCAACTCGAACTATAACGAGAGAGAGAGAGAGAGAGAGAGAGAGAGAGAGAGAGAGAGAGAGAGAGAGAGAGAAGAAAGAAAAAATGTTATTCCGTAGGATTACGCGAGATTCGCGCGAAGAGAATGAACGGAGAACGCGATTCTCGCAACTTTCGAACTGGAGACGTTGTTTCGAATGTTACATTAACATTCACGGACACAAGATGATGTGATAAGGGGGCATAAGAGGTATTTGTATCTTGAAGACTTACGTAATCGCGTGTAACGAGTTAGCATCCGGTGTTCCATTTTAGAACGACGAATACACTTTCGTGCATACGTAAACATACACACACATACACACATAGACATGTCACCATGTTTCCCTTATCTTTTTTTTTTTTTCTTATTTTTATCACGTGCACGCGCGAGTGTGTTTACGCTTACATTCAAGATGCTGAAACAGAAGAGTACTACGTGTAGGTGTTAAAAATGATATTTTTGCGAGAGAATCGATATTACAGTATCTATAGAGAGAAAGAGAAAGAGAGAGAGAGAGAGAGAGAGAGAGAGAGAGAGAGAGAGATCCAATGTTTCCGATCGATTATTTTTTTTTAAATTTTTTTTTAAATATTTTTAAAAATTTTTTTTGTATACATAAGTGTACAAGATGTAAATTGTTTTACCGGATTGCGCGAGTAAATATCGAATAACCTCGACACGTTGAAACACTTTTTAAATCATGACTGGTTGCACAGAGCCGGCGTTTTCTTTTTCTTCTTCTTTTTTTTTTTTTTTGATCCACGTAATAATTTTCTAACGGAAGTAATCCTTTAGGTGATAAAATTATAACGATACATATAACGATGTATATCGTGATTCGATATTGTCGCGAACGAAAATGATAAATGAATCTAAAAGTGTAGATAAAGAAACTCGAAGTCTCTGCGAACTGTCGTATTTCCGATTTTAATCGGGCACACACTGGATTTTTCACTTTTAACAAGACCGGGTCTTTCGAGTAACGTAACGTAAAGAGTCAATTTTGATTAAAAAAGGGAAAAGATAGCGAAGAAAAAAAGAAAAAAAAAAGAAAAGAAAAAAAGAAAAAAATGAAACGAAAGAAGCGTGAAACGCTGAGAATATTAAAGAGTCATAACGAAGATGCTTTTCTAATATTTTCCAAGTGTGCGTTTTAACACGCGTTCTCTCTTTTAACATTTTTTTTTCTATTTTTTCGTTTTTTTTCTTTTTTTTTTTTTTTTCTTTCAATCGTACGATAGCGTGTAATTCATCTTTATTTTTGTATTAACGCAAAAATCCAAAACTACACACCGCGTTATTACACAGCGCACAATTTAACTCCGAGACGCGAGAAATGTTCCTTTGAAAGCATGCACGCATAAATATGTACAAAACCATACAGAGCGAATCTTTAAAAGTTAGTAGAATATACGAGTATTAAATGGATATTTTATTTCGACTATCTGGTTGAAAAACCATTGTCTAGAAGAAAATATTTCGATCCGGGATAAACTTTAGATTAATACGTTGCTTATCAATCGGAACCAAGTGAAAATGAACTCTTTTTCAATTCTTCAATGTGTGTCGAAAAAAAAAAAGAATAAGCGTGATGATACACCATATCCTTGATATCGATCGATTTTCATTTTTGTTACACACGAGATGTTGAAAAGTTTTATTGGATTTGATAAATGAGAATCGAGCTTTCAAAAATTTGAATCGATGCAATTTGATGAGCAACGTGTTAAGAGCAAAATATTCGATAGTTTTAAACACACAATAGACAGACAATAAAGAAAATGCAAGTATCAAAAGAGAAAGAGGATTGCGCGAATTCTTTTTATGACTCGTTACTTCGACTTTCGAAGGAGAACATTCTCAGTCGAGCGAATTATTCTACGAAACTGTCGATTATTCGTTGCTAAAAAAAAAAAAATGTGTGAGAAAAAGTCATTGTGGATAAAAAATCAAATAATTCTTAAAATTTCTATAACTTTTCCACATTGTCATGAAACTACTTAATTTTTCTAACTGGTCTCAACGTGAACTTTACCGTGAAGGAATACTGTTCGAAGTATTCGTAATTTTCGATCAATCGCTTTCTAAATTGTTATTTAATAATATACGATACTTTTATTAACAATTGTAAGACATAACAGTTATAGTTTCGTAAATTATCATTTATTTCAAATTCTACATCTAATTTCTATATTTCTAGATTCCTAAAATCCTCTAACAAGTTCAAAAATTCATTATGGAATTCTTTGAGAGATTAGAAAAATTGAACGTAACGTTGAAATTCCAAACTTTGAACGAACAGTTTATGAAAATTAGTTTCATTTGTCTCTAAAAAAAAAGAAATATTTAACACAAAATTAAATTATACGAATCAATTTTTCATTACAATTCTACAATGTAAGGATTTATGTTTTTGCAACACGAAAGTAGGATCAAAACTTTCAAATTTTATTCCAAGGAATAAAATCCGTTCCTTCCCTGTCATAGCAACGAATAATCGCCTTTTTTGAAACGGCGACTCAAGTCACGTCGTTCATACAATATTTCACACTTTCTCCACATTTATTCACGCGCCTCTAATAAACAACGGTACATCAAATCAAATCAAAAGCTCGCGGCAAGACTGACGTGTCGTCGGGCCTTTCCTTCGAATTCAAAAGATGGTCTCGTCTTTTATCAAAAAAAAAAAAAAAAAAAAAAAAGGACAAAAAAACGACGAGACGATTAAAACAAAGAGACACTTAGAGCCTCAGGAAGACCAAAACAAAATAAATAAATAATTAATTAAATAAAAGATGCATTATCTCAGATTCGTAGATTTCCGTTTTTTGATCAGTGGCGAAAGACATATCACCGGCCGTGGATAACGATTTTCGAATGAAGGAATCGGTACAGGTTTTTCGGCGAAGAACGAAATGGCGGACGAGAAAGAAAAAAACGAATCGTTTTCGAAGACTAATTTCTTGTCCTTTCGAAGATCGTGCGAAGAAAAACGCGCAAACGGCTGGCAAATCGCTATTACACAACATGGGACCGTTTTAAAGATAAGACAGTTTTTAATTTTATCGTTCAATTCCCTCGCCCAGTCGACGGCCGTGCTGCGGAATATGATTTCACGGCACGGCTTCCGTATATGCTAGTTTCGTAACACATCGATCCAGAGGTCGATTATTCGACGCGCGTGGAGGGGGACGTTTTTTTTGTCCCCTTTCCCACGGCGTGTTTCGACAAACCGTCGTGGTGGAGATTGATAAATTTATTACAAAAAATAAAAAGATGAAAAAAAAAAAGAAAAAAAAAAGAATAAGAGATAAAATAAAAGAACAGTAAAGACTTACCTCAGTAAACGTAAATGTAAACGCAAGAATCAAACGTCTTTATGATCGAGAGTACGTATACACCGTAGAGCCGATGTCCTTTGTATATTTTCCGTATTGTAAATAATTATACATACGCCTTATCGGTAATTAATCGCTGTACGATAACCGTCGACCTTGCGCATTATTTAATATATATACATACATATATATATATATATTAAATATCAAATTTATGCGAATTCATTGGAATTCAATGAAACTTGTGTAAAAAAATTTGCAGAAAAAGCGACGCCTGTCGAGAAAGATACTTCGATCTAGCGAAAAAAATTAATGCTTTAATTATTGTGAATTAATAATTAGCTTTCGATGATTTTTTTTTTTTAACGAAAGGTGAAACGAATTTTACGAATTTGTGCAACAATTTTTAAATATCAATTTCTGTACATATTATGTTTGTTTATCCATTGTTTGCGACGTTTTTTTAATCAATGTAATTTTAATATACCGAGAATTAGCTCGTTAGCACTGTTTGTATATGTGTAACATTCTTTTTCATTATTTGATCTATTTTGTTAGTTATTAGCCGATGCTATTATTAATCATTGTCCAGTCTGTGTTTCCGAGTTGAGATTTGTTTCTCTAGGAAAATAAATTTTAGCGAGAATAATAAACACATGCGTATATCTATTTTTTGTGTTTTTGTTATACAATTTTTTATGTATTATTATTTTTTTTTATTAGCGATACAAAATGATTTATTTTTTTTTATTTCTTTTTTTTTTTTTCTTTTTTAACTACAATAAGATTTTTCGAAGCGAGAATCACGACGGAAGGGGAGGATCGTGTTGATGGATATATTTAGAAATTTTACATTCATTAGTATCGACCTGCGTTGCTTTTTCTCGAATCGAGATCAAAATCGAATATAGAGAATTGTAAGCACGATAATGTGAAACGAAAAAAAAAAAAAAAAAAAGAAAGAAAGAGGCCTACGTTAATCGACACTCTGTCTATCTTTGTTTTTTCGTATTTCATTTTGCATTTGCGAAGGGCGGACGGGTACGATAAAACAGTGACTAATAAGTTAAACACGTTTAGCCATGCGGCACGACTAGTAATTGCGGGAAACAAATTTTTTGGAGAACTATATATATCGATAGTTATCGATGTATGACTGAGAGAGAGAGAGAGAGAAAGAGAGACAGAAAGAGAGAGAGTTTTTTCGGCAAATATTTATTACTATTATTATTTATCAAAAGAAAAAAGAAAAAGAAAAGAAAGAATGTAGTTATATTTAACGAAACGTTTCGTTCGAGCTTGTTATGTTTTGAGAGAGATCTAAAAGAAAAAGAAAATGAAATGAAAGGCGACTTTTGTTTATTGTCGCGTAACGTGTTAATGAGAATGAGAGAGAAAGAGGAAAATTGGGGACGAGTGACAGAGAGAGAGAGAGAGAGAGAATGAGAGAATTGCGAGGGATGGAGTGAAAATTAGAGTGAAATTAAACGAAAAGAAAAGAAAAGAAAGAAACGATCGATTGAGATTGCAAATTTTTGGCGAACGAACATAGGTTTTAAGAAGTACCAAAACACAAAAAAAAAAAAAAAAAATGGGAAACTGATTAAATTCCTTAGGAACGAACGATTTATCCGTGATCACGATTATCGTGTATGAACAAATTTAGAAGACAGCGACGAATGCACTTTTTGGTGTACGATATGACTATTGATGCAGATAATAGCTATACATATTACGATATCATTTGTCAGTGGTATTACAATAAGAGATAATAATTTTATATTTACAAGATAGAAAAGATCGTTGAATCTAAATGAGTGTAATATACAAACGTCTTGTATTGTGAAGACAAAAGGAAAAAAAAAAGCACACCATCACACAAGGAAACCATATTACACATATGTACACACCTTCCATTTCATGGACACCCCCTCCCCTTTTTGCAAATCCCATCCCCATCCATCACGTTCCCAAAATTCCGTGCTAGAAAGAGGAAAAATTAGGAAAGCTAGCTTATTTAATATTTGGCATAATATTTATATATATATATATTTTATATATATATATATAAATACAATTATAAATACGAATATAAATACGGATATAAATATGAATATAAATATGATTATAAATATGAATATAAATACAAATATAAATACAAAATATAAATATATATATAAATATATATATATATATACATGAGAGATAGAGCATAAAATAAACAAAAAAAAAACAATGGAATAGTCTCGGTGATGGCAATATTTGCTTGACCGAGAGAAAAGTATGAAGCTATGTGATCCACTACTACTAGTAGCTTTTAGCTGTAAAGACTTATACTTTATTTTGTAAATTTTGTTTATACAATGTTTGATCGTTCACGCATAATACTATTGTATGTGAAAATAAGTTAATAAATCATTAACATGTGAAGTTATATAACTGTGAAATGTTTATTACTGTGCCATTATTAATTAACGTTAACTTTTAAATCGTATCAATGCGATAAAAATTAATTATTTATTTTTCAAATTTTTTTGAGTATGCATCTACATATTTTTTTTACAAGACAAATATACGAAGATAAAATATCGCATAAAATTAAATTATTTTTATCTTTAACTAATTATAATAAATATATAATTAATGCAATTTTATGACAGGATTTCGTATTATTCGTCGTAAATTATCGACAAACTTGTTCGAGTTTTCTATTCGAGCCACTAGATGGCAGGCCAATGTTGGAAACTTAAAATATCCCTAATTTAAAAGTTTATGACCAAAAAAATTAAAATTAACAAAATTTAAAATTGGCAAAATTATCAAAAATATCATATTCTACTATCACATTATCATATCATTTCACAACAATTTTCTCTTCACAACTTCTTCACAATATTTAATACATCGATTTCACTCTACTTCTATCCAATCCCCACAATCTTTATTACTTCAAAACTAATTTTAATATTAAAATCGTTAAAAAATTTAATTCATTAGTACATCTCTTACGAGATTATCTTTACGATATCCATTGAAAATAATTTCACCCTAATCTTAAAAATTGATCTTTCAATATATCTCTTCCTTCTTTCTTCCCCTACAGCAATAAACGATTCCAATTCGTGGAAATTAACCAGGTGCAGGTAGAATAAAGCAGGATCGTTGATCAGGTGGCTCGTTCTGTATCCTTGGAAAGAAGTTAGCGGGATCGATGATGCGCGTCCAACTGCACACGGCCATCCTCTCGCATAATCCGTATGCACACGAATATGCGTACGTTAGGAAACGATCGATAGTCCGCTCATCCGTCGCTAAAAGGGTTAATGATGCCTGGCGTGCATAAATGGCGCTCACGGACCCGGACAAATGAAACGTAATGAGCGGATCGGTAGTACATAGCGGCGTGTCACGATCGTGAGACTCGTAATAATGTCGTGGCCCGGGTCCACGTGAATCTGTGCGCCCTCACACCTATCCGGGACGTGTGAATTCGAACAATACGATTAGCGGCTCTATCGACTCGCCCCCCTTCACGACCCTCGCCCCTATCGTTCCACCAATCGAGCCATCGACTCGAAACCCCTTTTTACTGCACGCGGCTATTTACGCGAAAACGAAACCAGCTTGTTTGCCACGGGCCACCTACGCGTTATTGTTTCCTCGTGCGTCGTCTGTTTGCGGTAATCTCGAGCCTCGAACGCGATCGAGTATGCGACACGAGTAATCCAAGGGTGATTGGAATCCCTTTTATAGTGAATGTAACGTAGCATTAGATCGTTGCACACGAAATGTTTCAGATTACGGGTAAACGAAGCGGAAAACAAATCGTTAAATATAATATCATCTTTTAATTTTGCGGGTCAAAGATTTAAGGATCGAAGATAGATATATACATTTGTTTTATCAATCGTTTTAAAAATTATTTGCGCATAAGAATCGATGGAAATTTGAAAATTCGAACGCGAAAGAAATAAGTCGTGGATTAATAAACAACGATTGAATATTTTAATCGCGATTACGATAAGTCTTATCCAGAAGTCGATTATTTCATCATTCGCGATATTTATAAATTTTCTTTTCGAATGAAACAGGCCTGAAATTTTAGGATAATCTGACTTCCTTACGGAGAAATCACAAAGAAACGTTTGCAATCAATAAAAACTCGCAAAACTTCTTGCGCAAACTTATTAAAAATTATACTTCAATATACACTCGATATCGTGACACGAACGGTATTCACGATAATCACGTACAGGATACAGGATTCAAGGTAAATCCCCTATTCCTCGTCGATTTTCAACGTCTCGACGTCTGAAGGACACCTCTGTAACGTAAGTTTATTACCAGGCTGCAGAACTTTCTTCCTTCCAAGAAGGTGAAATTACTTCATAAACGTAGGGCCAAGAGCGTGTCTCGACAGGAATGTACCGCGGTCGCGTCTCTACAAGTTACCTAATGAATGTCGTAGGGAGAGGGGAGAGGAAAGGCAAGCTTGGCTGCCACTTCCTCCTCAGAGTGTCTTTCTTCGTCTTTCACCTCGTCCAATTTATGCGTCTACAGTGATAACGAGGCTTGGCCAACGAGAATGCCTCTGCCGTAGACACGTTTGGACGTGGAAGGGCTGTTTACCGGAAAAATTCGTCGAAGGGTCTCGTCGAACGGTTTTTAAAATGATGAGTGAGGAGGGTTTTCCATAAATGATCGGCCGACAAAGGAACGAGGGAGATTGAATGGACTTGTTAACGGTTGTTTCGTATTGGATTTTCGTATTCCTCGGCTTCGTAGGAGGATGAAAGGTAATAATACGGATAAGGGAGTAAACGAAATAAGAAAATCCTCGATTAATTAGTTTTTTAAGAGGGGAGCATATTAAATATCTCGTATCGTAGAATTAATTCTATTAAAGATCGATTTTTTTCCAAACGGGTTCAACAATCTTTACAACAAAAGTATCGTATAAAAATAGAGAAAGATTTCGTTTCATCGAATTTAAAAAATTTTTCAGTTATCGTCGGGATGGACGCCCGTTTACAAGCATATTTGCATTATTGAATCCATTCCAGGGGACGATTTTCGAAAAATATGTTGCGCGCCTTCCGTGAATCTATATTAGCGGGTAAATAATTTTTTAATCGCCGCTGATTCCCCATTCACGCTCCGCGATATTATTCGATATTCCGTTTACAGCAATCTCGTAAATACATTTTCCCGCGGAACACGCAGGCCACGTGTTTCGAGGACGAGGTAAATATTTTGCAAAGTTCGTTAATCCGGACATTTATTGGCATAGAAGTTGCCACTTTTTATGCAAATTAAGCACGGGTCCCCGCATTCGAGAGTTTCGAACAGCTCTTTTGTAATTTTAATATCTCGTTCATACACGTATATATTCGTACATTCACACGCGCGAGCACACACGTGAACGCATACAAGCAAATTGGAATCATTCAATCTACCGTTGCATAAATAACGTCGCCGATGCTAAATGCAAACGCAGCTTGCGAAAGTTTGGCTCTTGAATTACCTTTCCAACTCCCCACTTCTTCCCCTGTTGCACTTTGAACGAGGTTCGATGGTACGCTGGGAAAGGGAGAGAGCCTGGACCGTTAATCCAGAAAATTCCGATAGTAGAATCACGAAGATCGCAAATCCCACCCCTTCTCCCCCGATATCCTCCATTTTCTCGAATTAATCTTTCGCGCATGGGCGAAAGATTTCGAATTTGATTTCTCTTGTCCTTCTAAGTGTGGACAAACGAGCTGGCCCAACGATCGTTATACGGAATGGTTATTCCATGAATCGATTTAATCAGGCTTCTAAGTGGATCACTTGAATCGAGATTTATCGAATTATCGTCGAATCCGATCGAATTTTTTTTTATAGATAAGTTTGGAAGATCCTTTTTATTTAAATTTTTAATTTGAAATTTCTTTTACAGAATTTTTATATTATCGTTTCACATTGACGCTATTTTAGAGTTTCGTTTAATTTTATTTCCAATATCGTGGAAAATTTATTTCCTGAAAAATGTAAAATTCAAAATTTTCAAAGCTGGAAAACATTTATGAATATAACGTTTTATTGCACGCTCTGTGACGAAATATTAAATATTTTTATTCTTTCACAAATGTTGACAATAATCTCCGCAACTAAAAGCGATAGTAACAATTAACACTTTTTCATATTCCTTCGCGTTTTTCGATTTCTCCACTGCTTGTTTCCTTTCCCGGAATGCACGAAAGCAAAAGCCAGAAACAATTAATCCGTGAAATCGTAAAAGTTAATGTAATACTCGATGGGGCGTTTCCTATATTTCAAAAAAAAAAAGAAAAAAAAATAATCGTTTCACGATAAATTTATATGTAACAGCGAGAAACATTACATCACGTTTTATTAAAAAATACGTATATTTTCTTTTTTCTAGAAAAGTAAATTCATTAACATGTTAAATATCAAGAATTGAAAATAATTAATATTTGCATTTATAAATATTAATTAATCGAGTCCAAGTACGTTCGACGTACGATTGTAAAAATTTGAAAAAAATTAGAAGGAAAAATGAAATATAAAACAACGTAAACCCTCCCCATCGAGAAGTATAAAAATATGAGCAAATACTTTTTGCATCCACTTTTAAATATCAAAACGTCGCGTCGCCAGATCAATCTATTGCCGGAGAGAGAGAGAGGGAGAGAGAGAGAGAGAGAGAGAGAGAGAGAGGGAGAGAGAGAGAGAGAGAGAACAAAGATTCGAAAAGGTCGGCCGGAATAAAATTGTCGGGGTAATTAATCCGGAAAATTTTGTCATCGGGGTAGGAAACGATTGTGCATGTCGCGCTTTTCAAAGGGCTCGACTGTTTCAAAGCTTTCGACTTACGCAACGAGCGCAACGACGTAATATATTTCCGAATAAAGCTCGGCTCCGCGTGCATGCCATCTGCCAGCCCAGACGTTCCACAAATATACGGTGGGTGTGCGCGCCATCGTGGAATCAAACGATGGAGAAAGCTAATTAAAGGTGCATATTTTTAAACGTCGATATTCGAATGAAATCGTCGGGAACGGAATGTTGAATTTCGGTGAATTCCTTTGCTGTGCCCGCCTCTTTGGGAAGAAAAATCTCAGATATTTTAATAAAAACGCCTCCCCCAACGGACGTTTGATAATTGTGCAAAATTCTATCTATAATTGTGCCATTTAATTTGAAAAATATGAATATTAACGATAAGGAAAACAATAAGAATGAAATTGAAAATAAGAAAATTTGTTTTAATGGAATTAATAGAAATTTTTTAAAGGAAAGGAAAATAGATAGGAGAGTAAAATACAATTTTTATTTTACTTTACAAAGAAGGTTTCTTTTTTTCTTTTTTTTTTTTTGTGAATAAAGATCGGGGAGATTGAATTTATTTGTCGTGGAAGAATGCATGGAGGATGGAGAAGCACTTTTGGACAGCACGAATTTTCAGGATGGTCCGTCTTGCGGCGAACCATTCCTTTACTTGGGCTTTTAGCTTGTGTTGGTTGAATGGACCAAATGATAGAGCGAGAGTGAACAGCTCCCTGCTTTTAATTTGGCAAATTCCACTCGGAGGTAGTGAAATCGCGATCGAGCAGACATGAAAGAAAATACATCCTTTGACTTGTTTGCGTACAAACAGTGGATTCAATACTCTTCCCTTTTTATACCTTTAAATATCGATTATTGTATTTTGTTTAAAAGGAACGAATGATTGGTAAACGTACGAAATAAATAAGATAATTATATTAACGATGTTAACATTTTCGACGACATAAACAAATGGTATAAAAATATATATATATATATTTTTGAACATATTCATTTCTTAAGTAGCCTAAATGCCTTATCCTCGGTGTTCTCTCGAAAACTTTTCTCTCTAAACTCTCGTTCCATTCTCTGCATCTTCTATATTCTAACTTTTACTTATCACGCTTTGCACGCTTTTAAGAATTTTTGCCTCTTTACGTACTCGTATTTCAGGTGCTATATTTTACCTGTATTTTACTATACGTTTTTTGTTTCATAAAGAATAAATGTATTCACAGAAAAATTAAAAAAAAGAAACAACTATGGTAATAATTAATATTTATATTCAAACATCGTACGTGAATTAATCATCGTGATTATTGGAATATAAATTTTTCACTAGATACAACAGTAAAATAAAATAGATAGAACGACTGATTAATAAAGATTTGCCTTTTGTCTCCAACTAATTATTATTATTCAATTCATTAAGAATTTGGTATCAATTTTTCAACGTGCGTATCTGATTCATCAAAGAACGAGAATAAGTACTTATTCCAAAGAATCCAATGGAATCAGAGAAGCTCGACAAAGTTTCAAGGCTTTATCGGTTATTACGTCAAAACTTTGCGCCCACCAACTTCGGATCGAATTACTATGAAATTTATTCACAAGTTGAGTTGAGCCCGACTTGACATTGAATACACTTTCATGAAATTGCTAATATAATCAAATGTGGTTAAATCGACAGAACGATAGTAACAAGAGCAAAATTACGATCGAACTTTCAATATTTTAACACCGTAACAAACGTTTCCCGAATATTCCAACAACGCCACTCCGTGCACGTAAATTAGACGAAATATTAGACGTAACTAAAAATATCTATTTTCATTTATCAATTCGCAACTATTCTCGATGATAAACTGTCGATAAAAGTCTTCTTCACCCCTTTCCCTGATTTTTCTTTTTACTCGTACGACAACGAAATCACACACTTCCCCAAACACAAAATTTAAACACCATTATAACCGTTCAAAATTTAAAACTTCTCCTCCCTTAAATCTACTTACAAAAAAAAAAGAAAAGAAAAGAAAAGAAAACGTAAATAAATAAAAAGATAAAAAATAAAAATGAGAATGTGGGGAAAAGAAGAAAAAAAAATTGGCGGCAAATAATGAATCGTTCGGGAAGGAAATATAATTAACCGTGGAACGAGGCACACACGATAAGCTGTTCACTGGTCGGGAAGGTGGAGCACGGTAGATCGCTTAACCGGCGGCCCGTGGCGGATCATGCCGATATGATTACCGAATTATGCGAGGCCCGTTGCACGCGGCCACGTTTGTCGAGCCACCGGGTACATAACCAATATTTAACGCCTATTAGTGCCAAAGAGAATTTATCTTACGGCGCCACGGGGGGTTACGCTCGGGAAGAGGGTGCGGAGAGAGGTGGCTCGGCCACGCCACGGCTCGAATCACGAGGGCGAGCGCGAGAGTGTGCGGGGCGCGCTCGACCCGGCGTATACTCGCAGAAATTACGCGACACCGGCGTATCCGCTATTGATTTACCGGCACCAGGTGCATACGGAATCCTGGGTGAATCCTGGGCCGGCCGTATTATTAGGACGGTTTGTCATCAACCCCGTATCTCCTCGCGTTTATCGCGGACCCCGTCCGTCCGGATTTTAATCCGTTAATAAAGTCGAGCGGTAAAAAGTCTCGCGAGAAACTTTTTCTCGTTTAATCGTTTTAGGAAGTTAAATGGACGTGGAGAAGGTACGCGGGGAGAGAAGGAGAGAAGGTGGGGAATTTTGAAAAGGGAGGAAGGATTACGATGGATTAAAAGTGATTCTCCGTATATTTGTCGGCCTTTTTGTAGTTTTCACCTGTAATTAACGAGCGTAAAATTGGAAGCTCGCGGATTTGTTACGAGGGGGAGGGGGGGATTAAATACTTTGACGCGATAAAAATTTGTTGTGGATAAATAATCATTTTAGCGAATTCAAATTGTCGATTTAAGTGGTTTCCTTTTTATAGATAGCGTGGATAAATTTCGGCGGAAACGATAGATAATTAAACGTGGTAGAGGATGTTACATGGATGATAAAAAAATATCCGACATTACATCCGTATTATAACATCATATATATTTAAATGTAAAATCGCTCGCTATAATGAATAATCAAACATTAATTACTCGTTGATTTCAATTGTTACGACCGACTTTACCAGTTGCACCTGGTCTGCTAACGCGATACAACGATCGCTATAATTGCGATCATTGTTCTCAAGTGACACAATTTGTCTTCCCTGTCTAAACGTTGTCATCGCTTTACAATAACCAGTTCACCAACGCCGACACATTGTCGAGTTGTAACCGAAACGGAACGCAACTGAAGATCGTCATAAATCATGCTACGCATCGTGGATCGCGACAAATAGTTGAATGAATGAATCATAATTGTCTGGCTGTCTCGCGCGTTTGCTTTCGAATTAATACGCAAGACGCAATAAATAACAACAATATTCGAGAAGCAAAGAACGCGATTGAAAAAACAATATTGACAAATCGGCAATGAACGATTTGAGAAGAGTATACGATAAAAATTTCAACGTATCGCATTATCTCGCAAATATCTTTCTTTTTTTTCCTTTTTTTTTCTTTTTCTCTCTCTCTCTTTTTTTTTTTTTACTATCCATCTATCCACTATCAATGTCAAGAAGATACATGTTTCCGTTTGAAACAAAAAATTAAATAAAACTGAAATGAAAAATGGATAACCCGTATACGTATACCCTCTGTCAATCAAAAATGATTTACGTCATAAATCGTGTCATAAATCATGACAAACTACAATCAAATTTACGAGCGAAGCAAGTAAAGTGTCATATTAACACCCCGTGTCCCATCATCTTTCAACTTTCGGTCTGCTTATTACACATGTGGATAACGTAAAAAAGAAAAAGAAAAGAAGAAAAAGAAATGAATTTACATATCCAGGAAAAAGAAGGAAAGAAAAAAAAAATTAATCATCCTCAAACTTACATCCACTCGAATGAAAAACTCGGCGACAACTCGGCCGCGTTCGTTCCAGAGTCGTTAACAAATCGGCGGTCGAAATTAAACTTTTAATTATATTCCGATAATTGGAGCGTGCAAATTGTGGATTTCTTTTTTATTTCCTTTTCTCGCTCGAATGTCTGGCCGAATATTAATAACACCGGAGTGTTCGGCCGGCGCGAATTTCACAGAGACGTCCAGACATCATCCCCGTGAAATATAATCTTTAACGGAGGGGAGAGGGAGAGGGAGAGGGAGATCTAATTAATTTCCCTTACCCACCCTTCCCGCTTATTTTCTTTCTCCACGGCAATTATACAAAACTTTGGATTTCCATCGCTACGAGATTCGTACGCCTTTTCCTCCCCCGCCCCCCCTCTTTCACTCCTTCATCCCCCTTCCCTTTCCCACCCGATTTGACAACAATCGCGAGGTAAGCGGATTATTTAAGAACTTTTTGCACGCGCCACGTTGGAATTCTTGGCCGCCACTATTCACGGACGCGTTCGTGAAGGTCGGCCGCCTGGCGAAAGAGAAAAGGCAAGGGGAGGGAGTTGGAGAGAGAGGAGGGGTAGGTACTTGTAGATAAATCGCATTTCATCGAATTGGAGGAAGGAGGGGAAATAAAACGGCGGTTTTTACCGGTATTTTAATTGCGCCTCGACCACGAAATTTCGCCCGGTGGCTGTCGCGCGATAATTCGAATTGGTCGAGATCTTTAATCAGGGGAACGCGATTTCTCCCTTGTGCCTCTTTCGTCTCGTTGTTGATAAAAGCTTGGTTGTTTGGGTTGTAATAAGGGAAGTTATTCTCTCTTTTTTTCCTCCTTCTTTTTTTAAATGTTAATCGTCTCGAAAATAATATTCGTGCTTTCAATCGATTAATTTTATTTATTATTCTTTTAAAAAATTCGATTGATATGTGTGCAATTAATGTAATGCTTCCGGAGATTTTTTAGTAAAAAAAGAAAAAAAAATAGATGAAAATGTGCTGAATTTATTATTACAATGTGATTATATTGTTTAATTTCCTACGCAACGTACAACTTCTTTATGATTTTCTAATGGCAATCGCTTTTTTTTATCAAATTATCATATTATCTGTATTTAATTTTCTGCTCTTCTTTCATTCTCTTTTATTTAATGAATTATATATAAACCGCATAAACTATAATTGCATCGTTTCATGCAAAAAAGAGACTTCAAAAGGGTTAGACTCCTTTGGATAATAAAATATTTAATTAGATTCCACGTCTTTTTTTTTATGGATGCCCCAATTCTTCCTATGTTTCGTATCTTTATTCTTGTGAAGCAACTGACGATTCTCATCATCAAAACCCTTTTTGCATCTAATATCGAAAAATTAGAAAAAAAAAAGAAAAACTTTATGATTGATCAAAGACAGCTACAATAAACGCTAATCAATCCATCGATCAATCAAAAAGTTGAAAAGTTGAAGGTGAAGCTCGACACTCGAGGACGAGTAATTGGTCTATCGAGTACAGAGCTTAGACGAAGGGGGGAAAAAAAAGGTGGCGGTGGATGGAGGAAATGGTTAAGAACGATGGCACGAATAATGTAGCACCTCTTCCCTCCCACCCTCTGACACCAGGTCTCCCAGGCATTTCGTTTTCGACCCTCCCTTGAGAACCGGCCTGATAACGTAACGAAGAAGGAAGCGTCAACGCCACGGCATACGTCGTCTGGAGTGGAAAAACTGATTTATTGCTTCGCAGCGTCGCCACCGCCTCCCACTGCGGGAGAAAGAAGTAAAATAACCTCGACCTCCGCGATGCACGGTGGAAATTCGGCGACAGTTGCCTCCGCTGTGCAACCCGGATTTAGAAAAGACCGAGTTATTTTCATTTTTCTGAAAATAAAAATTCGAAGAGTGAGAAGAGACTTTCAAGATTGCGTTAATAATTTCGAACAGTTGAATTATAATAAGAAAAATCGAAATTATTAAGGAAAATTTAACTTTGCTCGTTAATCGAAGAGGATGCAAGATGTCCGATCGAAGCTTGATCGATCGAATTTTTATATCCTCTCGATTTTATTCGAGGAAATCTTCCAATTTCCTGGATTGCCTCGTTTGAAACGTCGTAGATACGCGAGATAGTGTAAATTGTTTTGCAGTTTTGACGCGAAGTTTCATGTAAGCAATTTCGCAGGCCGTTGCTCGTTCCGTTTTATCCGTGTAACGGCGAAGGATCCCTTTGCAATTTTTATGCAACTGGATTTCCAAGCGTACAATACTGCCATTATTCGTTTTGTATGCACAGAAGATGATCTTGAAAAAGCGTTTCTGGAAATATAGGATTACACGATGTATATGAAGGAGTATTTTGGTAATTTACAATCGAACGAATGTATTATTATTTAAAATATAAAATTTATTCTATTCGCTATAATTTCTATTATTATTATTTTTTTTTTAATAAATTAAAAATTCGAGACACGATATATTTTATTATTTACATTATTTTATTTTTTTTTTTTTATCTTATAAAATGTACGAACACCGATGATGGTGATTCAACGAACGATATTTTTTTTTTTATATAAAAAAGTAATTAGAACGTGTTCAAAGGAACATAATACAGCATAAGCAGATAACCAGACACATTTTGCCATGGACTTTTTAATTAAAGCAAATTTCTTCGCAACATAATTAAACTTAGAATCTTGTGAAAGTACTTTCGTGTGTTTACGTATTCACGTATCCGCGAAATACGTATAATGTATACGTTAAAACATTTCTAAACCTTTATGCTGCGTACATTCTTTTAATATCCTCTCAATTAAATATATCCAACTTTTCATAAAGGAAAAAAGAGAAGTAAAAAAAAATGTACAGTTGCCCTTACAAACTGCCTTACAGACTGTAAAATAGGGAGACAAGTTTCAATTTTCTGCTACAAGAAGTACTAGTTTTAATGAGCGTTTGCATTGTGCAGAATTTGTACAAGGGAATGACACTCTACAGAATTATAATGAAACTCGTTGGACAAAGAAATGATGTAGAAATAAAAAATGTATTATAAAATTTCAATGAAACTCAATTCAAGCTTACTTTCATTTTCGTTTCTTTTTTTCTCTCTCTCTCTTTTTTTTTTGAATTTTTTTTATTACACAGAATTCAGAAATTGCGATATAATATAATATCAAATGTTAAAATACGTTTTTGTAATATAAGTTTTTAATTTTGATCGATTGAAAAATTTATCACGTTATACGTTTTTCAAGTTTTTACATTCAATTTTTTATCATTTTTTTTTTTTTTTCATTTTGATGCAATGCATAAATATGAAAATGTTGTCATCTATGTCACTCTGTCGTTTAATTCTGTTCTGTTATTTTTTTTTCTTTCTTTCTTTCTTTTTTTTTTTTTTTTTTGAAATCCTTCCTCCTATGTTTGCAGAAATTTTATTCAGGGATTACTACTAGATTCAACGTTCAAATATTTGGAAACTATTCTATTTGTTTTACAATGAACGTAGACAGGAACGTGATTTTCGACCGGAATTCGAATGCGTGTATAGCAATTGTTAACAAGTGAATGCAACAAGGAGCTGACACGGTCCTTGACTTTTTGATGTGACACAATATGACGTTTCGTGACCCAATCCATCATAATCCTAACACAACTCGTCTCATACGAGTACACGAGTATAGATATATCGAAATATAAAAGTTTAAAAAAATCAATAATCTATTCGTATTATACAAATTTCTATTTTACTATTCCAGCAAATGACTTATGAGATCGATACAATTAGTTCGAAATTACTTCTTGTATTATCAATCTTAATTAATTTTTTAATTTATGCATCTTTCTTCGATGTAACTTTTTTATTTATTAAATATCTCCCAGTAAGAAGTAGATTTAATTCTGAATTATGTACTTCTTTTGATGTTCTTACGAAGAAGAAATTTATTAAAATCTCCATAATTAATTAGCTCTGATGTCCTGATTAAGAATATAATAATCCGAAGATGCACTTCGTTGAAGTATTTACATCACTCTTCGATAAATTTAATGTTCTCGAATACAAAATAGATTATATCGATTCAAAAACATCCTAATCGTCACATCGTATGCATCGTTTCAACAATTTCTCCATCCTTAATCCGATAATAAATAAAAATAAACCTCACGACGATATTTAATCAATATTTAAAATCAATTCTTATTTCATAAGATTAGAAACGAAAATTATCGATTTCATTCGAAACATTTTCATTAATTCACTTTCCAAACGTATAAACAACGCGTCAAATTCAACTTTATAGGAATCTAAGTTTAATTACCAACGTACCAATATCCAACTACAAAATCGAAAGCATTGAAATTTCGTTCGAAACTTCGAAATTTCATCCGTCCGTCCATCCACGTGTGCAAACACTTCCCATACCTGATTACATATTCAATTAAGCATTTCCATCGTCGATGATACGCCCTGAATTAAATATGTCAACCTGGAAAACGTAAAAAAAAAAAAAAGAAAAAAAAGAAAACTAACTAACACAGCGGAGCCGTGCATTAACACAGGGCCATAGTTTTCTTCGGGGTATCGCAACGGCTGTAGTAACTGGCGGGTCCAACTTGGAAAACGCAACAACACCTTCGGTTATCCTCGGGGGAAATGTCGGAAAAAGGACCTAACATCGCTTCCACTGTTGCTTCACACGTTCGAATAACGAATACGTATACCTTTCGAATGGTTATGCACAGATCCACCCAGACCCATTAAAAATGTATCCCTGTCCACATTGTTACGACGTTGACTCGTTTGTAGACATCGTTTAGACTTATTTTGCACAGAGAGGTCGGCCCACGTTTACCCCTTGCTTCTTTCCATCCGACCTCGTCCTTTCTTAAATAATTTATGGAGTGGATTCGGGGATGATATCGCTTATTAGGGGCTCTCCTATGAGTGAAAAATTTATGAGAATTGTTCTTCCCCTCCTTTCACCTCGACCCCTCCGCTAAGTGAATATCCTCAAGATCGTGTGTTAGTTTCCTTCTCTTCTATTGTATAATTTCTCTCGTGGAGAAAGTTAAATGTAAAATTTTGCGCAAAATTCGTCGTTAATTGTTATTGTTATACGGGGAGGATATAGGATAAAGGATTCGTTTAAATTTTAAATTCAAATGAATTCAACTTGGATGAGTTATTGATATAACTCAATTAGCTTGACGTTCATAATTTTCAATATTAATTTCGTATTCACATTGTTTAAGAGCAATGTTAAAGAGCGATCGATAATTTTATGAAATGAATGGATACAACGTATGTATATATGGTGTATATTACTTTAATAATCATTAGCTTCAACAATTATGTATAAAACGTATAAAACGATATTGTTCTTCTTTTATTATCGGTAAATTAAAATTCAAATTGATCAAGAATTAATTTTCATTTGTGATCAATGAAAACTACGAAAATTTGCTTTTCAATCAATTTCAATCAATTTGAATCATAATTATGGAAATGCGAATTTTTATTAAATTAATATTTTTATGAATTCGATTAATCAATAGAGAATCTTTTTACCATTTAAATTATTTAATTATCAAGTACCTAAATTTTTTCTGAATTCACGATTTAATGATTATGTACAGAAGAGAACTCTAAATTATAAAATTAAAACAGTATCATAATATTTTGATCGAATGTTAACACAATGAAAAGTGCACATGATTCTATCTATTTTTAAAAATAACAATCTAAGGGAAAAAGTTAGTCTCAAGAAATAGAAAGTAATGAAAATTATTCATTTCAAGAATTCCTATTACGTTCCCTCTCGTAGAATAAACATACAATATATGTGCATTTTGATTTCGTAGAGACATATTATAATACATATTATTTATATTTTTACGTAAATATTTATCTAGAAAACATATATCTTTCGTTAGGAATGTTATATCATTCCTCCATTATTTTGAATAATTTTATTATTTTATTTCCATCATTAAGAATGTTATTAATAATTTTATTTATTATTGTCCCTTTGGGTCTATGTCCGGTCGATGATCGATACCAAGCGGATGAATTATATGTAATTCGCTGAGGAACTGAATGAGCAGGAAAGAAAAGTAAATGGAGTACAAAAGGAATCCGTAGGATTTTCTTGCTATAGCGCCAGTGATGTTCAGGTAAATAATAGACATAAATAATGAACAGACAAGGAAAGCCAAACAACCGGGCGCCATATCGCTCAGTCTCATCATTGTAAGATAATTTGGATCTTTAGCGGCTTCCAGCCCGTAAGTCAGTCCCAATCCCAAAAGCGTATTGAACATCGGTCCACCAAAACAAGCTGCATAACCCATTCGTGGAAATCCTTGTTTGGCTATGGTGACGTTCGCTATGAGATCTGTAAGCAGATTTCGACAGGTATCAATCCATCTTAATGAATGAGATATCACGTAAATAGAGGAACGAATCGGATTGTTTCGTTTGTAATTTTAAATATTTAACGACGGATATAGTTATATAAAATTATAAAATCGCTTGTTTTATTTATTATTTAATAGAAGATAGATCTTTAGTAGAAAAATAGAAAAATAGATGAGATTAAGAAGTGTAATATTTATGGCACATCGAGATTTTTATTATTTTCATTATTTTCATTACTTATAAATACGAAAGTTTATTATTATATTTATTTAAATTAGTTTCATTGAAAGATATTAATTGTTTAATCTATAAAAAATTCATGCATCGTGAAATTTACATACACTGAATCCAGTTTCTTTTTCATTGTATTCAGTAAAGGCAAAGTGAAAAAGGCGGGGTGAAATTTAATATGAAATTTAATTAATAAAATGATCCCCTGTTTTACCCTCCGCGATTTTATCCATTTTTTTTTTTTAATATTTTAAAATTAAAATTTTCAAATCCTTTTTTTTTCAAATCATTATTAAAATATATATCATCACTTGATCCGTTCAACTGTTTACTTTTCATTTCCTTCAAACTTCATCAAATTCTAAAATAATACAGAATCTGATAATATGAATTTCGAGAACGGGAAAACGCGTAACTGTTATATAATAGAAACAATAAATTATTCCTCCGCGACTTTCGTAATTTTAGCTTGTTATTGTATCTAATATATATCTCTTTGTTTCCCACCCCTCTCTCCCCTGCCCCTCCTCCGTTACGGTTCGAACAATCATCGCATAAAGGTCCTTTGACAATTTATAACATGATTATACATGCATCTTCAATCGAGCATACCGTACAAAAGGTAGATTAGGAACAATTTAACGCACGAATTACATTTTGCAATAGCTTTGCTTCACTCACCACCTATGCTGTTTCCCCAAGCGAGTAATGTAATACCGAGCATGGCGTCCGATATGCTGAAAGCGTATCCCACGCATTGGAGCACTGCCATCACCTCCTTGGCCACCAAATAGACTACCATCATTGCGGTGAAGAATCCGAAAAATGCGAAACCCTGCAATTAATTTGTCGTTCTGCCATTATGAGGGGCCGGTTATATAAAAGGTGTAACGAGCGCGAATGATGGAGAGTGAAAGAGAGAGAGAGGGAAAAGGAAAGGGGCAAGGAAAACTACTCACGTTATGAAACTTTGGTATATGATCCTTGTCGGTTATTAGAAATACAATTATACCGAATATGGTACCAATCAGCAGGAATATTGGCGCCAATGTAATCGGGCCAATGCGCACTGCCCAAACTGGAAACGAGGATGAAAATGAGATGGCAGTTGTGACTAAAAATATCTTCGACTATTAATGAAAACTGGAAAACTTTTTTATCGGTCCCCTCCATAATTATTATTATTATTATTTTTTTAATAACGAGCGTAATAAGTAGACCGTTTTTATTTAATTGAAAATTCAAGTGTTCGACCAATATAAACATATTGCGTTATATAAAACATATATTAAATTATACTTTCTATATAATCTATTTACATTACAACAGTTATTACATAAAACAGAAAGGTTTTTCTGAAGTGAAACAAAACTTTAAAATTTTTTAAAAATAAAAATCCACTGGGAATATAGAGGAAATACCATTGATATCCCTTTTTTATTTATCCCGATATCTCAATTGGTTGTCGAGATATAAGCATTCAAAGTTTCCACGAGAAAACGACGAGGATTATGAATCAGCCTGGGAGTCAACGACCTGCATTTTTTTCTGGAAATATATACTACGTCCTTCCAAGAATCGCGTCTTACATTTTTCCAGGAATCTTGTCTGCAGTTTGGGAAAGGTCAGTGAGACAAGGTGCCAGCGAGAGGTGCGAATGAATAACAAGAACGGAGATAGTAAACGATTAAAAATTACGCTTTTCTTTACACGATGATATCTCGGTAACCGGAAGTCACATCGGGATAAATCAAAAACTGTTTTAAAGAGGAAGATTCCGCGCTTCCAACGATTCTTTATTTATCGATAAGAAGTCAGTATCTTCGGAGATATAGCGGTTTAAAGTTTTTGTAATTTTAATAAGGAATCCTAAGTAATCTAGTAATAAGTAATACGTTCAAAATTTTGTTAAAGATAAATACTTGTTATGGTGCGAAAAATAACGTTTGCGACAGTTTGTTTTAATTTCGACTAAACACTGGTAATTTGTACGTAACAAAAAGGGAGGGAGCTTCTGTTTTATTTCACGGGGCGAAATAAAATATTTCCGTGAAATCTAAAGTTTTTATTAGTGCGGGCAATTTGTAACGTTGAAGGTAGGAAACGCGACAATTAATACGACTAACCATTTAATACAAACAACGCGAACGTTGGTGTCACGCACAGCTGAAAGCAATTTAACAGCTTGGACCAGCCTCTCTTTACGGTGGTCACGCTCACAAGTGGGATAAGTAATTGAAGTATACACATGAAAGGTGCACGTATGATTAAAATAAATTTAATGAATGCATTCGCATCTTGCCAGTCTTCTTTCGATATCGGATTAATATCGTAGAAAAATTCCCTGAAGAGACCCTTCGGTCTCCCAACTTCCTCTATGATTGGCTTCTCCTCTTTCTTTCTAAGTCTTTGCAACTCGACTGCGATTGCAACATCTAAATACATAAAAAAATATATCGTTATTCGCAGTTCGATATTTCTACTAACTCATATTAATTGGACATCTTTGATTGAATTTCTTTGATACGAAATTTCTCTACGAAAATGTAAAATTACCGTTCGATTTTTAATTGATTAAAAATAACACAAAGTAAATGTAGATTGCGTGTACCGAGTTTGGCTCGTAAACCAGCAGCACGACTCTTGATAGGAATCTCCGGAATGGTGTCATCCTCTTTGTTCACCAGGTAAGTACGCAGGATATCTTCATCGGGCACGCTTGGGATCCTTTCTATAAAAATACATACAAGGAAACGTTCGAAGGAGAGAATCGATAACTACTCTTGCGTAGATCTCTTTGTCTTCGCAAACAAAAGGATTCGTTTCGAGACGCTTTCAAACTTTGCATGTACATTCGCGTAATGTTTGGCTTCGATTGCATTAAACATTGCGTAACCAAATAGAGGTATTCAAGCACGATTATTTCGCGTTTCTATTTTTTCCACCTATGCAAAATAGGTTTTTTGAAATTATTATCCGTTTATGTTTTTTTTTAATAAACAAAGTATTACGTGTATTAAATAAATTATTCATTCGATCTTATTATAATTTTTCTACTTTGAAGATTTTTTTTTGTTTTGAGAACATTGAGAAAATATTGACAAACTATTAAAATAAGTTCACGAATTAATAAGAATCGTGATTTTTACTTTTTTTTTATCACTTAGAATTTATTCTTATATCTTTTTTTCCTTTCCATTTTCAAGTGCAACATCGAATTAAAAAATTTCTCCCCGTTTAAATTACAAAACAAAAAGAAGTTAAGAATAAATCGTGGCCATGATTCGATACGACGAAATCTTTGTGCCGCTTGAAAATTCTGGAAAACCGCTCTTCCTCCTCAATTTTGATGACAATCGTTGAGCGACAGATTTGTCAAGCGTTTGGAAAAGTTTCACAATGAAGGATGAAACTCACTTTTTAACCTCTCCTCCCGGTTCTCGTACATCTGCATCAACACTACCACCAAGATGAACAAGCAATAGCAGAGAATAAAGCCTGCAATTAAATGTATCAGCATTAAAAAGCATTAGCGTCGTTTCATCCCGTGCAACAAGAGTCACAGACGTATAATTAATCGTTGTAAAAAGCTCGGTAACACGGAAAAACTTGGACCATCATTGTAAAAATTCTGTATCTCTTCTTAAAATTAGGGAACGATAAAAAGTGCTTATTAATCTCTCCCCTGTAACAGTTTAAAAAGAATAGAGAAATCAGAGCTCGTAACACGTTTTTCTGATAATAAGCACTATCTTGTCGAGCAAGGGTACAATTTAATTGTTTTAATTGTTTCAACGCGAATTTGTCAGTTTTTTCCCCCTCAGAGAGTGTTTTTGAACGAGATATCGATTAAATTTTGGTGGGAAACTTTTTAATTGTTTTCCTGTCGAAGTACTTTTACATTTCGTATCATCGATTTAATCTTTTTTTGGTCGATCTTTATTTTTTATTTATTTTTTATTTATTTATTTCTGTCCGCCTTTTATTTATTATTATTATTATTTTCTTTTTCATTTATATATATATATTTTTTTTAACTTCGAAAGCTTATCGATGGAGCACGGAAGAAATTCTTCGGTGGTCAAATTACGATGAAACCGGAGGCAGAAAGATCGTGGCTTTGCTTAATTAAATTCGCCCCGGAGTTATCGTTATTGCAGAATTAAACTGCATACTTATGGCCAGCCCGTAGATAAACTTTCTCATTTCTATGAAGCGAGGCGTATTTGATCACCCTCTGCAACCGTTTTCAAGCTTTTTTTTTTTTCCACATAATTTCGTACGAATCGAAAGGGAGACTTCGTTATTTTTAATCCCAAGAATCGTCTATTTAACTATAAATATACGAAATTAATTAATTAACGAGTATCTTTAAAATAATTCGCGTAAAAAGAAAGAAAGAAAGAAAAAAGAATAATTCGTGAAAATTACTTTCCACCATTACCATCGCCGCACAAATATTCTACCACCAATATTCTCAAAAAAAAAAAACCTATATATACCGAATATATACATACATATACCGAATCAAAGAGAAAAAAAGAAGAAAATTATCTTTCCATTCAACACCGCGAACGATCAAACTTATCTCCTTTCTTTTTTTAACGTAGTTACCAAATCCTCTTTCAGAGCGGACTTAGCAACGTAACACGAGGCGTTACAAGTAACTCCCTTACACTTCCCCAAAGTTTCTAGCCAACATTCAACTCGATTCGAGATTTCCCTCGGTCGAACGGGGGAAGGCGGGAGGGGGGAATTGCGAATCCGGCAGGATTCAACAAAGATAAGGGAGGAATAAAAGGCAAGGGGTTGAAGGAGGGGGAGGGAAGGGCAGATACGTACTTGCAGCTTCCCATAGGTGGACCCGATGGTCCCGCACCACGAAGCTGATCCACAACACCGTCATGATGTAGAAGCAGGCGTCCCGCATCATAAATTTCAACTCGACGCGGAAAGGTTTGACCACGGATACGGAACCGGCGATGATCGTCGTCACGAAGACACCAGCGCCGATCAACTCCGTGAACATTATTATACTTTCGTCGGCGCCCGATACGAGGGACGTGAAGATGTCAGGTGCACCGTTTCCGAATGCCAATATCGTCACACCGGCGATGTTGTCCGACAACCGCAAAACGCTCGCTATCACGGCTAGCGACGGGCAGAAGCTAGGAGAAGGAAGGGGGGAGGGAGGGAGGGGGAGAAGGGAAGAAAGAAGAGTGTAATTAATATAATAGAGAGATGTACGTGATGTCGCGTTAATTATCGTTATAAATACCGCGTAGGATGTTTTGATAATTAAAGCGTAGCTAGGAGGAGGATAATATATTTGATTATTTTATTATGTGTATTTCATTATTTTCCATCTATGATGTATTATATATATTGTCTATTATTATAGTACAAGTATAAGACTGGTTTAAAGGATAATTCTAATAATGTTAAAAAATAAATCAACGTGTAAAATTTGAAAAAAATTCTCGAACTTATCAATCATTTCATAATATTATTGAAAAATTTATTTAGAAAGCGTTTAGGAAAAAGTTCTGAGGAATCTATAAATTTGTAATTTTATATACATATATATATATATAAGTAAATTGCTACGTCTTTCGTGTAATAAACGATCGGTGTCGTAAAAATATGTTTCCCGTTTCCGATTTCGAGACGCGTGCAGCGAGCGTGTGAAAAAAAAGGGGAGAGGGAGAGGGGAGACGAAAAAAGAGGGTGGAAGGAAATAACGATTAATTTACGACTCTCGATATTTGATTTCCGTACGGGGAGCATCGACGTTGCTCTTCGCCATCGACAACATCCGCCCGGTATTTTCGCTCCTCGCCATTTTATTTCCGTGTTCGTATTCACGTTCTCCTTGATCGCGAATCGAATTTCGATGTGGCCGCGTTTCTAAATACAGCTGTTCGCCATGCTAAATGAATTAGGGTTTATTTGGGCCCCGTTTAACCGTGTGCTTGAAAGGGGGGAAGAGGGTGAAAGGTGTGGCGGGTAATTTGACGCGGGACAAGGATATTGGAATAGCGAATTCGGAATTAATTCCTTTTCTGGGTCGCGAAGGATGCATTGGTTGGAAAGAGATATTGGATTTAATTGTTTTCCTGTGATATTCCTTCGTATATTGAGAGATTATCTATTTTCCTCCGATGCTCTCATTTATATTTATATTATTGATTAAAAATTTATTCTAAACTTAATCATCCGAGATATATTTTTCTCTTTATCTATTTAACTATTTAATTTAATAGTAGTTTTAAGTATTTATTTATTTTGGACGTATAAATGATTGAAAGTAAATATATGTCAAATAATAATAATCAATTTTGTCAGAAATATTACGTTCTCAATAATCGTAGAACGAAAAACACGAAATCCGTCATTTTGGTGTTTGTTTCTGATGTTATAAATATTTTTATAATTTTATATTTCTAATATTCTAACATTCCAATCCTATTATTCTACACTCCATGTAATAAATTCTATTATTATCTCGGATCGATGAATGGATTGTACATTCCACGTTTTACATGATAATTTTATTGCGATCTCGATATGAATAGAGAATCTCTTGATGAAACGCCGTATCATTTCTCAACCCTTTTCACGCCACATTGTTTTCGGTCCATTGCGTCGTACGTTCGGTATTATCACGGTTACACCTATTGAACATTCACAGAGATAGGTAACAGATTGTAACTGCTTACGCCGCATTTCAGTTATGTACGGCGACATCCAAGGATCATTATTGGCTACATGCTCGAGTTTTATCGAGGCGGAAAGTGGCGAGCGACCGCGTGGATCGTTTCTTTTTAATGACGCGGCATAAAGCTCCCCTTTGGCCGTTCGGATTAAAATTGAATCGCTTCCCACGTGAGAATGTGTCGGATTCGCACGCACACGATGACCCATAACTCACCCTTTACCGAGCACAATGTGCCGTGAAAGACTTTACAGCGTCACCCTTACCCCCATCGATGTCGCGCGCCTTTTATGGAAAATCATAGGAATTTTATTCATCCCCATAACCGTTTTACTTTAACTATGATTTCGCCATTTTCTTTCCTTCTGATTTCAATGCTACGAGTAAGGATGAACGGTGCATCGTTGTGAAAACGAACGATATTAACAACTGCGATGAATGTGATGAAAAAAGTGTAGGACGAAATTATATGTACGAAAAGTGGTTGACCATCTTTGAGATGTAAGAGTAACTTTTCTTAAAGTCGAATAATTTTGTTTTTTTTCGAAAGGAGGAAGTTAGTTCATTAGATGACTGATAAGTGTAAAAAGGTTGTTGGAAAAATTAGAAATTGATCAGAATTTGTCAGAACTTTGAGCGATTAGAGAAATTTTTAAAGTATTTGGAAATATTAAATACAATAACATATTGAAATTTTTAAAGAAAAGATTTCTAATCTAAGCAAGTTGTTTTGTTTAATCAGAATTAAGAAATGTTTAATCGATTATTATTATTATTTTGCTTACAAATTGTCCGCCGATGTTCCCAAGATGAAGAACAAATATAAAAGCCATATGACCATCAACATGAGTCCAAAAACGAACAAAGGTTTGTTCTCCGAGGTAAAAGTACAAAACAATATTTCCGTATATTGAATTAGAGAATCTGTCCGGCAATCTCTGGTTTCTCTCACCCAATTACAACGATTTTCAGCAGGTATTTGCCACACGTACGAGCAATCGTCCTACAAATTTACAACGAGAAATTGTAAATAAATTTCAGGATTCGATGTCATTATACTTCAACAACGAGCGATTGGAACGATTGAAAATATTTTGCGACTCGTGAATGAAATTCATCTCGATAAATTATTACGCGTCATTCTCTCCTTTTTTCTTTTTTAATTAAATTCGAGAGAGAAAAAGATAAAAACCTGTCGTATAGGAAGGGCTCCATGTCTCGTATAACGTTCAAATAATTTCGGAACCATGGTGGAAACCTCCACTATTTTCTTACCACCAGCATCAATTTTTAACCTATTTCCATATAGGTTAAAAATATATCGTTTCTTTTTTTTCAACTAGTATCGTATTAACAGTGAAATGAGATGCGATTGAATCGTTCGAGGAATTGTTGGAAGAGGTGAGATCATCGATCAGGGATAGAATATATTTATTATATTCTACAAGAAAAAAATAAGCTCAGAATCATTTTGATCCGGAAAAAATTTTCAGAAATGACAAAGTTGGCCCCTCAACTCGAATTGAAAAAGTTGCCACGATGAAGATGCACGATGCGAAAATTCTTTTCTTTCCACTCGCGGTATTGTTCGCGGAATGGTTGGAACGCTTCGCCCCCGATGTTCAAACGGAGCTGAACTGAACATAAACGCTTTTTCACAGAGACGAGGGGGAAGGTTGAACGAGTGCAAGAGGCTCATTAGACGGTAACAGCCTATCCTCTTCCTGTTGTTTCTTGTTGTCGTGAAACAATGAGAAAGAAGAAGGACCATAGAACGAGAGCTAATGAGCGCGGAAACTCATCTAGTTATCTATCCGTCCGTAAACTGATTAGTTCGACAAAAAGTAAACGTCTCTCGTGTATTCTTCTTTCTCAATTAAAATCGCATCGTTGGGATCATTAGGCTAAGATCGAGATTATGAAGAAGTGTCTGCGTATCGGTCAAACATACAAAGATGAATTTATTCTTTTATAATATAAATTTATAATTTGTATTATTTGATTCGTTCGTGTATGTGAATTTAGAATATGAATCATCGGTCAGGCGTGGGCGAGAGACGTTTTATATTTGTTCACACAAGTAAATGAATTTTCGATGATTTTTCATAATTGTGCACGATTAAAATTTCTTCCATTTTAAAACTACTTCGAAAAGATGGAAGAGAATTGTACCGATCCAAAGAAAAATTATAATGGTTTATAAAACGAATCCTCTTCTTTCCCTCACTTTTCTTACTTCCATCTTTCAAAGCGATTCTTCGCTACAATAAATTATTTCAATGCGAACTTCTCCCAGCCTCTTTGATTACCTTTCTATGAGGTTGGCGAGAATTTTAGAAGAATAGAAGAATTTTAACATTTTTATAATAGGAGGCCTGTCAAAGCGGAAGAGATCATTCATTTCTCTGCATATTTTCCTTGCCTTCTTCTTTTATATTTAACTTAATATTCATTAATTGTCACAAAACTATCAGTATATATATATATATATATATATATATATATATATATATATATATATATGTTATATGTTTTCTGAAGCGATGCCCAAAACAAACGTTCCGAAAGTAATTGACGTATAGCAAGAGAAAAACATTGAAAGTTCAAATGTAAAACGTTCCCTTTTTAATGTTTGTTTGACAGAAAAAAAAAGGAATATCGAAAAAGAACCCTTCGCTTTGTGCGAAAATAATATTTAAAAAAAACTTCCATGCACTTTTTTTTAATATAAATTCAACAGAGAGAAGAGCAAAGAATATATATTTTGAATTAGCGATATAAACTTAATTCGAATCAAGGCTGGAAAGTAAGCCAGAAACTATACTCTTCAAATTAATGATGTTTCGCAATTTAATCGGTGTTAATTGTATCCTACTGATACCAATTTAAAGTAAATATAAATTGGATATAATTTGTTACAAGTTACTTATAAAGCGATTATTATTTCAATTTTTTTCAACACTACTTATCACAGTCTTCGTTGAAGGGAAAAAAAATTTTTTTTCGAAAAGAATTACATCGAATTACGAAATTAAAAATGGAAAAAGAACACGAAAGAATTTGATCGAATTAATTATACACGACACAAGTTTGTTGCATTTGGATTTTATTCCATAAGTCTAAACACTTTATTGGATTGCATTCGAGGTCGACGAAAAAGACCCCTCTCCCTCCTTCCTCCCCCCAATTTATAACTTTACGCTTTCGTTCTTTCAGAGGGATACGCGGCTGACTTTTCCGGCTTCCTGTTTCGCCACTCCACGTTCGTGCATTCATAATAAAGCGCGAGTGATATAACGCTGGAATATGCAAAAGCTTCTTTTCGTCGTGTAATATGCCACTTATAACTGATAAGGACGACGTTCTCCTTTTCTTTGTTAACGAGTTTGAATTTTTAAAGCCGAGGTTGTATTTGAAAAAGAAAAAAAAAAGGAAAAAAGAAAAACATCTCTGCATGCATAGCCGCAAGATTATTCGTATGCAGTGAATCGAATCTCCATGTAATGATTTTAAATAGATAAAAATTTTTCAATAATTTCTTTCGCGAATATTTGATTTATAATTGTAATTTTAATTATCGCATTATCTAGCCATATGATCCCTCTGTCATTCTTTGAATTCTGACGTTAATAACACGGCGTTAAAAGTTTCAATATTTTACTGTCATCTTGGAAAAAGTGTCTTTTTTAAAGATACACGCTTCCGTAAGTTGTTGCTTCATGCAATTTCGTATAAAGCGTTTTGTCAAATATTTTATAAGAAAACGAGCGAGTTTCCGAGGCTTTTAAAAGCATTTTCGAAGCATAGCGTTCCTCGCTATTGGTAATATCTTAGATGAATGACGCAAAAAAAAAAAATGTTTCGTGTCAAAAAATGTTTCTCGATATTTTTAAACGAGTTAAATATTACGTTTATTATACGTACAAAACAGATAAACACATAAAAAACTTTATTATTATATATTATAAAATATAAGAATAAATATAACGTGTAATCTGTACAGAGAATTTTTTTTTTTTTAATTAATCAAACGATCTTAACAACTTCTTACAATATTTCGAAGTAGGATTTTTCTTCACGATCGTTTCTTATTAACATCTACCGACATTCTTCCTTTCCAAATTAATAATTTTAATAATTTGTAAACGATAAATACCGTCAACACGATTGAAATTATTATCGCGAGGATAACGTCCAGCAATAAATATTGGTACCAAGTTAAATTCGGTGCCGTTGTCCTCAATGAATCCGGCCCATGGCGAAGTAAATACTCTATCCAATAAACACCCTCGTCCAAGGGTGGTATAGGTCGATCCCTGAACTCGAAGGAGGCTTTCCTTGCCATATCCCTGTAACTGTGAATCACGAATCTCAATTAATATAATTATAACCTTCAAAATAATCGAAATAATCTTTCCTCCTCCTCCCTTAGTTCCAAAAAATTCTTTCCGTCGAAACGAATCGACGAATTTGTCCCAATCGACAGCCAATGAAAAAGCTCTCGACAAGATCAAACGTAAGGATGCGCGTTTCAAACGATTCGAACAATTTCTTCCAACGAAATTTCTACACACGTAATCTATAGCCACGATAAGTCGGATTTAAGGATCAACTTTTGGTCAATCACAACTACAAATTAACTAGGATTATTATAAATTATATGGTCGCAGAGGACGGATCAAATTTTCAGTCGTCCATTTTCCGTTCGCCGTTTCAATGATTAAGACGCTCGCTTGGCGCGATTGCGATCGTTAACAATGATCCATCGCGCGATGGGGACGATTAATGGACGGGAGGCGGGGATGGGGCGATAATTAACGCGCCTTCGATCGATTCGAAAATCGACAATGAAATTGAGCGCTCGTTGCCGGCCCGTTTATCATCGACCGATTGTCACCCGCCAAATGGACTCTGCGATTGTAACCCAAAAACGTTTCTCCCCGAGTTCTTACTCGCTCGTTGTATATGAATGCGTATAATTGTAATCTCATATCGATGAATAATGAATAATTATTTTTTAGAATATTATTTTGGAATATCTATAAATTTAATAAATTGGAAGGTAACGAACGTAGTAATTTTAAAATTATCGATAGCGCGAAATGCTATGAAATACGTGGATGATTATTTTAAATCATCAGTAAAAATTCATTGCTCGATTAATTCAGTATCGCTCGGCGAATAATATATATATATGGATAATGAAAAAGAGCTGTGAAAGCTTCTCTCTCTTTCTCTCTTTCTTCTTCTCTGTTTCGATATTCTTTCTATATCTACGAACCACGCAATTTCCATTTGCACGAAGAACGAAGATTCTAATTACCTCTTGTTCAGGAGCAGTTCGTTCAAAGCGTTTGATATCGTCGACTCGTATGAAAGTTGATGGTAATCCAGTTTCAGAGCGAACCCCCTTTTCACGAAGTAGGCCACGTTCAGGTGTTGATCCCCGTACAGGGGTATGCCGAGAATCGGTACCCCGCAATAAACCGCCTCTTGAGACCCCAGCATTCCACCGTGCGAGATAAATAGCCGCACATTCGGGTCACCTGGTCATTTTCAAATCGATAAAGTTAAAAGCCGCATGCATTCGATGTGAATCGTAACTAAGGTTATTTATATAGAGGTATTTTAACATTTTAATATTTCTTTATTTTCGCGAATGGCGGGAATATTATAATTGTTTATGGAAATTTAAATTTTGAAATAAAGATCTGTTTCACTGATTTTTAAATATTATTATTCCAGATTTAAGATTTGTCAAACTTTATCAATTCCGTGAGTCTGAATAAGATATAACAAAATAAATTAAATTATATACAAACATTTTGATTTAATGTTAATTATTACTTGACGATTTATAATTCAATTATTGTCCCCTTCGAATTTTTGAAACATGATACATCTATAGATCTCGTACATTTTGCTTTCGATATTTTTCATCATTCCGCGCATCTGATAGATTTGCACGAACGTTTTTATTTTAAAAAATATTGTAATTTAAATATATTTTTCTTTTTTTTTACATATGTAAATTCTCGGCAAGATCAATTTAACGAGGAATTAATAATAATGAACGAATTTGTCAACAATTCATCGAATTTCATTTGTGAATATAAATCAATTAGTGGAACAACGATCGTTTGCATACAAAGCGATCTGATTGCTAACGGCATACGAAATGGAACATGTGCAGGTAACGCGTGTACAACGTTTGGATCCATCCCAAGATTTAACCTAGACCTGGCCTAAATTTAATCCTGTCCTAATTCGCACATTATTCATCTATTCCTATATATCTTGTTCCCTATTTACGATGTACTAAATTCTGAATCGTGTATGATCTCTCTCTCTCTCTATATATATATATATATAACGTTTCGAACGTGACGCGTTTGTAGAATGATGCGACGACATCATCGCATGTCAAACGTTAAACAAATTCACTCGACGAATCTTGATTGAAACAGATTTTTATTTCGCAAAGAAATAGATAAGTAATAATAAAATAATAATCTTTGACAATAACATTTTAACATTTAAAATTAAAAAAAAAATTGTAATTATTCCGCTTGTTTAAGGTCTAGTTCCCTCGTATAGTAGCTAATTTTCGAGAGAAAATCTCGGAGGGAATAAAGTTTCAAGTTGTTTTTCCAGATTTGTTTCTCGACAACAGTGGTGCACTTAACCTGATTTTTCAAGGTTCAGGGATTAATTCGCTTCCGTGTAAAGGATACTTTTTGTAATACGTTTTAAAACCATGTATACGCATTGAATCGATAGTGAAATAAAGACAAAAAGGAAAAAGTTTAGAAAGATAAGTGAACAGAGTTAAACATAACACAATGATTTAAATAATCTTGAATCGATATTTCAATTCGATCATATTATTATATAAATTTTTTTGATGAAATTTTGTACTCACCGCTATTCCATTTTTCCAATATTTCAATATAAAGTTAATCTCCATTTTCTTTCTCTTCTCGTGGCTCGATTTAAATTCCATACGGGATTTTCATAAAATTTAAATCAAATCTGTACTTAATACAATGTATGTATCAAACTTTAGAGCTAAAATTAGAGCTAAAATGCACGAATATCGTGCATTATTATTATAAAATAAACCGATGGTTATATCTGATTGCGCGGAACAGGATTATTGACAATAAGCGGCGTACAATATGTATAACGAAGGATAATGATATTCGGGAAAATTGGTCTATAAGTTATTTAACATTAATGCATAATTTAAATATGCAATTTTATGCGATTTCGGGGCTCGATATCTTGAATCATAGATGGGGTTGTCGATTACACGCGAGAATATAATATTGTCCTATCGATGAGAGCACGGATACACGATACACGACCATGATTAAGGGAAAGATTAAACTATTATACGAATTAAAACATTTACCACCAATCGAATTCCACAAATATCCGTACATATTTTCGTAGCGTTGTAACCAATTATCAAACAATGAATCACTTTTATACTGCTGACTCATTCGGCATTGAATTTAATACTTTTTAAAGTACTTAATACTCTTGAATGAATATTTTAAAATATAATTAAAATAAATACTTCTTATCTTCCATAGTATTTAACCCAATCTACGAAACAATTTTCCTTAATCGTAATCTACTAAACTAAACAATTACTGTAGATAATTCCCTTCTTTGTTTTTCACATTCGAATATCTTTATCGAAAAAACTGTTGGTCTAAAAATTTACGAAACAATCGTCCGGGAGCCACATATAAAACCGTCTGCAAGTTCTTCGCTAATAGTTTTTTCCTTTCTTTCTTTCTTTCACAGTAATAATATCCTTCTAATAATATCTTAAAGTCACGCCACGCGCCACATGCACGCACGTACACAAAAAAAGGAAAAAGAACGTATATACGTACACAATATGGAGAGCTGGGGCGCCCATTCGATGCACTTAACTTTCTTGGGCAGCCTGGGCATATTGTTCTCGGTGCACTTCCACAATATCCGTTGCGGTATCCGCTCGAATGCCTCGTAGAAAGACATTAACACCTCGTTTGGCATGGTGGACATGTTTATTTGCGATCCCAGGCTAAAGTAAATGACCCCGTTCTCGCTCGAGTCGAGAAAATCCTTAAGATCTTTGGGCAACGGCGGCGGGCCCGAGGCTGGAATGTGCATACCGCCCAGCTCTTTATATCCTGGCGCAAGGGCTCGTGGCGTGCTCACAGCCTTGTGCCCATTCGTCAGTATCAATGACATCCTAGATCGTAACGTATCCAAGTCCGGAAGATCGTCGCCGAAGTATTTTTTCGCGATCTCGTAACCTGGCCTGTCCGCTAGATACCTGAGGAGTATAATCGAATGGAAAAATTTATCGATCCAATTAATCAATCGTGTGCAATCGAGTACAAGTGGCGAATTGAATGGTTGTTCGATATATGTATTTAGTATATTTTGAATATTATGTTACATAAAATCTTTTGCAAGTTTTAATAACTCGACGAATAAGTCTAAGTTTAAAATTAGGCAAATGTAATTATCTCACGAATTATCTGTATCCAATGTACCTTGCACAAATATGGAAAATTGACATTTGAATGGAGATATAATCGTCTGTTCTATAGCTATAGAGTTATAGCAACAGAGAGTTTAGATAGAAGCCGTCACAGGCAATTAGTCCGCCATTTGCCATCGAACGGTTTGTGATGAGAATCGGATCTTAATGAGTTTGGATATTACCGTGAATGAGGATACAATAGGCTCATTTGGAGGTGGAAAGATGATGCTTCGTTAGTAAATGTAATAAATATAATGTTTCTAAAGGATCTAAGATTTAGGTAAGGGAATTGTGAGGTGAGAGCGATTGATGATTGAACAAGCGATTAGGATTTAGAAGAAAGGAAGAAAGGAAGACAAAAAAGACTCTCGATTACTTTGACGTACCTGTAGGCGAGTTTGCTGATGAAAAGGTACATCAAGTTGGTGGCCCTCTGGAAGAAATTCATCTCGTCCGAAAAATCACTTAAAACCGCGTTAGGAATGTAACTAGGGATCTCAGGATTCCTAAGAATGTCGTTCGTCCATGGATAAGACACGGTGCTACTTATTCCAACCACAATTGGAATTTTGAGAGCGTGGCCGATACCGATGAAACAGTCGGAAAGGAAGATTTCCATCATGTACACATCGAACTTCTCTTTCGAATGCAGAAATTTCTTCAATTCCGGATGTTCCAGTACAGATTGACACGTTGGTAAGCTTAGGAGGGATATCGATTCCAATTTTTTCAACATGGTTTGCCGGGACGCAACCTTGATCGACCTTGTACCGACCACGTATGGCATGCTTGAAGATATATCGACATCCGTGAAATTGGGTAAAACTGTTTTCTGAGGAAAATGGTTGAACGACACCACTTGGTGACCTCTTTCCGCAAGTCTCTTCAACAACGCCTCGTACACTATGTAATGACTTTTCGCTTGATGCGGAGTCACCATCAAAATTCTGGCACCACTAGCATCGTCGTACACCGCACAAAAAAAAATCGCTATAATCGCAAATAGAAACTTCATTTCGACGACGAGGAGGGATTAAAGAAATGGAGAGCTCGAGATTTATCGAGAAATGTACGTCGAGTTAAGATCGAACTTGTAATTTGAACTTGTTTAAAAGTAGAATAAAATGCAACTGAATAATAATATTTTAAACGTTAATATATTGCGCGATGAAATATATTCGGTAAATCAATAAATACAACGATAAATTGTAATTATATTATCGTTATATCGTTATTTTTTTGGACGGTAATCGTTCCATTATCTATATTCTTATACACACACTTTCTCAATACTTGAGATAAAAACAACGGGTACACAATTAGATCTATTAATTATCGAATTATAAGATTCTTATATGAATTTTGTACATAAAAAGCGTATTAAATTTTTACATAAATTTAATATTCAAGTAAACAAATATTATGTAATTCGTAATTCGTAACGGTTGCACAAATAACTTTTAATATATTCACCAATGCAATGCTTTCAAAACGTTTCCAAACGTTTCTCTCTAATGATTCACCGATGACTGCCAAATTATTTTCTCTTTCCAACCGTCTACAACACTGGTTAAGCGGCCCGCACAATGGGACAGATAATGGCAACGATATCGATATCTGGTTTCACGATATAGATAACAACGTTAGAATGGTTTTCAATGGATGCCAAAATCGGTATATATTATTCGCACTACGAGGACCGTGATGCAAGTTTTTAGATCGTGCGCGCGTTTCTAGATTGTGTAGACCGCTTTATGTTTGCACGCACAACACAACGCGTCTATGTCACATGACGTTAAACAACCTTTCCACTCGTATTTTTGGAACTGGCTTTTCGTTCCTCTCTCCTTCAATCCAGCGTCATGAATTTTCTGTCTCTCGTCGCGCCTACAAAATGAGTGAACGCCTTGAAAATTTCAACATCGCGTTATCTTTGTTGTCAAAAGAGTAATTGCCAATAATTTTGAATGATTAACAATCGAAATTATCAGAGATATCTATTAGCCAATAGTTAAAAATTTGATAAAAATCTTAATGTGACGATATTGCTGGTTAAATATTGTTGATAAATAAATAAATTGCATTGCCAATAAACTTTTATATCTATGATGAGAAAACGATATTTTCGAGTAGCTTGTTTAATAACTTTTTTGGATTTATGTTTGTTACAGATTATGGAAGAAATTTATTTCGTGATAATACTCGTGATAGTATTATCTAAGAAGAAAAAGAGGATTTATTTTTAAATTATTAGAAATCAATGTTATAAATTGATATTGAACACTGAAAGTACTGATACGAAAGATTATCAAATTATATCACGGTATTGATTAATTATCGTAGTATTAATTAATTATCTCGTTTCGTCGATACACTCACGAGATTTAGAGATATAAGAGGCTGGTATTTTCTGGTGCGCCGGATTAAAGTGGTTCATTATTAAGAAATGCGCCGGAGAGAGACAAGAATGGCTGGTTGAGGTTGAAAAGGAAGAAATTGAATGGAGAAATGGAAAAGAATCCACCATTGGCGCTCACATTCCCACACTGAGCTCAATTGAAAAATATACCGATTTCCAAATTGCCGATGCAGTATTGTTTGTAAAATTACTCAGATAGTGTACGAGAGTGATGAAAAATAATCCTTTCTCCTGAAGATATCAAATGTTGCAATTTGTGGGTTTCATCGTAATTTTCAGAAATTGATTGAAATATTCATTTCGTATCTAATTCAATACAATGTTTTTGAATTGCTTAAAGTTTCAAGATCCAGTTAAATTATACAATCTATCTTTAATCTTTAATTTTTATATTTAATAGTAAGTTGCCTCTAATTGAATTTATCTAATTCGATGAAGTAATGTGTTCGTATTACGTGAAATATATTGTTATAAATATGATATTTAATTTATCGATAAAATTTTTCGCGTATGTATATCACGTATTTTTATCAATTTAAGATAAAATCTTTCTCACGTAAAATTTGTATCACAATGTAAATGTATCTATTTTTTAATTTTTTTTTTCTTTAACTTAAATTTAAATTAAATATTAAATCATTTCTCGATTATATTATTTTCGTTTCACGATTAATTATAAATATTTACATAAAAAATAAAAATAGAAATTTTGAATGATAATTGTCATTATTTAATTAAATAATTGAAATGTAATAAACATATTTTTATGGAACAAGAATGTGGTTAAAGGAGAGGCATATCATATTTGTAATTACACAAAATGATTTCAGTGTTGACGTCAGTGTTGAACGGAGCACAATATTCATTATCTTTATCTTTATCTAAATTTCGAAATCACTTCAAAACTTCGTTGTTTGAAAATTTGAATGAATTATCTGATAAATTTTATTCAATCTCAAAATGTAAATCTTAATATCCAATACGATATAATAATAAATTTACATAGTTTACGAAATAATTAAATTTAACAATAAAATTTAAATATTTGTGTTTATCAATTTAAATACACGATAATTTCAAATTTCGAGATGTTATTTTAAAATAAAAGATTCCATTACTTTTAAATGATAAAATTATCTCTGTATTTTGAAAAAAAATATCAGTGTCAGTCTAGCAACTGAATCTATAATTTAAAATACAACTCTTACTGGAAATTGCACTATCTTAGTTGGTGCAAAGTTCAAGAGCAATCAAAAAAAAAAAAAAGAAAAGAAAAAAAATATGCATCAAAGTTTCTTTCCTCATCTGTTGTATAAATTTTTCTTATAACATAACAATTCTTCTATTGTCTGAATAAGAACAGTAAAAAGTTTTGAAATATTTAATACGATTTAAAACCATTCCGTGAAGATTAATCTATGTAATTCTTGAAATTTCTTTTTTAAAAAACTGTCGAATTAATTTTTATACCTAATATATTGTAAAAGCAAACAAGTCTTCAATTTATAGAATTTGTAAAATTTATTTCGAAAAAACATCGAATTAATTTTATAACTATGAGAGAAAGTTCAACTAACGTCAGAATGATTAAAAAAAATATTGGAAAAAGCAATATTCGCAAAAGGAAATTGTAAATATACGAAAGTCAAGATATAAATTTTCAAGCCATCAAAATAAGAATAAAAGAATTCTATTTTATCAGAACTATTTTATTTTCTCACCTGATATATTACAAAAAGAAGAGAAAGCTGATCTAATATCAGATCGATTAGAAAAATATGACAATTCTAACAAAAAACTACACGACCCAATATACGAAGTTTCGTTTCCAAGAAAATATACAAGTTTCGTTTCATCAAGTGAAATAAGAACAGAAGTACATCCAGTGATGGAGAAAATTTAATAAGTTGAACAAAGTTACTTCGATAAGTTGTTTCGATAATTTATTGTTCAAAATGTAATAATAATCGAAAATAATTGTAATTGGCAAACAGTCGAAAAATGGACCAATTATAATAGCTACGAATAAATCATATTCAATCAGCATTTTAATAAATAATTGAAGCAAATTTTACGCGACATTTTTGAACCACTGGTTTTACTTTTTCAAGAGGTTAACGCCCAATGCTCCGAGTACATCAGACCGCTTGGCGTATGCAAATGTATAACGGGTGTCCCGCGACCAACTTCCTTTCTCTCTCTTCCTTCCTCAAATCGGCCTACGAAATTAAATGGAACCGCTCCGGTAATTGCCTCCTCTTATTCCAAGCTTTAATTAGTCGTCGACGATATCGCGAAACTTTCTTGCAGAAAGAGAGAAAGAGAGAGAGAGAGAGGGATAAAGAGAAAGAGAGAGAGAGGCGCGAGAAATCCTTGCCAGAACAAGGAGAACAACATTCCTCTTACAAGCTAGCGCTTGAAATTCAGATAAGAAAAGCTTTCAGCGTCATCTTCGCCGCTCGCCGCATCTTTACTCTCGTTTTGCTACTCCACCAAGCCTGTAACTGCTTTGCATTGCTCTTCTCCCATTGTTTTTCGGCCGAATTGTATCGTTGACTCGTTCCAACGTTTTATTCGCTTGTACGCCTCGAGCTTGAAGTAAAAGTTTCCGATTCGAATAAAATAAATTCGATGGACGGAGCGAATTTTAAGGCGAAACTTTAGAAAATGAGATAAGTAATGGAAAATTGTTTGTTCGACTTTTTTGGGAGGAAAATAAAAAAAAAAAAATTAAAAATTGTACATAGTCGATTTTCTTAACTTACGACTTTTTGCACATTTTTTTTCAAAATTTGTATTGCCAGGTCGAAGTATATATTTTATTCGTTTGTACGTGTCGAGCTTAATATAAAAATTTCACGATGCGAATTATGATAAATGTGAACGAGTGAATTTTATCTTAAACTTGAAGATAATTGAAAATCGTTCGTTTATTTTTTTATTTTTATTTATTTTTTACTTCGAGTAATTGAATATTGTACAAAAATTGGTTGATTTTGTTAAAAAGTTTACTTTTGATTTTATTTAAAAATTTGAAAATGAAAAGTTTTGCAAAGTAAAATTGAAATAAGTCGACTGTGATTTAGTTCAAATTTACTCGTTTCTCTTTAAATTGTATTTTATGGAAGGCTCTATTAAGATAACGAAAAGTTATTTAATACCGATCATTTACATTTAGTTAAGTGAAGTTTCCGCACTGGAAGTGTTACTACGAATTGTGAGATACTTAAAGCAACAAGTTTGTAAATTAACTAGAATTTTCGCCGTTCTAGGATCATAAATTAACCTTTACGATTTAGGAATTTCTTGGTAAAATGAAAAATTGTAACTCGTTATAATATCATAATCTCAAAATTAATTTTTTATATTAATGATATTTGTTATTGCTTAATTTTAACACTCTTAACAGTAAGTAACTTTTAACGATATAGAAGATGTATAGTTATAATAAATTGTGCAATCAACAAGACATTGTACCAGAGCTCCAGAAATTCTCCAACTTCGTGTAATTAATTATCTCTTAATGAGATGGAGCAAATATCTCGAATTCAAATTATTCTTGATGTTACTTGACAAACGTATACATCTCTTCGTTCCAATATATATTCGATATTTCTTAATTACAATGAAAAAAAAATATATATAAAATATATATATAAAACAGTAATAATGTTTCACGATCTTCCATTAACTGTGCCATCTTGAAAATTTATTTGAAATAAATTTCACAGTTTCTCTAAATTTCATAGTTGTTTCAATTTTGTTAAGAGATCTTGAAAAAAATATTATATACCGGTTCGCGGAAAATTGTCTCGCATTTTCGCCAGAGCCGAGAATACATTCGCGAGAGAAGTAGGAATCCTTCAATTTTAAAATAGCAGTCGAAAGAACCAAAGTGCATCTATATCCATAAAACAACCACGTACAAATCTCCGAGGTGTGTCAAGTCTGAGGGAGAAAGAATTTCAGAAAGTATTGCGAAGAATGCCAGAGGATATAATGCTTTCGTGGAAAGTAAGACTCGAGGAGAGAGAGAGAGAGAGAGAGAAAACGAGGAAAATGATGAAGAATGCGGCAAAATTCAGTCGAGATGTGCGTATCCACGTGATATTTCCTCTTAAGGGAACGCGTCACCTCTTTCGAAAATTTCAACGAATTATTAAATTACCCGAATATCTTAACCACTTAATTCTAATACATACATTTCATTTTGTATTTTTTCTTTCTTTTTTTTTTTTCTTTGTAACGAGCGCGTGATTAAAATTTTTTGACTTCTCGAAAACTTTCTCGAAAACGTCACGTGACAGAAATATTTCCGGCACGTTTTGAATATACGGAAGAAAACCCTGCGCCTTGTTTTTATATTATGCGTAGTTTTTACCACGTTTTTATAAACTTTACTCACGTCTATCCGCATGCATGAACGCGAGCATGAACAGTAGCGGCGTGGCGCGGCTAAATACGAAACATTCATGCCGTGTATGTTAAAAATTATTGTTTCCTTTTAGGCGGAGGAGGGCCACGAGGAGGTTGAAAAGAACGAGAGTTACGAGCTGCCGCGACATTTTCACAGCCACCTCGCACGTCTCGCGCATACCAGAGAAATCTAAAAAGGTTAAGCTGAACGAGGCATTATTTTCCAGAAGGGAACAATTTTCCTCAAGCTACCTCAAACCGCACGTAAATAACGCGCGTAACAATTTCTGCAATCTACTTTCCATAAGAGTATTGTAATTATAAGAGTTATTATTGTGAAAAATTATAATTTGAAATTGAATTTCCTTTTTCTTTAACGAGGGATTTCCAATTTAGAAGAATTAAAATTTGTGAAACGAGGAAAAATTCCATGTTAATTTAGAAAAAAAAAGAAAACCAAAGTTTTCCATTTCTAGGGCACAGGTGATTTCATAGGTGTTCGATAAAGAGACGAAGGGAAAGATTCATTGGGGCGTGTCGAAGAAAACCACTTGTTCAACGTTCTGTGTTACACACAGAGGAAGAAAGTCGAACTCGTACAATCGACGAAACTGGTATATAATATCGAACGGAAGCGAGGAGGTTTTTTTTTTTTTGTTGAAATTTCACGTACCAACCCTTGAAAAAGGGATAAGTATACTGCTGTTTCTTATTCTTTCGACTTGTTGGTAAATTTACTGCAGAAAGCATTTCCAGTGTCGTCGGGAAGTAATTAATGTTAAGAACAAAAGAATTCGGGAGTGGTACTCTGTGGAATAAGGAAGGCGGGAAACGAAAGGCTTTGAAGTAGCGACATTTCCGTCTAAGCATGCTTTTGTTGCAAAGATTTCCATTTGTTTGTCGAGCAGGATTAATATTAAATTTGCGTTTCATGGAAACACTTGATATTTTATCTTATCTTGTGAATATTTATGAAGCGACGTATGGAAAATGTGTAAATAATTATTCTAAATCTATATTTTTAAACACGAATCAAATATAATAATATATAAATAAAGGAATAAAGAAATATTTATGACAAATATTTATCAAACTTTTAAATGTGAAAGAAATAATAATAATAATCTTTATAAAAGATATTATACGATATTTAACATACGATCCAACGTTCAAAGTAAAATTAAGATTTATAATGATGTTAACGATGCAACGTGTTAATAAAACGGCGACTAAATGAGAACGGTCTACGAAGTTTCATTGAAAATGTTGCTCCGGATAAAATGACTGAATGTTAAGGGATCTTTTGTCTTCCATTTCAGTTACGTCCTCGAATTATTACGGCTATTAATTACGAGACGTTTGTTACGAGGGAAAAAGTGCTTGGAAGAGTGGCAAAGTCAGCGGGCAACCTTTCCACGGGACTAAAAGCAAGAAAGATTCCTCTCCTCTCGGGGAAAGAGTCACAAAAGGAATCAGATGCGCATTTTTACCGTGTCTGTAATCAACGAAATCTTGACTTACCACCACGGCTCTTGATTTCAACCGAGGCAAATCTCGCGGAGAGGAAACACCGAAACGTTCCCAAACGTTTTCCTCCAACTGTTATTATAATTATCCCGACTGTTAAATCGTCAAAAAAAAAAAAAAGAAAGAAAAATTTATACACGAATAAAATTTCGTATCGCTTTAACTCCCTTTTCTGAATCTCCTGTACAAAATCTTCGAATTTCTGATACCCTGACGAACCCAACTTACGTCACAAACAATCACAAATCAAAAACAAGAATCTCCTCTCATCACTTGTTCTCCCGAAATGAAAAATAAAACGACCAGATATCGTATCGTACCCAAACGAATCTCCATCTCCATCAGATGCACAGAATCGAGTGACCTTATCGGAGAAAAATCACGGAGCGGCCGGGATCCGCGTTAACCGCGTCCTCCTCAGAGAGTCGGCAGGATGCGGCGGTCGTCCTTCCGTGGTAAATTAACCGGGAAACCCGAATAGCGAGGCAGAGGGGGCAGGTTGTGCCGGGACTATTTGCGATGAAACGCGAGTCATGGGCAAGGCTCGTTAGAGTTTCGTCGCTCCCTCGTTACGCGCCGTCACGGAGAATCGCAAAGGGACTCTCTCTCTCTCTCGTTTTTCTCTTTGGACCACGGCAGGAACAACATCGCAGCCGCCCGACCCCGGAAACGTCCGATCTGTCCATTTCCAACCCCGCTCTCTCTCCCTACTCTCGAGCGTCGTGCGTCGCTCATTACCAGCGGACGGAACAAAAGGCGACCCTCTCCGCCCGACGAGTTCTTTCCCGGAGTGGAGTGGAGTGGAGTGGAGAGGGGAGGAGGATATCCTCGCCACCTTGATCCCGTATCCGTGCACGGAACGTCCGTCTGGCCGGCCTGTTCTCCCGTGTCGACCACCAGCGGAGAATTTCCAGGTTCACAGGGCAGAATCTCCTTCTTCATTAACGGTGACCGGTTGGAATCTTGGGAACGTATTTGTCCCCCTTCGTGTCGCTGAAGGGATGCGTAACGTTTGGCGGTTCTGAGCTGAGATAAGCTGAGAATGGGCGCTTCAACGAAGGAGGAGAAGGATTAAGGGGAGTTTGTAGGGAAAGAACAGTTGGAATAACTTTTGAAGTTAAGGGATATTTTTGCTTCCTTCGTCTTTTGCGAATTTTTTTCTTTTTTGGAATATATTTTAGCTGATCTATCGCGCGTTTCTGTCGTGTGAGTGTTTCGAATGAAAATGTCAATGATTAAATTAGGGATCCCTGAACGCTCGAAGCGTGTTCCTTTTCGTAATATATCGGGACAAATATTGCTGTATTTTCTATATTTATTTCGAATTTTTTATACCTCGATATATTTGTCTTTAAAATTTCGCTCGTCAAAAGATCGAGGCTGTATTAACTTGATTAAGGCTATTTGATCTTGTGACTTAGACTCGGAGAAACTGATTGATTAAACGAAAGTTTCTATTGTTAAAGTAAACCGAAATCTCGCCGACTCGCGACCAACCTGTACCTACCCTCCCGAGCTCCAACGAAATTTTTAATTACCACGCTCCACTCGAGATAAAAATTTTTCAGTCAACAGCTTCAAAGGTAAAATTTGATTAATTACGCGACACGGTTCGATTAGTCGGGGCCATTGATTGGTTTATATATTATATATATAGCAGCTCGTTATTAAGTTCAACGCAGAGATTGTCGAAAACGGAGAGGGAAAGGATACAATTATATATATGTATTAATTTTTTATTGAAATTTTTATTGAAAGTAAATGGAAATGCCTGATTGATCGATTGAGTAATTTGAACGTGAATTCCGTGGATTTGATAAATGAATTGATCGGTATTTCAAAACAAAACTGACTTTTTAAAAAAAAGAAAAAAGAAAAACAACTCTGAGAACTTAACTTGTTAAAATAGTAGAACAAACTCGGCGATTGAATAACGAAATGAAAGTTCTCGAGGTGCATCGCATTGTTTTTCAAGTGAATTCTTAAAATTATCCATTATAAAAAAAAGATACAAATTTCTCCCAAGTATAAAACAACAATTCTTCGGTACATAATCCTTGTATAATCGAGAATTTGAAATGTTTGCTAAATTAATGAACATATATATTTCTTTGAATGATTAATTATCGACATTAAATCGACATCGTGATGATATTTACAAATTTGAGGAAATGATTTCTTTTATTTCGCGGGATACGAAGGGTACTATTTTCTGGTCAATCTGAGAGGAATCGATGGGAAAATTTCGAGGTGTCTGGTCGTTCACACAGCGCGAACCTAATGAAATTGACCGTGATACTGTGCGAGCAGAGGCGCTCCTTTGATTTTAGGACCGGTAGTCAAGGGAAGTGGTGGCCGAAGGGTCGTGGTAATGTTGCGAACGAGGGTGAATCCCGGTAGAGAAAGGGTGGAAGTAACTGTTTCTCTAATTATCTATCACTGAGTACGTTTCTTTTTTAACGTACGTACAAATAATAATCCGTTCTTTTCGTTGTCTTTCTTTTTTTTACGCGATCCTCTAAAATGATCCTCGAAAAAAGAGAGAGAATATTAAACGCGAAACATTTTAAATTTGATCATCCCTTATTAATTTGGATGTAAATTATATTCGCATAAATTGAATGGAATACGATCGATACATGGCGGTATAAAAATTCACAGATAATTTAATAGTGAAAAGCAAACAAAAACCGATGATACGATTTCAAACGAATTTCCATAAGATGAATATTTCCTTTTTCACGTATTATTTATACACGTGCATAATTGCTTTCCCTTTCGTTTCCCGCGAATATTTTCCGTTTTCGCTTTGCGCAACAATTTTCACAATAATCACTTGTCGTGTACGTGTATGACGTCCAATATCACTTCTGCTAATTGAATTTTTACAAATTCAATGTTGACGCGTTCCATTAAAATTTATCGAACCGAATGAAACGCTATTTAAATCGAGAAGTAATAACTGAGATGCTTCGCTCGTTTTCGTTCGCTGCATTTTGTTTATCGTTTATCGTGAAAAGGGAAAAATTATATTTGGGGTAAAAAAAAAAAAAAGAAAAATATGTAAAAGTATTTTGAAAAGTAATTCTTTTTTTTTCATTTCTATAGGAAATTTCCTATATCATTACATCTTTTTCTTCTTTTTGTTATTTATAAATTAATACTCGAATAATGCTGTTAATTATTCTGTTAATGAAATTTTCCAATGATTGGATAATCGATTGCTTCGTTAATCAGTGTTCTGTAGTCGTAGATCTACTACTAGTACCTTGCACTTGTACAATTCCACTAATAATATTACTTCCACAAGAGAGATTGCAGAAAATGGATTAAAGAAGAAAATGTGATAATACCAACCCCAATTGAATCGATTCTAGTACATAAAATACATTTTCCATTACTTAACAATCTTTTCTTTGTGTCAAAAACATCACGTATACGCTTAATTAATCAATATTTAACTCTTTGCACATATAAATTATTTTCCTAATTTATTCTCTGATTTTATTTTCTAAATTGTTTCATTAATTTCAGGAAGAATGAAGGAGATGACTAAAAAATTTATACCTTTTCTCACTTCGAAGATATATCGATATCATTTAAAAGAAAAATTTATATCCTCGCGTTCTTTTCTCTCGTTCAATCACTTAGAAGCATCATTGACATCTTATTACTTTAAAAAAAAAAAGAAAAATTTTTACTGAAGTCTTTATACACTTCATCCTTCATAAACACATCTTTCGTTCTTTTTTTATAATCTAAAAGTAAAGATCACATCGACATCTTTGGTTTGATAAAAAAGAAAAAAATTTACAAATTTCTCTTTCTATCTCTCTCATTTCACCCAACCAAAAGACAAAAATCTTTACTCCTATCCTACACTCCATCTTTCACTCTTCGCGCTCTTTGATAAACGCATCTTCGATTATTTTAAAAAGAACAAATTTACGAATCTTACCCACTCCATCCTACAGATATTCCCCGAATTCCAATGATTCGTTCTGCTTATCGTCTCACGATAAATATAGGAAGAAACGAACGACCAGGCGGAAAATGATTCCACGATACAATTCCTTCCTCTAATTTTTTATCAGGGGACGAAGCGGCGCACGAGAGACCGCGTTCGTTTTCCATTTGGGGGAGATGGAAGGTGTCCTGGCCGGCGGCGGCGGCTGCGGGACGTAGTAATGAAATTGGCCGGACGAGCGACCAACAACGCGGGGGTGGGGGGTGTCCCTTTGATTTCAGGGGCGAACGAGGGAAGCGGGTTGGATAAAAGGAGCCCCAAGATAACTCGGGGCCGAACGAGGGTAAATTCGGTGGGCGAGAGATGGAGGGGTTGTGGAATGGAAAAGAGAGAAGGGGGAGAAAGGTGGCTGGGAGAAATTTCGGTTGCGCGCGCGATTCACTCGTAATTCCACGCGTGCCCACTTGAGATAACTCTTGTTAAGCAAGCATTAATGGGGCGCCCCCATCCGGTCGAATGGCGCTGGAGAAACGCCGATAACCGCGTTCACAATCCTTCCAGACGGGTGAAGATGCTCCACCACTCCTCTCGCTGCGTTCGTTCCCAACCGTTCCAGCCGCCACCCTATCTCTTCTATATAACCCTGTCCTCTGATAAATCCCGCCACCCGAAAATCATCTCGATACAATCTCTGGAAAATTTCCTGTACAGGTTATATCGTTGCACGAGTCGCGCGATCTCGATCTCGAGAGAGCGTTCCGCGTTTGAAGTCGCGTCTAGTCGCTTTCGATATTACGTATGCCCGTGCATAACGCGAGGAGAGATAGGTTCCTCGGACGAGAGGCGGTCCTTCAAACTCGATAAAAGATCGATGCGAGGAAGGGAAAGTTTGAAGTCGTCGTTGAAAGACTCGGCGAGATTGAATTTCTACGTAAGAGTGTGAAATGGAAATAACGAATGGAGAAATAGTTATCAATCGAACGATAAAAAAAAGAAAGAAAGAAAGAAAATCTAGAAAAACTGCTCGTCCGTGTGAGGAAATTGCAGAGAGTTTTTCGGGCAACGAGAGATTCGCCCTCTCGTTTCCATCCCTCCTTCGTTTACGACGCGTTGATCACATATCCCGTTGATCGGTCCGCAATTGAATTCGACTTATCGCTCAAGAAGAAGGGAAAAAGAAGGGGGGAGGAGGAATCGAAGGGAAGTTGAGAAGTTTTTCTCCCCGACCTTTTTCCCTCTGTGCTCTATCCTCGGGGGGATTGTTCTTAAAATTAGTTGGCATGGCGTGATACACGGCGCTGGCTCATTTCACGTCCAACTCTTCTCCATCCGATCGACAACGGGACTTTAAATCGACTTTCATCCTTCTATCTCTCTTGGCTCTTGGACCGAAAGGAAGGACGCACGTATCTTTAACTTTCTTTCTAATTACACCAATTAATTTTCCTTCTGTTGGGACGGAGGAGGACGGATGTACCGCTCGTCGAGTAATCTTTATTGAATGAATAATTCAAAGAGACTATGCATTTTTTTTTGTAAGAAACGTAAGAAAGTTGAAAGATTAAGAATCGAGATGGTTACTTTCCTGAAAAAATATTATTCTTTAAACACGAAGCAAGTCGAGAGATCTTTCTCTCGCAAGAACGACAATAAAGAGAGAGAGATTCTCCAATATCGGCCGTTTTCACCCGGTTGAAAAAATCCGATATTTGGCAACATAGGGAAACGAAACACGCCTGATTCTTTATCTATCAATTTTCCCTCCCAGAAACTAAAGGGAAGCCCGATTTATCCGCGCATTGGCAGATATCCCCGCCGATCCTCCCGCAATATCCACCCCTCGATCGTGAAACAGTTTTCGGTCTTCGCTCGGCGGAGAACAACGCGAAAAACGGGGGCGGTGACGGCAATTTAGCGTTGCTTGCTTGTCACTGGTTAGCAGCTGCAAAGTCAGCCGGCAGGGGATGGGGCTGGCTCGCTGGACCGACCTCGTCGTCGTCGATCGCGCCTATCGCGGCGAAACAATCAGGGTGGCGTAAACGTTCGATCCCGAAACAATAAACGCGGCCTGGCCGGGTTTCCATCGCCTGAAAACTGCTTTTATCAGCCGGCTCGACGCTTCACGGGGAGGGGAGGGAGAAGGAGATTTATCTTGTCGTCGTGCATTGCGGCACAATTTAGTTTTTCCCCGATGAATCGCTCGCCATTGGCCGTGGGGTGAATATGCTCTATGACGGTTGGACGATGGAGAAGGAAAGGAGAACGCGCGGCAATCGCATCGGTGTCACCTCTGCCCGGCTTCATTCGTCGAAACGCAAAATTGATTTAATGCGAGGCGCTCGGCCCGCGCGTTTCACGCGATCAGGAAAAATTTCACGTCTACGTTTACCTAACTGCGACACGTACTACGCGTTTGTTATTTTTTTTTTTCTCCTCTTTTTCGTTCTCCTCTTCTCGAATTCTGCGTTTCGTTTCCTTCTTTTTTCCTTGGATGTGCACGTTTCACGGCACATCTGATGATTCTCGCTCTGGCGGGGTGGCGGAAGTTTTGATCAAAAAACGCGCGTCGCTTCCAATAAAAATGGGAAAAAAACAATTATTCGTTTTCAATTTTTTTGGATAGTTTCATTTTTTTTCATTTCTCCCCACTTTTTTCTTTTTTTTTTTTTTATCTCTAATTCCGTTACTTCTATCGTTTCATTTCCGTTACGTACGTCTACGTCGATTTGTCAAACGGTAATTGCTATAACTGCCCGTATCATATGCGGAGCGAATTGTTGTTTGAAAATTATTTTTTTACTTGTACAAGATAATGTGTCGTTGATAAAATATAGAGGAGTTTATTAAGAGATAATGTCAAAAAAAAAAATGTTGATTAGAATATACGATAGTTTTTTTCTTTTTTTTTCGTAATAGCAATTAAATCTTTTAGAATAATTGTTAAAGAGAAAAAGATAATTCCCTAGAGATAACTAATAACAATTTATTATCGAAATTAATTAAGACAATAATGTTAATTAATATTAATTTAAAGAGTAATTTAATGCAAAAATAATGAAGCATTTAAGTAATAATAATGGCAATATACATTACAAATATACATTACGATACAATAATACATTAATATATTATTTCTCTACTTATTTATATAAATCTTTGAAGTTATTTTCAAAGAATATAAATAAAATTAATTTACATTAATTTCTGAAAAGTATAATTTTACACATTAAATAATAACATTAAATATAGATTTAAAAATATTTTTGAGTTTCATCGAAATAGTAAATTAAGTAACACAAGTGTCCACAAGTGTCCACTTTTCCTATTTTCAACGCGATAAAGTTAAAATATATATATAATACATTCAAATAAACTAATACAATTATTTCTCGTAACGTTTAATTAGTTCTGACCGCTAATGTTTCAAACATTCAACGTAAGTTACAAACGTTGCTACGTGCAATTTATTCCATTTTCATTTCTTCACAACGTATAAATAAAGTTTCCACGGTAACGGGATTCAATTTAGCAAGCATGAAGAATCGTGGCCAACCTTTGAAACTTGTTTTACAACTTCTTTAGAAATATATACGCGGTGCTTTTACCTGGACGTGGCTCAACTTAAATCGCAAACTTCAGTGATTTTTACTAATAAGCTCGTCCCAGTTACGGGAAAGCACCACTTCCATTCTCTGAAAGTATAACCCAGGCCCGACCGACTTTTCGTTCAGATTTTTTTACAATACCACGGTTAGAGTAAGTTTTCCATGTAGAAAATTCCTCTTTCGGCCTAGTTAACTTTTTAAGGGAATATTGAACGCCCCCATGCCCCCAGTCGAATGTAATTACTTCGTTCATCTCGTATATTGGACAAAGAGAAACTGTTTCGTTTACTTTATAAATATTTTATTAAAAAGCTAAACGAGATATAATAAATCTTGCGATGTAAAATTGTGTTTCACTGGTGGAGGAAAGTTTTATTGATGGAATTTCTGCATGATAAAAAAGACGTTACGATTCAATATGTCGAGGATTAGAAATTTTGTAAACTATTATTAAAAATATCGTCATTCCCATTGATTTTATAGATCTTATTTATTTCTAGATGAAGAAAGATTGGAGAAGGATTAATAGGGCAAAGACATTATTTTCTTTGTTTGATTTAATATTTTAACGTGGAATTTAATTAAAAAATAATGATCACGTTGAATTGAAAATTCTTGGTGTAAATAAATTTTAGAAATTTTGGAAATATGTGAAAATTGATTTTATGATTCTCGTTCAACAAAAGAGAATGTTGATGTTGATTTTTTTTTTTATAATATACTTAAAGTATTCGACGAATAGTAGTTTAAAGAAAAGAAATGTTTCATTAATCGATATATTTGAATTTCGTATATTTTTCTTTTTTTAAATATTTTTCAATGCGCGTGTAAGAATTTCATTTATTCACCTATGTCAAAACGCTCGTTTGACGTGAATGAAACGAGTATTGACGTCATGCTTGAAATATCGATATTATCCATTGAATATACTAAATTTCCAACATTTTCGATAGTTTCCGAATATTCGACAAGTGGAAATTCTAAATGGCAACCTAGAATGCGATATACATATTTCCCATTTAGACAATTTTATATTATCGAATTTGACTTTTGTACGCGTGGATCACCTTTCGAAAATTCTAAACGTAAAGAGATAGTTATTCTATATTAAAAAAAAATATATAACATTTGACAGTTTAAAGTCAAAGTGTTCGGGTATAATGTTAATTACGTTCGATCGAGACCACTTATTGAAATCATACATTTCGTTGACACTTCATGCATTATTACTGTTAATGCAAATTGATATAATTTTGAATAATCAGTTTTATTTGTACTATTATTCCATTAACGTTATTACTGATCTCGATAAAATAGAACTGGAACTCTAGAATAGATAGATACAATTTGCCCAGTTACGCTTAAATGTAATTAATTAATAGAACCGCGTGCACGAACTTCGCTATTGCTAAAATATTTCGAATATCATCATCTCTCTTCAAATAATAATTCCAATTATTAATTCCAAAAACTATTTTATTAATTACAATTATTATTTTAATCAATTTTTCCTACAATTATTTCATCTTGATGAAATATTATCCTTTGCCTTACATAAAATTCCCCATTTTCATCACAAATTTTATTTCATTTATTCATGTGAAAATATCGATAATTCTGAATAAATTTCTTTTATTTCTTTTATCCTTAATCCTTCGTATAATCATTCATTCTTCCGATACAACGAAAACTTGTTGTCGCAAAATTTCCATCCTCTTTCGTTTAAAAAAGAAAAATAAAATAAATAAAAAAAAGATATATCAAACGCAAGCACTCTCCGTACTTTAAGTACGACTTAATCAACGAGACGTGCAGACGATCGAAAGATTGCCACGACTAAGGGTCGTGTCGTCATAAAAGAGATATCGAGATATCCCTATCATCCGGTCTAGACTACGCGGAAGAGGGTAAAAGGCACAAGTTTGGAGACACGCGCAAGTTGCGGGCGGAAAGGGGGATGATATCGTAGCTCGAGCCAATTAGTCCGGATTTAGTGGACGACGACCAGGGAGGGGGCGCGTGGCCCCCTTTTTTTTCCCTCGCCGCTTTTCATTCCTCCTGCCGAAAACAATCGTGAAAATCGCCTCGAATACTCGGCCAAAGTTTCGCGACGACTGGCTCCACGATTCGGTAATGGCGTGCTTTCTCGTTGGATCGCTCTCTCTCTCTCTCTCTCTCTCTCGTTTCTTCGTTCGATCCTTCGTGATCTCGCGCGTTTTACGACGATAGCTTTGCTCCTCGAATCTTTCTATCCCAGGGATTCGATTTACAGCCGCTATTATATGCAAATGTCCCGGCTAAAATATCCCGCCACGTGAACGCCAACGCGATAGAATTCACTTGTGATCTTCCCTTAAGGAATTTTCATTTCGACTTTCATGGAGTATTGTTCGCCGATGAATATTTCAAGGGAGGGGAAAAATATCGCGGTCTCTTTTATTTTTTTTTTCTTCCTCTTTCCATTTTTTCCATTTTTTGGTCGAAAATATGTGATAATAATGTAAAATATTAATGGAAATGTAATTACGTATAATTACGTCGATTGGATGGATATCGATCGGTGTGCGTTTCAAAAATCTTAAAGAAATTCTCCTATCGGAAGAAGAAATTCTCCTATCGTGAAAATCTCTGATTTTGATAATTATTCGTTAATTACTTTGTTACGTTAATATAGCAAAGTTTTGTATAGTATGTATTACATATTCAACATCTATATTCGTTTAGTTAATTAATTAATTAATTTCTTTTTTATTCTGCTTTAACAGAGTTCATTACAGAATTTCATATTTTCGGTGGGAAATATTTTCTCTCTAAAATAGAGAAAATTATATACCCTGTATATATACCATCGACGTTTAAATTAATCGAATACCGGGAACTTTTACCGAAATGCAAATGGCTCCATTTGGGATTTAAGCTAAGCCTCTTTTCTCCATATTATCCATATGTCTATTTTTCTTTAATTAAGGACCTTTCCATTATCGGAAATCGTTCGATAAAGAATCGACCAAATTTATTGTGTATCCCATCCACCGTTTATTATCAATCTCAACCCCTTTAATCTCAATCCCTTAAAAATTATTGAACAGTTTACAAACTCGATGGAAAAATTCCATCGATTGAAATTTTCAATTTTCAATATCGAAAGACAAGGCACAAGACCTTTCGACATCCCCTGTCGTAAATCAGAAACGACGCAAAATTTTATCTCGACATTGTTATTGGACATACCATATCAATATGGAACATATTCTTTTATTCCTCCCCCTCTCCCTATCGCAAATCAAAAATTTGCGCGCGACAACAAAATTTTATCTCCGCCTTGTTCCCAGTTTCCACTTTGATGAACACGCGCGATTTTCCTCTCTTTTCTTTCCTTTCTTTCTTTCTTTTTAACAGGCAGCTGGTTAACAGGGGGAGGGAAGGGGAGAAGCGACACATAGGATCGGTCGAACTTGCCTAAAAGGGATGGAAGGGAGCGGTCGCCTAAAAAAAAAAAAAAAAGAGGGGGTATCGATGCAAATTCGCGAATATATTCTGGTAGATAGGTGATTCGTAGTATCCGTAGTGGCAGGCAGGCCGGTAATTTCACGCGGCTGCATCCGACGAGGGATCGATCGACCGATGCGACATCATATGCCGCTACACAATGGGAAACAAATTACGAAATTACCATACTAAGCGACTTTCCACGGCGACACAATAGAGCCAAACCATGCGGCAGATTGATCGCGATCCGCGGCCGGAAGATCGCGGTGCGCTGCATACGTTATTTGCATCTGTCCATATAGAGGGTTATGACTTTCGAATCCATCCATTATTGTTCGTCTTCCCGTTCTTAATTTTTGCGATCGGTCGAGAAAGAATTCGTTGTGATTTCTCACGATATTTTTTTCTTTATCAATTAAATTATCTTCAAAGCTGCGAGAAGTCGCAGAGTATTCCTGGAATTTATAATAAATCCGTGTAATTAGATTCTCTGTGAGATTTAAATTTATTTATGAATGAGTTTTAATTTCCTCCGATTTCGAGCTGGAGATCCTCCTCGATTGAGGATTTTTTTTGGGATTTTTCTTTTTCTTTTCTTTTCCTTCTTTTTTTTTTTTTTTTTGATTTTGAGATTTGAAGATTTTGAGGTTCTTTGATACGTTGTTACTTAAGTTGTTTTTCTTTTCTTTTTGGAGATTTTGAAGTGAAATCTTCTCACAATCTTCGCCACGATTTTTCATAAAAATGTATGGTGCGTCGAGTTTATATAAGAGAATAACGATATACAATGTACACGAGCTACGTTAACGTATTATCATATATTTTGTATGGTATAATTGGTTTCAATGAACGTAACATAAAACATTCATGCGAATGCAAATGAAATAAATGAACATAATACCGTGAACATGAAATGTTAACAGCTGTCCACAGGAATGTTTACGAAACGTTTACAAACATGTCCAGATATGACAGATTATTTACAATAATCTCATTCGATGTATACGAAAAATAACTTTATCGTTTTGGAAGAGCATAATTACAAATAAGCATCGATCATCGTAACATTTCTTTCACGAATTTTAATCCTCTCGATGTTTAAAACGGACAAACACTCCAATTCACCCCCTTCTTATATCCTTTAAAACCGTTAAAAACGATCAAATGTCGAACGCAAACCAATTAACGAAAAAACAATTACCGTTTATTTCAGTAACCAAAGAGAATTCGAATAAGGTAAGAGCACTTCGCTGGATTTTTTATTCACCATTCGTTTTACCATTTGTCCAACATTATTCTATTTCGTTCATTGCAAAAAAAAAAAAGCAACAACGACAAAATTCTTCGTTGCAACATCGCATTAACCGCCCCGCGTAAAATTGAATAATCGTGACATTAGATAAACGACAGGGTGGCACGCCATCTAGTCAATCTGACTACGTACACGCGTGTTCCACTCGAAAGGCTGAAAGAGTTTGGAGGAGAAAACGATGATTTCACAAGCGCCACTTCAATTACGAACAGAAGAATGAAATGAAAATAACCGTTTCGAAATTTCTCTCGCCCCGTCCTCCTCCATCCATCCGCTGCTCTCCCCCTCCCTCCCACAACTCGACACCGCCTGTTTTCATTGACACACACGCACATTCATAATTCCACCTCGTCGTTAATGAAAGAACAACAGAATAGTTTCGTGGATTCTTGGCCCGTAACAAGGACGGCGCGGAAGCGTGCACATGGAGCTCGCATGCAATTTAGATTTTACACGGCTGAGTTGAACACGAGGTTAAAATCAACACCGCGCCGCTCCCTCCCAACGCTCGTGAAACTTTGCGTTTATGCGAGCGCAGTACAGATACGGTTCAGGATTGCGTGTCGATAAGCGGAAATTATTACACTCGAGTTGCGTAATCATCGTCATACCCTAATATTCGTTCCACCCGGTCAATAGCCGTGGCGATATATAGCGATTTACAAAAGGATGAATATCGAGGAACGATACGAAATATTATATACAAATTTCTTTTAGATTTGTATTAAATATATGTATTAAAGTGACAATAATTATTCTCGTATCGATTTTTGACTATAAATTTGAAAAAATTTTATCGCAACAAGATCGCTATCTTTATGGGATTCGTCCCATTTCATTATAATCCATGTTCTCGTAATTGGAAAACAATTTCATTATGATCCATGGATTATAAACGAAACGATGTCTATACTTGTCGCAAAAATTTATAGGTGAGAGTGAACTATTACGTGGTTCGTGGTAGTATGGAAGAGAAGAGAGAGTGACCTACATCTCACAGGATTGTGTTCTGAATTCGTTTTTGAGAGTTTGCTACAATTATGGAAGCGGTGGATGCATTTATTAGAACGACATCACAGATTATTAGCACTAGTCTTGTAATCACAGCGCCCGATGACAAGGTGTTCGGGTTGGCGGCGTCGAGTTGAATCGGCGGTTGCGGATTTAATTAAAGGATGTCGAGACGCGTGGCTCTTCGTATGAGCATCCGTCGGCTAATTTGCATGAACGTAGTCGGAACGCGACCAAGTAAGTGGAAAGTGCGACTTCGGTTACGTTATGGGAACGAAATCGATTCCGTCTTTTAATTCCCTTTGACTTTTTCATACGAGAGACTGACGGATCGATTATTGTAATTGAAATTGTTCCTCTGTTCAATTCAATCGCGTTCAAATGGTATATTATAATTTTAAACATATTCTGCAAATTTTCTTATTATAATTTTTCCCTAATAAATGAACAAAAGTTTTTTAATTCGATAGAAAGAGAAATACAGTTTAATAAGTTTGAAAACTAAATATTAACTAAATAGTAATTAAAATAGTAGAATATAGCGCAGAATACGATTAATTACGAGAAAGGTGAGAACTGCTCGCGTAAGCAGTCGTGGCCGAGTGGTTAAGGCGTCTGACTAGAAATCAGATTCCCTCTGGGAGCGTAGGTTCGAGTCCTACCGACTGCGTTTTGTGAATGTTTTGCGATATCGCCGCACTTATATTTAATATTGATCATAGATATGTAAATATAATGTGCGCGATTAAATATTTTTTAATCTATATTTATTTTTGCAAATAAATTGAGTTATCGATAAAGAAAAGATAAACCAGAAGGCTAAAAGTTATTCCAATTATTATTTCTTCCTTTTTTTCTTTCCTTTCTTTTTCTTTTATAAATGAAATGGAAAAGACTACAATTATGCCTTTACACAGAAAGAATATAAAACTATTTTACACGTCCACGTAAAATCTACTCCATTGCTTCCCGAGTAATAAATGATCTCTGGAGTGCTGAATATGGTTATGAATATTTAACAAGTAAATTCATCGTCTCCATTTTATTGTCAATTTAATATATGGAAATATAAACATTAATGCAATTGCCCTTGAGATAAACCGCAACGCCAATTTCTATTTTTTTATTAGACGTGCGTACGTACCTCATTTACGTCCCAAAATACTCGAAGATCACCGTGATGCAAAAAAATCATCGTAATCAGACGATGGAGTAATGAAGATAAACCAAACTACAAGTAAATAACAAGAATACCAAAACGCCATCTATAAATCGAACAATTTATTCGTACGTACACCATCGCAAAAATTTAACATCACATCAGATATTCGTGCCATTTTTACTTATTTTTTTTTTTTATTTTTATTTATTTATTTTTTTTTCCCCTCTTTTTTTTAAATTTAAGACAGCACACGTCAGTCTGCTATTTTCCGTTTAATAATTACTGCCGCAGCTGCACAACCCTCGTTTGAAATTATACGCCCTCCCCTCCCCCCTCGTATTAGAGAGGACTCGGTATTACGTTGCATTAATGATGGCGTACAAGCAACGTCGCTGACCCCGCGTATCGACGCGTCGTCGTTGGGGGCTAGAAATTAATTTTCCAGGGATTCATCACAGCAGCAGTAGCAGCAGCAACAGATTTTGCCCTGCAACGGGCAACTTTATCGTTTTCTGCTCGTCCCCTCCCCCTCACCGGTAACGTCACACCGGATTCGTTTACACTGGATGGATAGCATCACTCGGCCGGAATAGACTTCTGTATTATCGAAATAACGCAATTACACGCGTACACGCGATACGCGATTCCCATTGTTCCGAGCGTACAACGTATCGTATCCCTACACCTACAGAGGTATTTATCTCTGTTATTATTACACAGAACATTTGTATTAATTATATCGAGGTGGAAGAGGATGGGGAAAAATTCGAAAATTGAAATTGATAAACGTTGATTTCCCCTATATCAAGGGTTGATACGCTTGGAAGAATCTATTATATGAAATAAGCGGATAATTTCGTGGTATATAGTGGATTATTCGATAGATTACAACTACGTAGAGAAGATTTTCAAAAATCGATTGGGAGAAAAATTGTATCAAATATAAATATTGCGATGATACAAAAATTGTGATCGTATCAAAATCGTAGACGTGGGTAAGTAGTCGGGCGAGTGGAACGAGATAGTCACGGCCAGACAAATGGAATTACGATCCAACGAGTGGAGACGATCGTGGCCAGACAAGTAGCAATAACACGATTACATTATGAAACTAGTATATCAACTCGAGAGAAGAAGATGAAAAGAATGAACAATTACTCAGATAAGTACAACAAAAATGGTACGAGAATTAAATAATCTCGTATATAAAACCGAGATTAGATAAAAAATGGAAATTCTGATCGAAGAAATACGTTAACACAAGGGAGGGGAGGGAAATACGTGATCCTGATACACGATACGCGATTCTCGTGTAACTCGCTCGTGTTTAAAGAGCAAGATAGGAATCGAGGGAGAATCGTTCGAATTTCAATGTCGATTAGCGAGAGGGACACGGGCGTCGCGTGTCTATGAAAAATCAACGCTGGCCATCGAACGAGCGTCGGACGAGCGTACTTCCGTTTTTTTCTCTCTCCCTCTCCCTTTTCCGCCCCCCTCGATAACGATGGGACAACGACAGGTCGGGTGATTTGCGGAAGGTGATGCGACAGGATGCAGGATGGGCGACAGTACGTACCTATTGCGTTAATTGTGATCGTTAATTCGAGTCACGTAGCGAGGGGGGTCGCAGGAGTTTATACCCCGCCGCAACCCACGCCGATGGAAAGCATCGATCGGCACGAACGAATTCCGCTAAACGTCCCCCGGTCATCCATGGGCTTATCTCCTCTTCCCAAGTACTGGAGGGGGAGGAGGTTCAATTGGGAATCGACGTTCACCGGGATCCTTATTACGGGAGGATATATCCTCCTCCTTCCGTTTCCCCGCCCACGCTGTTCTTCGGGGAATCGTTTAATTAATACCCTTTCGAAAAGTTTTGGAAGGAAAGTCGAAGTTTGGAAAAGTTTCGTGAAAAATGTCGGATTGATGATTCGAGGGAAGAGGGCTTGCGAAAATCTGGCTTTAATTTTTCATCCTGGAAAACGTGTGGATAATCTGTACCCTTTGGGTCCTAAAGCGTAGCTTAATGGTCGAAATGGATGTTTCTATTCGTCTGTTCGAATAAAGGATAAGGAACGAGAGAATTTATAAATTAGAAATACAAATTTTTACACTCTAAACTACGCTACGTCTATTATTACAATAACGATAATAGCAAAATGGGGAGAATTTGAATCCACAGAAAAAGAAAAAGAAAAGAAAGAAGAAAAAGATAAGCAAAGTAAAATTCATCTCCTCACCTCGACTAAAAGATGAGACGGAAACGTTTACGCGGGATATTTATCAAAATTATTAAATCCGATTGAGATTAATCCGTCTGTTAAATATCGAGAGCAAGAGTAAAAGTAAAAAATTGGGACAAATGTTTGCCACGTGTCTCGGAGAAATGTTCTTTTAATTAACAACGTTTGGGAGGAGAAACGAAAGGGTATCGAGGGGGCACGATTGGACCGTTTCGATCTCGCGTGAAGGTGAAAAAGGGAGAGAAAGTGGCTGGAAGAGGGGGAGAGGGGGTTGGGCAATGTTTTTCATTAATTGGGCCGGGCTCACCGGTTGTTTGCCGAGCGAAAGACAAAGTTAAACAAGGGAGCGTATCCCCGCGAAGAAATTGAGAGACTTTCTATATATAATCAGACATCCGGTTATCGGATCAGACGTGGTGGCGTGTAAGCGCATTCCTTGGAACGGTGACGATGGTGAAAATTAGTTCCCCGTCCATTTAGTAATCACCTGCCGTTACCCTTGATTAGCCAAAACTTGTGCCCTCCGTTCCTTTGCCTCGCTTTGCTTTGCCAGTCACCCCCCTCCCCCCTCAGTTCCTGTACTTTAATGGACAATTTACTCGCGCAGACTTGACGTTGCCGTCGCTCAGTTTACGAGAGACCTGTTACAAATGGGAAACCGCTCTTTCGGCTGACGCATTCCCCAATTTTCCTCCACTTTTTCTTCACTTGATTCCTCGCGCGGCAAATGTTTCGAGCGTTGCTACTTTAAAACCCATGTTTTGCTCGAATCGATTATTCGAAAAATATTTAATTGTCAAAGAAATAAATTTATATTTTTATTACAAATATATTATATATATATATATAGATTTGAAAGGTTGGTAATGTGCGCAATTCATCGAGTGTAATGTAATCTTTTAGTTTTTGGGAAAGAAAAATACAGAGGTAAAAAAAATATAAAGATTTTTTTATTAAAAAAGAGAGGAAAGAAAAATAACAGTCGGTGTTTGTTGCTCGCCGCGGGAAAAATGTCGATATTCCGGGGGAAAAAACTTTTTCCGCCGAAATTTTTTGCCGGTACAACTTTACAAGTGAATTAACCTGCTTCGGGAAAATAGTTTCGGGAAAAATTCTCGCTCGCTGCGGTCGATTTACACAAAAGGCAGAAGTGTTTGTTCATCACGAATTCCCTCTCCTTTCGACATTCTAATTGTTGCACATATCTTTTCTTTTTTACTTCTTTTTCTTCCTTTTCTTCCACGTCCCACGTCCAATCATTTTCGTTCAACTTATCTATCCGGTTTAACCCATCTAATCGGACGTTAAAAATAGAATTTGTCACACCAGAAGAGTCTAATTCTCCCTCTTCCCCGAGTCGTGAAAAAAATGGCCGTCCAGGGACCATAAAAGTAATAAAAGAAAAATTCAACCTCTTCCCCGAACGATCTCATTAAAGGGAAGAATAACTACGATTGCAGTTGAAAATGTTCCCCCTAATTTCCCATCTAATATCATTCTCGCCGAGATAAAAAGCTTATTTTTTTCGATTTTTTTATTTTCTATTTTAAACACATCTCATTTAATTACGAGGCAGGGGGGAGGAGAGCAGACTTGGACCACAGACAATAAATCAAAGATCCTCGTTCCGCAATTTGTTCCAATGTAAGGATCCTCTAATCGTCTTTCTCGCGTATCAAGGGGGAGAAGATGCATCGAAGATCTTTTAAGCCTCCCCTAATTGGATATTCCGACCGTTTTAATACCGCCAAGAAGGATCTTGCTTTCTTTTCGCTTCCTCCCCTCGTTCTCGTTCGAAGGAACGAAAGAGAGAGAGAGAGAGAAAGAGAGAGAGAGAGAGCAAGACACGAGAATGCCAATTTCTTCCTGCCCCCTCCCTGCCTCTGCAACTTATCCACGCGCTAATTTAACCCGATAATCGTGATTCCGCTTTCGCTCGTGTTGGCCTTTCGCGGAAGCCAACCGCTCGAGGAAAATCGCATTCCACCTGATTTCGCATCGCCGATTCGAACGAAACGAACGATTAACTGTGCAATCGCCTCGCGAACAAAAACGATCCCTTTTTACCTTGTTTCTTTGTAATTACCATTTAACACCCGTGAAAGCTTGGTGCGCTCCGACCTTCCCTGCGAAATTTAATTCGTAAACTCCGTAAGAGTCTCCGTCTGTTAACCATTTCGACGGCGAAGTTTCCAAGGTTTCGGAACGAGGAGCTATTTTTTGGGGGGCGGAATTTAATAATCCTTTCGGATGAAGACGGAAAGGATGACTTCTTCTCGATTTTCATAATACGGTCGACAAACGGTAAAGAAAAAAAAATAAAGAAAGAAAAAGGCTCGGCGTGTTTTGGACACCGTTTACCCTACATCAGTCCACCCTTTTCATCAAACGTCCTTAACGAAACGTTTCCTTTCTTAACAAGTGGCACGTGGGTCTTTAATCCCATCGCTCTTTCAAAAGCGATGTCGAATAAAGAGCCACGTTTCCAGGCACATCGCTCTTTGTCCCAGCCACCGCTGTTTTCACCCCCTGCCCCCGTTACGCGTCCACTCGCCCTTTTTCCTTCGTGCAATCACACCACGGCTCTGTTTCCTTACTCTCCGACACCTTACTCTACGCTACTCTCTCTCTCTCTCTCATCTACTTTTCTTTTCATTTCGCCCGTTATCATTTCGAACCGTTCTTTTTCCTTTGCTTTCGAAAGCCTTCGAAAGAACGAGATCTTAACCCGATCGTTTCTCCTTCCATTCTTTCTTTTTTTTTTTTTTTCTTTTTTTTTCGTTGCAAATGACTTTTAAGTGGACTTAAATAGCCCATCGCGTTTAAAAGCGCCTTGTTGCGGGACCACAGTGTAACCGTCTCTTCATAAAGCCTTTTCGCGAAACCATCTCCTAATTACACCTCTTTCAACAAACGTTTCTCTCTCTCTCTCTCTCTCTCTCTTTCTCTCTCTCTTTCTCTTTCTCTCTGTGCTCGACGTTTCACCAATAACACTCGAACGAGGATCTTTGCTATTTTTGGGCGACATTTAAAATTGATGTTTAAGCGGGACGACGTTATTGTATTGAACGTTTGTTTTTTGAAATATATTGAGATAAGTAATGTGAAAAGTTTGTCGTTCGAATTGTTGATTTTTTGGATTCCTTTTTTTTTTTCGATAATACGAAATTATTGAAATAGGAATTTTGCACGATTTGTTTTTAGATTGTACTGTTGTATTGAGATAAATAATGTAAAAAATTTGTCATTTGAATGGACGGTCGTTTGGATTTTTTATGTGAATTCGATATTTAAATTGTCGAAATGACAATTTACGCTTTGCTTTTTGGATCGTATTGCGATAAATAACGCAGAAAAGCTCGTCGAATTGAACTGCTGATTTTTTAGATTTGGTTAGAGCAACATCGTTCTATGACATTTCAAAATGGAGAAGAATCTTTTAAATTGAAATTGTATCTTCAGGCGCAAGGAAACTTTATTTCTTATTTAAGAAAATGATAATCCACTTCACGTAACGTTGAATTTTATGATAACGCAATTGGAAAATTTTGCTACGGAGTTTCAGAAAGAAATTGGAAACTCCGAAAAAGATTAAAACGTAATGTCGTGTGCAGAGAACGTTTTATTTTTCTTCGCAGCTGTCTCAGTTAAATTGACATACTTTCCAAACAATCTATTTGTTCTCGCTGTTTTTAAGATTTCAACTTGCACTTTGTTTAAAAATTTCTTTTCACTTTATTTCATCCATCGAAAGATGAAAACAAGGAATCAAGTTTTAAAACAACATTTCTAGTTTTGATTCTCTTACTGACATTATAATATCACGGAATATATTATATCACATTGATAAACCAACATCCCACTAAGACATTAGTGGAACTTTAATTTCTGCAAACTAGCTCATTGGAAAAGAAAGTTTCATTTCCAATGAGTTGCCGACGTAACAAGAATTGCTGGTAGAAAGCACGAAGAATAAAACTTACTCTACTAAATATTTGAATCATTTATGGCCACTTAAAAATTATAAAAATAGATAAATTTTCAAATAAATCGTTTCGACTTGTTATTCCTCTGAATCCTTAATCTTAATAGCCAACGAATCAAAAATATCACGTTGAATTAAATTTTTTAATAATTTTCCAACAATAAAATTCTAAGTTCGAGGTATAAAAATAAAAAAATTCCAGCTTCGAATTCGTAAATCTTTCGAGGTAAAAAAATGAAAGAGTATTCATTGACACGAGATCAAAAAAATTGTCAAATTTATCAAATAACTATCTACCAACCTTCATCTTCGAGCAGCCAAATTCTATCCAGCTTTCGAAAAATCGTCGACTCGAGGGTATCCCCTTTATCTTCTCGAAAGTACACGAGCCGTGAAATTCGCATCTCAACCCTTCGAGTCGATCGACTCTTATTAAGTGCAAAAGATTGGCCGGCTATGGGTCACCGTCTTGTTGTATCTTGGCCACAAGAAAAATCGCTCTGCTCCGCTCGTTTGACAAGACGAATGATCTTGGATGGTATGAGCAAGATCGCGGGTTGGTGCATTAAGGTAGTATACTTTTCCAGACATATCTTGTCCCCAAACATTGGGGCGGCGGTGGGGTGATATCGAGGGGATGAACGAGCTGCATGGGAAAACGAGATAGTTCGGTATAAATCAATAATACGAATTGGAAACTGGGATTCCGGGCAGAAATGTCAAATAATTGGTAACAGGTTGATAAGTATTAAGAAAAGTAGAGATATCGAATATTTAATTGCATAGGATATAATTATCTTAGAGTAAGAGAGTAATTTGATAAGTAATTTGATATTTCGAAATATCCCAATTGTTACAATATGAAAGTTTGTCGAAGATGTTTTTTAACAAATTTATATAAATTTCAGGAAATTTTTAGAGATTCGTTTATATTAAATCAATAATACGAATTGGGAACTGGGATGCCAGGCAGAAATTTGATAACAATTTGATAAGTATTAAGAAAAGTAGAGATGTCGAATATTTGATAATTGTATAGAATATAATTATCTTAAGTAAGTAATTTGATAAGTAATTTGATATTTCGAAATATCCTAATCGTTTTACAATATGAAAATTTGTCGAAGATGTTTTTTAACAAATTTGTAAAAATTTTAGGAAATTTTTAGAGTATCGTCTATATTCTCGTCGAATTTCAATTTCAATTCGTATTCGTTGACAGAAGGATATATTGTTTAGAGAAGAATTGAATTTTATATTTTTTTTTTTTTTTATTATTTGCGCAAAAATCAAATATGGATTATATTTGAAAGAATTTTTGGGATGTATTCGAAACAACTTGTATGCAAATTAAGATAAGCCAATAATCAACGACATTGTTTATTATCAGAATGAATTCCATGGTGATTCGATAGATTGGAAATTATAATTCGCCTCGCTTTAGTATTCTATTACGCCGCGAAACAGCGTAAAAAATATTTTCCCAATGGATATATCTAGTTTGTCATTGTAATAACGCTTTGGTTTCCATCAAGATTGTTAATTACTTTAAAAAAAAAAACTAAAAATCGGTCTCTTCGTTTCATTATCAATCCGAGATAACATTTTGATAGAACTCTATATATTTCGTATAAAAAGAAAATACTTGAATCGAAAAAGAGACGATATTATTATTATTATTATTACATCTAAGAAATTGAATAAATAAGATTCCATTTAATCGTTTTATCTCTCATGGTCGACGAATTTTTATAGCCTCGTTGGATAGGCTCTGCCGTTTTCCCACGTAGATACGAGAGACTTAATACGAGATACCTAATGTAGGGATCGGCATTGGCATTAGAGTCTAATCTCTGCCCTCCTTATCTGGCTTCACTGGATTTTCGTCGACGCGGGGAAGGAGCGAAAAATAAAAGAAGAAGGGAGAGGGGAGAAAAGAAAGCAAAAGAGAGAAAGAAGGCGAGGAAAGCAAATGAAAAGAAAAAGAGGGAAGGCGGAAAACTGCGGAAAAGGGGGGAAGAGAATCGAGCCGACCAAAATGGTGGCCAATTTGTAAGCGCGCAAGTTAACGAGCCCATTCACCGAAACGGCTATTCGTCTTTCCGGTAATGCAATCAGCAGGTTTCACCGCGCACTTTTGCATTTCGTTTCTCGCTGCGCAAGCACTTGAACGCCCCTGTTTCACTAATTATCTATAAAATTAACGACACGTCTACCCCCGTTCGAGCCTCGATGTCAGGCCAAGCCTGCCGCCGGATAATTAACCATATTCCACGGACGGACGACGTCATTATGGGGCAGCTTGAACCAGGCTTGTATTGTTCTGTCGTTAACCCTTTCATTTCCGTCTCTCCCTAGAATTTCCACGTCTCCTCAACTATTCGGCTTAGTTGAATCCAGTCGTTGCCAATTACGGTATGCGATATATATATATGTCGTATACGGTGAGCGTAAATATTGTACGATTAATTAATGAACTTGAAACCCGTCCACTCGGTTAATAATATCGTTCACGATCCACCCGGTATCGTTACTTGTTATTGTTCCAAGTTAGGTTTCAACTATCTCCTCGTATAATGTAGCGGGGAATATTTAACATCTCGTGCGCCGTTCGTTTGCTCAGCTTTCGACCGTTCGTTTGATAATTAAGGGTCATTCGCGGAAATATTAAACACTTCAAGAATTTAAGATACTTGATATTTGATATTTTGTATCGTAATACGTATATAATTGTAACATCTAAATTTTTAATCAGAATCCCTATATTTCGTAATATTTCTTAACATTGTTATAAAAGCAGAATTATTCGCGATTCACGATTCGTGTATTTAATTACGAATCGCGACAACATGTCCACAACGTTTCTCTCTCACTCTCTTTCTCTGCTTAAAATTCGGTATATTAAGAGAGTAGGTTTATAAACATTCCAAAGGAAAATTATATATCTCATCCTGTTCCTCTTCCTCTTCCTTCTTATTCGAATTTTACGCTATTCAAAATTCATCTTCCTTCCTTCCTTCCTTCCTTCCAGGTTGAAAAGCGAATCCCTTGTCCCTTGTTCTTTTTTGCATATCATTGCATATTACCTACTTTCAGAAATTACATTGTTCCTACTCGGCGCGAGTACAAACGCGAGACGAATAAAACGAGGACGTTACGACGTGGAACGAAGACACGGGGGAAAATGTTAAAAATACCAGAAATAACGTCTCTCTTGGGTCGAGGAGCCAAAATTATAATTTGTTCGCGTAAAATGGGAAACATGTGTAAATGAATTGCTAATTAATTAAAAGTTGTCGTTGATCCATCAAATATTTGATTAAATCTTGCATTAGCGAATATTTGATTTAGAATTTAATTCGATGCCTTTTTATCATTTGTAATATCTGATTTCACAAGATTTTTCATAAAATGAAAGCTGTTGTATAATATAAGAAATTCTCGTTGAAATTCTCAGAAATTCGGATTCATCGATGGAAACTACTACTCAATGTGAATATTTTTGAGAATAACGAATTCGAAATATCGAATCCTTTGCATCCATTTTGAAGAAAAATATCGATTGTTCCTTGTAATCCTCCCGCACACTGATCACTTCTCTAATCAGATTTTATTCGATTCTCACGATTCGATTCGTTCCAACGTCATTTCACTGATGCAAACACTTTTTAAATATTCGAAGAAATTTATTTAAGAGAATTTGAAATTCGGAAGATGGAAATATTTCTCACTAAGAATAAAAATTTCTTTCGTGTGATTCTTTTCTTTTTTTTTTTTCGAATTTTTATAAATTTTGTTGTTCGAAAAAGCAGAATTAATAGATCGGTAGATCTAACGTCAAAGGATCGACGATTCGTTTGATTCGTGGATATCGCATTTTCTTATCTCGTTTTCAACTCGGACAACAATTCCACCGACAGTTTTCAAAAGTCCATGGGGGTTAATCCGGTTCTTTGACCCTTATCGGTCAAGACCGCCCTCTGTCGTGTTTGTCGTTCGTTCAATCTTAGTCCTTGCCAGATAAGATCGCGCTAGAGGATCCATTAGCCACCGCGCCAAACATTCTCGATTCCACGATTTGATAACGCGTTATTTCGTATTTGGTCGGGTTGTGAATTTTTACCTGCGTCGTTAAAAATTAAAATTCATTATATCTTGAATAGGGAAGTCGATATGATTGAAATTTCGATGAAGATAGAAATTGATGTTTAACGTTTAACAGGGGGAAGGGGATGATCGAAATTGCGCATAGAGAGATAAAAATAATCGTGAGACTTTTCGTTATTAATATGCGAAGAATTATAATAATTGTTTTAACGATTCTTTTCCTTCTTTATCCAGTATTTTGGCGATGATTGATCCAATCGAATAAGAATTCAATTTTTTAAAATTATAACACGTGTTTAACGAACTGCCATCGATATACACACTGTTTATACATTATTATTGTATTATGAAATCGGCAAAATTGTGATTCGAGGGATTAGTTCACGCATCGTGCACATTCTGAATGTACGATATTTGCATACGCAATGGAGCATAAGAGAAAGAGACGAGTAAGAGGAGGTTTTATGGTTAAAATTTATAAAAGAGGACGATAACAGAGTATTATTATCGTCATCAGATCGTCTTGATGATAATGAGATATTATTCCCGTTGCAATTCTCGTTCGCATATTCGATCCATTTTACTTTCTTTTCAAAAAATAACAAATAAAAAGATGTACACAATATTACTCGAATTAACATCGCGAATCAAAATCGTTAAATACAAAGAAAAGTCATAATAGAAATAAATATCTTCATAACGTGTACACATATATACGACGATTTATCTCAGATTCGATATTCGAATTATTAATACACGAGAATTAAAATCACATCTCGTGTGAATTAAATTAAATGTAAAAAGAATCAAGTGCTCTAGCATCCTTAAAAGTAAAAAGATAAAAATATCGCTTTAACATCGCGAACTGAAGTCGTTTCAATCCCTCGTTAAATACAAAGAAAAGTCATTCCGATAACAGGAATAAATATTTTCATAACGTGTACACATATATACGACGACTTATCTCAGATTCGATATTCGAATTATTAACGAGAATTAAAATCATACCTCGCGTGAATTAAATTAAATGTAAAAAGAATCAAGTGCTCTGGCAGCATCCTTAAATAAGAAAAATAAAAATATCACTCGACGCGCGCGTTCCAAACAAGTTTAAATCGTAGGGTAATTCGCAATTCTCGCGAAATCTCGATAGCCATCGAGCGCAAGGGTCCGTTTGCATGTGCAACGAAGACCGGGGCATATAAAGCAGCAGAGGCCCGTGGCGGAGAAATATGAAAGGAGGCGGTAACATTAACCGTTGGCTCGACAATTCCACCCCTGAGCGGCCATTTTGTCCTTCTCGGATACAGATATTGCCAAGGCATTGTTCCCGTGGGTGGGCTGTTCGCCGGTGTGTGCCAACAGAGCCACTCATTGTCTCCGGCCAAAAGTTTAATTCCCGGCTACCACTCCTATCCTATCCCCTATTCTTTCGGCCTTGCCACTATAGGACAATGAACGAAGATGACTCGACTCGAGAGAGGAAAGTTTCGTCACCGCACAAATCTTTCCTTCCCTCCCAATCCTTGGTCTGGTGTTGCAATCCTCTCTCGCTCTTTTTCTTTTTCTTTTTCTTTTTTTTTTTTTTTTTTGCTTTCTTTCTTTTTCCTCCAACCAAAGTAACACAGTTCGCACAGGTTGGAATTCTTTCAGGAGCAAATGACTTCGGGGCTCGTGAACGGGACGCGCGTCGAACTTCATTCGAATCTTAAGGACCCGCAGCCTTTTCACCGGGACTGTGAAACTGTGTTGTCCGTAATTGCTAGTGCTTTCACGGAAATAAGTCCTTTTGTCGGGAAATACGGAAGGGAAGTGGCCGTGGAATCTGGTGAAAACTTATCGTTACCGTGCAATTTGGTGGTACATAATGATGATCGCGGGCCCCGCGTTTCTCTTCGCGTCGTTCGCGTCGAAAGAATGAAACGAATAATTATAACACGAAGGTGGTGTCTCTGGTAAGGTGAAAATTTAATTTTGAGCGAAAAATTGAATTTTCTTTCTTCCGGTTTAATTAAATATTCGAGAGGCGAAGAGATGGATTTGTATTGTCCTTCCTGGTTTATTAAATTTTTCTTTTTTATCCTCGGATTTTTAGATATTCCTTAATTAACGCGATTAATTATTTAGGAGATTTCTCTTCTTTCTATTTATTTTATTTTTATTACCCGTGCGTGGAGTAAGTACGTGTAATACCGAATTTAAAATTAAACGTGGGAAGCGGGTTTTTTTTTTTTTTTTGAACGATTTCCCAATATTTTCTTTTATTTTCATCGGAAAATTCTAAAATTGATATGCTGACCCTAGAAGAATACCATTCTCTTTCCTATTACGTCCCAGTCCCCGAGGAAAGATGTAATGGGACTATTTTCGTCCTCCGAGGAGGCAATTGGCACGATGATAGAATTCAATGTGAATTGACTTCTCAAGAGAACCCGTGGCTTTGGCAAGTGACAATCGACCGAGAGCCACGGGAATTCCCACTGTTTCTATTTGTATCCCAAATAACTTGTAATAAAAAAAACTATATCTATATACGCGTCAATAGAATTAATCATCAAACGACGATGTTCAACTATTATAAAATTGTCAAAAATTAAAATTTTTCTTATCGAAATCCACTTAGGGGAAACCGTACCAAATGAAATCACTTTTCGATTCGTCTCGATATCTCAATCGGTTGCCGAGATATGAGGATTCAAAGTTTCCGTAACATAAGTTGAGGGTGCAAAAGTTGTGAATGGATCCACCAACCTACATTTCTTCCTGGAAATGTGTACTACGTCTTTCCAAGAATCGTGTCTTTCCAGGAATCGCGTCTGTCAGTTGTCTGGAATTTGAGATAGGTCAGCGAGAGCTAGAGATCCGAATAAGAAGAACAAGAAAGAAGATGGTAAACGATTAAAAATTACCCTTTCCTTTACACGACGATATCTCCGGAACCGGAAATCGTAACGGGATAAATCGAAAAGCGTTTTAAAGAGAAAGCTATCGCGCTTCCAATGATCCTTGATTCGTTGAGCGGAAGTCATTATTTTCGGAGTTATAGCGATTCAAAAATTTTCTCTTTTTTAATAAGATTTAATCGAATTTAAACGATCAAGAATCAAAAAATTGTAAAATAAATCGAGAAATGTTTCAAAGAAACAAATTTTCGCGCTTCTATATTTGTTTTTTATCGATTGGAAATTATTATTTTTGAAATAATAGCGATTCAAAGTTTTCTTAATTTTAGTAGATTTTTAAAACAAAGTCCATGCATTAATATGGAAAATATATAAAAATCCGCGTTCTATTTATAACAATTCACAAAAATCGAACGATCGACGATTTCCTTTGAATATTTTCTGTGTAAATTTCCAACAATTTTCAACCGCAAAACTATCGCTTTTTCCATATTGAAAATTGAGCAGATAACCTTACGAGTGCATAAAATGTGCAAATTTAATTGCTGTAATTAATCGTAACTGTGCGTAATGCATGAAAATAAGCCATTCGAAAAAATGATGAAGAATTTACTGTATTTACCAAGTCATCCATTCAATTAAATTTAATTATATGTAAAATTAATTGGTCACGAATCTGGCCGTGACACTCGAATTGATGAAGCATGAAAATATATATAATTCTTCTAACCATATTAAATTACCAATTTCCGGGGGTGACTTGGTGAAACTTGTAAACCTTATATTTCAATCGATCCCGTATTATCATTGACACTGATATTTATTCTTAAATTTATCTCAATTGAAAATATCTTAAATTCTTCGATATTTCGAACCATGAATATTTCCTTTAGTCATAGACAATGACACAGCATTTGGACGTGTAATCCAATAAATTTAACGAGAAACACATTTGCCGTGTATGAATAAATAATTAATATGCATAGCGTATATTGTCGCTGAGTGAACATTAACGTTCGCTGTATTATCTGCCTGCTTAATATTCCATTACTATCACCGCAGATAGCATTACACGGAATCTTCTTCAACTTCCGCGGCGTAACAATTCGAATTAAGGTATTACGTGTATTAAAAATAAACTCGAAAACGAATAAAATAAAATAAAATTCGCGATAATAAATTTTTATATTTGTCTGTAATTAAATTTCTTTGTTGCGCTCGAATATTCTCTGTATATCCCTTTCTCCACTTTTTTCCTTTCTTTTTTTTTTTTTTTTTTTTTTGGATGTTTGAAAAATGCGATATGAAAAACAAGGGTGAATATATTAAGTAGAACCTCTTGCAGCCGAGAGAAGACAGAAATTGGACTCGTGCCCAACAACCACCGTGAAATTCTGTCTAGCCTTTCTTGTGCCAACTTGGGTTAACGTCTCCTCTCCAAAGTTATAGTTCTTCAGCTCCATATACTCCTCCACCACAATTTTTTCGAACGATAATTAGCTGAACAAAATTCGCCTACCTCGTCCTCGAAAGGAATTTGGTTCACGTTCTGCGATCCAAATAAATATTAATACAAACTGTAAATGGTTAAATTGAAAATTTTAATCGATTGTATAAATATCAAGCATTTTTTCAAGTTGATTTCTACAGTTTTCCATTTTACCTTCGGTGTCCTCCTTTTCACCTCGTATCCTTATCCGTTTTTTCCTTAGGCAACGGAACACCGGTATCTGTCTCGTTTCCGTTGGTGGACAGAACTTTGATAACAAAGCGGAATTTACTTCAAGTTACGGGCTCCTTTCTTTAGACATATTTGTGACCCGAACCGTTGCAACTACTTTGTGTCAAGAACTTTCGATACGGTTCCTCCAGCAAGGAACAAGAGGGACTAAAAGTTCAGGAATTTCCGGAGTAAACTCTCGATCGCGACGTATAGTCGATCTTGGTGGACAACTACAGTCGAGTCGGCTCGTGTGGAACGAGTCTTGCTATTCGATTAACTCGATACTTAATACGGGAAATATAATAAACATGGGAGAAAAATCATAATCGTATTTTCATAATCGGTATTCGTAAACGAGTCGGAAAGAGATCGAACGACCTCCTTACTTCTCGAACTCGGAGTCTTCTCTCCCATAACAACAATAAATATTACGTTTAAGGCCAATAAATGTCTAATAAATTACGGACGAGACTACCGTTATACCGCTGGTCTAATCGCGAAAGCAACATCCTTCTGGACAGTTGCCAGAGTTTGGCCAACGTCGTCGAACAAAATTTCCGTACCTCCCCGTACATTTGCATAGGTATTTGGAGTGCGGTGAACGTGGAGGATATTGAACATTAACAAGCCGAAAGAATACGGCGATAGATCTCTGCATAGCTGGTCGAAAACGGTTGGCAGAAAGGCGTTGCGGTGCGGGAAGCGGGCGAGGATGTTGCCACGTCAGCGAGATTCGATATTACCCCTTCTGTTAACGGTCATTCGCTTGGAGGGACAGGGGATAGTTATGCACATTTTTCTCTTCTTCCTCCAAATTTTCTCCGCACGTGTGCATCCGATAACAGGGAAACACGTGCGTGCTGCTTTTTGAAATTTTCTCGAAAGCGGATTTCCTTTGATAACTTAATTTTTCATGATAATAACGGTGTGAAATTGTATTCTGAAACGCGTTTATATAACGACCCTTTTCTCTTATATCATTTATCCGTGTGATGATTTTTGTTACGATAATCGTGATGCAATAAACGTAGATAGATAATAAAATAGAAAATAGATTCATGATAATTGGTGACAATGAAATAAAAAGGAATATGGAGTAATTTATTTCGATATGATGATCCTTTTTTGTTATAGTATTTAGATGTTCAAGTATCTTGTCAAGTATATATGTGTGTATGGGTTATAGTTATAACAGTGATGGATGAAACGTGATAGAGATTAGATATTTGTTACGATAATCAAAATTTGATACAATAAACGCATTAATTGTGTAACCCATGATGGTTATAACGCATCAGAGTTAATAAATTAAACATTGATATATGGGATACGAATTGAATGGGAGACAAAAGTTAATTTAACTCTTTTGAATTTTTTATGATCGTTTTAAATTACCTTCCAACCTGTCGTGTGACTGTCGCGTAAAAAAAAAAAAAAGAGAAAAAAAACGAAATTGCCTCGCATTAATCACATTTTAGTAATTCTTCCCATTAGCCCGTGCTATTGTTTTATAAATTGCTTCATTTTAATTAAATCTGATTTAATTTCATCTCTCGTAACCGTAACCGATCGACGTTCTGTCGGCTCTCTAGCGCACGTGCGCTTCCGGCAGGTAACATATGCGTGCGTTTATCTTGGCCTCTGCGTTTGAATATTATTTCGAATACAATTTGAATCAATAGACATTTATTAATATCCATCGAGCAAACAATCCTCGAAAAACGTTTCGTCAATTGCGATTTAAATAATGCGATTTCTTCTTGCTTCTTTTTTGCTTCCTGTCCGCGAAATTATCCACTGCAAAAAGAAAACGGAACTCTCTCTCTCTTCCTCTCTCTCGATATCGATCATTTTATACATTAAAATTGTTGAAATAACTAAGTACGAGTTCAATTTTTTGCATTAAATAGTTTTTCAAGCGAATTGTTAAAGTTGGGTAATACTTCGCTTCTGTTTTATTTCGTTGTTGAAAGTAAGAAATAATCCGTATAATCGAGAAGTTCAATGGTACTTTGAAATTATTAGTATATTATACCGTTGGAGTATCGAGGTTCGATAAAATGTTTTCCGTACAAGAGAGATGTTATTTTTCTTGTTTCTTATGGCGTCGATATTGACCAGTCGATACTTGGAGACGACGACGTCCAATACCACAGTTAAATAAACTGAATTGCCCCGCGGCTTCGATATTACTTTCGGTGAACTTCCGTCATTAATTCGGTGAACTTCAAAAGAAACGATGAAAGCAATATCTGTCTTAAGAAACGGCAGCGTCGAGTATTTCTGTGTTCATAAAACAGATTTCTGTGAACTGTCGCGTTGCACAGTAGAAATAGTTGTCGAAATTAATCCGAAAGGACACGTTATTAACTTTATAGAAATATAACTTTGATGAAACGTGAAAGTATGGAAGTTTCTAATAGAAAAGTAGAATTTTTTCTTTTTTTTTTTTAACGAAAATTCTGTGGAATTAAATTAATTTATTATTTTATTATATGTATATATTTTTTTTATCAACGTGCGATGAAATTTCATTTTGTTTTTTAGAAATATTAAATTATAGGAGGGGGATACTAATTGACGTGAGTACTTTGTACAGTACAGTGTTAATATTTATATACTGGAAAGCTTGGAATCCTTATCTCAACTGCACTTAGAGTAATTGGAATATCAATATTTATTTCTATAGTGTTGTAAGTACAATACAATATTGTTACACGCATAGTTCAATGTCTAAAATTCTCAGTCTCGATTCTCTTATATCTTATCTATCTCTTATATCCGTTATTATTAAAGATCGCTTTTAATAATTATTATTATACCGTTAACAGATAATTAGCAATGCAAAATTAACAAAAAGAAAATTAGAATTACACAAAAGAAATATTTATAAGATTTATAAGACACGATTTTACATGTTACACGAAGATGCATGAAGATAGAGGAATATGTATGCTAGAAAGATAAATTTGCATGTTTATTAACATGACTATTCATACAGTTGATGTTTCAAAAGTTTTATCACCCTTGACACCGTTCTCATCCACCGAATATATACAGGATCCACTTATAACGTGCAAATTATTTCGACTACAAATATTTTTCACGAAAATAGTATATTATACGAAGAAGAAGAAGAAAAAAAGAAAAAGTTTAAAAGAGGAAATTTAATCGTTCAAAAAAAACTTTTTATATTAATCCACCATTGATTACGATAAATCATTTCTTACTAAATTGTAAAATACACGTAACGTGTACAGATCACAAATGGAAACTACGTATCTTCAAGGAATATCGTTGATTTAATTCAATACGCAATCAACGATTCTATTTATTTGAAAGAAATTCACAAATTACAAACTACGTAACGTGTTCAACGTAACAACGAAATGAAAGAACGATATACGCTTCTCAGAGGGACAAGAAATTAAATCGAAACTTACGTTTCCAACTAATCTGGTCCAATCAGTACATATCGATACAGATTTTCGAATTGTTGAGCACAAAAGAACCAATCGTGCGCAACTTATCATTTATCATCTCGCGCATTTCCACCTGTGCAACTTCTCCTCCAAGTTTCGAGGCTGATACATCGATACTGTCTAACTACAAAAACGTTGACGTTTTTTTTCTCTTTTTTTTTTCCTTTTTTTTTACCACTCACGCTTGAACTTTTCAACCCCCATCCACCATCATCTCCACCCTCTTCAACCCATCTTCCTCTCTTTTATTTTGAGATTCGTGAAGTTTGATATTCTGACAGGTTATATATATATATATATATACATATATACACGTGTGTGTGTGTGTGTTTGGTGTAATGGCTGTATTTACTTGCGCTGGTATAAAGCGGGAAACGATGACGTAATGCACACTTGCACACGATTACGATAGACTATAGTTCGATACCAGGTACGTTGTTTCGAATCTGATGATTTACACGATTGACACGTACACAGGGACCGTCAAGGGAATTCACAGCACTATTGTTGGAAGTTTGCCTATAGAGTGACGATTGTAAACATAGTTGGTTCTTTTGGATTGGATATATATTTTATCGTGAAAATGGTCTCGTTCGAAGAAATTAATTAATAAGAAGTAGATAATTGTCTCGAGTATGTGGAGAATACGAGTGAATGTGTACAAACGAATACGATTATTTGGAAATGCGTGTTTGAATTCATTTCGAGGGAGATTAAATGGATTTTAAAAAAGTTTCAATTGTAAGTACACTTCTATTATATAATCGTGTACCATTTGAAAAGAATACGAGAAGAAAGGAAAAAATTTTCATGGAGTTAATTTTTTTTTCTTTTTTTCTGAAAAACATGAAAGGAAAATACTTTTCTCTCGCTATATAGAAATTCTATATCTTTTGTCCCGATTTTACCATTTTAAAAGAAGCGAATCCTATTAATTAAATTTCAAACAAAGAATATTCAAATATTCTTGTCTCTCTTGATTCGATATATCATTGTAGCGTGAGTTCCTCTTTTATCTTTTCCTTCTTCTTTTTTTCTTCTGTTTTAAACCAATCTTTTAATAAAAACAAAAAAGTTAACATTTCTTCGTTCCGAAGGAAGATAGAATAATAATTTATTTCATTCTACATATATGTGGACGCGCGACGACAATGCAATCCCCACCGCACATTTTCCAGATAAATTACTTTCACGAATGGAAAGAAAAAAAGAGTTTGGGGAATGGCCCATCCGTAAAGTATCTTACCTGTACGCATGGCCGAGCGTAAAAGGTGAATGCTCGAATCGATGCATCTCGTCAAGCGGAAAGAATTTGCACGAGCGGACGACTCTCGAAAGGAAAGGGGTTTGCGCTATCGAAAGACATCAAATGAAGGATTTACCGCATCCAAGGCCTTGATAACGGATATCTGTTTGGCTGGTGCTGTTGGTGGCATCGAGAAACATTTAAGCGGTAAACAGAATGGAAAAGAAAACGGTGATGAGGAGGGGATGGGGAGTGGTGGTAAATCGAGCGAGGAAATTGTACGCAAAAGGTAACCTGTCGTGTTTGTCTACGGTGAAGTTATTTAACGGGATGTGTATGCATACTGAATATTTGATAAAGTAATACAGTTTAAAGTAGCGTAATTGCATACAAACAATGCAGTTTAACGATCGTGGATTTGCATGAAATATGGAGATGTTGCGTTTAAATTTCTGAGTGTTATTAAATAACGATATTTCATAACTTGTATACATGCTGAAACGTTGTATATTTGTGTGTACGTGTATAATGATACGTATATATATATATATATATATATATAACGATCGCACGAGCGATAAATATAAAGATAGGATAATTACTTTTATTCGACGTTCTAGGCGTCGCAATTTTATGGAAATAATTTTTAGGGAAAAGAAAAAGGAAGGAAAAGAAAAGGAACAACCGAAGGGTGAACATTCCCTTTGTCCGCACTTGGTTTCCAGACAAAAATTTCCCTACAGGGGGTGGGGTAAGGGAAGGAGGAGATTTTTAATCCTTGGAAACGCGCACACAACACAGAGATTTAACAAACAGTTTCCGTTGCTGCGGAGGGGCGCTTTATTTGAATAAGAAGTCGCAGGAACGTCGCAAAGAGGATAAAAGTTGACCTACAAGGAGGGTCTTGTCTTATGTCAGCGCAGCCGGCAAGTCTGCTCTGTAATTATTTAAAGATGCTTTAAGATTTATGGTGTACTTTGCGTTTAAATTCAACCGTGGAACTATCATCGAGCTACCCCGGGACTTTTGAATCTTAAACAGTTTTCAAGTTGATATTAAGTAACCACTCCCATCCGTCCCCCATATAAATTGATGCAAACTTGGATACGCGAAAAAAAATATTTGTGTTTCCGTCTCATTATTCGAAATATGTAAATTGATCATCGACGTGGAAAATTTTTATTAATTCAAGCAAATATTTCTCAGATAGATGATAGATTGGACGGATATCAAATATTTCTTAGATAATATTTCTTCTCTTTAAATTAACAATTATTCTATTTTACTTTGTTTTAGATATTAATTAATTAAAATTGGTGTCCACTTTTAATTAAATTGCAGATAGCTATATGACGAAATATTAATATCGTAGAAATAGATATAATTAATTAATTAAATTGATACTACTAATTATTAAATATTGATTATTAAATTCGGTTTTGCGTGAGAAACGATGATGAAACGAATTTGTATTTGCACAAAGAAAAAAAAAATGGGGATGAAAAGCGAGGAACAGCGTGTTTAATCATAATTTATAAATGTATTAATTCCGTTATACAATAATAAATATATTCTAAATTCTCGTAATGCAATAAAAAATTTGATTGATAAATTTCCAAGAATAAAATGGGATATATAGAAAGACGGATAACGCAGATTTAACTAAAATTCAAAGGACCTTTATTCGGAAGCGCGAGCAGAAATGGGGTCCGTTCTATTGGAATTTTTACACGATTCACTGGAAAACGACGCATCAGAAAACGTATGAAACATACGATAGCCAAAGCTTTATTGGCTCCGTTCAACAAACGTTCATTTCAAAGCGCCAACATTCTTCGAAATGCATCGCGATATCATTTTTGAAAATGCAACGAATCATCCTGAATAATAAATCCTATCATGTAACATCTGTTACTATTGTTCCAATTCGCTCGAAAACGAACAGTAAACGTAATAGTAAATTCGTAAATTCGATTAACACTTAACAGAAATGTGTGAACGACGGATATTTAATTCAACCGGGTATCGGTCAATTAAGAAGAATAGGAAATCGACGCGGGCCGCAAACGTTGCAAAATAATTCCTTCTTCGACACCACTTCCGTTATCAAAATGCGAATGGATTCGATTTAACGCGGTAACCCTCAGAGAGCCCGATGCAATTCACCGATGGGTGCGTTACGGCGTTGCAACGTCAGCTCGGGGAGATAGGGTAGAGGGGAGAGGGGGTAGTAAGGGGTCGATCGTGTTTTCTACCCGGGAAATGGAATTTTCACTACTGTACGACGGGAGTTTTGTAGTTTCATGGGACATAAACGAGAAAGATCGATACGGAGTCGACAGTTGCGGCGAAACGAGCGGGATATATTAATTGCCGGTGACGTTATAAAGGAACGAGTGTAGAGGAAGTTGAAAGAGTAAGAGTTTGGCCTTTAAAATAAAAGGGAAGTCATGGTTTAAGCGAAACCTTTTCCCGCGAAATTAATTGTCCCTTGTTATTCCACGTTGAAATCACGAATTACTAAGAACGGGGTAAAATACTTGCGACAAAATTGTGATGACAATGTGATCTAACTTGCTTGCGGAAGGGGAAGATTGTTTTGAGAAATATTTTCCCGAAAACGAGAATTCTATTCTAATTAAATTCTATCAAAATTACAAAAAAAACTTTAAAACGTTATAAAACTCGGAAGACAGCGAGTTCTCGTCGAGAAGCGAACGATCATTGGAAGCGGGTAATCTTCCTGTTTAAAACGCTTTTCGATTTATCCAGATACGAGTTTCGGTATCCGAAATATCGTCGTGTAAAGGGGAAGAAAGAATTTTTAATCGTATCTTTCGCTCGCTAGTTATCAAGTTCCAGCATAAGCGACAGACATAATTCCTGGAAAAACTCGCGATACGCGTTTGCAGGAAAAAATATAGGTCACGTGTAACGTGATCCATTTATAATCTCTGCTTAAACATTACGGACACATTGACTCTTTATATTCTCGATTCAAATATTGAAATGAAATCAAAAAATTAACTTCGATTTCCTCTGTGTATCTTCAGTGGATTTCGATGATTGAATCTCTTAAATTTCTTTTCACTCCTTTTTTTTTTTTTTTTATGAAAACTTGTTACATTGTAAAAAAAGAGATATCGATGAAGCGTTTTTATTTTACTTTTTACGGTGCAATTCGCGCGATTTGCGAAGAGTGCAAATATTTGGATTTCCTTGCAACGATCCTTTTCGATGATGCTGGAAACTAGAACGGCAATTGCGATCATGTTGTCGTAAAAGTCAGGGAGATCGAATTGGGCGGAGCCTCCCAGAACTGACTGCTATCAGACCCGCTAACTTTTACGATCGGTCTACGGCATTGGACATCTTCCACTTTTATTTGCCCCGATTTCGAGACGGGCATGGTTATCGCCGTGTACCAGAGCCGAGTTACTGTTAAGAAGAGAGATTTTAATCGAATTCCCTTTCGAATTCGGCATTAAACATCCGGACGTCATCGCCAAGCCGAAGCATCCAATTCACTGATCGTTGAATAGATCGGGATTAGACGATGATGTTTAATTTTGGATTCGATTTGGAATCCCTGTTTCTCCCCTCACTCGCGTTATTTGCTTCCCTTCTTCGATTCCATTCAACTAGATTCCATTCATAAATCGATTAATGGATATACTTTACTTGAAATAATTTTACACGAAAGTAACCGAGTGAGATTTTTAAGCATCGCTCGCGAAAGTACAATGTAGAAAATAATCTCCCGTGATCCGTCTTTATATAAGAAATCGGACGTGAAATCGCCCCAGGCTCGCGATATGTCTTTCTCATCCGTGCTTCGAAAGAAAATAATTTCTCCATCCCGATCTATTCTCATCGTTAATAATAACCTGCATTTCAACCTATCATTATCAATTCTTCTCTTCCGATACAATTCCATCTCGATATTATACAATAACAAATTACAAGCACAATTTTTTCTTTCTTCTTTTTAAATATCCATTCGAAATTCACTCGCATAAAGCAACAAACGGAAAACCAATACACGTTTCCCACATTTATTTGTTCCTTTCCATTTCCAAATTTCAATTTGGTCAAACAACGAGTATTCGAGTAAATATTTTTCTGCAAAAAAAAAATGAGAAAAAATAAAAAATAAATAAATTTCGAATCGAAATCGCGAAGGGACCTCGTGATGGAAAAGAGAAGAAGATTGTAGGCGTTGGAAAAATTCGTTCGTTCGGGATTATTACGAGGGCGCTGGCTATTTCAAGGGGAGGAGAAGGGGAGGAGAGCGCCAAGACGTTAGATTTATTCCTGGAAAATGGTATTTCGCGAATACGCTCGTGAATATCGTCGACGTCTTTAATTAAATTGCATATTCGTACACCCGCGAAACGAATAAATTTTCTTGGGGGCTGACGTGTGACTTGTTAACACCGACGATTGTACCTTGGCCCCTGACGTCTTGTTTGCCGCCGGCAATTCGTACTCGGCGATGCCAGGACAGTGAGTCGAGGAAGAAAACGGGGGGAAAAGAGGGGTGAAAAGGGGAGAAGAAAAGGCGAAGGTATAGAGAGAGAGAGAGAGAGGGAGGGAGTTGCTTGGACGGAGAAAGTTGGAGGAAAACGTGGGTTCAACGAAATGCCGGTTAAGTCGGGTTAATGAATACGTAATTGGCTTTCGTTTGCCGATCAAAGGTGGAGGATAAGGGCGGTAAGCGAGGCATGGCTTCGTTTGGAAAGTAAAGGGACAAACATCTTGTTAATTTATTGTCGATGCGCGAATTTGGTTTAAGCGACTGAATAAAAGTGCTTTTATTGTTTCGGTTGCGTTTTCCAACGCCTTCGCGACGCCCTTTTCGAAAGTGGCAAACCTTTTGGATTAAGGATTTTTTTTAACCACGAGGGTGGTCTCGAGATGAAGCGGAACGCGATCTAATCATTTTGGAAAAGTTTTGAAACGTTTCGAGAAGAGTGAAAAGTTTAATTTTTACCAAATGAATGTACTTTCTTTCTTTTCTTTTTTTTTTAATTCTTTCCTGTATCCTTCTGTAGTTGCGCTTTTTCGTTTTACTTTCATCAAGTTTACCAAATCAAGTTTGTAAACGTTATAGCGTACATTTACAGTACATTTTAATGGACGTGATTCTTTCCTCGCGGTATTCAGAATCCAATCTCGATTTTTTCCACAGGATCGAACACGCAAAGGGGAATTTTTTTTACAACCCCTACGATAAAACGTCTCTACGATTGACATAAAAATATATCAATTTGAGAAAATACGAAAATACAACGGAATAAAACGCAATGGGATTTTATTGCCTACTCTATACTCGAGAATAAAATCCGAATGATAAAGATCGATCATATTGATCTGTAAGTTTCTTCCTCGACTTATTTTTAAAAAATAAACAACAATACGAGTAATCAGAAAGCAGAATTTACTTAAAGAACAATTTAAATATTGAATCATTAACATCTCTTCCACTCGGATCAATACTCCGCTTCAAGGTATGAAGAGGGAAGAAAAAACGAGAAAAGAAGAAGAAGAAGAAGAAGAAAGAAGAAGCGAAGAGAAATCGTTTCGCGCGAGGAACGTGCAAGAAGGCCGATGTCGATAATTTCAGCTCGTTAACGTTAATCCGTTCACTTTTCTGTCGAATAATGCGGCCATACCCGAACAGCGAGATTACGCGCGGACTGATATCAGAGAAGGGAGAGGGGGGAGGTGTTTTGCAAGTAAGTAGATACCTGAAATTCCCTCGGGCTACCGTGGATCGTCCGCACGAGCGCAATCTGCAACACGCGTGTGCTAACAACTACGTACAAACGTGTTATTCCATACCTAAAGCCGGGTCTATATAGCTATAACGAACGAATAAACAGGGACGAATGAGAGCACAAAGCAAACGATTGATGGACGTCAAGGTTTATAGGATTGTAAAGTTATATCGTAAAAAAGTAGCTGTTGATTTCTATAAAAGGATCGATAATACGTAAATTACAAGTGATTGAGATTTTTTGGAAGATCGCGGTTGAAATTTAATTTTTTCTAATCTGGAGATCGTTTTCCTTTGTTTTCTTTTTTTTTTTTATTCTTCTCGATACTATTGGCGAATCTAATTGGAATCGTGGAAATGGTTGGCAAGGATTTGTGGATCGATGTTGATGAAGACGATGTGAGAACACGAATGCTCGCCAATATTTACGAGTGCTCTCGAGAAGTGTCGATGAAGGGAGAATTCGTCGTTGGCGGAGAAAGAGCTTCTGGATGAAATGGATAAACAGTTAGGGAACGGTTAATCGTTCCGCCAGAAAAGATTTATCACGTAGGATTGTTGAAAAGACGAGAGAAAAATGCGAAAAGTTATTTTTCATTATAAAATGAATGTCGCGTTAAAAGGAAGAGAGGAATATGAAATATGAAGCAAAGGATAACAAAACTCGCCCTTAATAGAATAAAAATATTAAGACACAAACCATTCTGAAGGGGACACTCGCGTTCGTATAATTTATAGCACCCAAGTGTCGAGCATCTGTGTAACAAATTCTCACCCCCGTACCTAGAAAAATCTAAAACCTGTTTCCGACCTGCCAACGATATTTTCCACCCTTCAAGCGTTCTTCGTTTCCATTACTTTCGACCAATAATAATATTTCCACGATTCTTCCTTCCACAAAAAAAAAAGAAAGAAACAAAGAATGAAAGAGAAAAACAGAACTCGTGCCTCATGCTAAAAACCTTCCTCCCCTTTCGCGATATTAAAATGAAACGTCCACCGATATTTATATAGCCTAAAACCTGGCAGCTGGAACAAACCACGTATCGACAGCGTTCGTCGATGTTCGCGCTTTTTCGTCAAGTGCGGACGCCGCTTAACGTTTCGTGTTGGCCGCCGTTCACCCGCATTCTCCAAGCCCCAGCTACGATCCGCCAACGCGATTCATATCTCATCATACCTTCGCGTCATACCTTCCACGCCACACGGCTGCCTACTACTAATTAACAGTGGCTGTTAGCCGATCTGGTCAATTATACCTGAATTATTCCGCCGGCAATGTCGCATCGAGAGGAGGGGGCCATCGCGGAAGTATCGAGCGCCGATCGACGAATCGTCTACGATCCCCGTTTCATCAAACGATTCAACGCCCCACCTTCGATCCCCCTTCGATCCTTGGTGAGGGTAACGAACGCTCACGATTTTCGAGGGAAGGTTAATGCGAAATCCGGAGACAGGGATGATGGGCGAAGCGGTTGATGGTCGGTCGATGATGTCGACCCGGGTTAAACCGTCGGCGAGAGGATTCGTTGGATGCTCTCTCTCTCTCTCTCGTATTACGTGTTGTTGATCGAGCCGGTCGTTGTTGCTAGGTGACTCGAGTTTCGTGATATCGTCGTTTGTTTTGCGAAATTAAGGAACTATGGTTCAATCGAATCAGATAATTATGGGCAGATTTTGGATAATGGAAAGTTTTACTCGTTTTCCAAACGCGTTTCGTTCAATTAATCTGCTATTATACGATAGCGATTTCGTTTCAACGCGAAATAAATTGTTATCGGAATAAGTGCAATGCGTGCACTTTATTGTATTATCCGATATATTCTATGTGCACAAAATTCATTCTCCTACGCACAAAGTATGTATCTATTATACAATAGAATAATACAATAGAATTCGCTTAAAAATAGAATAAATTTTAATTTATACGATAGCTTTGTTCCAAAAGTGTAAAAAGAAGTAATCCTGCTTTCGAGGCTTAATTTGACGAACCAATAATCGAGTTAATAACCCGCTCGCCGGTAATTCGATCCATCACTCCTTACGCCGCCACAGGATTATTACTTTGATCAGTCGTTTGGACCAGGAAAAGAAATGGATTTCTCCTCGAGGAGAGGGACATGTTGCAACGTGACAGATAAGTTCCTAAAGGGATCCGTGATTAAAGATCGTCTCTAGGCCGGTGGGCTGTTCGAAGGGTAACGATGACATCTATTTCGTGGCCTCAACCCCTAATGTCCCTTGTCGGATGTCTCTCAGCCAGCCTCCCCTCGTCTCGATATCTTCGGTTCCCGATAACCATTCGTACCGAAACACGATAGATGCACGCATATACGTATTCCCAATTTACTGGTTAGATCGACGAATCATGCGATTAACGTTTCCTCCATTCGACTATTCTCCAGTTTCGCAGACGTTACTGATCGCGAAGATTAATTAATTACATCGATTAAGATTATTAATCAAGGGGAATTGATTTCGACTTCTGGCAGGAAAAAGATAGATGGTAGTCGATTTGAAATTAAGTTATTTGATCGATTGATTTTTTTATATATAAACAATTAAAAAACAATTAGCAATTTATATGTTTGTAATTCTTATATTTTCTTTCTCTTTTTTTTTAATTAATTCTCTAAGCTGTTTTATATTTTTCTGTAAATTCCATAGGGAAATTAAATTTTTCTTGTTTTTGAAAAATTGAAATAATTAGATTAGGATAGAAGATTTAAGTGATATTATATTTTTTTTCTGTTATTTCTTAATTGAACCGAGGTAATTATATTTATTTTTATTTATTTTAGAATCGGATGATCTATTGATCGAGGAAGGAATCCGATTTTGTTGGAGAGAAACGTCGGTTTAATAAAGCCATTTCTGGTCAAATATGATTAAAGGTCACCCTTGAGAACGATTTACTGGAAAGGGTAAAAAAAGATATCTATCTTAAGGTCGGTATTCTCTTCTATATCTTTCCCCCCTCCCCCCTTCCTCGGTATCTTTGACCTTTCGAGATCAGAGCTTCGTCTCGTTCACAGTATCAACAGCGCAATACTACATTACGAGAAAGATAAGAGTGAAAATAACACGGAAGATTTTTCTTCGGATTTCTTTCGAATCTCAACCTCACCGGATTTGATCGATGTTAATAAAAATATTTTCACTATTTGCGACGACAAAGAAAATTTTCAGAAATAACGATGCGATATCGTTCAAACAATGACAATTAATAATTTACAAAGTATTGGATGGATGCCAATTATATTTTTAATCGAGGAAATGTTAAATATCTTCTAATAGAAATTCGTTGAATAAATTAAAAATATCAATATGAATATTGTTGTTAATAATTAGTAAGAAATATTGATTTTGAAATTCAAATTATGGATGACCTGAATTTGACAAATAAATTTACCTGTGTCACGCGATTAGTCCAGGTCAGCCGGTGTGCGTTTATTTAGAGGTAGAAAATGCAGGGGAAACGATATAAAAAGGAATATATATATCTCCCTACGGGTTCATTTTTTCTCGTAAATACACTCGTACATCAAAAAAGGCACGATTGCACTTTTTTTCAAATGGACTGTATATGTGTACAGTCGTTTTACGGATCGATCAATTCTTCCACGTATTAAAGTATTAAGTTACAAATTTTTTTTTTTTTTTAAAGGATCAATATTTCGTGAAATATTTTCTATATATCGTGCTATTAAAATACACACACGTGTCTACGATACTATATCTTTATTTACGATACTCTCGATGAAACTGATTGTGCATGTTTTAAGTATTTACGATTTGAATCGATAAAATAAATAAATAAATAAAAAACGGGCAAAATAGTAGAACGGATTGAAAATGTCGAACAAACTGTTCTGTTGCAGAATACAATTGTAACATCGATCGACAAAAGATCGTCAGAGTTCGACGACCTCGACAATTACTCGTCAACCAGACGTGCAATTTCGAAAATTATTCTTAAAAAATAAATACGTACGTGGTTTGATTAATAAAAAATATCCCCCTTCCAAAATTCGTTGACTATACATGAACGAAAGAATGTAGAAAAGTTCGCTCGAACAACGATAATTATTTTTATTTACCAAAATGGCAAAGCATTCTACGTCGAAATATATAATGGAAACGTCCATATAAGTTTTTTAATAAAAAGATTTTTCAGAAATGGAATTTTTCGCGAAAATACTCCAATACTCACGGTACGGTAAGACGTATTCAAATATCGCGACTAAATATCTTATATACCGAGGTTGACATAGCCTTTCTGTTTGCGTGCCTGTGTTATGCATTATTGCTTCGTATCTCATCATTTCGGTTTCCGCTTTCACGTAGCTGCGTCTGCACTATAACACCGCCTACTGTCACTTATCATCGCGACTTAACCTACTTTGATTCAGCAAAACGTGAATGAAAAACGAGAATTTCAAATAAATTAATAAATTTCATATGTGCAAAGATATACCTATGAGCTCAATATATTTTTTCACGGGATAGATTAAATTATACGATCATCACTCGTCACTTTAAGAAAGAGAAAAGTGGATTAAAATTTGTGGACGAAAATCCACTTTATCCTATATAATTCATACATTATTTAAAAATGTTGCTGCATCGATACAGATGAAATATTGGTTGCACGTGAATCGGTTCGGGCAATAAGCCGTGTTATTTCGAAGGAAACCGAGGTAAGCCAACGTGATTCGTGGTTCCATGCTTACGGATACACGACACACGTAATACAGGATCCACGTACGAATGAAACGGGTTCGATGTGCTGGTGAATGGAAGAGGAGAAGATGGACGAGGAATTGTAGGTAGGAAGGTAGCAAGCGTATACTGTTTAAATAGAAACATTTGCAGATAGGCTTTTAGACACGTGGCCACGTCGTCGTGCGTTCAAAGGACAATTTTGTATAAATTCTAGAAACACTAGATAGCAGAAAATTATGATTCGTGCGTTATTGAATTAAATTTAAATTTCGTGCTTTTGAAATTTTGCCTTGTGAACCAAAGATAGTACTCCTCTTCCTCTTCCTTCTGTTCCTCCGTTTAGAAAGATCCTCGAAATAAATCCAAATATTATTATCCTGATTTTACGATATTATAATTTCTATTTTTAAGCTCCAGCAGGAATAAATTTATGTTATTCGAAAATAATTAAAATCAATAACTAGGTCGTAAATTTGTAGTTGTACATTGTCGATAATTTGTTTGTATTTAATGATTTATGCAATTATTCGAATCCGTGACAGTGTCAAATCATTTATTTAGTTAATTCTAACGTATTAAATAATTGGGAACACGAATTGCTACGAAACTAGATCGTCCGTGGAACGTTGAAATTATCGGCATTGCATACATGTGTGCTTGTTTAACCAATAATGATTTATACCACATTCTAAATTTTCAATGTCCTAATTTCGAAATTACTCAACATTTTAGTTAATTAAATTATTAATGGCGACGGAAATAGAGAGAGAAAGAGAGAGAGAAAGAGAGAGAGAAAGAAGATTAATGATACACAATTTATACAATTTATATAACGCTAAACACGTTAAATTGGCGACATTTCTGATGATTGATGCAAAGTGGAGGAAAGAGAAGGAAAATGAAGTATATCTTTCGCACGTGTTCTTCAGCGAATTCAGCATTACCGATTTCAGGCTGCAGAATTGTGCATATCGGCCATCGAGTATCTATAAATGATTCTACGAATGATATATCGAGCAAAATAGTAAGAGTCAGCAGATCTTCGAGGGTAAGAACACAACGAGGAACATACAACTACGTGAAAGACGAAACGTGGAAGAGAACATCGTCTGGAAAGAAATGACACGAAATGCATTCTTATTCAAATAAGAAAAGATTTGCGTTATCTTATCTAATTTTCCAAGTTGTTAGAGAAAAGGAAAGGAAAGTAAATAGGAAAGGAAAATGTGTTAATTGAAAGCGGAAGACGAGCACGCGGGGGAAAAATTTGCGCTGCACTTAAGAGATTTAATGCAATAATCTATGAAATATACGTTCAAAAAATAGCGTTTAAAGAAGCGAAGTTAACGAAGTTGTACTCGTGATTCAAATTATAATAAAGTGCGAAGCTGGCCGCAGCTGCAAGGGGAATCTCTGAATTTCTGCCAAAATACATTTCCTTTCACAGTGCTCGTGAAACACGAATGTGGCGCAAAGGAGTGGGAAGATTGCCTGCCTAACTGGCATGAAGTCCCACGGGATTCACCGAATTCGTTCAAAGCTTTCCACGTTACGTTTATCACTAATGTCAATAGACACGTTGCAGAATACGAGACCCGGCCAACCTCTGGATATTGATTCTTTCGTGTACCTATGTATACCTATTGTGAGTGTTATATGCAGCAAACGGCAGAAAATTATATACAACACAGGGGATCGTACCAATAGCTAGATATTTATTATTAAAGACAACTTTTCGGTTGCTTTTTATCTTTATTCTTTCGTTTTTCCAAGAAAAAAGAAGATTCAAAAGAAAAATTATTCAATCGTAAGTGTTATATGCAAACGGGAGAAAATTATATACAACTTAAGGCATAGAATAGGTATTTATTATTAAAGATTCATTTTTCGAAAGAATTTTAAAATTTTGCGAGGAAGATTCATTGTTAATTAATTATTCCTTTTTAAAAACTATTCGATTCGAAAAGTTGAATCGAGATGACGATGATTTTGCACGTTTTGATCTCGTCGGATTGAACGATCGGTTTCGTATTCGGCGTGGGGCTACTAGCTTTTAATTCAATTTTCACGCTCGTCTCGTGGAACGGGCAGCGACATCCGCGTGAAATTTCGGGAAGAGAAGGTTTACTGTCATTAAATCATTCGATCCACGTCAATCGCATATTGAATCAGTGTCCATCAATCGCATACATTTAGCGCATATAGCTGTTAATAGCCGGACAATCTCTTGCTACGTGAACGGAACGACAAGTGCGTCATGTCAACACGTGCCACGTTACGATTTCACGTGATTTCCCCGTTGTTCGATCATTCGATGCGCCCCTCCCGCGCCGCGATAATTACGCGAATCGAATATAATGACCCACATAAATCTTACATTGGTAATATTCGCAGTGTACGTATACACGCATCGAACAACAAGTGTCGATCTCAATAATCGAGCTTTAAACGGAATACGGCTTCGTAAATATGTGCGCGCATTGTAAAATGATAATTTCTTATTTCTTTTTTATTCTTATTTGAAATTCGATTTTGTAATTAAAAGTAACATCGCAAAACGAACGAGTATCCATACATTTTCAAACGGTAATGCCAATAATAATGGCTTATTTAAGTCATGAACTTTGGACAGATAGGAATTTTTGGATTCAACAAATCTTTTAATTAATACAAAGTTAAAAGATACACGGTTAACGACAAGCAAAGATTCATAATTACATCCGATTGCTATTATTAAGTAATTTTGATTAAAAAAGTAACTTATAAATTAAACTTAAAAATATGAATATATATATTAATAATAATAATATAAAATCAATCCATTGTCTTATTTCCGATGACGAAGATAAGTTTCTCGAGATTATAGAATGGAGAGAAATATGGAGGTAACTTTCCAATTACACAGAAAATATTATATCAATCATAAAGTTTGTTATTTGAAGAATTGAAACACGATCCTGATGTATGGCGAATCTTTAACGAAATTCAAAGTATGAATTCAAAGAAATTCAGTTTAATTCCTTCTTATATGGTATACAGGTTTATATTAGAATTAGTGGACTTTTTTAAAAATATCTTAATTTAAAAATCACGTGTTATTATTTCAATATTTCTTAATTCTTCGTTTATCTAACGAAAACGTTGGATCATTTTATGCCGTTTATTATAGTCGCGTTACACGTACGTCACACCAGTAATACCCATCGTTTTCCATATTTATCGATACGAAATGCAACCACTGTATCTCGCGTTTCTCCTCGAACGAATTCTCAAGTATGTACCGTCAACCACAACGATCGTTCATTCTTTACAAAAGCACTCCGTACGGGCAAATGAAGCGTGAAACATCTTCCTTCTCGAAGCGACGTGCACGTACCCACGTTTCTTCGTGAACCAGGAAAACGCAGTTGAGATACAACCTATGAAATATTTCGACCCGCAACGATTAATCGTGGCTACAGATCGTTCGGGCAGAAGTAACAGTCTTAAACCCACGAAATAATTTATTACACTCAACTCAACCTCCGATAATTTATCGCGGGTGTCAGTGAAGCAATATTTTGCTCTAACAAATTTACAAATATTCGAATTATTCATAAGAAACTTGACGTTTCGTTTTATATATAATCATTAAATTACCTTTTGATATAAATTATTTTTCAAAGATTTTCAAATCTGTATTGTAAATTTCTTAATTTAACCGTATCAAATAATAATAGTAATAGATTAACACCCAGCGAAAGTATTCCTCTTTTCGATTTCCATTTCCATAAATAATTTATTCTAAAAAAAAAAAATAAACCATAAAACAAAAGGCGTGATATCTGCACACGTGTACGAAACTTTGAGAGAAAGAAGAGAAAAAAGGAAACCCTTTCCCCTCCCGATATAAATTCTGTCCACATTTTTCGCCTCGTGCCCTCGAAAGACGGATTTCAGAGGTTAGAGTCGTACAACAGGAAGGATCAGCGTCAATAACCCGCAGCCTCGAAATCCCCCAGAGACACTCGTGAACATTTTTACCATCCCTCCACCACCACCACCACTATCACCACCCTGCGAAATCGCGGAGGTTTTGTCATAGCGTGGCTTACGGCTCGCCCACGAGCCGCAAAGTGCCACGGGGAGAATTGACGAGAAGAAACCACTGTTCCAGCAACGCCGCGTGGAATAATAATAATAATAATAAAAAAAGAAGAAGAAAGGAGAAGAAGATGGGAGGACAGGCCCGCTTACACGCAAGAATAATGCGGGAATTTGCATGCGGGTGCGTGTACTGCGGCGAAAGTGGCGAGGGGTTCAAAGTCTCCGTTTCCTTCGAACCCAGCTTGACTCGGGCTTGCAACGATTATGTTAGCCTGTAAACGGTGCGGTTAACGACTACTTTCCGCCATTCGTGTACGATCCTCGAGTGTCTTTCACGGGGTGAACAGGGTGCGGGGGCTGTTTCGAAATATACGGAATAAATTTCGTTTGTATCGAACTTTCGACGAAAATTTCTTGAATGTTTGATGAAAACTGTTGGCCCTAACAGTAGAGGTAAACGATAGTATATGCATAATAGATCTCGTTGCCTGAAGAGAGAAGTGATATATTATTGTGTCGTATTTATTTTGTATTTAATCGCTTATTGTGATATATACTTGCTCGATTCCTTTTCGAATATCGCAATAGTCAGTTATAGTTATTAATTTTTTTATAGAGTTTTTGAAAGAGTTCTTTTCCTTCTTTCCGATTCGGATTGGAATGTGTATAAATATAGCGATACAACGATCAAGTGTTGATATTTGCCAGACCTCGTAAACCTGTGACAAATATCTTTAGGAAAGTTTTATCTCGAAATTGGCAAAGTATTTCTTTCTCTTTCGTATCCAATTTTCCCCTCGGAAAATTGAGCGATAAATAAAATTTAAGAACAAATTTGCAACTGTAATACTTGTCTTCCGCAACAGAATGAGATCGTTATTTTTAAATGATATTATGTATCTCCCTTCGATATTTGTTTTTTTTTTGCATCTGTTTATCCTACATTTCGAAATAACATGTTTTTAAAAACATTAAAACATCAAAGCAAACATCGTACATTTCGTATAATAATATGTAAGTTGGAAAAATATAATGAAAATAAAAATAAATTTTGTACTTGGGAGTTTTACATTTTGTTATAAGTATGAAAAAAAGTTTATACTCTAACGAAGTTAATTCCCTTACGACTACGTTCGTATGAAACATCTCAAAATCTCCATACATACCAGTTCCATCCTTGAATTTCCGCAAAACGTGACTCTTGCGACATTTTAAGTTTATACGGTATGGTAAGGGTGGAAATTTTATCACAGAAATGTAAGGAGAATTAATTAAAAATTGCTTAATTGGTTATTCGTTTTAAATGGCTTCAAAATAAGTACCTTCAATTTCCTTCTCCATTTTATACTTTTCTCCTTTTCTTTTTCTTTTCTTTTTTTTTTTTTTACATTTTTATACTTTTAAGATAACAGCGATCCAAATAAATGTAATAATGCAAATTTTTAATGGACGGAAAAAATTTCGAAAGAAAAATGGTCGAATGGTATCAAGGGATTCAACCCTTCAACACGGTTCTCAGATTTCTTATCAACTTCTAAAGAACCGCGAGATCCAGTTAACGACGTTTTCCCACTTTATTCGATTCAACAACCTGTCCGCACAACTATTCAATTTTCTCTTCACGACTGGTGTCGTACTCACGCTCAAGTGCTCTTTAAGTTCAGATTGCTCCATCTGCGCCATCGTATCTTTACGCGTCATTGTTAGAAACTAAACTAACGATTCGACGATGCCTGGATTCTGTCATTCTCTGACTGGACACTCGGCTGCCCGTTTCAACGCCATTGTGTATCACGATTCCGCAATGTCAGGTAAACCGTTAGTCTCACCCATTATTGTAATGCGCCCCATCGTTTCTGCGCGCTGCACGATTCATTTCGAATATTAGATCGCATCGATCGATCCGCCGCCGTTCCAAAGGATGGATCCTTTCTGTTCCAACGCGGAACGTGACTTTATAGCGTTAATCTGGCTGAGATCTTGAAAGATGCCCCAATATTTTACGTAACCTACCCTATTACGAAGATCGTAAAATTATGACAGTAGCATCCTTTACAACGTACGTTGTGAGAGATTGGATATATATTCTTGTTATCTCGACGATGAAAATCAACAATGGTTATTATATATATATATATATGGTTCGTTATGAAGATAGATTTGTACGAATTTGAGGATAAAGGTACGAGTATATGGTATTATCGATAATGGTTTTTAGATAGGCGACGTCTTTATTAATATTATGAATATTAATCGAATTCTTTCATGCGTCGAATCGAATTAAAGTTTCTAAGTAACGGTGTTAACAGCGGTGTTAACGGAGTTAATGAAATTCAATGTGTAAAGATACCGGATTATAACTCTTGCTTGTATTAAAGCTCGATAAGCCATGATGGTGAATTATCGTTTTTGCAGAAGTGGAGCGTGAGCATGGTGGAGTAACGGTATATTTCTGTACATTACATCCGTGAGGGGTGGGTACTTCAAAGAAGAATATTTTATAATCGAGTCATCGTACCGTGTAACTTCAACGCCTCATTTGCCGGGGCTATAAAAATGTTCTTATGTTACTTGTGCGGATGATAATTTCTTTAAGATGATGTTAACGTATCAATGATGACATTTAAACGACTTATTCGAGAGTTTGAAATAAGTAATAATCTTGGAATTCAAAGTTATATCGATATTAAAATCTATTTTGACGAGAAATGAATGCAATTTGATTTACGTTCTATCGTTACTTACATTACATGTACGTACAAACACTGGTTCGCAAAGTTGACAAACGCTTTTTGGCTAAATTCCACAAGTAGCGTGCAAAGTAAATGTTGCGATAATATTTTGGTGGGGCAATAACTATATATATGTATATTCGTATCGAAATAATAGGCAATGGTTGTGTAAACAGACAGAAACGGCATATAATCTTGTTACAATGCACATTTTGAATTTGTATTATTAGATCTTTTCTTGAAACTTTAAATGAGATGCTGTAATATTTATTATATACGATACTTCGATCGATTGCGAACAAGCTAAAGGATAGATTATAAAGTATAGAAAACAGATTATATTATAGTTTGAGTATTAAATTAAGCACTTGAAACGAACAAACAACTTTAATTCTAACTTTAAATAATTAATTTATAGTTTTTCGAATACTTTGAATAATTTTTAATTAATAAATTAATTGTTTAGATTTAATGCAAACAGAATCACAGTGTAGAATGAATCGATATAATCGTATCAAGTATCGCATGAAATATGATATCATATCAATTTTCTTTTTAACGAAACGATAATTCCTCGTATTTTGAGATAATAAACTAAAATATGAATTTATCGTAAATATCACGTTTCATTAATTTTACTAAAAAAAAAAAAAGGAAAAAACTTCACGTAAATAATAATCTTACGTGAAAATGGAACGTACATCTGACTTAAATTAAATATTAACGTGCACACGAATTTAAATATTTGATCGAGTAAAAATAACTAGATAGATATCGATTCAAAGAAAAGAAATAATATATTATAATCAATATTTTGAAATTATATTAACTCGGAACACACGGGGAAAAGTTAGAGAATAACGAATCCTCTTTCTCCTTTTGAAATATCCTCCCGGCAAAAAGTATAAAAAATATTTTTCTCTAAACGATTGAAAAACACGTGGAAACGCGTTGGGAACGTTGTATCCAGAGAACAACACTCGAACAAGCAAGATTTTACCACATGCACCATTTACGAAAGATACAGCCACACTGTACACTGCCACTCGTCGATAACGTGTCGTTTTGAACAGAAGCTACACGTAGCCGTCGCGTGGTTTTTCCACCACGCGGTGAAAATCCGCTTGTTTGAGAGTGGTGGGGGCCTAAAAATCTACCTCCCCGAGTAGAAATCCACCATACGTGTTCAAGTGAACAACAGACCTATTTCCGGTATTCAGGTCACGCTCTCCATTGGTTTCAAAGCAAAAATGTTTTTTCAATCTTCACAGTGACGTACACATCGGTGCCGTATCGCGTGTCACAAATACCTTTTAATAAATAATAGTGTTGAACGAAAAGAACAAGAGCGAGAGGTACTGGAAGCGATGTGGAGAAGAGGATTTGTTTACGAGGGAATCTTGAAAAGTCTATAGAAATTTTGATGGAAATTCCTGAAAAATGCGTTGACAACATTGTTTATAATTGTTTCCCGAATGAAAGTTAGGAAATTTAAAAAGATTAAAATGTAATTTGTGTTCTAAGGAATAGCTTGAAATATTAATGGATCGTGATTATTTGCTTCAAGAAAAATGAACTATTGACGATCCATTAATTTTATACATGATTTATGTGTTGAATTACTTTTATCGTGTAACGATGTACATTAGTGAATAAGAAGATTAAAAAGATCATTGGAAAAAAATCATATACATTCTTTTTTATCCAATAAATGAAATAACAAAAGAAGTAATTTTTTGCATTGCACTGTTGTTTTTATAATGTTATTTCATTAATCTGAAGAATAAAATATAAGATAACATATAATATTTTATATTTGTAGGTGTAACTATATATAAAAGTTTGGAAATGCAAATTAAATTGAAATTAATATTATTACAACTTTGCATTTCTTTTATTCGTATAAAACAAAAGAATTTAATATACGATAATAGATTTAATCGTAACAACCAAAATCTTTTGACGGCAAACAATCGATTTCTCGGTGCAGACGTTCTTAAGCCGATTTTACAAGGATAAATCCCTTTAATTGAAGGCTTCATTAGTAATTGAAAACGCTGATTGAAAATATTGCTTATATGTGCTATTGATTGCCACGCAAATTAACGAATCGAGCTTTGAAATCATTTAAAAACATCATTTGCACAGACAATTATGATACTAAAATTTTTGAACGATAAATCAATTTTCTGACTTTAACGGATACAATTGATTACAAATAATACTTTTAACTTCGAATTATAAATTACATGTCATGAGATAAAAATTATAAATAAGATAAATTATAGAAAGGAAAACAAAAAAAAAAGAAAGAAGAACTTCACATCTAGATACTGATTTCCATCTTACTAAAAATGAATTTTAATCAAAGTAGAGATAATTACTTACTATTAAAACGATATTAAATCTAATGAAGGGAGAACAGGTGTCAAAGAGCACTGCTTATTTCCGCTCAACTGGAGAACATCAAAGGGAATTCAGATGCAATAGTCTTTATACAGGAAATGTTTAATTATGTAATGTTGTACAGGAAAATTGTATAATTAAAGAAAATTATGATGAAAAATCGTATCTAGTTTTCATGATTGAAACGTTATATAAAAATGCATTATTATTTATAAAAATGTAAAAAAAAAAAGAAAATTAAAATAATTTCTATTTTACGTACATTGTAAGAAAATTATAAAAAAATTATAACTTTCATTTCAATCGACATGTCTATATTCTTTGCTCCTTTTCATATTTTTAATACACCAAGTGTAACAAGAAGATAGCAAGCATGCCACCTTCCATCTGGCGTTTCACTCTTATTAGGCAAGATTAATATCAAAGTTTGCACCGCGACGTTATAGCCAATGAAAAGTAGTTGGATTTCCAGAAGTTAAGCGTATATTAATAGCCATTTTCTGTCTAACAAGTTTCAACGTAACGAACATTCAGACGTTTCCATACTGTTGAGAATCATAAAGAGTTCTTACCGCTTATAGCTCATAGCGCCGAAACACAATCGCTTTATTTCGGCTTGACTAAATTTCCCGCTTCCAACTCACTCGTTTCCTAGACAGTTATGTTTACGCACGGGGAAACTTACGAAACTTAACTAAATTAACTAGTTAACGAGTAGATTATGCACACGACATTTAACTGCCAACTCTCGCGGCAAGGAGACTTATAATTTTCCATAGTAAACTGCGAAGTAGCCTGTGGAACATCCCTTAAGTTCGAATATGGAGTCTGTTGCTCTATTATCGTGGTTTAATGAAATATATGCTTAAACGAGGCGACGATTGCCTTCGAACAAGCCATGTCCCTTGTGCTGAGAATCTAATATTTCTTCTTCTTCTTCTTCTTTTTTTTTTTTTTCATTACTTCGCTACGATTATGCGTCGTAGAATTTCCAAAATGAATTTATTCGCGCAATCCCGTATGATTTCCATTGCCATTCTAAATATTCGAAAGCATTTGCACGAGAATGGAAGCGTGAATGCGAAACAACAAAAGCTTGACAACTGTATATCGGGGATTGTTTGCTCATGCTGTTGGATTTGAACGCCGAAGACAAAGGAAAGTGACAAAGGCGATGGAGAACAAATGTAACAGAATAAACAAATAAGACGTAGTGTTAATTAGATACACTGCAAACGAATGGTCGACAACCTATTGACCCAGATAAGACCGATGATATTGATTGATCGCCGCGTGTTTGTTCCACAGTAATCAAATACGACTATCCACTCTCTATCTACTCTATTCTCTTTCTCCTCGTAACACGCGATACTTGTCACCCTTTGTGTTTCCATCTCTTCAGCAATCTCTCTCACTTTCGATCTCTCGTATCGATTTTCTTTTAACAGAGTATGTATCCATCATGGAGGGTGAACGAACGTCTTCTTTACACTCTTTTTTTCGTGCAACCGACCAGCGAAATTGAATTTATGGCTTTATTTTCCTTGCTCGTGGATAATACCTATCGCAGATTGCTCGACGTGAAGCGCGATTCCCGCTATTATAGCGAAATAATGGAGTCTCTTTGGTGTTTCTTTCATCTTATCCACGCGGAGGAAAGAAAAAGCTACGAAGGGAATTCTGGTCGATGCTTTGATACGCTTCAAAGTTGGTAAAAATAATTTTTCAGAAGGGCCACGAAGCTACGATTCGTTCTTTTTTGTCCATCGTTTCGCGAAAGAGACGAGAAAATTTTTCAATTTTTCGCTTTTGGATGGGTCCGCAGAAAGTTTTAAGTACTTTCCCCAATGTTTACAAGTTCGCAAAGCAATCGTTCGTTTCATGCAATTAATTAAATGTTTTATAAGGACTTTTCATTAAAATTATAACTTTAAAGTCGTAAGAAAGAGAAGTAAGAGGTTTTAAATAAACATAGAAATGGTATCATTATAGAAATTGTATGTAATTTGAAAATTTATTTATTTTATTGTTATATTTCTCTTATTCATTTTTTCCTCAATTAAAAGAAATTTAAAGAATGATTTACATATATTGTATAATAATATATTGATTTCTAGAATTGTAGAAATTAATAATAAAAATAAATAATTATAAAGTAAAAAAAAAAAAAAGGAAAAAGAAAGAAGCTAAAATTAAAAAAAATATTTAAGAAAAGATTCTAAAATAAATTATTCTTTTCATATTAAAATTGCATATCTTATTTCTATTTACAATTTTTTTCTTTTTATTAGTGAAAAAGAATACTACATCAAAAAACTACATTTTAAAAAATTTATAATTAAAATGTAACAGAGAAATTATTGATTTCTCGATTCACAATTAACAAACCGAAGGCACTCTGTCGGTCAATTTCATAATAAGAGAGCGGACATTTTCCCGCGCTTTTTACATCACCTGTTGCGTTTGACGTTTCGTTGTGCTGTGCATAGTTATTTTTATAATTATTAAGTGTTAAATGTTGAGTGATAGTGTTAAATGCTGATTATTACGTCAACTTAGAATTTTTCTACATACGTGAGTATTAATAATAATTTTATTTACATTTTATTTTATATAATTTTCACTTATAAAGTGAGATTAACCTCAATTACCATGACGCTAGTTGATCACATGCGTATTACATGATTACAATGATTTTACAAATTAAATTGTGATAGTTTTGTTATTTAATCATGTCCATATTTTATATTTTATTTATTTTTAATAAATCTGGAAAATATATTGTATTAATTTCATATAAAATGTATAGACTTCAGAAAGAATTTATAATACATAAAATTTAATATTAATAGAAAGTATTCAATTTCAAATATTAACTTATAGAATACTAACTCATAAATTCATTTATAATTTAAAATTATAATTATTTTATTATAACTTTTGCTATTGCATTGATATTTAATAAAACTATAGCGGTTTGACAGTTCCATTGCTTATTACAGGTGATCTAAAATCTAACAATGATATTTAGAATTTAATAGAAAGATATATATATTAAAATTATAATGTCAGATTATCTTTCTACTGAACTTGCAGCTACATGTGCTGCACTTGGTTATTATGATGGATCTAAATATCATTTAGATAAACACTGTTTAGGTAAAGTAATTTTTATTTTTATATATATATTGTATATATATATATATATTTATATTAAATGTTTTTGAATGAATAAATTTTCATTATTTTAAATATACAAAAAAACATTCTTAAAATTATTAATTTGATAATAGATGTTATAAAGGATCTTATTAAATATTTAAGAAGAGATGATGAATCTCATGTTGTACGTCAATTTCTTGGTCAAACAAAATTACTTCAAACTGATCTCATAAAAATTTTTGTTGATCATTCCGATAAACTCCAACTTTGGGATGTATTATTAAGGCAAGTAATAGCTTGCTCAAAATATATTTTAATATTCTATATTCTCTTTGATCCTATTATAAAAAAATTTCTTATTTTATTAGATTAATTATTAATATAACAAGTCCAATATTATTAATATATAATGAACAAATTCCAACTGATAAAATGCAACGTACTGTATATCAAAAATTGATTTCATACACACAAGAATATAAAATAGCATTGACTGATGATCGTATATGGGCAGTATTAAGTAATCGTTTAAGTGAAATTCTTAAATTAGTAAGTTGTTTTAGCTTGTACATTGTATGTACATGTTTAGAAGTGGAGAATCTATATCACATTTTGATCCTATAGGATAATGTAGACAGAGGGGAAGAAAAAGAAATGATTATTGAACGAATTCTTATTTTTATTCGAAACGTTTTGCAAATTCCACCTGATCAAAATGAAAAACGTGTTGATAATGATGCTACAATTCATGATGAGGTATGACATTGAATATATCTTGTTGTATAGGAATGTATTTTTGTATACTCTATTTATTAGGTTTTGTATAGGTCATTTTGTATATCACTTTTATTAGGTTTTATTTGCACTCAATGCATCAGGACTTGTTGATTTGTTATTATTTATTGCTAGTAATAGAAGTGAACAACAATATCATTTACAAGTTTTAGAGGTATGTGAGGTATAAAATAAATATTTTAATATATTATATTGTTTCAAACACTTCAGTTTTTTGTTGAAATAATTGAATTAAATTAAAATAAATCATTGCCACGAATTTGCAATGATATTTTATATTAAGTTACGGTTCTTAGATTATATCGTTAATGCTTCGTGATCAAAATGCGAGTCAATTAGCAAAATCGGGTTTGCAACGTAGTACCGCCGAAAAAGAAAAGGATGAAGCAACACTTTTAGCTGCTCGACTTAAAGAAAAAGAGAAAAAATTGGAGAGAGTGAGGAAATATGCAAGTGCTAGGTAAGTTTAATCAGCTTTATCTTTATCCATTTATTTTTATTCTTTTCAATTTATGTGTAATAAAGATATTTTACTTTTCGTATAGAATAAATAAATAAAATAAATTTTATTAAAGAAATAAAAAAAAATTCCACTTATTTATTTATTTTTTTTTTTACATTAGCATAAGATTTAAAAATAAATATATCGTGAATATAACAGTAATAGATAATCAATCGTATAATTTAAGTAATGTTATTAAGAAATATAATATATAATTTATTTCTGTAATGATAATAGCACGTATGTAATAAGTGTGACCTAGTTTTTGAAATAAGTTCATGCACCATCTGAGTAGAAGCTTTTATCCACTTGTTGGAAAGTGCACGTGTTTTATTCTTGTGTCGTGCATTATTCACGTCTTTTTGTTACTTAGCTCTATTTCCCGTGAAAAACATTCTACAACTTGAAAAAAAAAAATCAAAGAGATCTTCTCTCTTACATTTTATGAATCGGTCAATGAACATTGATAAGTGGCATAATCCAGAATGAAATTTTATGTCAAATATTAAAAAGATAAAAGTGTCGAAGTAACAAAATTATATATAAAGTTTTATATATAATTTTTGATCTAAAAAGTTTGTAATAGAATAAATTATTCAGAGATCCTATTTTTTTTAAATATTTAAATTTAAATATTTTAGATAGTTAAGTTTTCGACATAATTATTTTTAATTTTTATCTTCTTTAAAATTTAAATTTCGAGATAATTCAAGTAAAGATTTGATCACGAAAATAAATGCGAGAGGTAGAAAATATTCTTTCTCGTTTAGCAAACTCTCTGCTAGTGACAGCTGCCTTCTATGCTATTGATTAGATTTTCAGAAGTCATATATAAAATTGAATTTGCGCGCTAAGATAGAAAATTTGAAATATATTCAATTATTTTACAATAATTAATATAATTATTTTTATTCTTTTCTTTTTCTCTCAATTATTCGATATGTTTAGACATTCCCATTTTGGTGGGACTTACGTGGTGCAAAATATGAAAGCCATTGGTGAGAATCAACTAATATGTCATAAACCGTACCAAAAAATCGAGGCGTTAAACTTTGCTCAAGATAAGGTAATTATTACTGCGATTAATTCTGATATAAAAAGCGATTTCATTAACGATTTTTTTCCTTCCCTTTCTTTCCTTTTTTGGGAGGGGTGGGAGGGAGGCGATAGTCTTTTTCAAATAAAGGAAATGAATCATCAAACCAAGAAACGATTCTATTCAATTAATCTTTGGTTTTTAACGGTAGTTCTCGTTAATGAGTAAGTAGGAAAGGAGGTTGGGTGGATTTGAATGAAAATACGGTTGTTAATTAAGGCTATCCTCGCGTAATTAGAACCGGCTCCTTGCTTAATGGCGCAGAAGCATTTAAAACTAGGTCACTGCTCTTTTCGCGGACATTTCTCTTCCTTTTCTCGTGTCTCGTGTCCTGCTCGGCTATAAAACGATCCCTTTCCCCCTTACATCGTTATTATCGTCTCCTCTACGCGGAACACCCGTATTTCAGGACAAACTTTTCCTTGCTTTTTCGTGCCCTGTTTCATTATGGACTGTCATAAATCTGCCGGGTCACATGCCTGACGGCTATCCGAATTGAGGTGATCAGTGACTCCCCGCTATATCTTTTATAGAATTCCACAAGTTTCCCCTCTGTTGATCATTCCATTTCCTCCCCAATTCCTGTCCAGGAATCTTTACATCTTTACAAGCAAAAAGAAGGAAACGTGTAAAAGATATTACGTTGTTTTTCGTTTTCGAAATTAAATTAAATTATATTAATCTTGTTGTAACAAAGTTTTGCAATGTGATGTTATTATGACATCGTCTTACAAAAGGGAATTCATCACAAAGAGAAAGGAGATTGTAACTTTAATTTCACGAATGGTTTACTTTCATTAGCAACGAACAACATTTATGATAATAATATGAAATAAAATATCGTATATAATATGCATACCAGTTTAAAGATAGTTCGAGAAAATATAATCTGATGTATAATGTAATCGAATATAATGAATCAATATATATTTTAAGCTTTAATTTTTGAAAGAATAATATTTTCTAAATGTACAAGTAATAACGCTGATCTCGATGTGATTTCAATCACAGAAAAAAATGTCGAAACCGAAAAACAAACGTCCCATGATGGATCCAAGGGGCGAACGTACTTCTACGCTAAGTGTGAGGCTGTTTTTAAAAGAATTCTGCGTAGAGTTTTTGAACGCCGTTTATAATCCCGTGATGAAATACGCAAGATCTTGTATAATAGGTGCGACTAGTACCGAGCAAAGCGAAACAATTTGTTATCTGTGGACTTTGCGTTTCTTCATGGAGTTCAATCGGCATTACAAATTTGAGGTGAAATATGTGAGGTAAGTCTTTTATTTTCTAATGAAAAAGAGAAATTCAAAAATCGTAAACGTAAACGTAAACGAAGAGAAGAAAAGAAGATTTTTTTCGAGCTCGTTATATATGCGTCGTTGCTCTCTTTAGATTCTTGCCTTCGAGACAACATTTTTTATTTTTAGTACAAGCGTTTTACGTGCTCTGCTTTAAGCAACATGTATTCTAGGGATTTAAATTTTTCTTCTAATGACGTCTCATTATCATTCGAGGCATGTAAAAATATTCGAGGTAATTCGCGATAGTGGTATTTCCTCTTTGTTTAAAATATGTTATTCAGAATTTATCCAAAAAATTAGAATTCTCGTGTATTATTTGTAATTAATTTATCCTTATAATCGTTTCAAGTTTAAACAGTTGTTTTTAATAGACTTTACAATTTTCTGTTTTTTTTTTTATATAACATGGTATTTATCAACAGTGAAACGATATCTACAGAAATATTTCATTTGGTACAAAGACAAATGGAGCATTATTACGAGATGATAATTGTCGACAAAAAGAAAATTCCTCTTTGGTCTTGTAGATTACACATAGCATTGAAAGCATATCAGGTGAGGAACTGATTATATTTATTTTTGTTCGACGAATGAAATACGGAAAGAAATACGTTTCTTTCCTTTTATTATCACAGGAACTTCTGTACACTCTAATAGCGATGGATCAAAGCACAGATCGTGGTGTTAGAGAATCCAGCAAGGTTATTAAGAGTAACGTGTTTTATGTTCCCGAATATCGGGAAACGATTCTTTCCCAGCTTCTCAATTTCGACGAGCTTAAAATGTCTCGGTTCGTACATATCTTGTTACAACGCTGTTTGTTAGAGTATCAAAAGGTTTTTCATCATAAGTATAAGCAACGAAATGATTCCATGATTCATGAAAGATATATCATGAAATATTATTCCTCTCGTTACAAACATTTCAAAGTAATTTTTACTATTTATTTGCACGGATATTAAATATTAAACGTCCTCTCTAGAGAATTTTGTAAAAATTCTGTAAACTCGCGAAACTTTTCGTTGGTCGTACCATTTCACGATGCTTCGAGCATCTGTTTATCGAGTGGATAGGAGTGGAAAATGAAAAAGAAAGAAAAAAAACTGTTTGCTAAAAGTTTTATCTATCGCGGACAGATTGATTCACTCTCAAATCAATCGGCCTCGAACAACGAGGAGAGCTACTCCTTCCTCGTTCACCCTTCTTTTCGATCACGCTCCCCTTTCCCCATCATCGAGTCCTCCCTTGTCTGGTCCCGTCTCTTTTTCCTTCGCGTTTCTTTCTGGGAATAAACAACTTTTATCGACCTTCCGGCCGGTGAAATGGGAAAAGGCGACGGCCGTTCAACTTTTCGCGAGTTTGACGGGTTTTGCGAGGATTTCCACTACGGAAATGTAAGGGTCGGAACACATCGTGCCGCGATATCGTCGTTACTTCGACGTCTCGGAGACGAAAACAAGAATTGACGGGTGCTGGAAACTTGGTCGCTGATGTTACGACCGGCAAATCGTGCCGCACAACGGAACTGTATTAATTTCACGAAGAAGAATATTGCTCTATTTGTAGCGAGACCTCTCGAGAATTATTTTATCGAACTGATAAAATTGGGAGATCGATTAAAAAATGTTCTATTCATTTTCCACTCTTCGTTGCAAATTTAATGATTATTTAATCTTATTTTTGAATAATTTTATGGATTTGTGAAATGTTTGATCAAAAAAATTTGAAATACAATTAATAAGTGTACATTTGTAGCAAATATTTGATCGATCTTACAACAACGGCGCACGTTTTCTTAAAAATGTTGAGCAACTATTGCGAGAAAAATAAACGAAACGTGGTGGTCCAGCAAGTGAAGAACAGACGACAAAGAAATAAGAAAAATAAGAAAAGTAAGGGAACGGAACGATGTTTTATCTTGGTTTAAAGTTGGAATTATACTTTATATAATATCAAACGTAGAGGCAGAAACTGAGCAAAAGAGCGAACAATCTCCAGCTCCAAGCATGGAAGAACGATGGGATGAAATTAGTCCTCAACTATCCATTGTGATGCGGGAAGGAACAATACCGGAAGTGATACCATTCGATGCAACTTTGGATGTGCCTATAGACGAACAAAAGTATGCTTATGAATTTAGAATTTAATATCGGCAAATTATAATAATAAACGTGATTTTATCAACGTTTTGTTGATCGTTTTCTTGTTCTCAGAGTTGATGCTATGAAGAAGATCCAAAAGTTATTGCGGCAAAAGTTTCTCGAGCAAGCTGTTGGCCTTCTTCGAGCGTCGAGGTGAGATATTTTTAAGCAGCAATTTTATAAAATTATTTATTAATCCTTTTTCAAAAAGAAAAAGGTAGCCTTTTAATTTTAATTTTTTACAATATAACAATTATACAATTTTATTATTCATTATCTTCGATAACTTCGTTCATTATCTCGTGACACATTATGTTTTGTACCCTATATCGATGTTATTAATTCATAATTACAATATACATAAATTTAATTAGTCACATTGATATTTGTTCATAATGTAAATACCGTTGCATGTTAATGAGTTTCTCTACGTCAGTTTCACATTACTGGAATTCACTTGCTGGAATAGCTTAACTGTTATCGATCCCGTGGATAAATCGAGGTCGAAAAGCTTGGTCAAGTATTGAGAAGCGTTTCATCCTTCCACGTCTTTCACTCTTTCACTCTTTCACTCTTCGTGCGCATAAAATGCGATTTTTCCCTCACCACTGCGTAGATATGGATTTGAACGATGCTTAAAAATGTCATTTACGGGAAGAAACGAGTACGAGTCACAAAAGTGAAAATAATGGTAAGGTTGATAACGCTTTGGTGCAGAATTTTTTCGTATTTGGCTCGCGGTCCTTGATTCATGCGCCACAGTTAGAGTTTCTTAATGTATTCGGTAAAATGCCTCTCTCTCCCTCCCTCTCTTTCCCTCTCTCCCTCCCTCCCTTCCTTTCTCTCTTTCTCTCTCTCTATATATATATCCGCTTCTACACTCTTGCTGCTAACCCCTGTCTTTTTTTTTCACGAGCACAATACGCGTTAAAGCTACGAGCTGAGTGGTTTCGGAGTATCTCCCGATCCTTTATAGGTAGTTTACCAAAGCTTTATTTATTTTTTTTTTCCAAACAAAAGAACGATGCAGCGAAAATTGAAAAGTGAACAATAGCAAACGCATTGTTCCGTTAAATGAACTGTGTGTGGTTCGAAATTCAGTGGGAACCGATTGACGAGTCAGAATCTCGATAAATCTTTACAGAATATTAGTAAAAATTGTAAAAATCCAATGCGAATAATGTTCGATTAAAATTTTTTAGAAAAATTGAAACTGTCGAAGATAATCTTTTTTAGCCAATATCAAATGACGACGTATCGAGACGAAAGTTCGTGATATTCACTCGGTTTCAAATCAAACAGTTCATATATCGAATTATTGAGGGAGAGGTTTGATTTATGGAAGCATTCGATTTTTTCCCCGTCTTCTTTAGAACCCTCCCGGGCCAATTAATTGGTCAACTGTAGCAAGTGTTTGCTCTCTTTCGACTGGTATTTACATTACATTAAATCTGAAAGGGATGGTCCGTTCTTGAAATATGTCAATGCATGTCGGTTCGTCTGAATGAGCCCTAAGCGACACTGAACCCTGTCCCTTTGAAGTGTGTTCCGCCTCTAAATATACTCACGAGTCTTTTCCCTTCGTTAAGTTGTTTCCTCCATTCCCTTCCATCGATCCTTCCGAAGCTGCTAGCTTTAATCGCCGTTGCTTTTGCGGTATTATACTGCTTACTTTCGAGACGAATTTATCGATGAGAATAAGTTCTTTTTTTAACATTCGTTCCAACTCGCTCAAAGGATTTCATTTTCACAATTATACGTATCAGAATTAATTGCTGGAACGGATAAACAATTATATATAAATATTTATCAAACAATTAAGCAAAGCGATAAAAATTCATCTTCTTTATTAACTCTTCTTTATACATTTTATATTCACATACGTATATTCCACATCTTGAATTTATTGCATCCCTTTAATTGAAGAAATCCTTCATTTAAATAACTCCTTTTCTTTTCTTTTTTTTTTTTTTTAATTTTAAAATTGTTTGAAGATGATGTCTGAGAAAGAAGTATCCTTAATATCAACAAACAAGATTTCGAGCAAGTCGAAAACTTTGCTCGCAGTTGACACACAGTCTCAAAGGTACAGGGGTAAGGTAAAACAAAAAAACTGCTTCATCGTGAACAGCCTCTCTTTCTCTCTCTCTCTCTCTTTCTCTCGTAAAACCGGTGAGTTATAGCCTTTCCTACAGATTTTTCTTTAGGCAGTATCATCGCCACAGTACTTCCACTGTAGTACTTTAGGAGATTGTTCGTAATATTCCATCGTCCATTTTATGGGGTGGAGGGAGCTTTGCCATAGCTGGTATACAATGGAAGCTTCTGGTTCATGCCGACCTTGTGCATACAACAGGATAAAAGGAAGCAGCAGACTGTTGACTGTGTAGCGTATAGTAGGCTTGGGGATATTAATAACACATTTATGGTAATCTGCCGGTATTACGGTAAACAGTGTAATGCTTTGAATTTCGTTTCGTTCATTATATATATATATACACACACATACACGTCTATACGATGTGCAGCTTGTCCTTGAGAAGCGACGAAGAGTTTCCGGTGATCGCGTTCCGTTTGCTTAGCAAATACTCTCTGCCGCTTAGATACCGACTCGAATCCTCTAATTTTCTACTTACACCGTCCGCCTTCGGCGCCACTGGCAAAGTGTGCTGACTTTGGAGCAAGGTTGGATAATTCAAAGTCGTGGGATAATTAAGGAGAAGAAGGCGGCTTTCGCCCCTCTTTTTCTTTTAAACGATTCGAATAACCCGAATAATCAACGAACTTTTATTTGCCCCCCTAAAAGCTCTTGCAAAAGCTCTTCTTCGGTGGTTTCGAGGATAGATCTTGGTTTTTTTAATCAAAAGCAAATCGAGGGCAGTGGAATCGAATCGTGTTGAAATCATTGAAATTATTCATTCCGGCATAATAATATTCCTCGATGTTGGAAAATTAATCGAGAGCACGATAATTTCGTCTAGAAATTATTAATAACGTCGATAACGGTTCGACGTGATATCTTTCATATTTTTTTTTTTCTTTTTCTTTTTTTCTCCATAGAATTAATAGTCGTCGATCGACACCCTTTAGGGCCAATTTATTCTAATAAGTGATCCTGTTTCGTCCGTTCCCTTAAAAAAGATGAACAGGGTTTTGAATGTCGTTCGTGTGTCAAGGGCGAAAATCGACGCCTCGAAATTATTCGTTCCGTGTCTGGCAAAGGAGCCGTTTCGGGCGATGGGATTGGAGGGTTGGTCGATGGAGAGGGGGGAGAGGCGCGTCTGAGAGATTCCATTGTCGCGGGACTTCAAATCGAGGGATAATGGGGATTGTATGGTACTGGATTTCTATTCAGACAGCCACCAGCAGCGACCCCATACGAGCCACTTCTTCTGCCCTGGGGACAGCACGTACCCTCCCTCTCGCCCCTCCACACCCCTCTCGCTGCATCTTCACCCTTTCCCCACCCGCTTATTGGATTCTCCCCCACGAGTCAGGGATTTTGCACTCTCGAAAGTAGCCAGACTTTTCTGACCCTCCCCTCCGGCTTGACATGCTCTGTAAACGGATTAGGTTTTGTTGTAGAGGAAATGAATTGCGTTTCGCAATTGCGTTTTTTAGCAACAGCGCATGCAGTTAATCGTGTTGGTTCCAGAATTTGTTTGTCCATTGGATGAATATCGGGTTGTTGTTGGCAGTGAAATGGTTCGATTCTGTAGATCTGTAAAACTGTTCAAAGATAAAATCATGTTTTTTTGAATTTAAAATTTGAAACTGAAAGATGAATACAACTCGAAGATATTTTGTTACAAGAAAATTGTATATCGTTATCGAATTAATCTGAAAAAATTACATTCTTCCATTAGTATAAATAATTGTACGACAATTTTAATCTTCTCCGTTATTGTTCGTCGATTAACATAACTTTCGATAAAGTTATTCGAAAATATTATCTTGAAAATTCGATCATTTGAAATAAGCCGATATTAAAAGAACATTTTATATTATGGATACACAGAGACTCTATTATCTGGATACAGAAACGGAATTCTAAACCTTGGCACAATGTCTGATTATTGGATTAAGAGCAGCTACGGGGAAACAAGGTACTTGTAGACTCGGAGGACATTGATTTCAATAGTTTTTCGCTTAATGGGGATGCCATTTACGGGTATTGTTGCGGTAGAACGATAAACCGTATCTCTCTGACCGGGGTACATTTATCGAGCAAGTGGGACCACTAGACGCTCGACTTCGTTGTCCAATCACGTTCCCTCGTCTCTCTGCCGTTCTCTTTGAAGATGGCCCGCCTTTCAGAATATTTCTACGTGCAGCAGTTTTTTAATGAAAATTCAAGGCAGGTGAAGAGAGAGAGACTACCTGAAAAGTCAGTCACCGTCTGGCATAGGGTTAGAAATCTTCCGCCATTAACTGCACCCTTTTTCATGAGTGCTCCTCGTCAAGGTGAAGACGTGATTTTAGCTTTGTCCTCTGGTCACGTACATCGACTTTCTCCTTTCCTTGATGCTTTTGGATTCTCACAGGGAATAGAACTTTCGTAAAACGGTCATCTCTTCTCTCTCGCTCCCCCTCTTGCGAAATTGCTTTATGAAGGACGATCCTCATGCGAAGCAATCAGTATTTCCTCCACTCTGTTCTGCCAAGTTACAGCTTTGTTTCCTGTAACTCATTCATTTCTCGCGATTTTTATTATCTCATTTGCGTTCCTTTTTCCTTTTCTTTTTTTTACCCAATCTCTGTTTCATTTATATTCGTCCACTTACGTATCGTATGCACATAAATATTTGTAACAGAGAAGGTTATTTATCGTGAAAAGATTCGGACAACGAAATATATCGGAATATTTTGATAGTCTGGTTATTCGGATAACAAACTGTATCACGCGTTATCGGGAATCTTCTGCAGCGAGTATTTCTTTTTTTTGTTTTTCGAGAAAAAGAATATTTCCACGCCTCTGTACTTGCAGTAAATTGGGGATTTCATCGAGCAAGATCATCGATAAGAATAGAATCGGGAACGAATTCAATGAAATTCTAATGGGAGACAGATGCGCCATCGTCTTTTCCTCGCGATTTTTTATTCATTTTCCACGCTGACTTCGTCAGCTTCTATCACTCCAGATATTTTAGGACACGGCTACTTGGGATTATGTATGTATGTATGCATGTATACAGACAACGTCGAAGGTGGATGGAAGAGTGGAGGGTGTGAACACTTGACGCAGGCAGCCGGATGTTGGTGTAGATCGCGGTGAGGTTCTCGAGAGAGCCTTCCACCGAGACCCATTGAGATTGCCACTCGGACCTCTTTCCTCCTGTCTCACCCTTTCGCTGCTCTTCGCCGTCTCATCTTCCGCGTCTTTGCCACTCGAGATAATGAAACATGTCATTAAGTGTCTCGCTTTGTTTAATCACTCTAATCTCGTTTCGCACGATATACGATTTTATCTCTTCACAGCGTAGTTGAATTTTTATTCGAAATATATATATATATATTTTTAATAGTATATTTTAATAATTATCCCTTTACAGGATTAGTTTAAAGATCAAGAAAATCGATTAAATAACGAAATGGTTTAAGTTATCGTTACGCTTTATAATATCGGTTTTGTGGAATATCTGATTGTAAAATTGTGGAGAATGCATTCTAAATATAGGAAATCGTTTTACAGGGAAGTCTGGCCCGAAAACGATTGTTTCGGGAGAGCTGATATTACACAGGAGGAGGAATTCCTAGCGCTACGTGAGATATTCCTTGCGGATCTGAGCGGTGAGTAAAATTTTCATATTTATAATTCGTAGTGAAAGCTTTAGCACTATTATTATTCACGTATTTGAAATTTGAATCCTCGTCGGTAGTTTAATAATGGATAAAAAAATCAACAAGCAGAATTATAACGTAGAAGTTTTATCAAAGAAGAAGTTAAGTAAGCAGCTCTTTCTTCTTCGTGAAAATGCTTTTAATTACTCATCAATTAATCCGGTTCTCTTCGATCTTTAATAAATAATTCTTGAAAAGGAAGCGAAAACATCTTTTATCTCTGATATACTTTTGTTCACATATTCGAACGATAACCATCGCATTGGAAAAAAGGCGTAAATTCTTTAATACACGCTTCACGATTTTCGGTAGCGGTAAATTGATTCTCGAAAAGGAAACTTAATCTCTGGCTAATACCGTGCCTCGTCTCGAAGATCGTTCAAATTAAATTCTGGAAAATATCGTGCTAACGAGATTCTCCAGAAAACGAGACGACATATATTTGCAATCTCCTGTAGGCAGCTTGAGATAAAGTTAAAACTTCGTACTTTGAGAGCAGTGGCCGTTAGTACTTTTTGCCCGTGCTCCTTCCCATCCCCGCCCAGCCTCCCGCGGGGATTGCTTGTATAACTTGAATTTATCGAGAAAATTATATTCTCTGTACACACAGCCCCGTGAGAAACTTGCGGATGCTACTTTTGGTGGCGCGCGATTATAAAGTGGAAAGTCTCTTATTACGGTGGAACCTAAAAGTAATAAGCCGTCCAATTTAATTCGCAGAAATTTCGTAACTAACCGTCGAATTTATTGGATTAAAGATCTGATTCCTCTTTACAACGATCGTGAAATTTCCACTCGAATTATTCCTTAAACGTTACGGTCTTTCTACTCTCCATTGTGCCGCCAGTAACCACCTCATTTTTATGTCGCATTATATTATATAATTATGATATATTCCTGATACGAACGGATAAATTCATTAATATCGTTACAACTGTCGAAACATCGATCGACGACGCCTCGATAACAGCGACGAATGTAATTTAATATCATATCATGTGATACATTCTTTGCGATATCAGAGATTCGTTATCATTATCGATGAGATCGTGTCGTATAATTTTCAAACTAATCCAAACTATGAACAAATAATTAGCACGTCTCTAATATTCTCTCGATACGCAAGCTTTTTTCATAATACGAATGTAATACGCGTGTTACAAAGGATGTAAACAATCATTTGAAGGGGATGGAAAAAGACTTTCCCTTCTTTTCCTCGTCGCGTCGAAACAGGAAAAGAAGAAAAAGAAAGAAAAAAAAGAAAACAGGAAAAGAAGAAAAAAAGAAGAGAGCATCATCGTTGGCCGAATGAATGAATGTTCAATCGAGGTGTCGTCTTTCATCCTCATCCGCCGTGATTTTTTTATCCCCCTGAGAGTGCATCCCCCTGTACTCGCTCTCACCGATACATTACCGTGCGCGATGCTTTATGATGAATAAATACGCGGGATTAATTCGTAGAGATCCTTTAGATACGAAAATTTCTCGCAGCAGAGAAGTACACGCATATAACTCCGGTACCCGTGTACATTTATTTACTCGCGTTTGAAATTTCAACGTAATAGCCGAGAGCCTGCAATAAAATGCTCCTACGGATGGCTCCGACGGATTCAAATATTCATTCTCGCTTTTTTCTGTCCCCCCTCCCCTCTTCTTTTTCTTCTCTCTTTCTTTCTCTCTTTTCATTCTATCCCCCTTCCCTCTCCTCCTCCTCTCCTGCTCAAATTTCCGTAAGAATAAATTAACGTGCTGCCAGATACTCCTGCTAAGGAGATATTAACAGGGAGGAAAAAAACTTATAAACACGGTAATTTTACTCAAGGGGGAAGGACCCGCGCGGGAGCGGTTTGTAATAACTGGCACGTACATCACGACACAAATTTAATTAAACACACCCTCGGTATTCATTTCACGCTTCTAATTTATGTATGAATAACTATGCCGTGCGGCAGCAACCGTGATTTTGTGATGATGCGTTCCATCTCTACGCGGGACCCGAATATAACGGTATATCCATCTTCTGCGCTTTATTATAACGCGGCTGGAATCGGATCAAATTCGTTCAATCCGCCAACGTTTTCGATTCGTGCCACGGTTTCTCGATTTCCTTCGTTTTATACGGTTGCCTGTCAGTCGCGGTGACACGCGATTCTTAATGAAAGTGAAGCAACACAAGTCGATACATTTTAATCGAGCGAGCGGCGCTTATATATAATTTTCTGTGAAATATTAAAATTGATGAATTTTAAAGTGGAGAATTATTATGCGGAGAGGATTGATCGGTGCTTTCGTAAAAATTGGCACGATCAGCACGGTTTATCGGGTTTATTAGAATAATTTATTTCTTTTTTTTTTGAATCAGCTTGTACATCATTTTATCATTTTACTTAATTGGCGATCATTTTGTATCACTTTTTTGTCGAAATTTTCTATACTCTGTTGATATTTATACCGGCAGCCCGTGCAATTAATTCCAGATTATAACTCACATTCTATTTTTCTGCATTCTCTTTCAAAACCGAATGCGCGATTCATTTTTTTTCTTCCCTCCTCCTATTCAATGGAAACAGATTTCAATTCCAATTGAAATTTCGCCTGCGCTTTTATCCGCAAACAAATTATTTTCTTCATATATCACTGTTTCCTGTAATGCTAAAAAATTTTTTTATTCAATCTCGTTCCATCGAATTTACATTCGAATAATACCAGAAATGTTTTTTCAAACGCCATGAACTTGATTGCTATGATCTGGATTTATGGTACGTATCAAAGGCGTGTTCTCGAAAAAAAAAAAAAAAGAAAAAGAAAGAAAAGAAGAAAAGAAAAATGGATCGACAAGCGCGTAAGAAAATAGCGATAAGGTACGACGATTCGTTATTATACGTTTGAATCAGGCGAGGCGCGCGCGACAAATAAATCCATTGACTTCGCGCGATTCGATCGTTGTTGTTCTCTCCTCCGTACATCCCTTTGCATTTTATGGGCACCGCCATTTGGCCGGATGTGTTTGCACGCATCTGCCTTGCATAATAAAGCCTCTGTTCCATCTTGATAAAAATGTGCCACAAAAATCGGAGTATATTTCACGGAGATAGAAGAATCTCCTTTTTTTTTTCTCCCTCCTCCTTCTCTCCGCGTTTTTACGCCGAGAAAATAAATATTCCGCTTACGTCGAGAAAAATTAGTCGTTGGGGGGAATCTGGATTTAGTCCGGTGCAACCGAGAACGATATACAATTTCTTCTTCTCTTTTCCTCTCCTTCTTCCTCCCCTCTCTTCGTTACTATTTCGTTACGAATTTATAAATGGAATCGATAATTTTTCGCGCGTTCAATTTCAAAGATGATATTTAAAAAAGAAAAAATTCCCCCTAAAATTCCAGCAAACTGCGTGCTGGACACACGATTCCACGAACTTTACACATTCTGGTGGATAAAGTTTCCTCGAGATAACTAAGCTTTCTTTTTTAAAGAAAGAAAGAAAGAAAAAAAAAACGTCGTCGACGACTTTTATTTCTCTTCTACAAATTCGTTCGATAAAAAGAGGGCCGTTCGCGCGTTGAATCTTCCTCGGAAGAGTTGTTTATAAATCGTTGATCCATAAAGCCGGATGTTTCGTAGTCGGTCGAGAGGATTTTATTTATACATGTTCTTGCGTAGCTGTACAGAACGAGATATAGAGAGAGAGAGAGAGAGCTCGATAACCTCGCTATCAGATACATATACAGTTTCATCGAATACTGCTTTGAGCGTGAGGTATTGCGCTACAAGAAAAGGCATCCAGCAATTTCTCTCTCTCTGTTTCGCTACGATTGTAACTTGTTGGATTGAATACTTGATGGATGCATCAGAACAAGGGAACCGTATAGTATCCCTCCCTCTCTCTCTCTCTTTCGAAGGTTTGACGAATGAAGACCGAATCGAGAGTCTGGTTTGTAAGTTTTCGAGGCGAGTGAAATTGGTGAAATTTGCATGGCGGCCAACCCATGGGGAAACGATCCTCACCATATGTCCGCCGTTCGTCTTGTTTTTTCATTCTTGCACGGTTTTACGGTCCATAATTTAACGTCTTCCGCCTACGTAAGTATCTTTCCTTACGATCATTTTATACGTTTTGTTGCACACGTGGCGGCTCGAGCGTTGCGTAATGTTTCACTGTTCCTCCATCTCTCAGACATGCAAACGTACGACGAGAGGGCGGCATCCCTTCTCGCTGACGTACTAGAATAAGCTTGTTTACCTGTTCCCTCGCCCTCGCCAGATTCCTATCCCTTCGAAGTCAGTCACCTTTGCGACAGCTTTTTCGGGAAAGGCTTCTACGTGGGTGGAATAAATGTAATATATGATCAGGACCGCGAACGAGGGTGAAAAGATTTTCTATTCTAGTTTGGAATAAGTTGAACGAGTCGTTTCGATTTTGTTTCGAATTTTTTTTTTTTTCTGAAAAAGATCGATTTTTAATACGCGATTTTTAATTCGCTATTACTTTCATCATTTTGATCGATCTGTTTTTTTTTTTTTTTTTTTTAAAAACTCAATTTTGGAAAATCAACTAATGGAAGGAAGCGTATAAAATTACGTTCTTATTTGGTCAATCAGCTATCAGTTCCTGAATGGTGGTACAATCGTACAGGAATCATAACTCGGAATGGTATCTCTGATTGCATCAAAAATACGCCGCTAAGAAACGAGATCAGGTATGGTACGTTAGCGAGGTGGAAAAGTGGTTTTGAGAGATTTACAGAGGGAGCTTTATTGAAAAACTTGTTCCTTGCATCGAAGAAAATATAAAAATCGTGAAAAGGTTGTCGAATCGCGTGGAAAATACGGGTGACCAACCACGGTTATTCCACCAATATTCCGTTTTCTTCGTTCGATCTTCGTTGAATGAGCGGCAAAAAAGAAAAAAAAAATATTATTCGCGCGGATACAGGGAGGTGGGGAGGGGGAAAAAAAGAAAAATCGTTGTACAATTTTTCATGTAATTGTCTGCGTCACTTTTATCCCACCCGTCAGCTATTATTTATTATCATAGTTGGCACAGGTTTATTTATAATCCTGTTATTTATGACGACGGCTCGGTATCGTTAATTTCATTTCTTTTTTCATTTTGGGAATCAGTATCGACGAGACGCCGTTATTTTTCGATAAAATATGAGCTATCGTCCGCACCCGTTACAACCCCATCGTTGAACGATGTTAGGGAAAATAAGCAGTCGATCGGTCTTTAGCACCTTTATGCAAATATATCTGGCGCAAAGGAAATTGCACAATAAAATCTCCAATAAAATCGAATTATAGGATTAATTAGAAATATTGATTTTTTTTCTCGATCGAAAGTGAAGATATTTATTTGATCGAAAAATACAAAAACTTTTGAGAATTTTTTCAAATATATCGATAAGTTTTAAAAGTTAGAGGACAATAAAATTTGGTTTCTTCTCAATAATGTGTGTATAATTATCATACATTTTGAGAAGAATAGTAATTTTAATTGTGCAAATTTTTTTTCGAAACCTAACATTTGTCTGTATTATCTTCAACCGTAAATAAAACAAAACATTTCTACGCACGTTTTACACATTGTTGAAGAAACAATGACCGAATCAAACAATCGATTTGAAACGCTCGAGCCGAAGTAGAGACGGAAATTTACACTCTCGCTCACTTGCTTGATCTCTACCATATGCATACACGTCTACGTCACCCTGACGTTGTTTCTACACGGTAGAGAACGATCCTCGCCACCAATTTACCTAGAATCGATAGATTGTTCGCCTTTCACAGGTCGAATTGCAATTCGCAGCATTGCTCCATGAAATTATTGTGCAAACCGATCTGCAATTTGCTATTTAATTCGCAATGCCCCGTTTAAATTTACAATTGCGACGATTATGTATCTCCTCGAGCTATTATTATACAATATCTATCACGATGATTTTGGACAGTCTCGCGCGATTCTATTTTACGAATTATGATTATATTAAGATAAAAGTTAAAATTATCTATCGTCGATAGATGGTATATTTTAAAAATTTAATAATTCAACGACAATTTTTGATATAAATTTTATACAAATTTTTCTTTCCTAATTACTCGTATCCTCCGTGATCACGAATCTACGTTTTACGTTCACGAATAAAAATTTCAAATCGAAAATGTCATTAGATTACGTCAACTTTAATTCGAATCGATCACGGTACACAAATGATATATCGTGTTCATCGCGAAAGAAAGGATGGCTCGTGCGGAGGCGACGGTGTTATCGGTGTTCAGGCGTCAGCCGGACAATCCGTGACGTTAATGTTTCTTTTTCGGGCAATTTCTCTCTGCGCGGATGGCACAATAACTCTTTCGGTAACGATCTGTAACCATTAACACCGTTGACCGTCGTTGACTTGACCGTTCCTCCGTTTTTCATTCTCTTGTTTCCTCGTTCTTTTCCACGTTCTCCCCATTTTCAGTTTCATCTTACGAAGAATGGTTTACACAAATGAAGAAGATGTTCGTTCGATGTTCCCTTCAATTTTCCCCCTTCTTCTCCCTTTCTTCCTTTTTTAAGCTCGTTTTAAACTCGTTGAGGGACAAATCGCCTACTTAAAAAAAAAGAAAAAAAAAAAAAAGAAAGGAGGAAGAGAGGAGTGTATTTCAACGCTCTTTCGATACACACTCGTTGTTATCTGTGAACCTGTTATAAGCTATACAAATGGTATGCAAGGGGACATCGAGGGTGCTTTACGTTAACTGCAATGCGACTCCCCCTCCCTCCCCTACACCCGGTTAATGAAGTTATGATTGAAGGTTAAATTCCATGAAATTGCCTCGGTTTAATGGGTACGCGCCTCGCTATGAATGCAAATCAATGTTAAAAATTCGGCGCGGGAAACGGCGGGATCGAGTCCAACCCCCAAGTAACGATTTTTTCAACGCACCTTTGGGAACGGCAATTAACCCGAGAGAGAGAGAGAGAGAGATGTCCGTATATTATATTTACGGACGTGCATCGAGGTAATTAACAACGATTCGATATGATTTAGGGGAGGCTTAAGTTTTATTTATAGAGAGGAAATGAATAATGGAGTGGAATCCCGTGAATTATCCCTTTCCGTGATTTATATCGTCGAATACGAATTAACAATGAAGAGACGAAGACGAATTAAATAGATGGTTCTTTTATTTATATTCGAATATCATAATATATTTCCATTATAGATTTTTGTATACTACGTTTAATATACTTTCGCGTTAAAAGAAAAAAAATTTAGAAGATAGGACGAATATTAAATGAGAATTCGTTTCGTGAAAATAAAATTTCAAATTCATAATTTTTTCCACAGGTTGCTTAATTAAACAGGTTGTTGAACAAAATGTACAAAGTTGATGTGCACAGTGCGCGCGATGAGCACAATGTATTTTACGAGTCGAACGAAAGAATTATATTTTTGAATCCGGCGAGTATAATTTTAAGACGGCGATGTGAGCAAAAGAAAAAAAGAAACGAAAAGGAAGAGAAAAAAAACTTGGTTGAATTTATATTTTCTTTAAAATATATTCTGTGTGATGGAATCGATCGGAAAATGTGTCGGAATCGTAGAATAAGATTTCGTAGAAGACGAGGAGGAGGAGGAAAGGAGTTCACAATCAAACTCGGTCTCGTGTAAATAACAGAAATCTTCCCCGGGTCCAAGGTCAAGTGGTTTTCCACAGCACTTGAACTCTCGCCGTTTCTGTTTTCGCTTCGCTTCGCACTTTTCTCCTCCTTCTTTTCTAGTTTCTCGCTGTTTGAATGGGAACGTGGTGGGCGCATACCTTTATCCGAGAGCCTACGCTCCGACTAAAATAATAATGCATTTGCAAGTTGCGTAGAAATTGAATAACAGTCGTGCTTGAATAATAGAGATATGTAAATGGAAGTTGGTATGCGCGAGGTGGCGAGAAACATAGACGAGATCATTTATATTGTATCCGAGCCATTGTCTTCTTCTCCCGTTTCCACGTCGTTTTCGAAGAGATCGCTTCCGTTTTTCCTCTTTCTCTCCCTCCTTTTTATAATCTCATCTTTCCCTCCTCTCTCTCTTTCTTTCTATTCCTAGCAAAGTTTCTATTCATAGTTCGATTTCTCCTTCGTTTTATCCTCGAAGTTTCTTGCCAATCTTACACGTATATACCCACCTTTTATTTGTCTCGAGTTTCATCGAGTACATCTGTTTATGCGCCCCATCCGAGCTGATTTCTTCGTTTCCCCTCTCCTTTTCGAGAGGAGAAGAATCCGCCAACCCTTTGGAGGTCGTTCCCCTCTTTCGCTTTCAGTTCTCGTTTCTTTAATGAGAAGAAAAAGAAACCGTATCTCCTTTTTATCCGTTTCTACTATATTCTTGTTTTGCACCATCGAGGTTCTCTCTTCCGCCTTTTATCGATGCTTGGACACATCGGCTCTTTCGAGTCTCTTCTTCTCTCCTTTCCCAATATTTTCGTTGTCTAATGTAATCATTTTCTTCGCAATTCTCTTTGTCTCATTCCTTGGCAATTCGAGATGCGATCTAGATCGATATCGTATTTCTTAAATTTCTTGAATTAAGAAGAATTAAAGGACATTTTATTTCGAAAAATCTCGTTAAATTTGAACAAATGAATAAATTGAAGACAGGAAATAGCCACCCTCGGATTTATCATTGCAAGGTAAACCGTGTTCGAGATAAAAGAAAGAAAAAAGAAAGATGAAAGAAAATGAAAACAGTGACAGCGAAAGTCGTTAATCGCGTGTATTCAGGTATTTATTTAAACCAATGGAGGAATACGGGAGCAAAGAATAATTGGTTAGATTGGAGAAATAAGGATTTATCGACCTTTACTTGTAACAACTTTCGTATCAATAGATATCGATATGGGAGAGGATAAAGCTAAATACGTCCATTTATTTTTATTTCCATCGTATCGAGTGTGTACAATTTTAAGACGTAAGACTTATTTCCACCAAAATGTACTTGCAATATGGAAGAACTTGAAAGAACTCGAAAGAAAAAGTTTCGTTTATCAAACATTTTAATTAAGATTAATATTTCTCGTATTTTTCAATCATCGCAAATCGCGTATCAACAAGCCGCGTATACGTTTCTTCGAATTAGGAAACACACATGTGTAATGTTCCGCGTAAAAGAGTTAGCACGGTAGAGCACGAACGAAATACATCATTCTGACGGCACATATCTTCAAAGCCGAAACCGAACCAACCGGATCGTACCGTGAATTCCAGTCAGACTATCTAAATCGGATTTAGCGCTTCCTCTCAGAAAATATCGAAAATTTTTCCAGGTCCGTGGATCCCGTTTCCACTCGAGTCTCTCGTTTTCCACCAACTCGATTCCACTCAGAATTCCTCTCCCCCCCTTCCTTCTTAATTATTTATAAAATTCTATTTTAAATAATTATCTCGCGAATTAGAAAACCGCGAATAATTCGAGAAGGGAGAAGAAGAAGAAGAAAAAATCGGATGAGAATAAAACTCGGCTCTCGTGCGATCGTTTCGGATCCTCAATGGCGAAAGAGGCAATCTTCTTGGTATTTCGATCAGCCTTTCGGCTCCTTTCATTCGCCGACTCTGCATGAAACTTTCGATGGAAAATTGAATTCGAATCGATGCATCGTCGAATCGAATGCGCCTCTGGTTATTTATTTCGTGGCGGAACTTACGCGCGGATGAAGGGATGCAGGGATTGAGGACGTGGGAAGAGGATTCTCTTGGAGTCGATGACTCAATAACCAATTACACTCTTCACCCTCCCTTTCTTTTTTTTTTTTTTTTACTAAAGGAAAAAAATTTGATCGCGACTCGATCCGGGGTGCGTTGATATATTTATGCAAATTGCTATCGAACTTTCTGGAAGGCGGTGAAGTGTAAAATACGATATGGAATTCGGTTACATCTTCTCGTTACGCGAATCTACGGTGCAACCTTTCTTGCAGTTTGCGTTATCGAGCTTTTTCTTCGATTAGTTACTTGTATGATTTTGAATTTGTGTGTAAACGAGATTTCGCATGAATATATTAATTATGGGGAAAAATATAGGAAGAAGCGAACGAGTAAGAATAAGTTGAAATTATATTTAATTTTTTTTCTTTTTTTGCATGAGATGAGAAGAAAATAGGGAAATAGGAAAGAATTGTATTTCATAAAGTGTACAAAGGATCTGTTAAGGATATTTTAATTAAATGGGAGAAAGCAAATTATTTAAATGAAAGAACTTGTTCAATTATAAAGTTTTTTTTTATATCTTTCTCTAGTAATTAGTACTTTTCAATTTGAAGAATATGTAATATATCAGATGTAAAAATATTTCTGTCGGTTTTATTTTACATTTTATGCTGGATGTCCCATTTCAATCGGTGTCCGCGAATATTTTCAAAAATAATCGCGATACCAAAAAGTTATTTCGAACGAAAGTTAAATAATTTCGAGGAGATTGTATTTTATTATTGTTACTATTTTTTTTCTAAATCCTGAAATATATAAAATATATGAAATAGAATATACGAAAGTCAATTCCATTTTCCATTTAAATGGAATCGTATAAATTTTATTGTATCGATTAATCTCAACATTCTTTATAAAAAAAAAGTATTGACCTATTTATATCGAAAAACAATGCAGTTTCAATTGTTTCTATCAAAATACTCGTGAAAACTAAAAACGTCAAAACGAATAACAATTTCCTTAACGAATCAAAATGATTTTATACTTTTTAATTTTTGATAATTATTCACACGATAAATATTCGCCAAGTGCCCGATTCCATGTCCTTTTCACAACCCCTTTCATCCCTTCAATCGTTTAAACTCCATAGCGATTGTACTTCCAACAAAGTTAAACAAAGGATTAAAGGGACATAATTTTCTCGAGAAGATAAAAGAAGAAGCATCCATCTCGGCTTATCGGCATACCATAAACCATTGTTTATCACCGTCGTCATTACACACGTAGATATACGCGAACAACGGCGTATTGTTTAAACCAGCATTGTCATTAGCGCGAGGCGCGAGGTTCAAAGGAAGTACAAGTGACAAGCACGCCTTAATGACTTCTCGACGACACAATTAGGTTCTCGTGGAACGACGTGAGATAAATTTAAATGTGTAGCCACTGGTGTTCCGTGTGGAACGAGCACCGGAAACCAGGAGGGAGAGATGGGCCCTCTCTTTTAAAATAGCTCTTCGTTCCTCTTCTCTTCTCTTCTTTTCTTCTCCTTTCTTTTATCAGGAATAAAAGCAAAGGGAGACAGATGAGGGGAGAACGTGGGATGGCCAGTGTCCTCTCGATGATCTAACATTGAAACGGAAACTACGTCGTGAAGAGATAATGCACGAGCGGGGTGGAGGCGCCACTTTCGAAAGACATTTGCGTGGTTAATGACGTCCCGGGAGAATATTATTCAAGGCGACAAAACTGCTTTTTATTGCCCCCTCCCCGAACTTGTTACGCTTTGCAGAGAGGGTAAGTAACGAGGGATCCTCCCGGGTTCGAAGTGGGTCGATCTTCGCCCGGATTCGGCCAACTTTGCTCTTATGTATCTCTACGTAATAGTACATAAATTATTATTATGTGATGTTACGAATTCTATTACATTGCTGGAATAATTGTTTCTCAAGTACGAGTGAGGGGGAAAGATATTCGAAACTTGTTTATACGAGTCTGTTATAAATCGATTCTACGAGTTACATTTTTAAAACTTTTTGTTATGTATTTAATAATAATAGCAAAAAATTAATAATAGTAAAATTAAAAATATCTTGACCAAAAAGCGAAGAAATTAAGCTTGACTATGCGCGAAACGAGTAATAAATTTTTTCTTTCTCTTTTTCTTTTTTATTGAAAAATATTTTCCTTTTGTCTCTTACGAGAAATTCTCGTCGAGAATATAATTTTATTTATGTAAAGCGACAACGATGTATAACTGTGTGTGCATTCGTGTGCTTCGTGCGCATTGAAAAAAATATATTCTACGAGAGGGCACAGATAGGGGCGAATCCAGGACGTAAAGAGTAATAAAAAAAAAAAAAAAAATGTTCGTATATAAATTCGATACGACCTTGTTTTCGAGTTACATCTTGTTTCACGTTGCAGTATGTTTACTTAGCTTTAGAAAATTTGAAACCAACTTCAGTTCTCGTATATAAGAGGGAATAAATATGTCTCGGTATTATCGTCTCGACCTCGTTCCGCAATAAGTAATAATCGCGATTTCTGCATCTTGACTTCTTTCTCCAGATGTTATCCAGTGTTGGTGGTGGTGGATCACACGTAGGTACGCGTATAAAATCTAATATTTGTTGAGAAATTCGATTTTTAAGAAAAAAAAAACGTCATGAACGTAAATGATAGGTAATGTTAATTTATGGGTAAAGTAACGATTTCCTGATCTTGGATATTTGCCATACCATGCGGGGGGTAGAGTTACGTCATGAATAAATTTTGGCCAAGGGTGCCGTCTGATCCATAAAGCAAGAAATCTTCCGATAGGCTTTCGCTTTCTTTTTCCTTTTCCATTCTGGTTCCATTCGACCGGATGATGTTTTTATCGTTTCGATTAAATGTCTTTCATATCGCGAGAAGAATTCCGCAGAAAAATTGTTAATCAATCCATTGTCAATGGAGTTGATTTTAAGCTGGAATATTGGAATGCGAATAATATATTTTAATAATATAATATTTTGCAAGAAATCGGAAATCGTGAGAAAGAAACGTAAAATTAATACTTCTGGTATTGTATACAAATTCCTGAAATTGCCAATAATTCTCAATTGTTGATTTATTCTCGTATCATCAATTGTAAGTTTTATATATATATTATCGTTGATATTTACGAGGAGTAAGTTAGCACAAATATTTCAGTGAAAGTTGTCGGAGCCACTCGTCGCTTCTGTAACCGTTCCTGTTGATTTGACAGGAAATCAATAACGATCTGTCAATAAACGGCGTAGTACTTTTCGCTTTCGCACGCCGTAATCTTCGCGTGACAGATAGAATCACCCTTCTTTTTTTTTCACCCTCCCCCCTCTCCCTTTAGTTTTAGAACAAAATTGAAGGCGATCGTTCAAATTTGATTTAAATTTGTCGAAATTTGATTTCACCGCTCCTCTTTGATCTCTCTTTCCTCTTTTCGCTTCCAAATAAAACAATTCTTTCATCGTATTTCGAATCCGTTCGTTTTTACGTCGATTTAACTTTTTTTTTTTTTTTGCATTGAAAAATTGCGAAACGCTGTGAATTGTGGATAAATCGTTTCGTGTCGTTAAATAATCGTCGACGAAATACATAATCGTTGTTATTGTTTCGCAAAAAACTTTGGACTGCGCGCAATAAAAGGATCGGGACACGAAAAAAGAGAACAATTTGGACGAAGGAAAAAAAGTCGAAGATCGTGGCGCGACGGATAAACAACTAGACTCGGAGTTTATAGAGTGGATATAATTGTTTTATCGCGTTAACACGCCTCCACTTTCCCCCTCGACTTTATATTGTTTTATGACGCCTCCCTAATCAAAGTGTTTTTCCTCGCGAAAGATTTATCGGCCTCCCCCCTCGACCGAAACTTTTCAAGAGACGTCGTACTTTCATCTCTTCCCCGACAAGTACTTTCTCGATATTGATATTCTTTCAACGGCAGCCGCGTTTCGTTCCGAGTCGCGCGACCTACACCTTTTCATAACTTGGCACTTTATAAACATGAATCCGGATTCATGACTTTCTACGAAAAACACACGCGTTTATCCTTTAACTTGCTCGAATCCCTTTCGATCGAAATTCCATTTTTTCAGATAACAATCAACATTTCGTTCGATTAATCTCCTCCGAGTCAAAGTGAAATCAAATCTCATCTTCAAAGCGTCCATATGGATGCATCGTGGATTACTTTGCAAGATTATTTCAATACTCGAATCGAGTATTTTTCTTAAATGACGTCTGTTTAAATTATCAAATATTTCCATCTCCCTTCAATCGAGAATCGAGAAATCAGCGAGCTGTCGCGGATTTTATATATTTAAAAATTTTACCGTATTTTACGACGAGCGTAATAAAATTCGAGTCATTCGGGTGTATTTAATTCGAACAGCTTATTTCGTATTAATACACCCATGTGTAAAAGAAGGTTTTAACGAGAGGCAATACCAATTTCCTTCGTTCTCTATAAATTCTGCGCGTCTGCACCATTCATATCGGAACTTTTCATATGAACTTGGAGAATTATTTTACGTTCAACTCGTGAACCGCTTAATGCCCCCATTTGAGAGAGAGAGAGAGCCCCCCTGTATAATAAAATCCATATTAACCGCGCGCCATATGTCGGCTGGGTTTGATCGCATCAAACGTGTTCCCGATTCGCATCAGCAGTGCAGTTTATGCTCGCAAATTTGTCCTAGCCCGGGAAGAATATGAAACGGTAAATATTTAACTATAAACACGGCCCCGTGTATAAACATTTCCATGTTATTGCGTCACGTTTTCCAGTTTGCAAGCTGTTACTTTCCTGCGTTTGTTTCAGAATAAAGAATAACAGTGTGCGTGTATATATGTATATATATATATATAAAAGAATAATATAGACACGATTCGTACGCGCGAGAAGAGAAAGACGAGAAGCGATCGAGATCGAATTAACGACGATAATTTGAGCACATGGAACTCCGTGAAGGGAAGAAGATCGATCGGTTGTCGAAATCGATGATCATTCGTCGATGTCTCGTCGATCGTTAAATATAATGGAAATATACTGGGATTTCGATTCGAATTAAAAGAAAAGGAGGAGGAGAGTCGAGGGTTGAAAAATGTTGGTCCCATCCCCCGGAGGGGAATTGGCGGCCGAGTCTCGAGATTGAACGAGCGACTTAAGAAGTCTGTTAGGAATCAAGTCTGTTGGAAGAGGAGAGAGGAGAGAAAAAGGAGCTCGTTTCGGTTAGATTTGGTTAAATAATCCCTCTTTGTTGGCTGGGAGGACCGTCCCCGCGACGATGGCGACGGTGAAGAATTGTCGGGAATAATAATTTCATACTTGTAGTCGGGATTTCGGTAAATCCGGCCAATCTTGTGCCCCATAGAGGGGAAATTCAGCCTCGATCAGGGGAATAATTGAATTTTTTCGGCCCCCCCTCCTCTTCCTATAAATGGCTCGACATTGATTATATTTGAATAATAATCTTGGAGCGACGTTTTTGTTTCTTTTCGTTACTTTGCCGTTGTCAAACTTTCGAATAGCTAATACAACCTTAGCTATCGAAATTTTAATTATCCAAAGAATCGATCAAAAGTAAGAAACGTTCTCGAATTTGAAAATATTCGATATTCGATTCTTCGTGAAGTAAAAATTTACTTCTTCTGTCACTCGAAATTGATCGATGCGATGTCGTTTCCCTATTATTTCGGATAATGGAAAGTCGTTTCACCATAAACATTTACTCGAGAAACGCGCAAAATTGAATTTCCTTCCTTACTTTCCCTTATCCCTGATAATTCGTCGCGTATCTTGGGGTAAATCCAGATCTGACCCCTGGGTTGATATCCATACACGGCGGAAGGGCGCGTACACTGTGCAACCGAAGTTTACAGGAAACACGGGAAATTCCTCCTTCTGATTACATTTGCCAGCCTATATAATCCTTCAATCCTCACCTGTCGCTTAGCATCGCTTGAACCAATTATCTATGTTGCCTTTGATGTCATCCACCTTCCGATTGTTTACCGTAAACAATGGAAAAGCCTGGTTGACAAAGGATCTTTCTGCAAATAGACGAAGGCACGAATCGTGCGCGTGCTTCTTGCAACCCTTGCAACCTTTGCGCTTTCTTCCGTGGCCGAAGGAGGGGAGGCTACGAACGAGCGAAGGTTGGAATAGATCTCTCGCCTTTCATGTGCCAACCATAGGCAAATTCGTCGACAAAGAGAGCCTCCTTTCAAATTGAAATTTTCCCTATCCAGAGAAATCAGTCAACGCTTTCAATTAAACCCGGGATAATACCTTTTTGAAGTGTTTGCACAGAAGGATGAATTAATGGAAATGAACGGTGCCGGGCCCGCTAAATAAATATCAAAGAAAAATGGAAACAGTTTTCTTCAGTTTCAGTTTCTCTGTTCGCAAACCTTTGGCGTTTGGTCGTTGGCTTGGTCGTTTCGCAATAACTTTAGATTGGAATATCATTGTTCCTTCCTCCCCTGTAACGAGAAACTGTGCTACGAGAGCTTCCTCGCTCGGGGAATCAAAGGGAAAAAATTCTGCTCGCTCTGTATCGCAAGTATCGCGTGTATTATTTAAATCTTTGAAAAAGATCAAGGTAAGAATTAAGATTATATTCGAAAGGGTGGGGATGATTAATGTAGGGCAAGGATAGCGTTGAGTGTACGATGATAAGAATAGCGATACTTAAACTTTGAATGCGACATTGAAGAAAGGAATTCTCGAAAAAGAAATCTATACTGAATAATTTGCAAAAGAATATTCTTGGAAAAATAGGGGAAATCCTCTTTGGACGAAGAGTGCGTTATTACACCCTTGTGCGAAATTTCTTTTAAAACAAATTTTTTTCAGTTCCAGTTTATCGATCTTTCACGACGTATTAAATTCTTTACACGACGCGCGATTCGAAAATGTGTCCCATCCCACGCTTTATATATAAAACGGAAGGATAGGCGGGCGAGACGGAAGGGTTGCGAGGGGCGAAGCTCTGCAAAACTGTTGCAGGGCTTTACTTTAATCTGATCCACGGTTTGGGAAATCGTAAAGACCGTCCGCGACGAAGATGGCTTAAAACAGGGACGTGAGGGAATTACGAAGTCCCGGATGAGACTTCGTGGTTTTCCCGTTACCGCCCCTTGCGGAAAATTCTCCTTGACAAGATTCCATCCCGTGTTTCTCAATTTCCACAGCTATGTCTTTATCATTCGTAAACTCTGACGACTCTGTGCGCCTCTTGTGAATTCGTGACCAGGGGGAGGGGAGGAGGAGGATCGAGGAACCGAAAGGGCGAAATGGTCGCCCTTAAATCGACATAAATTGACTCGAATTTTTGCGAGCGTCCCTCAAATTCGATATCGCGGAAATGAATACTACGTTAACGTTTAAAATTCTTCAAAGCAGCTCTTTTTTTTTTTGGTTCCATGGATATTTTAAGCTTTTCGAAACGAGTGACACGAGTTCGAGTTCATTGAGTTGAAAAATTCGAAAAGCAAAAATAATGAGAGGAGGTGAATTGACGAATTGAAGAGTTGAAAATCAATTTTCTGTCAATCAGATGTTAAACATCGGTCAAAGTAGTCGAGGTTCGACAAAGTAAAATTTTATTATCGAGGAAAAATTGATCGATTAAAAAAAAAGAACATCGTTTCATCGATATTTGTCCGAAATCTTTTCGATCCATATAAATTTCGCGTTACATTTTTTATATATACATCAACATCGTACAATCCGCTTTATCCGCGATTTAAAAATATTTCCAACAACGAAATAACGATCGATTCGCGTTACGCGATCCATGAAATAATTCGATTTCCAGTCAGAAATCACGTCTCGTAGATAAAATCGTGGTAGAAATTAAAGTTTCGATCGTTTTTTCTCATAAAGTTTCCATTGGTATGCCCGACAATAACTTTTTAAGGTGTGTAAATAAATAAACTAGGAATAAAATTTCACGAGTGACGTCTTCAAAGATTCGTCCTCCTTTCATCGTTGATGAAAAAGTGAAAAAAAGCGTTGCAAAGATGCATACCTCGCCACGTCTTGTAAATTTAATTGACGTCATCTCGTTCCTCGCCTCATCCCGCTTTTTCTCCCTACACTTTCCCCTCTTTCTCACTTTTTCTTGTTGCGCGCCGGATTATTAATAAATCTCTAGCGCCATTTATAACGAAGTCTGGAAAATAAAATGCAACGAGTGGACGTGGTATGAGGGATGAGAGGTAAAGATCTTCAAGACTTTTTGACGCTGGGAAAAGGGGATTAATCGAAATGATTTTTAACAAGATTCCGTGCTTTCCGCGAAATTTATCGTCGATACGACATATTGAAAAATGATTATCCTTGAAATATATTTGACACATAATAGATTTTGATCTCGCTGATATTTTTATATTTTTAACGATTAAATACGAAAAATAATATATCGTAAAAAGTTCTCCGTTTGAAAAGTTCTTTATCTTTAGTCGGTTTAACTTCCAATATCGGACGAAGTTCTCTTTTTAATTAAAGAGAAACCAATAAATACAAGCGAGCGATAATAATATCGGTTGATTTTTAATCAAGTTGATTTTTTTCTTCTTCACTAATTAAAAAGTCACATTTCGATATTTTTCGTTTCAAAAATGGAATAAAACTAATCAAAATATCGAATCTACATTCCCATATTCCAAATTAACTTAACGATGTATATCTATGATCCTGAAAAATACACTGAAGCTCGCGACACTTGTGAATAAGTAACATCGTATAAGAATCGGACAAAAATTATAATACCACGCCCGATAATTATCAAATTAGGAATAACGGATGGTTAATCAATTCATATTTGGATGTATTATTCGGAGGGATTGGAACGAGAAGCAATCGTTGATGGTGGTAAATGTTCAAAAGGCTGGCCGCGCATGACAATACGCCAATGGTTAATTAATCGTCAAATATTAATGTCCGGTTAATCACTTAGTCTCGGCCGAGGAGAAGTCCAACAGATTGCGCGCCATGGCTGGCTTTCGTCTGATTCTCAGACACTTTCGCTTTCCCTTGGTCCCCGGCGCAAAGTGGGTAGCAAACAAGGGGCGAACTCTTTGCTCGGGGTAATAAGCTGCATTAATATTTGCTCGGTTCTCAAACGATAAGTTCGTAGATATTTCAAAGGCTCTCCCGGGCCTCTCTGCCCGCTCATTGTGTTGCGCGATTAATTATTCAAATCTGGAGTCGTTCTCCACGATGCTTGCCATTCGATGTACGATCGAATTGTATTTCTTCTCTCTCTCTCTCTTTTTTTTCGTCTCGCCATTTTTTTTTTCTTTTTTAAATCTTATTCGCCGTCGTGATCCCCATTGTATATCATTAACAACGTTTCTCTGCAAGGTGATTTCAAATGTATTTAAATTAATTTCTAGGCAAAGAGAATAAATTTCGCGGATCGGATCGGATCGGATCGACGGGGGATAATAGAATTTGCATGGAGACAATCGGTGGATAATTGGGATGCCAGGAGGAGAATTTATTATCATAAATGTACGGGAATGTAAAAATTAATCGATTAATCAATTTTGATTAAATATCTTGATTGAGATTAATTAAATCGAGGATTTGCTCGATGCATTGCACGTTAATTCTCTTCAAAGTTAATTCTCTTCTAAATATCTGTATCTATACGTTGAACGCAACGTTCTATTTCCGTATCTCTTCGTATCTCGTCTCGATATTTAATTCATTTAATACAAATTATATCGAATGCAAATTGAATTCATTTAGAAAGAATGAAACTATCTCGACGCGGCTGTCTTAAAACGTCGGCGGGTTTCAACGAAAATTTTAATTAACGGAATTTCGTTTCATCAACTTTATTTCTGTCCCCGTTCCTTATACTTTTTTTTTTCCCTCCTTCTCCGGGTAATTTGCATGATCTTCCCCCGCCCCGCCGGACGAATAAATGAGAGATTTCCTAGAATGCAAATCCAGCTTCGGTATGCGGTTATGGCCGCAATAAAAGTCGTTCGAGTAATCCCTGACACTTATGTCGAGGAAAGTAGTTTTTGCTCTCTCTTTCTCTCTCTTTCTCTTTGCAGAAGGAGAGCCATTTACGATGTTATGAAAATAATTGAAACCCCATCGCCTCTAATCGTCGACCAATAATGTAAAAATACGAGCTTTTTCGAAAGATCTTTTCAAGCAGATTACACCTCGTTTGCATCCAGTTTGCATCTTTGGAATTATCATCGAAATGCCATCTGGGAAATTTTTCGAACCGGTCCAATGGTTATAGTGGTTTCATTGCATTGAATATCTGTAACAATTTAACAGTATGGGACGATAACGTTAGCTGAAAATTACCTGGCGAATCAAAAGTTACAATTTTTTTTTTGTTTTAACTTTTATTCTAGTTGGACAATATCGATGTTAAAATCAGTGTTATTTTTTTAAATGTCGTTTCTTTATATGAAATTACGTTGATTTTCCTTTAAATTTTTGAAATTAAAATAGATGAAATATTGGGAAATAAAATCCTAGTATGTACTAGTATCCTTTAAATAAAATATTAAACGTTTTATTGTCTCATGAGAACCTTTTCCAACGGATAAAATATTTTGCCTTTAAGATTAAACGTTAAAAAAATAAACTCTGCTCTTTTTCTTTTCTATATATTTATAATATTTATCATTCGAAATAATATTTTATCCGAGTTTTCGAGATAATTTGATAAAATTGTTACATCCAAATTACGTGAAATTTTTGAAATAAAAATTAAAAGCATTCTAATTTTATTGATATACTTTCTGGATTGAAACAAGTATCGTTAATATCACGACAATTCAAGTATAATAAGTGTGTCAATTATGCTTGAAATTTTTTCATTTAACGTATTCAAAGTTGCTTCGCAAATCTTGGATCTTTTATCATTCCCCAAAGAAGATGTTCATTATCGCAATTTCGTCTGCTTCACGCACAATTGTCGAGTAAGATTGCACTGAATACATTTACCGTTTCTTTAAACGCGGTGCACTTCTTTACCTATTCTCTTGCATGAATTTCTCTCGAGACTACGACCTCGTAATTATATACCACTCATCTTAAATATGTGCTTTCAACGGCGCATATTTTGAGTAATGTTTCTTTAACGAGTTAATATCTACTAATTTCGTGATGCTAGATTTTTTTTCTCAATTTCATTAATTTTTTTTTTTGTTATTCATTATTTCATACATTTATTTTTAAGAAATGATAAATTGATAATTTTTTATTTATTGTTATTGTTATCATTCACACGATTTTTGGCAATAAGATTTTCGACAATTCATTCTCTGTCCACGCGTGGACGGAGAAATTAAAAATTCAATTTTCATCTGAAAAAACGTTTCTCTTTACCTGTTAAATTTGTTGTCGAAATAATTCGATATTCCAGCCTCGCGTCCTTTTCGCTCACAAGCCGATACACAACCAGACGCTCCTATAATTTCAAGATTCATCGTACCACAATCTTTATTTGCGTTCGAGGATACTGTTCGATATTAAAAGAGAACGATTCATCCGGTTTTATCACTTGATGTATCGTACGTCAAGCCATAAATATTCCCGGAGATTTCGACCTCGGACTTTCGTAATCCTGAAATATACGAGGAAATAAATCGATTGGTCGTGCGCATTTTCGATGGTTCTCTGCGATTTAACGGACGCCAAGAATTGCGTTTTCCATGGGAAGAGGGGAGAGGAGGGGGGAGAGGGGGAGAGAGGAAGGAGGGAGAGGAGAAAGTAACGAATTGAATCTCTCAAATGGAAAATATATCTTCGTCGGCGCGGAAAGAATTCTGTTTTTTTTTTGTTTTTTTTTTTTCATAACGGCGAAAAGTCGTCCCTTTCGAAATTCTATCCGCTTTCTCTGTATCTTAATTCGACATTTGAAAGACATTTCACCTTATATTTGCAAATTTGAATAGAATTTATAGTATTGTATTGAATAAAATATGTCGTAATTGTTAAAAGTTTTGAATATAAAAAAAAATATAAGTTTTGAATATAAAATATAAAAAAAAAGAATTGAAAGAAGAAATACTGTACAAAATAGTAATCTAAAAATACTATGCAATTTCAGTAAAAAAAAAAAAAAAGAAAAGTAATAAGAAGTTTTAAAACGTTTCAAACGTGTCCACTCATAAAACTTAGAAATAAACAATGAAATGTTAAGCATTCCGTGAAATAAAACAGGGGGGGCGGGGATGATTTTGAATCCAAACGAAAGCATAGCTCGCGTGACAGTAAATCTGTGGTTAGCTGAATCACCGTTACAAACCCCGTGGTTGCTGTTTGAATCGGTGGTATGCGCGGTATCGTAGAAATAGCTGTTAATGCTTGTTTCGTGCCTTCCTTTTTATGCAAATGTTGCGACGCCATCGAATTAACGAGGCATTGGACAATTGGGTCTCCCTGATTTAATTTAGTTAATACGTTTCGTATACACGTACACGTTACACGTTTATTTTCGTTCGAATCTTTTCACAATTTTATAATTTCCCGTTTTCTTATAATCTTGCAACTATCATCTCTCCTGTTATAACTTCAACTCGTTGCGAAACGAATTACGATTAATTTAATCGATTAATTTATCGACAGATATTATCATCCCTGTTCAATCCTTTTGCTCAAACGAAAGCAATCATTAATTCAAATTATTTGTATTAATGGTTACTTTCAATGAAAATTAAGTAATGCAAATCCAACGAAATAATTTATCAAACCATTACTCCCCAATTCCAATTGTTTGGACACAATCATCCCGTACTTATAAAATAAAATCCCCCGATAGATCAATTCCTGTTGTTAATTTCAATTTCCTGTTCATTCCCCACGATCAAAAACTTGAGATTTCTTACGTTTCCCGGATGACAAGTTCTATATTTTCTCTCTCCCTCTCCCTCTCCCCGTTTTCATTCTCTCGTTACGCGTAAACCGGGCGGATTAAACCGTTATCAGGGAGCCAGAGTCCAGATCGATGGATTCATAAATGCCGCGGCATTCTTTTTAACGCTTGGCTTCGTCCCCTTCCCCTTCCCCTCAGAACGATTCTCATACTCGAATCAATTTCTCTGGCGTCGGTTAATACATCGAGCTTCGAACTGGCCGGTGTTCTCGCCGTGTAATCTCAATCGATCTTTCGAGTTTCGAAGCAAGGGGCCGTGTCACAGGCGTGAATCGGAATTTTACGACGGGACGACTATCGGTTTCAATTATTGCGGCGGTCGGATGGCAGTCGCGTATTCGAACGATATCGGTGTTTGCCTCGCGCTTTCAATAATTCGTGATGTTGATCAGCAGTCGATTAGTCGTCGAACGAGAAGGAAAGAGAGAGAGAGAAGCGGATACGTAAATAATAAAACCGATTAACAAGGGGTGATTATTTTTCAAGCATGGGGGGGCGTCGATCATTTATGAAAAAGGGGAGGGAAGGGAGGGGTTGACGTAAACTTTCTCGGTCGATTTTCACCGTTCCATATTCAACCAAGAATTTACATTTCACCTGTCAGGTGAACGTGTTACACGCGATTTCGCTTTGACGGGCGAACAGGGACACGGATTCTGATAAATGCGGGACGCTTAATCACCGAAACGTGGAAATAGCGCGGCTAGAAAGTGGCCCGTTTCGTAGACGTTTCAGAAAGGTGGAAGGAGAATATTGTATCGTATTCGTTTCCTCGTTGTGCTTTTAATCTTTTTGATCTTTTTTTTTTTTTTTCAAAGGAAAACGTTTTGTCAGGAGGGAATTGCGAAGAGTAATTTTCTTTTTTTTTAAATTTCTTCTCGGCGTTGGAACGGTGTTTTGCACGATGAACAAATGTTATATAGGTATAAATTATATATTGTTCGGTGAAAATTGTAAAGGTGTATGGAAAAATGTTTGCATTTTCATTTTCGAAGACAATAATTTCTCTAAAGTAAATCTCGCAAAGCAATTGAAATTTTAATCGCGATTTGAAAATATATTGTTCCCGTGAAAAAAAGAATCGGAGAAATATGAATATTGATCAAATTTTATTGATGTAATCCCATTTAGAATAAACGTGTAAAATATTGTCTTACAAACGACATCATGGATTTTTCCTATATTTTTGATATTACTTTTGATAATATTCTTTACTGTTAAAAATAACACTTTTAAACAATTTACTTATAGAAAAAGAAAGAGAAAGAGAGAAGAGAAGAAGTAAAAACGTAACAATTTATCATTTTAATTTGAATCTCTGAGAAAATATTTTACAGAAATTACACTACCTCATTAACGATGAAAATTCAGAGGATAACCCATATTCAACAGGAATTATTTCAAAAATTAAAATGTTGGAAAATTTATTACGCAAAATTCTATATTTGTTTAAATCGTGTTCAAATTTTTTATAAATCAGATCATCTCGTCGTGCATTAATCACGAATTCTTTCTCGAGAAACGAGTACAATATATACAATTTGTTTTTTGATATCCACGTTGGCTAAACTTGAAAGTAATTTCCAGGCTGTTAAAGGACTCGATGCTCGTGGACCTAGTGAAACGAACAAAGTTCGAGGATGTTTCGAATTTCTTATTGCAAGTCGCGGAAGAATTCGTGTCCTTTTTTCCCTTCCCCCCTCTCCTCTCTTTTTGTCTTCTCACTTTAGCCTGCATCGTAGTTTATTTCAAAGACACGTATCTACGAGTTTTCTGAACAATGTACTCGCGGAAGTATTTCCGGCTGGTAGTAGTAGAAGTATATCCGTGCCATCCATTGCGAGGATTTTCTTACGATCCAGTTGCCAGGTATGTCGTATTGACCATCTTTATAGTACGTAATCGTTTGTCAGTACGTCCCCCTTCTATATCCTGGGTCAACCTTTGAACCCGGTTGAAATATTCCGTGTTCGTCGAAGAGAAGCGTAATACGGTGTAATTAGTTCTTTTATACGGATAGTTGTTTTTCGTAAAAAAAAAAAAAAAAAAAAAAGAAAATATTAAGCTATTTATGTCAAGATTTATGTCAAGATTCATTATATGAAACACTGGGAGACAATTGCCATTTGAAAAACTATTTATTTATACGATTTTACATTTTCCAAAATTAAATCCAATTTCAAAAAAATTTTGCATTTTTCACCATGTGTTTTACCGATGCAAAAATACAAAATTTTATAAAAAGAGAAAAAAGCTATAAATTCTCTTTGCGCGCAAAATTTCGCCCAATTTTCTCGATTGTTAATACAAAAATTGATTGGATAGGGCGGATAAATGTATGCCATTTCTCCCGTTTTAACAATATGCCATTTTTCCCTGTTTATCTACCTATTTCGCCCTGGCTATGGCGCGTACATGATTTTTCATTGCGGTTGCAACGATTTCTCCACGATTTTATCATCACGATGGGATTTCGTTTTTAAAAACTTCGCCATGTATTTTTTTAGACGCGATGTAGGCGATGCGAAAATGGAAGAATTATGACGTACAGTCCACATTTCAGTAATTTTTTCCCCTACAGAGAGTCGCACATATGTATACAGGTTTAATGAACATTTAATTGCAACAGCACTTTGTTCCCCTTGCGTGACATGGTCGCGATCTGTTGCTCTTTTTCCACTTCCTCCTGTTTCCTCTTCCTTTTTTTTTTAATTGTCCGCGAGTCTTAATAATAAAAATCATTTCTGTAATTTTATTATTATTAATTCGAGAAGACACTTGTGAAACACTGTTACATTCTATTTTTAAAAATTTTGTTCGCAAAAAAAAAAAAAAAACAATAAGGCGTATATTTCCACAGCGTGTATTTTTAAAAGACGATGATACCGAACACGAGAGTAGTGTTTCCAATAAAGATAAAACTATATCGAACAGAGCTGACATTTTTATTTTAACTTTTTATACGCAACGAATTCAAATGGAAAAGACAAACGATAGAATTTCAATGGAACGGTGCAGAATGTCAAGAAAAATATTCGAGCTTTAACATCTAGGAGCGAAAATTTTTTGTTCAAATATCGATGCTTCATTATCGGTACGAAAATCGAATTTTAATTGATTAAAAAATTGCCTTTTTAAAAATTAAAAAAAGGAATATATAAGTAAAAAAAAAAAAAATAATAATCGAATTCATAAATGTGGCAATAAAATTCTTTTTTTTTCGATCCCTTTTTTTTCGACAGCATTCAGATAAATCGGTTTTCTCGCGAAACACACATTCTTCTCGTGAAATCGAATTTTCGCGCGAAACGATTCGATAAGTCGACGTGTTATAAGACGTTTCGATTATAAGTTTAATCGGACGCAAGGAGATTTTTCGCGCGTCGTCGGATCGCATTCTGCTCGAGTAAAAAGAGGTGGAGATCCCGAGGCCAAGTCGGGAAACTCTCGACTCTGCTCACTGGAAGACATTCCGCGGACTTTCGAGATAAAATGAAGGGAATCTCTCGCTTCTTCGACCTGTATAATAATTCTAGTTCACCTAGATTCTGGTCGTCCACATCGAGGATATCATGGACGCCGTTTTTCCGATTCTTTCAATCTTTCGTCAACTCAAATTTTCGATAACTCGTCGTCGTTATGCTTTGATAACAGGCTTTGTATTTCTGCAAAGCTGATCCAGATTAAATACGACAAAGGTTACGCTATTTTTAATTTTTAATGAATGCTCGAGAATGAGAATTATGGTATAGTATATTTGTACTTTGATCTGTTTCTTTTTTTATCAATAATTGTTTAAATTATTTTTCAAAAGAAATTTATTGTTGTTAACGTTTAAGGTTGAGTGAGACATATGATAAATTTAATAAAAAATGTTAATGGAATAAATGAAAAGTAATATTGGAGGTTGATGAATAGAAGAAGCATCGTTTTTCAACGAGACAATGTTAGGCATTGGTGTATCGATGGAAGCGAAGCAAAAAAACATATTGGACCCTGGCCTGGAATATTCAACCCCATCCGTCCCATTCATCGTTCGGCTCTCATTTGTTTCCGTTTTTACATAACTTTCTTTGATAGCAAGATATTGAAAGCTGCGCAAGTTATTCGAAGGATATTTATTGCAGAATAACACGAAAGCCTCTTATGAAGTACTGGTCATAAAGCTGACTAATAAAATTGCATATAGGTTTTCCATCGTATTAAAATATCAAATGAAACAGCGAAACGCGTCGAGTATTTTTGTTCTTTTTTTTTTTAAATTAGACTCGTTCGTTCTATCGTATTTAAACGAATCAATATTGCGCAATTAAATTAATGAACGTTTGCCACGATTTATCTGGGAATAAATTATATTTGATTATTTACAAATTTGGATTAATCGCGATATCAAATCATAAATTACAACAGAAATCATCCAAATTTCGTTGGCCATTTATAAAATCCGTTTTACCGATTTTTTTCTCCGCGCGGATAACTGGCAAATCAAATAGCCGTCTTCTTGCAGTTACGAGAAGGATTAATCGAGGTATCGCGGATAATTAGTTTGGGTCGGGTTCCGTATTTAACTTCTCTGATATAGGAAACGTTTGACTCGCCAACGAGGAAATAGGTAGCTCATTAAAGAAGAGGGCGGGGAGGGGTTGCGGGGGAAAGCGAATGAAACGGGTGCCGTTTAAGTTCGTTATACGCTTTCTACGAAATTATATACGGTCTAAAGAGTGCGTTTAATCTTTTTCGATACGTGCGTCTGACAGATTTCCTGTTTGACTCCGGTTGATTCACTTTTCGACGATGTATATCGATGATATATCGGGAAAGAAAGATTAAAATCATCCTTTGTCACGTATCCTGAAAAAATGCCGAGTTGTGAATTTCACGATTGCACAAATGTAGGAACGGGAAGCGTTATTTCCCGTACGATAAATAATAATCGAATAGCTGTAACAGAGCTCATAATTTCATCCGACTCGTCGGAAGGGCGAGAGTGAAACGAAATTTCACGCTACTTGCCGACCAAACAGTCTGCCACGCCTCTTCAACGTCTCTCCTCAACTTAAATTGCTATTTAACCATCGCACCTACAGGAATTCCGGTAACTCGATTCCCGGACGGTATTCGGGCAACAACTAAATCGATCCCTCTTCGCATCGGAACGAAACTCGAAAAGAGATCGATTCCATTTCGCGGATATCCAAGCTACTCTCCCAAGAAATCCTGGCCGCAGTATTCCGTTTTTCATTCCGAATGGATGGATGGATGGAAGTCAATATCACGAAACAGAGGGTAGTAACCCTCCTTCCCCTCCGCGTCTGGTTAAACCGGAATCGAGTCGAAAGAAAGGGGAGGCAAGGGGTGAGCGACGGTAGGGATATAACGAACTTCTGCAAGATGTTACCGAATTCGCCGGTTCCGTGGCCGCGGGGTGTATATATATATATACAGTGATTAAATTTCCTAGTTGCATTGCCACGAAGGGTTATATCCATAGGAAATTTAAACAAGGGCTTTAAGGAACGGTCTCTCGTCGTTCGCCCTCCCTCCCCCCTCCTAAATATCGTTTTTCCCTCGGTTGCGGTCTCGTTACCGTGTTCCAGGCAAAATTCAGCCCCCGGGCCACGACACGCTCGCCGCGAATTATTCATGTAGCAACATTTCATGTTGCCTCAAAGTCTCGTGATTTTGCAACCTGCCCACCCACCCTCGGCCCACCACCCTACTCTACCTCCTCCTTCCCCCCTCTTTGTTCCTACGACTTTCCTTTTCCTTGCTCGCCGGTGACGTTATCACGATTCCTGGTGAGTGGGAGGCAAGGGGTGGAAGGAGGATGGCAAGCATGTTTTCCTGCTTATCGCTCTTGTCGGTGGAACCGCGAACAACCCGATTAACATTCGTTGCGGAACAAGCGAGTTCCGCGGGGATGAAATTACTGAGATTAAGACGGCGGGGGCAGGGGGAGAATTAAACTTTTCCTTCGCCACCCTTTGCTTTCCTATCTCTCTCTCTCTCTCTTTCTCGTTCTAATTTCTTGTAAATCGAAATTTACGGGGGAGAATCTTGGGAAGGAACTCTGCGTGGTTGAAAGTTAAAAATGTAAAACGTTGTTCTTTTCTCTTTCTTTTAAAAAAGTGTCGCTTTATCCGTTTATCGTGGGAGATTTTATCGAGGGAGTGAATTAGGGTAAAAGAAACATAAGATGAAGATGGACGGAAACTTTTTATACGGCTGGGTGTTGTAAAAACATTTGAGAATTGGTTATGGAAATGTTTGTTACAGCGGATGAAGTTGACGTTAGTTATTTGTCGATAGTCGAGGAAAAGTTTACGCGTGAAAAGTTGTGCTCTCGTATCTCGGGGAGGGGGATCACGTTACAAACGATAGTTGGAAGGATTTTTGTTGTCGAAAAGTGGGATGAAATAATTTTTCGATATATTTCGATTACAGTGCCGTAGCAACGTCATCTTTGTTGTTATAATAGTCGTCTGCGCGATATTAGTTTTACATGTCGTTTAACTTAATAAACGTGGCGCATCATGCGGGGGCGAGAATGAACTCGCGAGAGGTCAATAATTGAATCAGCGGAAATTGCTTTAATGCAAAGGTGAAAATAAAATTTGTAAATTAAATTTCGCTTTCGGGATATAACGTCGAAACGGTTTTAATTTTAATTGTATGATAATACGGTTTTGTAAAATGGATTTCTGCAGCGAGGGGGACGTTGTTAAAGCAAAAAGTGTGGAAATTGTTGTTGCAAATGGTGCAACGTAATCACGAAAAATAATACAGAATTTCAGCCCGGTAAGAGAGTTTTAACGATGTCATTCACCGGAAATATCTGTCGATACGCAGAGATTGTTTTTTAATATTTATATAATCTTCGAATGCTCCAACATTAATTTACGGTTCTCTGAATTGTATGTGGTATTAAATTTTTTTTTTTTTTCGTTAATTCGTTATTTTACAATCAACATCAATTACAATCGTCGTCGTATCAAAAATATTACACCGAGCGAGATATAAAAACTACGATATAAATTTTATAATGTTAATATTACAATCCAATGCGCGTTTGAAATATTTATAAAGAATAAAAATCGAGAACGTACACACACGAGATATAGAATCCGAGTAGGACGGTCTCGGTAAACCATCAATATTTTATTTTAAACGCACGAATTTCCGAAAAGCTTCATTCGCTTTCCGAGGAGAGAGGGAAAAACAAAAAGAAGAAGAAGAAGAAGAAGAAGACGAGACGAAACACGGGGAACGGCAGATGCAGGAAATCTGTTTGCTCGATAAATGGCTGAAAGCGTGAAATCCTTGTATCTCGAATCGAAGCGGATACCGCCTTATCTTGAAAGGCACAGATTTTTCCGACAGCTGTCGATCTTTTTTTCCGACAGTTCCTGACTTCTCTCCTCTCCTCTTCTCTTCTCTTCTCTTCTCTTCTCTTCTTTCTTCCCCCCTCGTCTTCCTTATTTCGCGCCTTCGAACCAATAACGCATTATCCACCAGCATCACCACCACCACCGCCAATATAACCAATATAACCACCGGAATACTGTTTACCGCCAGGATATAGAAATTTTTGCCCGACCAATTTTTTTTATTGCATCGCGTATTACAGGATTAATCAGTTGGACCGATTGACGCGCTAATAAGCGTGATAATTTTGGTCTGGAAACTCTATATTGGAACTCATTTTCATGATGGAATAAATTACGCGGTCTCATTTTTTATGGCGCATCTAATTATTCCGTTTCCGGGGGGGAGGGGTGAGGGGCGGAGAAATTAATCATATTTCCTTTTTCATCGATATCTCAGGGACTGATATAATTACGTTTTTGGACACGTTTTATTTGTTGAAAGAAAAATTTCTATTTTCAAGGTTTATATTTTCGTAGAAATTATTATAAGCAAACAACAACATAATATGTACGAAACGTTTTGTAATCAATGTAAATGTTGTTAAATACTAATACCGTATATATTAAAATATATTACCGTATATATAATACATATTTTGTTGACGAATAAATATACATTTGGAATGTGAATAAATATTTGTAATCATGCATTATAATGTTATCAAGTATAAGTATGTGTTTAACAAAATTCGCAAAACACTCGTTAATAAAAGATTCGCAATTAATGAAAATATATACTTAGAGACACGGTTTGACAGTAACGCATTAAACATTAAAATGTTCCAACGAAAAATCGATAGCTGTGGCTGGCATGCAATTATCCTTCTACAAAAGATAAATCGCAAAATATTATAACAGTCAGATGTGAAGCATGATGTAAATTTACGTGCTCCGTAAAGCGAAACAAAAATATTTCCTCGTGTCAGGCATTGTAGTAAAATTTCTGACATCAGAATAAAAATGAATCCGTGTTCCGTGATTTATTCGGTGGAAACAAACGCATTAACGAATGGAGAAAAAGAAAAAAAAAAAGGAAAAGAAAAGGAAAAAAAAAAAACGTGAGAAAATGTTAACTTACCTGCGCGTCACAGTCATTATTATTCTCCAAGAAAATTATCTTTCTTAAAAGAGACGTCAATTTATTTCTCATTTATTTCTCTCGACTTTAAAGAAAAAAAAAAAAAAAAAAAAGACAAATCTAAAAATATACCGTAATTTATAAAATAACGTAAATATATCTCTAAGATAAATTAGACAGATACAGGACTACGCCTAAAACGAAAACGAAAAGTGGCGATCGATGAGAAGGCGTTTCAAAATAATCCAAAAAATTGCATCTTTGTACATCGGTTTATTATCATAGCGGTACTTTGACACTGGTTATTTTAAGAAAGATAATGTCTAGCCTCTTCGTTATTTCTTATCTGCTCTCTTCCACTCTTGTATTTTTTTTTTTTTTTTTCTTTTTTTTTTCTCTGTTTGTTAAGAAGTCTTGGCAACCGGCCAAGCCGCCAGAATTAAGTTCGGAAGCTACGTTTCTGTACACTCGGTGTTGGCCGTCGTTGAGAGCGGTTTCCACCTCGCGATCATTTCTCTCTCTCTCTCTCACACACACACACATGCATACACACACGCGCTACCTCTCGCTCTCATCCTTCCTCTTTCTCTCTCTCTCTCTCTTTCTCTGTCTCTCTCACTCTCGTCCATTCTCGCTGTTTAGCCCTTTGCTTCTTCGCTCCTCGCATACTTTCTCCTCACACCATCTCGCCTTCTTCACTTACACTCCGTTTTCGTGCACTCGCGCATCTCTTTTCTTCTTCTTCTCCTTCTTCTTCTTCTTCTCCTTCTTCTTCTCCTTCTCCTCTTCCTCCTTCTTTTTCCTCCTCTCACTCGATCTCACAGCGTTCGATAAAAGTTCTTCCGGCCAACAATCGCTCTCGCTTCCCCGTCTCGCACTGTCATTCAAACGTACAATTCGCCACCGCGAATTTCACGCCAGCACGTTCCCTGTGTCCCATCAATTTCTTTTCTCCATCTTCTCTCCAGCCTTTCTCTCTTCCCCTCCCCGTCATTTTCTCTCCACATTTCCCTCCCCGTACGTAGCCCCAGCCACACTTCCAGATCATAGAAGTGTTCTGGAACGCGCGACGAGAAAGAACGCGTCCAATCCAGAAACGCACGTTACAATTATTATTGTCACTTTGTGTGTGTGCTATTTAACGTTCCGATCGCCTGAGATCGATGCAGTGCGAGAGACTGCTTTTTTTTTCTTTTTTTTTTCTTTTTTTCTTTCTTTCTTTCTTTTTTCTTTCTTTTTTTTATTTTTTTATTCTTTTTTTCTTAATTATTGCCACCTGCAGTGTTCGCCTTTGGAACGAAGATCCTTTTCACGGGATACCGAAAGGAAAGGGAGGGCACATTCCTCTTTGGCTTTTTTCGATCGCCTCGTTAAAGTCCTCGATACATCACGGGTCCCTTTGTTCAACGAACAGTCCAACTCGTTCTCGACGACGAGTTATATTCTCGTCGACGAAACACTTGGATTTTTCGAAATTTCACCGTATTTCTCCTCCGCCTCGAGTTCATCGGGAGATGGAGGAATATCGAGAGAGTGGTTTCTCCCCAGACTCCATGGGATCTCGGCCAACAGTTTCCTTCACCGAAACTTTACCGCGTGCCCGACGCGTATTTCCCGACGGACAAAGCCGAATCTGGCGGTTATTCGGGAACTACTCGGAGCTTCCTCGAGAAGTAAGGTGATCCGTTCGAGCTTTGTTCGTTCCTAGCCACGACTGTTCAATGTTCATCTATTCACTTGAAAACCAGTACACCGGTTAATCTGGTTCGTAGCCAGAAAACGTTGTTGAAAAGTGTGTGTGTGTGTGTATATATATATATATCCTCGATAAAACTCTATTTGAACGAAATTATTCGATCGTTCGATATTTTTGATTCGTATATAAAAGTCTTTCTATTTTTTTTCACAATTCTCGTTCGATTCGAAAGTCTTTTCAAAGATTCTGGCACGGAAAAGAAAAGCGTAAAAGAAGTAGAAAAAAAGAAAGAAAGAAAGAAAGAGTTGTGCGAAAGTTACTTCTGCTAAATATCGGCGAAGTACACGTCCGGTAATCGCGTCCTTTTGACGCGTGATCCTCGATGTTCAGATACCTTGTCCATGTCGAACAATCGAGCGTACTCGGATTCCGGTCACCAAAGCTCGGTGGTCGGGGTGAGGGTGTGCACCTCGATGTTCTCGTGCCGATGATACCTGTCCCTTCGCCTCACCGTTGCTCGTCGCGACAACACGACGGTGAGCGCGGCTGCCGCGCCGAGTGCAGCGCCAGCCAGCACCAACATCCCCGGATGAGCGCCAGCGGACAAAGCCTCGGAGACCCTGGCGTCGGAGTCGGTCGCCCTCCTGTCGTTCAGTTCCTCGGCAATCGTGTTCGAATCGGCCCTGTTATTATTCTCCCCGCCGAGAAGCACCGCCGAGCTCTCTCTCGTCGGATTGTTCGCCCTCCTCCTCGTCCAATACTTCTTTTCGAAGGGCTGCTCCTTCGACAACGGGGGGCCAAGTTTCGATAGCTTGAAGAACGAGGAGGTGGCGGCGGTCTTGGCCGACGATGCGCCGAGTTTGCTCGGCCCCCTGCTTCCCCCCTGCTTGCTACCGTCTTCTACGCGATTATCCAAAGTTCCCGAATCGTTCCCGCTTCCGATAATTGACGGTTTTCCATCGCTCGTCGCGTCCCGGCCGACGTCTATAATTGAATTTTTAATCTCCGCCGCGGCGCTCCGATCGACCTCGATAACTTTCTTAGCCGGGTCTCGCTCCTCCTTCCGCCCCGACCTCGTCGTCCCCACGAAGCTCGCGCCGTTTCGTCCCCACGATCCGACCGGCGGCGGAACCGGCCTCGTCGACGTTCCCTCGATCGACGACGAGTCCTCGAGGAGGGAGGGGCGATCTCGATCGGCTCGCGATCGATTCTCGGCGGCGCCCTCGGTGACAACAGATGACAGGTGGACAGAGGCGACGGTGGCTGGGCGGGTAGTAGATGCGTTGGAAGATGCGGTCGGGTTATTAAAACGAGACGAACGTTCGATCGGAGGTGGAATCGATAATGTCGTGGCGGTGGGCGGCGTGATGACGGTCGGCGGGGCAGCGGTGGGTGGAGGGCTAGGCGGTGATGGCAATTCGTACAACGGCGATCCCGACAATTGGCCAGGTGCGTCGCATCGAACGTCTTTGTTCGGTCGCTCGTGCTGCCTCACCCACTCGCCCAGCCAGTAAAGATCCTCGCTGCAATTCCAACGGTTCCCGGCCAAGTCGAGGACGCGCAATTGCGGAAGCATGTAAGGCAGGTCGAATCTCAGGCTCGTTAAGTTGGTCCGGGACAGGTTCAGTTCGACCAAGCTCTTGCAGGCGGACAACGCTGCGTCATCCGCGAGAAGCTGCCTGGCCAGGACCGGGCTTCTCGACACGTCTAGGTACACCAGCCTCTCCGGCGTGGGCACCGGAAACGCCATGTCGCTTTGCTCCTGTTGCTCCCCCCGAAGCGAGGTTAATCCCGCCATACGAAGCTTGGCGAGATTACTCGGCCCACTTAAGGTATTAGCCGGTAACGTTTTAACGGGATTATCGGATAGATCGAGTTCTTCGAGCACCGGTAATTGACCGAGGGCCCCCACCTCGATCTCCTCGATGTCGTTGTCGTTCAACGTCAACGATCTCAGATTGTACAACCCTTGGAGATCGTCCGTTCTCAACCGGCCGATCGCGTTTCGTTCGAGCTTGAGACTGGTGAGGCTGTTGGGCAGGCTGCCCGGCACCTTGGCCAGAACGTTGCCGGAGATGTCCAGCTCCTCGAGAACCTCCAACCGGCCGAGAGCGTCGTCCTCGATGTCCGTCAACCGATTCTCCGAGATGTCCAATATCCGAAGAAGGGGATAACTGTCCAAGTCGCCCCCCCGGATCGTGGTCAATTTGTTGCCGGCCAGCCTGAGCGCTCTGACCGATCTCGTGAGCGCGGCCGGGACCCTGGCCAAACCCGTGCGAGACGCGTCCACGGTTTCCAAGCGTCTACCGGTGCCCAACAGCAACGAGACGTCCCTCTCTTTCAGAGGGTTCTCCGACAGTTTTAGTATCGATAATCCCGGAAGTGGTTGCAAAGTTCCGGAGGCAGCCCGCGCTAAACCGTTCCTCGAAACGTCGAGCTCCCTCAATCTGTCCAGGCTCTCGAACCACCTGGCGCCCAAAACTTGTAGCTGATTCCCGCTCAGGTCCAACTTCTGCAACGAGTAGAGGGGTGTCAACGCGCTGTCGGGCAGATCGGCCAGCCTGTTGTCCGATAAATCGAGAAACTCCAACCGGTCCAGCCCTCGGAACGCGTCCTCGTGCACGTTCGATATCGCGTTCCTACGCAAACTCAACCTCACCAATCCCGCAAGCGTCCTAAAAGCCCCGGCACTCACGTCCGTCAGCGAGTTGTCGGACAAGTCGAAACGCGTCAGCTCGCTCATATTCATCGCACGGCCCACCGTCACGTCGTTCAGCCGTGCCAGATTGTTTCGCGACAGGTTCAACGCTGTGACGCGCTCGAATCCGTGCCACGACACGTTCAAGAACACCAACGAACAGTTCGTCACGGACAATTCGTCGAGGTAGGGTAGTAGAATAGTAGTGGTGGTGGTGGTGGTGGTAGCGGCGACGGTGGTGGTAGTGGTGGTGGTGGTGGTCGTGCTAGTAGTAGTAGTGGTGACGACGGCGGTGGTGGTGGTGGTGGCGGCGGCGGCGGCGGCGATGATAGTGGTGGTCGCGTTATCGGGATCCGCCGACGCATCGCCGGCCGTGTCGTTTACGTCGAAGTACCGTTCGACGTTCGAGGTACCGATCACTTGGAACTCGCTCAACGTTTCGCTCACTTCTAGCTCCTCGAACAGACCGATCACTTCGTAATCGTAGGCACTGTCCACGGCCAGGCTCCTCGTCCTGGCCGGCAATTCCGACAATCCCGGCGCACGTCCGCGACACTTGACGCGTACGAACACCGGCAAGTCCCTCTCCCCGCCGCCGCTTTGATGACACTCGCACAGATCCGGACACGCGGAACCGCTCGCCATCAAGGCGAGCAGTATGAACGGAAGCCACATCGCTTCCAGTTACGGCGGCGTCTTCACATCTCGAACGGCCGATGATTAATAATCCTGGAACGGCTCACGCCGCCACCGCGGGGTACCGCGCGATCTTGGCGAGACTTGGTGCACCGAGCATAGGCGCGCGTTCTCACGAGTTCTCATCGAACGGGCGGATTCGACGGGCCGCCGAACCACCTCCTCGAGATCAACGGGGCTATGGATGCCGCCAAAACTTGCAGTTCGCGAGTATACACCGACGATGCCAGACCGCGAGCAGACTATCGGCCGCGTCAGACGTGATGTCCATACGAAGGACTGACAAACACTGCGGCGCCCGACTCGTAGCTGCACCCGCCTCTCCTCTCCCTCGCCCCTTTCGGCCTCCGAGCCGGCTGTGCGCCGCCACCCTTCCCTCCAACCTTCTCTCTCCTTCGCTCTCCCGACCTTTCCTCCTCCCTCCCTCTTCTCTCTCTCTCCCTCTCACCTATTTCTATGCACCCTATATAGATGTACGCCACCACCACCACCACCATTACCACCACCACCCCGACACTCGTCGCTTTTGCTCTCGAACTCGATAAGGGGCGCGAGCGCGCTTGCGTCCTCTGACAGTGTACCGACGACGAGGTACACTGGTACAGGTAGGAGGTATCCTTGCGATCTCACCACCGTCGTCCACGGCTGCCTCCTGCTTCACTGACTCACTGACTCGCCTCGACTTTCTTAAACTCGATTCCGCGTGCTGGGATTTCCGGGACGCGAGCGAATCGTTCGCCGCCTCCGCGTTATCCATCGCGGCCCAAACCAAACTTCCACTCTCTTCCTCCTCGATGCGCCGTATTCCATCCATCGGATCTCCGTTTTCCATCTTCTCTGCGCGGCCTGTACCTGCGAAAACGTTGACAACACTTTCGATTTTTTTTTCTTCGACTTTCGTTCCTTTTTCGGAAAGAAAGAAGATCGGTGGAAAAATCGACTCGACGATTGGAAATGGTTGGGGGAGGATAGACCGCGTTGCGACGATTAATCGATGATGTTGGATTCATATTGAATTTATTATGGTTGGTAGATACGTGAAAGCGTGTATCGTGACTATTTCTTGGAACGAGGATTACGTACAGTAGGAAACGCAACTAAAACTTTACCGATACACGTCCGCGTACTGCTGGCAGTTGGCTTTCTTAAATTCGATTCGCGTGCTGGGATTACAAAGGAGCTGAGGTGCAGTTCCCACGAAATAAGGTGAGAGGTCAGCTACTTTCCCAGCATGCACGCTTTCTATCTCGTTACGGCGTTTTCGGCCAACACGATTATCTCGCGGAGAGCTTTGCCGCATTGCAAATTTATATTTATATCTTTGAACGCGTTTAATATTTTCCAATATAGAAACGTTAATTTAGAATTTCAAAGCCGAACATCGGACCCGGTATTGACTGTAATAACGGTAAAATAAACATTTTAGAGAATTTCCTAGCTGGTGGTATAATTAAGCCTCCTTTTGCGCGAGGCACGTACTATGAGAACTTCGTATCGTTTGTATAGTCAAAATTTAAACCACTTAAGCCTGATCCGCACGTCTAAGAAGCCATTGTTTTAGCCGGTGCCGGTATAATCCTACTTAGAAGAGAATGATTGAATAGAGAGTACTCGGGGAGACGAAAGGACGAGAGATTTACCGTCAACTAATTTCACATTCTACTGCACGTTGTCATTTTCAATATCATCTGTTTCCCACGTTCCCTTCTGTTATTTCACCGTGTAATTAAAACATTTCGAAACCGTTTAAAGCATTTCGAAAACCTCGATTCCATATCTCATCTTTGACGATTATTTTCGACAGAGATAGAGAGACTTTCTTTCCACCAAATCGAATCTCTTTGCAAACTTTCTTTCAACTTTCTTCCCAACTTTCTCCAAAAGTTAAAAGATTCCGTGGAATCATTGCAATATCGCGTCGAGGTATCTCGAAAAATAAATAAAAAATAAAAGAATACCAATCTTACTCCAACCTTAAGAGATACCATTTCACGTATATTTTCCTGCATAAGTACGACACATACAAGTTATCCTTGGGTATACACGGAGGCAAGCAGAATTTCGACTCCCATAAATTAGTTTCTCCGCGTCTCTAATCTCATGGGAATTACTGTTCTACTTGCCGGACTCACGGATCGAACGTGATCTCCACCACCACTCTTGATATTTCTCTTCGATCGTAGCGTACGATCGCAGATTAAGTTACCGCCACTTCTGGTTAAATACTTCCCCCATCCCTCTCTGCCCCCCTACTTAAAAAGTAGGATTTTCGTTCGATCGTCGGCGAGCCGAACGATTCTCCTTCTTCGTCTCGAAGGATATATCGAGGAGCGGTAAAAAAAAGAACGAAATCGTAATAAAAAGTTGCACAAACCGGATCACCGGATGTCAATCACGGCAAGAAATACGGCGTTGATTAAAAGAAAGGTTCCGCTCGATTAAATGGCGACTCGACTCGCTAATTTATCGTCTCTCGAGAGAGAGAGAGAGAGAGTAGAAACGGTTGTGTCGTCGTAGTTCGCCTTCCATTATTCCGATGAAATATTTCCAGACACCTAGGATGAAACTTCGCTCATAGACGCCCCCTGTTTGACGGATTCCTCTGGCTTTATACACTGGCTCTAATATCTCACCGACGTACGAAGCTTAGATTTATGGATTTCGGTGGTCTTGGTGAGCTTTGATCATGGACAATTGTGCATCGTTTATCGCGCCCGATTGCCGAGATTGCAGAGATTTAATTAGAGATCATGAGTGGAGAAATTATCGGGGAAGTAGATATTTTTGTGCAGATTGGCGTTGACTCGTCGTCAATGAGATGTAATGTGAAAATTGTTCGTACAAATCCTCTTTGTTTCGTCAAATGGTTCGTCGATGAATCTTTAATTAGAGTCGATGAAGGGAGAGAAAGGTTGATGGGATATTAAATCACGGGATATACATTCGCATTAAATGGTAAGGTACACATGCTGCAATTATTTAAACCGCGCGTGCCAGTATCTACCTGCCTGCCTGCCTGCCTTTCGCGAGCGATAAAACTACGGCAAACACTCGCCTGCTATTATTCGTTGATGACATTTCAGCTAGAGAAGTTTAAGTTGCTATTGTTTACAGTTATGGATCAACCGTATTTGTTTGTTTCTCCAGTTTGAGTGTAAACGAGCAAAAAATGTATCGATGTTTCCGAACAAGGGCTAATTCGCCGAGAAAATACGTTACTGCCTTATTAAGTGTTGTTATCGCGTGGAAACGTGCCAAGCGCCATTTATTCGAAAGCGTTGTTTCCGCATTGCAATCCTTGTTCTCTCATTCCTTCATGTTCTTAAGAGAATTCATAAAGAAAGAAAAATGAAAATGTTAATAACGACATTCAACGTTGTTAAATTATATATATATATATGTATGTGTATCAATTAATATCGATATTTTTAAAGAAGAAAATCCGAACAATTTTCACCTTAAATATATTCACACGTTTTGTTATAAAGATACGAAAGATGGGGAGGGGAAAAAAAGAAAAAGAAACTTGTCACAATTCTGCAATTTCGCTTTTTCCCGCCGTTCAGATTTCATTTTTCAAACTAAATTTTTCTCCCATGGAGAATGGTCATCTACGCATGCAAAATCTTCGTTCCGTAGAAATTGGAAAAAAAGCGGAGCATACCATTATTTATTTTCCCCCCGATTCTCTAGTTTGCATTTATGGGGGTGGACCATTGTGTTTGAAGAGCTTTCAACCCTCACTTCTACGCTCGCCACGCTGAATATGGTGGAAAACACAAGGTATCAGAGTAGAATAACTGAATCAAGATTTATCCCGGTATTATCGGACCGGTTCGAAACAAACGATTTCGATGACGAGCGCAAACGCTGACTTCAAACACACCCGTTCGATTAAGTGCTCTGTAAATTGACCTGAAAATCCACGTCACTTTAAAGCCGGCCAGTTGCAAACGATGATTTAATCGTTCGAAATGGTCATACACTGGCATTTTTGATACGACAATTTCACGATCGCTTGAAAATACTTCTGCCCGCTTCATCCGTTGGGGACTACGTTTCAAACGTATTCCGACGAATGGACGAGGGTCGTTGTTCTTAAACAACTCATCTGACTCGCGGATCACTCCGCCTCCTCGGGTTAATCTTCCTCCCAATGTATCCAAACTCTTACTGGAAAACAAATTTTCTTGTTGCCACGGGAGATGGAAATAACGCATAAATAATTTTTCAGTATTCGCGAATTCGATATCATTTTTGAAGAATTCACCAATTGAGAATTGTAATGAAATTAAATGATATTTTTGTTGTTCCTGCAAATTGTTTGTGTTTTTAATGCGCGATTGAATTTTAGTTGCACTTAATACGATATTTTTGGAATATGTTCCAAATAAATTGTAAATTCAATATTTGGAATTGAAAAAAAATTTTGTACTTTAATTCTATTTTGAATGAAATATAAATAATATGATTACTTTTTTTGCGAACAATGTAATTCAAATGAAATTTATATAGATTTTATTATACTTGATTGAAAATAGCAAATTTTTTTAATTTTATAAATATCGTTTAAACCGCATAATTGCCTTTAATGAAATATTGTTGGTATAAATAACAAAGCATACGTGCAATTTTATCAAATTTTCGAAAATTACGAGTGAAAGAGAGAAAAAAAAATCGATTCTTGCCGAACGTGAGCGCGATATTTCATGGAATTTGATTATCGAATTTCCTGTTCCCTGATTTAGTTCGCTTCTCTTTATGGAATCCCGAGTTCAGAATTTAAAAGGCACTTTCTCTTGTATTTTTTTTTTCAAAATCTATATTATCACACCATATAGTTTTCGCAAAGCATTATCGTAAAGCACTTTAAAGTACTTTAAAATACAAATTAATTACCAACATTTGATTAATTTAGAAACGATGACTTCCATAAGCAATGGTACGATAATTATTTTCAGAATTATCGTATATTAGAAAAATTATACAAACTTTTTTTACATTCTCCCATGAAAATTTTACTTGAATTTGATTCGAGCTTCGATTCCTTTAAATTCGCGAACAAAGAAATTCTATTACACTTTGAAAAACTTCTACCGAGAAAAGGGTAAAAATATTATTCTATACTTGGTCAATTCAAGATATTTTACAAATATTTCCGAATCAAATTTTCATCAGCCAACGAATTTTCCGATTCAGCGAATGATGGTGAAATCAATCGATATTTAATAAGAAATCTTCTGTATCGAATTATAGCGACGGGGTATTATCGGGTCCAAAGTTCGAGGATAATTGGATTTTCACAAGTTTCTCGGACTGAATTCCCCCCCCTTAGAGATCCCCCCTCCCGTGCTCATAACGTAATAACGATGATAATTGTCTTAATCCCGAGAACTGGCGCGATCATTGGCAACCGAGTTGGATTGTAATTGAGATACAGAGATATCTCGATACTTAATAACGCTTCCTCCCCGGATTACGGATTACTTCGATCGTTGCTTCCAACGTTCCATCCAATCTTCCATCCTCGTTCGAATCGTTGGTCGGGGGCTTTCAATCGAAAATTTCCATATAGATCGGCAAGAAAATCGGCAACAATTCGGGAATCAGGGGGTAGCCAATTAAAGCCTGAGGTTCGTCGCGAGACCTCGAAGCAAGCTAGGTCTCGCAACCCTGAACAAACTCGCTCTATCCTCCCGGTCAGCGTGTATATAAAATTAACAATTCGAGCGAAACTCGTGAGTTTCGCGGTTCCGTGTCACCCTCCCCGCCGAGGAATTAGAGAATGCGCAGAAAGAGAGAGAGAGAGAGGGAAAGGTTTTCGAGTCTGAAAACAGTTTCGCCGACGCTCTGTCGCGCAAAAGTGGAGAAGAGGGGCGGATTTGGGTGGTAGTGTCGGTTTGATAAGGGAAAATCTTTCGAGGCTGCGGCTCTCGGCGAGCGTGTAATTTCGTCGAAATAGAGGAGCGGAATCCTGGCTGGCCGTGGCTGGTTACAAAGTTACTTTTACGATAGCGGCCTGCCCGAATGTAAATGGGGACGACGTCGGTCGAGACCAAAAGGAGAAAATCGGAACGACGGAAAGAGAGAGTGGTTGGTCGGTGTCGTGGAAAAGGGTGAAACGAGGGAAAGAGTGAATGGGAACGTGCCACTGAGGAGGGGGGGAGGGGAAGGCGGAGGAGCAGACACGGAACGAGCGAGCGAGGGAGGGAGAGAGGCGTTGGTAGGGGAGGGTAGGAGGAGGAAGGGGCGGTGGAAGTAAAGGGGATGAGACTGTCGGAGTTTGTAATTGCAACGGCTTTAACGCGCTGCTGATGGCCGATGGCACCCGGGACTGGGGTAATGGTCTGCACCAAATGTCTCTTCTTGCCGGGGAGAGGAGAAGATGTCGGAGGAGAAACGCGAAGAAACGAGGAAAACGGTATATTCCAGAAGACACTCCCGAGGAGTGGAAAAGGGCCACGTGAATGTTCTTCTCTCCCTCCTAACCATTCTGTCCTCTCTTCCCCCCACCCTTCCTTCGTGCCACAGATGTTGGCATCAAACGATATATACCGTGTATTTCTTTACTCTCTCGTCCTTTGGCCCTCCCCCTATCTCTCTCTTTCCTCCTCCCGTCTAGCAACCAGCTTTGATCAGGATAGAGGTCGATACGCGTGCAACGGTGCTTCTAGTCGGGGTAAATATTTAAACGAGGATACAATGGTTCCGGGTGAAATCCTGTGGCAAAATTCAAATGATACTGGATTTAGGACAATTTCCCGCCCCGGGAACGTTGAAAATTTATCGGCGAAATCACGTGAAATTCCCTCCCTAATTCTCGCCAACTATTTTTTAATCAGGATTTTTAATCGAAATCGCGTTTATATGGATACATTTTTATCTCTGTTGATAAAAATTTTTAACGTCAACGTGCTGTGTTTTCGTTTTGTAACGGAATTTCACTCGAGCTATCTAGTTGAAGGTGTTTACAATGTTTAATATCGTTTGGAGCAATATCGTTGGAAGACGTGTCGCCCATTGAGCACGCCACTTAACGCGCAAACATTTAAAGACACTTTTTTCCTCGCTCCTTCCTTCCACGCGAATGTGTGTATACAATGGCGAATTGCAGTACATTCACGTACAAGAGCTGGTTAACACGGGACAAGCTTACCGCTGTTTTTCACCGCCACTTAATCCACGATTAATTCAGTCCACTACGTTTATACTACTTCCTCCTCCCCTCCCCCGACTCTGACAAGGTAAATATTTTTGGCTCGGCATTTTTACGACAATACGAAAAGAGAAGAAAAAAAGGGAACAGTATCCTCTTAAAATTCCTCTTGCCTTTGTCCACGAATATATACGTATTGCAAACTCGACAATTTTTCAACTTGTTACGAATTTGGAAACTACAAGATTCTCTTACGAGCGAAAAACGCTTTTTTCTTTCCTGTGTCGATATCATTCGATAAGTTAAATAAATATAATCACACGTCAGCAATATAATACGATTTTTCAGAAAATTCACGATATCAGAGATATCGATAAAGGCGGCCACGAGGATCTCGAGAATTCGATCGAAGAGCGTGGTGATTTCAACCCTTATTAATTAAATATTAAAGTGGTAATTTCACTCGAACCGTCTTCCTAATGTACGTCGATGGCATGTTTAAGAGTCTTCCTTGATATTCACGCGACTCGGCGAAGTAAGACTTCTTCTTATCTGTGAAAGTAGAACGTGCCGGGGGAGTTGAGATGCGCGGTACAATTTTTTAAAATTCGTGTCAAGCACTATCGTGGCAGGGAGTTGCACCAGGAAGAGCAAGAAGCGCGATCCCGAACGATAATGTTCCAGCATCGAAAGTCTCGAGACTTGCACCGTAAGTTGGGGGACATGTGGGGGGGAATACGTATCGCGTTACGCCGCGCATCAAACTTTTATCGGCCACGTTGTGTACGATCGTGAAGATTTTATATCAGATTTTCCTCACTTTTGCTTTTGATCTCGAAACCTTTTCGCACCTTACGAATTATTATCATTGGCCGGTCAATTGTCCTTCGCCATAATTCGTTTTTTAATCCTCTTTGCAATTTCGTGTACGATATTCTTGCTTTCTTTTGGTTAATACATTTGATAAAAGAAAATTTTCATATCTTTGATCGGTAATATACGAGATATTTATCTGGAGAAATTTTTCACATCGGTGAAATTAAATTAAATCGGTTTAATCAGTTGTATCAATACATATTATTATTATTATTATTATTATTACTATTGTTATTATTCTGCTCGAGTACAACGAATAAAAAGTTGTTTCGATAAAAAAATAAAAAAAAAGTAGGAAAATGTTTTTTGCTCGAAGCTTCGGTTTCGAGAAATTTGAGATTAAAAATTCGTTGTATACATCGCGTGTATCTGACGATATCCATTTCGTTTTACAGTTCCACGGTTTCGATAATTTTTTAAATTAATTAAAGAAAGAAAAATAATAATTATGTTCCCTTGTGAATATAAATTTGTGAAATTTTTTTACAGGAGAAAAAAAAATATTTCGCGTTATATTACAACGTGATTTAATATACCGTGATTGAATTATTAATCAATCCAGACATTTTCATATAGAAAGTCAATTTTTATTGACAACATAATTCTTCGAAGATTAATCTTTTGAAAAATAATTGAGCAAACGTTAAACGCTCATACAGTGGGTGGTGAGAGGATTTGTCAAAGCTAGATAGATGCCATAACAGTGTAAGGATTAATGACTCAATTTCGTATTTCGCTTATCTTTACCGACCGAAGGGATTAGCGACTATTATTTGGAAAATAATCGAACATCGATCAAGCTGGACAACATTTTGACAAGCTAATTTATCAATCATCCATCAATAGGATTATAGGATGCAACGAGGAGGGAAATAAACTTTCACAAGAATATGGAATAAATAATCGTAAGATCTGGTCGTTCGATAAAATTCGTTCGTGGAAGATGGAATAAAAATACTATACCGCGAGACTTAAGATTAAAACATCTCTCGTTGTAGTTTACAAGTTCTAATTTCGAATCTTGTTTACCACCGAATCACCCGACGCACAACGCTTCAAAGGCACGAATAAATTCTCCATGGCGAAACATCTTCGTTATTTCGATTTACACTTGCCTGTATATATATATATATATACGTACGTAGCTACATTCTCGAACGGTGAGGTCTGGAACGAGGCGTTCGCTCGTTTCGCGGAATTCGAGGCGAATACCTCGTTGTTTTCCATCCGCTGGAAATGGATACCCTCGCGTATCCTTTTTTGAAACGGTTTCTATTTTCGTTTAGAGCTACGCCCAGAGTCTTATATCACATTTACGGTTCCATACGGTTTAATGTTTACCCCCTAGACCGAGATAACGCTTTATTTCTGTCTCTATTCGAAGTGACATTTGGAAATCCGCGGTCCAAAAGATTTCTGCCGTTACGTTTCTGGATTGAAACTCGCCAATGTTGCCAATGGATACCAAACACTATTCCGTGATTTAGCATTTTTTTTATGATTGATGATGATTTAAATTAAATTCTGAATTTACATTCCAGGCTCTGGTCCGAATCTTTTTTTAATCGCTAATATAATATAATCGATCATTTCGACTAATTCGATGCAAATACATTCGTTCGTGTATGTATATTATAATTTTTGAACAATTAAATCTATGATTATCATCTGTAACAGTTTCGAAAGAAGGAAAGAATGATCGGCAGATAACGAGGAGGGGGAAGTTCTTTATCGAGTGAAAGATATATGATATGGAAAAGTACGGAATATATCGATTGTACGTGTTCAAACGATGGAAAGTTCGATTATCAATGGCGCGATTCGTCAAAATGTATTGCGTAATAAATTCCGCATTCCGCAGAGAAGTAATAGTCTCGATAGAAGAAGAGATCTCGATATTCTTGCTGGATCAATTTTTTTCATTTTCTTCTACAATTTTTGTTCTCCATTCTTGTTTTTTTTTTAAGGAATATATAACGCAGATGCACAGTAAAAATACACAGCGCGTGGAAATTTCCTAAATATCAGGATATCGTTAGTCGTCGCGGTAATATTTGCATTTCATTTCTATCGTTTTATATACATATTTGAAGTGTTTCGAGGCTTGGTTAGATATTGCGCACCGTGACAAAGATTTGATGAATCTAGGTCGTCGGAGCAATAAAGAAATGGCACTTCTCTTTCGTATTTTAAATTTCAAATTGTTGACTACGCTCTCCAGGTTACAAATAAAATCCCACTTCTCATCTCCCTCTATCGTTCGCCCTCTCCTCCACTTTTTTCCAAGTGTAAGATATTTATCTCGTGAAATTATAATAGAAGATTCTATTAAACGGGAAATATCCGACATTTCAAAGGGAGAAAGGATCTCTTACTAGGCAATGTGATAAAATGTAATAAAATATGGAAAGAAGAAGAAGAAAAGAATTTTCTACGGAATTGGATGTAATTATTAAAAATTTTTTTGCCATCATTAAAATGAATAATATATATATATATATTCGATCTAACATATTTCATATCTTATTATTTTATTACTTGTTAAAGAATCTATCGAAATTCTTTCGTCTTATCGATGAAAAGGCATGTAGAAGAAATTGAACGTCGAATCACCGAAAATTATGAAAATTATTACGAAATTCTTCCATCTACCGTTAACAAATTAAACAACTGGAAAATAATTGGAATAGCCGAGTCGAGTAATCACATCCTGTATTTATTACCCGTGCAATTTGCAAATTGATCGAATTACATCCCCTCTCGAAATAAATCAAGCATATAATTACGAAGAAAACCGAGGAGAATCAGTTTTCACGAGTATTATTACGGAACTCTTTGAAACGATATTCGAGCAGAAATCGAGAGGCGAATAATACTCGTCATTGAGCGTCATTGAGGGGTAGCGTGAGGAATGGAGGGAGGGGAGGAGGGGGAGAGTGAATTTTTATTTCGACGACCGATCATTTTATAATATAATAACGAAAATGGATCGTCGCGATAAAGGAAAAGAAAAAAAGATTATAAATCTGAATATCTTTTTCGAGATTCAGACCTCGATCTCTCGACGTTCGAAAGCTCGGTCGGAGGCACGGTGGAACACACGGAGGAAGGAGGAGGAAGTGGGGAGGGAGGGGAGAGCTATGGAGCTCTAATGCGCATTCTACCGAAAGACAGGTCTCCGGCTATAATGATCCACGAATTCGACGTTCAAAGGATCGTGGATGCACCGTGCTACGTGATTGTAAGCCAACTCACTACACGAATTCCGTGAGTTCTAGAATGCAAAAGGCGAACCATATCGTAGTTCAGGCAAATATGATCCCTACAGGGCGAGGTATTCCGTGCAAATCCGAACAGTGAATGCGTATTCTGTGCAAAGCCTTTCGTGCAAGGGATAATTAATATATTGTTGTGAGTTGGAATGTTCTTTCTTTCGAATATTTTGATTGTTTGATCGTGGAAACAATCGGGTAAATAAAATAGGGAAATTGTGCGAGATAGTTAATATAAAATTATTTTTTTTATAGCGTTTAATCGAATTATTGCTCCCTCTTTTTCTTTTTTTATTATTTACCGTACGTATTGATTTTATCTGTGGATAAAGTGAAAAATTTTCGAAATTCTGATTATATCAAATATGAAACGTTTCGTCGATGAAAAAAGTAGATTCGATGATGGAGCCGGTATTTATAATTCAATTGACGTGAAATGTTTCAAAGTCGACAAGTTGGTACATCCCTAACGTGGACGAGTAAATTGTTCGATGATATGGCAAGGGTATATACATACCGGTTTAAAAATAACAAATAGAAAAGATGGGTATTTTTATGCGTTTTTTAATTAAAATTCAAAGGGCTGTACGTTCGTATATATTGCGTCGATATTATACTCGATCGTAAATTTCGTAAAATTACAAATTCATTACGTCATTACGATATTTCATCAAAGTTTGTGCATACGATGCAGAATTTAAAATATCTTTATTGTTATTACATATCATATTATTATTCATCAGCCAATTACATCGCCCAAATTATCAAACATTATTTATTTATTTTTTCCTTCTTCAAGATTTATATTCGTATTTGAAAAATTACCTTTTTTTATCATTTATTTCTCTTCCTCTTGCTCTTCCACGTAGACACGATCCAACTATTTACCAAGATTTTAATATCTGAGGCTGCGAGGTTAATCGTTGTTTGAACGGAGCTTGTAGTTACGCTGTTGCAGTTTCTAATGAACGTGGCAAGGCGACGGATCGACTTGCCTTGCTATATCCACGGGGTTCGCGAACGATGGGGAGTAAAAAGGAGTCAGTATCTCACGGATGATTCACGACAGGCAGAATGGAGACAAGTACAAATGTTGGAAGAAACGAGGAAGGAATACGATGCTACCTGGGAGGGCCATTTGATATTTCTACGCAAAGTAGCTACGTTGAAAACGATCCTGAAATAAAGGTAGAGGCGCGAGGGAATCATGCTTGCAAAGAGTATGCGTCGAGGGTGCATCCTTCCGCTCGCCATGCTTTTACACGCCTCTATTTACGCGTATATATTGCGTAAATTTGCTCCCTTTATTATTTTTTTCTTTTTTCTTTTCCCGTATAAAATTGTAACTTATGGAGCCACTTCGCCGCCATAATATTCCTACGGAATTATCATTTGAAGAATTATTATTCCTCTCGGAGAATCATTTTACCTTTCTCAACTTTTTAAATTACCTACAAATTCCTTTTTCAACGTACAATTTCACATTCACGTTACGCATAAGGAAAAATTCATCTTATATAATATCATCTGAATCTTTTAATATTTCGCCAATTCAATTTTATTCCTTTCTTTTGACGTAGAATTTACTTAGATGAGTAGAGTAGAATGCGACTAAAAAAAAAAAACTAAATCTTAATCTCTGGATCAATTTTCCCCTCAAAATTGACGAATGGCAAGTAATTTTTCAATTCATCGAATCCAATACGTGTATACAAATAATTTTTGATAAAGAGCGAAACATTTCTTTCGAAAATTATTATCGCGAAATTATTTAATTCCCAGGAAATGTAACGATATGAAATTTTAAACCACGATTTCGTGTGTACGATACGCCAAGAGTGGAAGCCATTTCCAGTTAAAATACCTCGTCTCTGCCCTTTTTCTTGGCTCGGTCCCCGATTTTCCTCTTTGCCGGGTTTCCGCGGGATGCCGCGGCTTCCGGTATTTCGCAGTTTTACATCGCGACCAACGGCAGGAATCCGCAAAATTGAGAGCGGTGCAAGTCGAGTGAATCGCGCTATTGAATATGGCGATGCGGCTCGTATCGAATTCCCCAGGGCTCTGTATTATTTTCTTCGTCGGTTCTATGGATATTCGCCCAGGATTTATTTTTTTCTTCTTCTTCTTTTTCTTTTCTTTTCTTTTCTTTTTTGTTTATAGGCGATAGAGAAATCGTAACGAGACGGATACTTACATATTGGGATTCACCTCCATTTCCGTTCCAAATACGCCGCGAATCTATTTTTCTCGTTGGAATGGAAACAGGCATTCGCTATCGGGAAGATATCTCTTAACCCCACCCCTTCAAGAACTACCGCGCGAAAACTCGGGTCTCGCGAAAATCAGGGTTGTATTCGAGATACACTTTTATACGTATATATATCGTCTTGTGTTTTCTCTTCTCCTCTCATTATTTTTCTTTTATAAATTGATCTTGTAATTAGAAAATGTAAAAGTAGGAAGAAAGGTGAAAGGGAAAAATATGTTTTTCATATATTTCATTGCCATTATTCAATTAGAAACCATTTTCGAGATCGAAACGAAAAGGAAAAATTAGATTGCAATCTCGATCGAAATTGATTCACAACAGTGTTCCCTAGATTGACTAAACCAGATACACACACTGTATCCACTTCCTTCCCATAATCGAATTCTTCCTCCCGTACGTACGGACTCATAAATCTCATCACACTTTACATTTCACCCTCCGCTTCCTTTTTTTTTTTTTTTTTTTACGACGACGTAACGCCATCGCGCCCATTTTTCGTCTTCCATAGACCTTCCGGTTCCGCCTCGTGTCCTCTCGCTTCGTTCCCCTGTCGTGTCTCTGATCCTCCCTTTACGCCATCCGAGCGCTAAAATTTCATCCCTTTAACATTAAGTTCGACAATAAAAAAAAAAAAAGAAAAAAGAAAATAAAACAAAAATCGTCCACGTCTCCCTTCCACATCCGTGTGTACTTTACACCCCTTCGACTCCTCGTAACACGTCGAACGTTCAGAGAGAGAGAGAAAGGGAGGGGGAGAGATGTTCCTTTCTCGCTCGACTCGTCCACGATTTTTCCTGATTTTAGCGGTAGATTGGTCGAGGGCCATTTCGCGGTCGTTGGGCACTTGATGGATCTTTCGGGACACGTCCTCGGTGATTCCGGTTTACACGAGCCAGCCAATCCACCGCCACAGTTTTCTCGATTAGGCGAGGCGGCCAAGCAACCTTGTTGTAATTCCTGCGCGCGATTGGCCCTGTTGTTTTTTCCTCTCGGGTTAACGCGCCGCCACGAAACTTTTTATGCCCCATAAAATCTTTATTCCTCATGCATTTTAAACGGCATTAGTCGCTGCTCCGATCAGACCAACATTTCTCTTCACCTCCCGCCCCCACCTAATCAGATCAGTCGGCGAATAATGGGGTTTAGTCGTTCGGATGATTCGCCTCCGCACGGATTGTTAAAATGAGTGAATGGGTGGGGTTTCAACAGTTTTCAAGTTGGCGCATGGATGATGTTTGTGTATATAAAAGTGTGGAAATTTATGCAATTGAAGAGAAATATATATATATATATATGTTTTTTAATGAGTTCAGCCTTTTGAACTTGTGAAAATCCGAGTGAAAAATAAATTTTAGTGTGGAAGCAATTGAAACAAAATGAAATTTCGAAGAAGATATTCTTCTTCGTATTCGGGATTTTAATTAATAAAATCGCATCGATCTTCTCTTTCAAAGTTTCTTTGAATTCAACGAATTTTTCTCGATTCAAATGACACTCGATGCTGAACGTTGTATGCCACAATCAACGATAGAAATTTCTATTAGCGACGTGTCGTTTGGAATAACGGATTTGCAAACTTCGTGTGACGTTGTAGAATACAGATAAGATGACTCCTGTACACGCTATCTCCACTACAAATTAATGTTACGGAGTCGAGAGTTTGAAATTTGAATGAAATGGGAATACGGAATAATTCGGATCTTTGGTTTGGTTAGTTGTTGGTTTATTGAATCGCTAAGGATTTACACTAAGATTGACCCACTCTGTTAGTTTGCATTCTCGGTTTACAATCTCTGATCTGATTTTATATTCTCATTGAATTTAACTCGAGATATCTATATATATATATATTTCATGGAATTTTATATTGATTTTTATATTGATTTTGCGAGCTTTGGATGGACAATTCTTGGATGGACTATTCTTAATGGACAATGGTGATGATTTATCACTTTACTTTGGTCTGAAGAAAATTAGTCGAAAGTTGCAAGAATGGAAATTTAAAAAAAAATGTATAAAGATTTATATTTACACAATTAGAACAATTCTCGTCACGTTATCTATCCTAAGATCTTAGTCGTTGCTTTAAGCGTCTCCAACGTGAAGAATACAAAAGCTCGTGTAAAAATAGAAGAGGAAGGGATTGCAATTTTTGGAACTAACATTTCTAGAAAGAAACGAAACAGAGAGAGAGCTTTATGAAAGGGTCGCTATCCGGATGGATGAAATCGCTTCGCCTCTGTTCTTTCTCGTCGTTGCTCCCGTAGAAAACGAGTATTCCTTTCCATCATCTCGACATTTTTTACCCGGTCCCTTGTGCTTTTTCCAATTGCCTCTCCTCGATATTTTATGAACTCGCTTATATTGGCTCAATGCCACCGCGAGAATACTTTCTCCAGCGTACCAACATCTTACGCGTCAATAAAAATGAGGGGCCGCGATAAAGGGCCGCCATTTCTCGCGGATACCTATTTTCGTAGAAGAAGGTTTCGAGCCTCTTTTCACCCGTGATACAGTTCGATGAATTTCTTATTGCGTTTGTTATTGGTTATTTGAAAAAGAAAAAATACCGAGTTTATTTTAATTTGTATAAACAGGATCTACGTGATATTTTATTTCTTCTTTGATTTCAAGAATAAATATGACATATGGTAAATATTAATTGGAAGAATCGAAAAAGTAACGGTGATAAAGTTTATAAGAAATAAAATTGGAGAAAATTGGACAAGTGAATTATTATTTAGACTTGATTTCACGTAGCGTACGTTTAGAATAATTAATCTACGGCTCTTTAACGAAGTACTTTCATTAGGCAAATTAACGCAACCATTATTCTAACGCTGGACGAGCATTTATTTCGAGCAATTGAATAATACACGAGCGTTGGTGCGTCGCGCCGCAAATTATCCATTTCCTAATTATTTTTCAAACGTTATTTTTTAAACGTCCACGATGCTCGATCGAATTCGCGAATCCGAAAGTATCCGAACGTGTTGAATGATAACCGAAACGGACAAATAATTGGACGATATGATAATTATATTGTATAATAATTAATACCTTGTTATTCAACGCAATTATCGTTCGAAAATGAGATTCTCTCTCTCTCTCTCTCTAGAGTAAGAGTCAGTAAAAAATTGTAACACGTATCCTCGCAAAGGATACATTTCACAAAGTAAAAACTTTTTCATTTTCGGCACGTGACGAAAAACGACAAAATTTTTCGATTACTCGCGTTTGAATTTTCTGTTCTTTAATTAAACAGCGCGAATCATTTCACAGTGCGCACGGGGGACTGGAAAATTGCGATTCTCGCGTATTTTGTCAAAAGAATAAAACAAAATAAAATAAAAAAAAAGAAACAGTTTAAACACACGAGTTGAAAATCAACACGGCACGATTCCACGCATTGAACAATTTTTTACAAAATCCGAATCCGGCTCGCATTGTTGCATCGCGAGCGAATAGCGGTTTCTGCAAATATATTCGTAAATCATTTTTTCTATCAGATTTGGTGAACTTTATTTCGTTGCGTTCACGAATCACGGTCGTTTTCGACAAATTGGGATGGGATAGCACGGAGGGGGGGGATCCCACGCGTGAGATAGATAGAGGAAGAAAGAGAGCGAGAAAGAGAGAGGGATTACAACATAAACAAAACGTTCGGCCGAGTGCAAATATTTATTGGTTAAACCGCACGCACGTTCGATGTGCTCTAACGAAGCGTTATCTGCGGTCGTATGGAAACTTGACAATCGACTCTAGCAAGTCATTGAATAACACCCTTCCCCCGTTCCCGTTGTACAACTTCTGTCGATCAAATGACACGTTCTATTGGAGGGAATATTTTGCGATGTTTTTTTCAAAACCACAATATATAAACCGCAATTATCACAAAATCGGAGATGGAAAATTATTTGGATTCGGAAAATGAAAAATTGTTCGTATTTCCTTTCCAAAGAAATTTCAAAAAATTGAACACTTTTTAGACTCGATTGCAAGCATGTTTCTCCTTGTAAAAAAATTCGCTGTCATATTTTTAACGCTGATCACCCGAATCGTAAACATCCGTCGTTGAAATTCGTGGCAGAGGAAGGGGACGCAGGAGCGAGATTCGCGTAGATTCTACGTGTCTTGGATCGTTGGAAGGATGAATATATTAATACACAGTTGGCGAGGGCGGGATTACAATTACCAGCGAACCGCGCATTACGACGGTTACAGAATTTCGGACGTGAGTCGAATTCACTATCTGCGGATTACCAACAAGCCACCGATAGTGTTTCCTTGCGATATATTCGTTGTAATCTGCCATTTGACCGGCGAATGCGGTCAAATGGTTATGTTTATGTTATTAATTCCATTGTGTATAGTTAACCGAAACCCAATTCTGCAACAGATGCTATCGTACGCGCACAGTTTCGTGCATCGAAACGTAAGCATCTGTTCGTATTCGGTTCAAATTTTGATAATAATAAGAATCCATCGAACGTAACAAATTTTCGTTCGAATTTTCGCCTCTTAATTTACGACAGATGGATAATTTAGATTGATGTGGAAATTTCGAAAGACAAAGGTTATTAGCCTGACTTTTTTGCAAACTTGTATCAAATTGCACGAGCGTCAAATTACACGAGGTTTCCCTTTGAACGCAACCTTGTAAATAAACTAATTTCTTTTAGGAAGGTAATACGGTTTTACCAAAGAGTATTACGAAATTTTCCCCGCTGCCCCACAAACGAAAATTTCTATCTTTATATCGCATCGTAGTTATCACAAGTGTTTTTTTTTAATAAATATAACATTGAAAGAATGGACGAAGAATGAGAAGGATTTTGATTTTCGATTGTGCGGCTAATTGTAAAATACGGAAAAAACGAGAGGTACATACGGTAAATATAGGATACTGATACGAAGGACAATGGGAGGAAAAACTCGTTACCGGATCCACGGTTTTGTTATGCACACTTTCCCGCATGCCGGAGTATGAAGTTCTGACAACCATTAATTTCCTCGTACTCAGTTTTACCCCTTCCTGTCACTTTTGAACCATCGTTGGCGATATATTACCTTCTTTCCTGTCCAACGCGCTGACGTCCGTTGCATACGGTTTTTTTTCAATCCTCCCGGTAATTAATTGATACCGGTATTTCGTTTTCTCTTGTAACACACCGTCCGTATGAAACGGATTTTCGGTGAGAAAAAGAAGAAGGCGAAAGATCATCTCCTCCTGTTGGAGAACGATAAATTTTCTGAATTTATAATTTCTTTTTTATCTGAAATATTACGCCCAAGTCGTTCGAGGAAGAATACGTTGAATTTCAACGGGATATCTATAGAATACGTGGAAATAGATAAAAATAAAAGAAAAAGTACGGAAGCAAGAAAACTTAAGAATGGATACAAGTGTATCAAGAAGATGGATGGTTACGCGATGTTTGCGTATCTAAAAGATGATATAGTCGTGATGTGTACCGTATTAAAAATTTCCTATGCCCTCGATCTTTTCGCATATAAAAATATCTTCGATGCCGTAGGAAAAATCCGATATCGAATGTCTTGATTATTAAAAAAATCACCGCAAATCGAAAAGATCTACCTCGTTAAATACGATACGTTATTCTTACTTCCCTTTTTCCTTTTTTACTTATTTTTACCAACGAATCGAATTCGACCTAATTCGACGTCGTATGCATCATCAGTCTTCGCATTGTTCCCATATCACAAACTAACCCGATAAATTAATGAACTTTCACGCGTGAAGCGATATTTCCAAGAGTACATGCACCGCTCCTGTAATCTAAACAAAACAAATTTCGTCATCTAGAAATTAATTTACGTACGATTTCTTTCTTTCTTTCTTTTTTTAATTGGACGAATGAAAAAATAAAATACCCTTAATCTCCATTTCTACGATATTTAATCACAGCATTGCCCTTCGAGGCGATTGTTTCCTACGATTACGGTCGTTTACAGGGTGAATAGGGAGAAGTTTATCACCGATGCGGGAACCGGCCTAGTTTCCACCACTGAATATATTCAAAGTTGACCGATCAGCATATGCACCCGGCCGCTGAGGTATATCGGGAAATTGTAGCTTTTAATGGAATTGGATGGACTTGTCAGTGTTGGATAAATGCTAAGACAAGAGCTCGGGTTGATGTTTATAAGTTTGGGAACGAATGGATCCACGGGGAAAGTTTTATTGAATCACCGCTAGACGAACTTCAAAACAATCTTTCGCTCGAGATAATTGGTTTCTGTTTAGACCGCTAGTGCGATTTTGGTTCTTGGGCTTTGCCAATCTCCGAAATGCACGTAAAGTTTGATACGAGTTCATAAACTACGAATTGGAGTTTCTGCTTTCTTCATGGGAAACTCGGCCGCTGCTGGTATCATGATTTTTTAGTATCACCGCGGTCCTTTTTATGTAATATATATTTTTTTCTTTTAAGGGTATGTGTAATTTCATCGGATTCTGATGTGGAAAAGTTTATTCGAGGCAGACGTAATTTGCAAAATTCTTTTCAAAGAGCATTCCTCCAAACGTTTCTTGAAAATGAATATAATATCTTTTATTCACACTTATTTACACTTGGAGTGTTATTCCTCGAAGCAGTACATATAAGAATTTTATTATGAAGTATTTGCTACGTGTTTATTCAACCCGTTAAATTTTTATTCGTTTGCCACGCCGAGCGTGGCATTTCACGGATTCGGATATATTGCAAATAATTTCAAGGACGACGCATTTCTCTCTCGAACGAGACGGTTCTTTGAGGAAGCCATAGAACGCACAAACACCAGGGATCAAACGAAAATTCCTGCTTAACGCAATCGTCCTTATGCAAATCTCGCTTATATACGAACTTGAGTGTAAGCTCATACCTCTGAAGATGTATTAATTCGTGAAGCGATTTTCATCTCTTCGTAATCGTTTCATCATTTTCATCGTGCTCTTACCTGATCTGAAAACGAGATTCGAGTTCAAAATTAAGCGTGGATATAACGAGATAAAAATATCCCTTTTTACAAATTATTTTCTAATACATATTTAATAATAATTTGGAATATTAAAACTTTGTTTGATACAAAGATCTCTCAGTAATGGTCAAAAGGATATATATATATTACAAAGAGAAAATTTAATAAGTGTCCTTGAATAAACAAACTCGTGGTAGTTGTTAAGAGAATTTTCAATTTTCGTATTTTTAAATTTTCAATCCGTCTTTCGAGGGAATGTAAGCACATTTTTTTCCTTTATTTCGATAGGCGGAAGGAGTGATATTACTTTTGCGAAATATTCAAGAAGTCGGATCGCTATTTTATAATATAGGAAGTGTGCAAATAGAGAGAGGGTCGACCTTCGAAGGTAGGAGAAAACGTTAGCGAAACGAAATCAAATTCATATTTCATAGTGGAAAATATCTTACACGTATTTTCCATTACATTTCTCACCGGTGTTTGCATAAGGAATCCGTAAGATATAGATAGTTGTCCAAGAATAATCTTGCGCCGAGAGAAACGATAGGCGAAACTATAGAATCCACGAATTCACCAGAATGAAATGAAAATCTCTCTCTTTCTCTTCCATTTTATCCTCGACTACGTTTAGATACCAAAAATACAGAAGTAGATGATCGATAATTCACTAATTTTGATTTATATACACGTTTCAATACATGTTTTAACCTTTTCACGAATTTTAAGCTTTAAAATAGATTAAAATTGAATGATACGAATGAGAAGCGTTTTGAAGTTAGGAATTTATAAAATAATTATAAATCCTTTTTTATCCAAGTATATATTCTGCGTACAATTTTTATCTTTGGAATGAAACAATAATCGAATATTCCTTGTACAACGTAAATCAATAATATTACAACGGAGAAAGATCGATAATTAATTCTCCCCATATCGATCTACCATACACCATCTCCAATTCATTGTTCACATTTTTTTTATCTCCAACATACACAGGCTTGCGTAAATAATTAAATCTGAATCTCCCCATGGATATATAATATTCATTTTTCGATTCACTGTTACTACGACAAAAGTAAAAAATTTTTTCCCAACTGCTAATTAATTCCCCTTTCATCGACCACGCATTAAATTCATTATTTCGTATATCCCAACATCGTACATAACCGTCATCGAATATTAATTTCGAATCTCTCAAGTTTGAAGAGGCGAGGCTGTAAAATCCGGGGAACAGATGCAATCCTGTGGAAATCCTTTGAAAATCGTTCAACGGTGGATCCGAGCCCAACGATCAAATGAACGAGAGATTCACCATTCACCATTTAACGCGGGTGTATAACATGGTGAATAACGGGTCCAAGCCTCGTAACTTTCCCCTTCGACTTAGTTGTAGAGCGTCTTTAGGACGCGCGCAAAGTTGAAATTAATTCATTTTGCGCCCTAGTTGCGCGCCATTGTACACGAATAACGGCACTCATTTGCGGCTCGTCATCCATATTCATCCGCTTCCGCTATCGCCACTCGCCACGGTACATCCTTGCCTCGCCCATATTGCCCCACTTAAAACGTTCTCACCGAAACCGCCCCATTGCATACAGGGTGTGATCGCCACAACCAGTGTAATCCGTTTTCTTCAAATTCTTGGCATGGTCTTGGTTCCAGATTTTTTTCTTTTCCTTTAAGATTTGTGGATTTGAAGGAATCAGCTGGTTTGATATTTTGGGTATTTAGTCGAATTTTCTTCGATTATTGATTTTCATTGAAAATAATATTAATCAAAGTTAGGAGTAAAGTTTAATTCCTTAAGTTACTTGAGTAATTTATTATTCAATGTTATTATAAGTCGAATAAGTTAATTGTAAACCGAATGGCCGAGGTTATTATGTCGAGGGAGGGGAATTATGGTAGCTACAAATAAATTATTAAATAAATTTGTTATTTAAAGTTATTCTTATTCGAAATTTTTCAGTTCTGAACAAAGTGAAGAATGATACAGTTAAGATTAATCATCAAGCTAGCTTCAAGTAGTTTTAAATCGACGGGCAACAAATATTAGATATATACTTAATTTAATTTCCAAATATTCTTAATAAATTTTTTATAACTAATACCAAATGTATATATAATTCCATATCCTTCACGAGGAACATTGCTTATTAATTTTCAACAAATTATATTTTTGTTTATTCTCTTCATATTCTCTTTATCCGTCAAGATTAATATAATCAAAGTATCCCTTTTTAAATACAGGAAACGAATAAATAAGGAATATTTTCTTCATTGAAACAAAATATCTCGGATGTCGACTAATTAAGCACTAAATAAGCAGAGAAAAAGGAATCAATATCGGATAAATATTGTTTATTACACACACACGTGCTAAATAAACAGCGTGTTGTTATCAACAATAATAAAATAGCTTGAAATTCATTCACGAGACCGGGGAACGTGTAAATAGTCCGATAAATCACGACTGCGATCGTCGATGCAAAATATAAGAGAAAGAAAGAAGAAAGAAGAAAGAAACAAAAAAAAAAAAAGAAAGGAAAGGAGGAAAAGAAAACGAAACTGTATAATACATAATGCTATCGATGCATTAAAGCTTGGTTATTGGTTTCGCGGGGCGTTTCGATTCTATACGTCGTTGACGGTTTGCAATTCTCCCGATGTTATTGGAAATAAAGCTAAAAGGCTATATCTGGAATATTATTACGTAAGAGTATGATCCATTAAGTCCGTTTCACTGGAAGGAATTGGATTCGTGGTTGCAAAGGGAGTTTAACCCCCTTGAAACGTCGTAGATCGTGGCCGCGATCCTTCCTCCCCTCTCAGAGGGGAATATAAATTAAATTTTACAAAGAGGACCAAAGCCTTCGCGTGCAAAATGGAAACTCGATCGTGGCAAAAACAAAGAAGGGTGTTCCCTTTCGCAGTAGGCGTTAAGATTTAACAAGTCCCCGTGTGCAAGTCAATGGCCATGGTGAAAAACGTGACCACGATTCGATATGAAACACAACGTTCATTCCTTGACAAACGTCTTTTCGATATTACGAACGCGAAGTAAAATGTGTTAAAATGTAATTTTAATACAATATTCTATCGTCTCTTGATGCACACACTCCGTGGCACGTTGCCATATGTACGAGTTCATAGTGGCGAGGAAAGATCGATAAAGATCTTGTGCATCTTGTAATCGAAAATATTTATAAAAAAGACCCTAGGAACTTAAACTCCTCGATAAACTTTTCTATCCTTGCAACGACTTAAGCAACCCGGTCGAATCGATCGATCCATCTTCGGTTCCATCCCTCGCAATTTTCAACGCGAAATTTCGATCGTGGATATATCCGGTTCCGTCAAAGCGGGTGAACATTTCCATTGCGGCATTTGAAACGACAACGTGTCGTTCCATAAGAATAACGGCGGGATCCGACGAATGAAGATATATAGTGGCGAGTCACCCGAAGGTGCAATATCCTATGCATTCATACCGGTTCAATTGATGCACTCGAGACAGGATGGCCGGGCACAATGAGCGCGTCTTGTCGAACCCTGCCACCAGATCCCGCCGGCAACTTCATTAAACGCTTTATTGTCCGTATTGTAGATACGTTTGGGGCGGAGAGGGAGAAAGAACGTATCGATAGATATTGTGCAGGTGGCTCGAGGGGTTGGGTGGAGGGGGAGAAACCGAACGTGACGTTAATAGGTAGCGACGTGTCAGAATGTCTCGGTTTTTGCCGTTTCGCGTCGATACTTTTCTCGCGTTAAATCTCGACCAATGCGCTTCTCGCAAAGAGAACCCAATATCATTGGATTTTAATGACTGGTGATCGATTCAAACTTTTTTTCTTTTAATCTTTTCATCATTTCGAATATCGACAGTTTTAAGAAGTTTGGGAATAACGAGATTCACGATCATTTTCTTTTTTCTTTCTCCTATGTAGAACATACGTACGCAAAAAAAGAAAAAGAAGAAATTTCCCAAATTTCGACGAAAACAAATTTCGCAGTTTTCTTCGTAGCTGAGTTTATCGTTCAACAATTTTTTAGCCGAATTTTTTGTTCGAAACAAGATGGAAGAAGATGGAATAATTCAAAAACACTACTCGAAATATTTTCCGTTCCGCGTGAGAACGTTGCTTGTTCGGATCGATTTGAAATTGTGGAAGGCTTGTATCTCGAACTATCCACAAACGATAATAACAATTTCGGACGATCGTGTAGCCTGGCAGTTTACGCGGCCACTGGCTGCTGCATTATGCACTCAATCAGCAACCCAGTTTCCGATGCTTCCAGTAAATATATCAGGTCTAACTTGATCAATGTGCATATACATTCGCTGAGCAAGTGGAAATTTTGGTTATAATGGAAGTGGCTACACTTGGATTACTTAGGGAAGACGACGACGTTGAACGAACCCCTGTGATGATACGTAACGAGGTTTCGATAAGATCTCTATTGGAACCTGTTTCAGTTAACGATGCAAGTCGTATACTTAGATTGCATCGGAACCGATTTGAATTTATCGCGTGCTTATACCGTTATCTCTATATTCGAATACTTCTTTTGAAATTTATCCTTTCGAAATTCTTCACTTCTTCTTTTTTTTTTATCGAGAATTATTTGACATAAATCCAATTGATTGTACACTCTTTTTTGTTTTCGCAATTAGATAGTGCAGATACTTTACATCGATACAATCAGTATAATGTTATACAAGGTGGTATTAAAAATAATAATTGACGCTGAATTATAAAAATTTTAATCGGTACTGAGAATTTATCATTATCGTTATTATTTCAGTTGGAGATTTTTCATCCCTGAAAATTGTTCTTTATTTTTAATAGAATAAAAAAAGGAAAGGTTATCCGTTAGTTCCTTTTCAATAGGTATTTCTCTTATACACGGAGGATATATAAAGCGAGACATTTAATGTGACACTTAATGTTATACAAGGTGGTATTAAAAATAATAATTGACGGTGAATTCTAAAAATAATCGGCACTGAGAATTTATTATTATCGTTATTATTTCAATTGGAGATTTTTCATCCCTGAAAATTGTTCTTTATTTTTAGTAGAATAAAAAAAGGAAAGGTTTATCCGTTAGTTCCTTTTCAATAGGTATTTCTCTTATACACGGAGGATATATAAAGCGAGACATTTAATGTGACACTTAATGTTATACAAGGTGGTATTAAAAATAATAATTGACGGTGAATTCTAAAAATAATCGGTACTGAGAATTTATCATTATCGTTATTATTTCAGTTGGAGATTTTTCATCCCTGAAAATTGTTCTTTATTTTTAGTAGAATAAAAAAAGGAAAGGTTTATCCGTTAGTTCCTTTTCAATAGGTATTTCTCTTAAACACGGAGGATATATAAAGCGAGACACTTAATGTGATGCACGTGTTTTCGCGACGGTGCGCCACGACGCTTGGCGGAAACGATAGAGAAATGATCGTGCGATCGTGACCGGAAATACGGCGTGCATTGCCGTGCGAGATAAAAAGAACCGCTCACAGTTAAGAATACGAAGAAGAAAGTGTTTCCAAAGTGTTTCGATATGCGATTGAATTTCTAAACGATTATTAATCTGTTTAAAAAAATATGTATTCATAGGTTAATTCAATAATCGTACACGTACAATTATGAAATTTCTGGTGATTACAACACTATAATCAATATTATCTCATTGTTATAATTATCATAATGTTTTAACATCTTGTTCTCTAGCGGAACAATGCCGTCAGGTACTATTCACATTTAGAAATATATACATATTGATTATTGCAAATGATGCATTGAAAAATATAATAAAACGCGAACAAATATAAAACATTGAATAAAATAAAAAATAAAAAATTCTGTCGATCGCTAATCAAATAATACGAAAAAAAAGTCATTTCAACCAAATAAAAATAATAATATTGTCAAAAAATTTTATTCAAAAAACCAATACCGGATTAAATAACCGGATAAATCTATAAACATAGTAACAAGAAAAAAGTAATCAAAAATATATACTCCGATCTGATTTATCGAAAATCTTGTTGCTCGTTTCCTTATTCTAATCAAAAATCGTATTTAAAAACCAAATCACAATAAATCCATAGAACATAATCGATGACATTCCACGTAAAGGATATCTTCTTCAAGTATCCAAAAAAAAAAAAAAAAAAAATAGCGAAACGAACAACGATAAATCCAGAAACTGGAAGAAACAAAACGAAAGGAGAAAAAAAAGAAAGAAAATCCATACTCGATGAGCACAATCGAGGCAAAAGACACCGATGCAATCTCAGTGGCGAATCGAAGGTTGTTCGACACGCACAGGCGGCAAAAAAAAGAAAAGGAGAGGTTGCGTGGACGTAGTGATAAAAACTGGGGTCGTATCGGGGGATGATGGTACGCGGGTGGATAGTAGTAAAACGATGCAGCCGATAGCGACGGGGGTGGTCGGGCGTTTTGTCGCCCGGAGCCCCCGAAAGAGGGAAGAGAAACGAATCGGGCTGGTATTGGCGATATCGGGCGTGGCGCACGCATTGTCTCCCTTCACCTGGCTGCGACCTCATCCTATTACGCATCTGATGTCAGGACAAAGGCACCAAACTGGAAACTGCACGCGCAAACCCGACCAACCCCATTCTCCGTGTAACGGGAATTCCGGCAAACATTCGAGATCCCGGCAGATTATGAAAATATCGACGTAATATCGGCCCACCTGTTTAATCTCTCTCGCCTCCTCCCTCTGTTTGCCTTTCTAAATTTTCCCGATAACATTGCGGGATCTACGGATCAAATTTTATAGGTTTTGTATTTCTAATTTGTATTTCTAATTTGTATTTCACTTCCTCTGCGGAGGGGAGGATGCAATTTCAAGTTTCGAAATTTTGTTTTTTAGATGTATATGAATATCCAGATGTGTATATCGTGTTGATTGTCTCTTTTACATCGAGTGGGAGTAAAATTAATTTCCGTTTTATTCGAAGGGTGATTTTTGACGGGGGTTTGATTAATTGTGTACGTAAAGCTTTCGAATTCGGAATGGAAGGAATCCTAATTGAACGGGGGGCGGCTCGAGCAACGAGTAAAAAAGGAAAGAGAGAAAGAAAAATACCTCTCCAAATTCTTCGAGTAGCAGTTTCATTGCTTCCGTTTCCACTCAAGTTGACATTCGAAGAACTGGTTAGTACTGGTGGAGAACGCCGGGTATACGCCGTTGGCATACCACCCCCGTTCAAATTATTCTTTTTCCGACGTACCGATGTAAGCCACGTACGAGCCTGACGAATTTCGATCTTTCATTCCGGGGACATCCGTTCAACTTTTCTCGTAGTTTGCTCGGCGAAATCGTCCTAGGAATGCGGAAAGAGCCGATGACTTTTCCACCACTGCGTTCTACATACACGCAAAAAAGCATCGTGGTAGAAAATCTTCGATCGATCAAACAGTTTGTTAATTATAGAATTATATATAAGAGTTTCGTCTAATGCGAATTGAATCTTCATTTTCAAAATCACTCTCTTATATTTCTTTTCGATTTCTAGAATCTATCTTTTTGCCCCACGAGTATATTATGTACAGGATTCCGTTGAATAATAAATACGAGCAGATATATATAGGATAATTTTTTATTTATTTTCGAAGTTTTGAAAAAGTGTCAAAAATGTTTAGAATTAATTTTATTTAAAACAAGAACTTAATAAAATCTAATAATAGCACAACGAATGTTCCATTTTCGTTTTCTTTTTCGTCTCTACAGATGAAACGTTTCGAGAAACGTTCATCTCTAATTACGGGGATATATCCGAGGATAGAATTTCGAATCGGTTGAAAATATTTATAATTCGCTTCCTGTTTCGATACGTATGTTTCATACGAAAGTATGCTTGAATTGCTATCGGAACGTTGAGCAAAGTAATATTGTGATTAATATAAGACACAAAATTGTATATTAATATTTAATCGATTTAATTTAATTTTAATAACATCTCTTAGCTATTCTTTCCTGCGAATTAATATTTCAATAATTTTCTGTTGGATTGGTGTATCTTAACAGATACATTTTTATTTTATATATCTATTTTATAGTAATTTATGAATCTTCGAATTAAAAGAGATTGATTAAATATTAAATCGAGCGAATTGATTTAGAAATTTTAATCTTTTTTTAAATATTGGAAGATGATGCAAATAATCTATTAGATTCTTCTTCAAAAATTCCCATTCGAACATGGAAAAAATGTTATTCTACTTTTTTCCTTCTTATTTTTTCATAAGAGATCATTCATTCTATGCTCTTCGTTACTCGAATCCTACAACAAAATTTTTCCAAATTTTTCTTCTCCTTCTTATCTCTACGCTTTTGCCGAGCGAAACGATGATCCACTCGATTCGAAAACTCCCCTTCCCAGACTACAATTAAATCCGATTGACAAATGAATTCGCGTCGATGAATCACGTTTTAGTATACGCGTTCCCGGTGTATCGCGTTACTGATTTGCGGTCCGGTTTAATTAACGGGCCAGGAATTTCATTATGGCAGAAGTTCTGCCGGCAGAAATCGCGCGTCTGCGGTCGCGGTTAAATAGGATGCGCTTCGCCTCGACCGGATGTGTTCTTTTTCTTGTCACCTGGTTATGCCGTGCGGTTTCCCAATTGTAGAGACACGCGTGCTGCCGCCACCGGCTAGAACGGTTCCCGCATAACGGATGACGCTTTCTTCCATTGTTCCGTCCGCTCTCGTGAAACAGGGACAATACGATGCTTTCTTTAAAAGGAGGATGTGGTTTCGTTGGTGTTTTATTACGATTAAACGTGATACTATATGCGGGGATGTATGCGGAAATTTTTTTATCTTTCTGGTTCGAGTCAAGTGGTAATTAGTCATAGAAAATTTTATCTTAAGGATATTGTGTTATGGTCGTTCGAGATGATGAGATTAATAGTTTAAAACGATCGTTTAAATTCGATTTAGAAGGAATATAGAAGTATATTATTGTTTGGAGTTATTGTTTAATTAGATTCGTAAATTAATTTCCATTTAATTTTAAATTATTAATGATTATTGATACGAGTATCAAGGTGCAATAAAAAGGCTTCACCTGAAACTTGGTCGTTATGAATAATTCATTAAGAGCTGCTTGATAATACTTTTTTGTCCCGCTGTGTATCCTGAACTGGCATGAAGTAACCGTAGATGTTTGGGTGTTACGGTGTTAAAATCATAAAATATTAAAATTTTAGTAGGAAAACCACTCTACGGCTAAAAGGTTATTAATAATGTTATACTCACGAGAATATACCGAGTGTTTTATAATCCTCGTAAGTAAATGATTAAACTGTAATCTCTGTTGTCGATTCTCGACCGAACAAAGCTCTCCTATCTGTTGTTTATTAATTATTAAATTTTTAACTTGCTCGTTTAATTTTCTCCTTAATCTTCACGTCTTCTTTAATCTCGCTTTCCTTTTCTTCCGTTTTCTTAGCGTTCTTAACATCATTGACGAAATTCTCGATAAGAAAATTTCATTTGATTACGAAATTCATTTCGTAAAATTATCATATGGAAATATTTTGAAACTAAGTCTTGGAAGAAGTCTTGAAATTAACGCGCAACGTTTCGTCGATCGAATTGAAAAAAGAAATAAATAAATAAAGTCGGTATCAATTTTTCCCTCCCCATAACAAATTTACGACCTGTATAATTCACGATAACGAAAAATATGAAAGGCTATCACACATCTGAATTGTTAATAATTCATCATCCGGACTAATCATTTCGTGAGCCCCCATGACACTGTCGTCGCTTTCATGCAATTTGTATAAGACACCACACACGCGACACGCGAATCCACTATTTAATTCAAAGTACCAAGTTCCTTTCCGTCACCGTGCAAACACGAAATTCAACGCTCTCTGTGCAAGATTTATCATAAAACACGCTCCATGGAAAAAAAAGAAGAATCGCGCGACATCAAAGGAGAGTGTAGGTCGCTTTTTATGTCGGGGAACTGAACTGGAAAAAAAAAAAGAAAAAGAGAAACGAAGAAACAAAAGGAAAAGGAGGATATTGGAGGGTAGTAGAAACCATTTTTTTCTTTCAACGTCAAGTGTGTATCCGACTGTTATAGCTTGCGACGATATCGTTCGGCCTCGTGAAAAACCAAAAGTCCATCCTCGATCGGCAGAAGAGGAAATCGAGTTGAGTAAGAAGCGTTGCAACGAAATATAATCGTCGATTATATTTCGAGCGTTCAGCTTACACTCTCGCAGCTCAGCCCCCGGGAAAAGTGTTTTGCTCCTGAATTTTTCATCTCTTCTTCATTTCTCCCCTCTTCTCTCTCTCTCTCTCTCTCTCTCTCTCTCTCTCTCTCTCTCTCTCTCTCTCTCCTCTCTCCTCTGAGCTCGCGATTGTAGGGAAGAACGCGCGCCTCTTTTTGTCGACATAGTAGATTTCCGTGTAACCCGCGCTCCTTCGCTATCCACCCTCTCTCGCCCTCTTTTCCACGCCACCCTTTGCTCCGCCTCGCCTCATCTCCTCGCCACGCTCCTCGGCACAATGAATCCCCAGGACTCTGTGTAGCTGTGGAGCTTAACTTAAAAGGTCCACCGTATCCGAAACGAGCCCATTCGCGCAGGTGTATCCACTTAGTCGGGCGAAAAGGAGATCAGAAGCTTAACAGCTACCTCGAGGTTTTCGCCACCAGTTTATCCCTTCGGTGTATGCGCGTGTGCGTGTGCGCGCGTGTGTGTTCATGCACGTTCTACCTCAGCGTTCGATTCCACGTTGAATTCTGTAGTCTTGACAGATACGTGCGAGCTTGTAGTAATACAGCGAGAGAATATACACGTTTCTGGAGGAGCGTGGTTAGTTGTCGATCGTGGTTTATTTCTTTCGACGTTGTTTTCTTCTCTCCGAGGAGATGGTCGAAATTATTATTCGATTTATATATTCGAAATTGAAATTATATTTTTTGGTTAATTTTTATAAGAGAATATTCGCGTATAGCGCGTAGAAATCGATACTTGGAGGGGGGGGGGGGATGAAAGATTTCCACTCTTTCTAACGTATTAGATATCCTAAAAGGGACAATGTTATCACAGACCCTTCCCATAAGGACCATAAACAGTGACAAGTCGTCCGGAAATAATACTGTTTCCATTCAACCATTCGCCATTGTGTACAACATCCTCCTGGCGTATCCTTGCAACCCTTACATTTTCAGGCCGTCTTTTATTTATATTTATGCTTTCGGCAAAAGGGATGACCTAATAGTTTGAAAAATCTTGAAAAAGTTAGCTTCAGAAATCTTGTATAAATAAATCGTATAAATAGAAAAAAAGAGGGAGAGGAAAAAAAAATTTTGTCCTCTGTCATTCATAATTTTGAGGGTATGAACGTTGGTACGAACGTTGTACATATAGGTGAGGTTATATTATCTTTTGCCAGTGTATGCAGTTTTCGCAAAGCTTCTTTTTCGCATTCTCTCATATCCAGCTTTTTCCTACGGTGTATTGGTTTATCCGTATTTTTCTATGAATGCATTTCTGTTTACTTGGCAGAACTCATAACGTACACGCTTATATTCGCCTATATTCCTTCTATCTTCGAGCGTATGCGCATACATGTTATCTCTCCTCGTATTTATATGGCCGCATGGACCCTCGCATGTTCTCGTATATTCGAATATACACGGAGTCCGTTTTAAATAGATCCTTTTAACGGTTGTTTTTTAACTGCTATTTTCTTCCACAATTTTTTTTCTTTTCTTCCTCTGCAAAATTAATTAACCGGGTCTATCCCACTTCTCGAAAAACAGTTCTTCACGTGCAAACTTCGCCGCGCAGGAATATTCTAATTCACTAATGCCGAGGAGAGAGAGGGCGCTATTCCAAATTCTTGTGTTATACGGACAGCATTAGACGTGTTACGTGCATTTTCCAGGTATCGCTGTTTGCATTTTCTCGAGGTTTATCCGAGCAGAAGTCTAACGCGTATGTCCAAGCGGTCCGCCATTATTTGTACACCCCAAAGTCTCCTCTCCACCTTCAGCTTCGATAACGCTATTTCACCCTTCCCTCCTCCTTCTTCCCAAGGAAAAACGATGTCTTGTGTAAAATCTAATTCTGACGGCCCACCGCTCGCCCGTTCTCCCTGGACCCTGCTTAAGGGAAACTTTTTAAGTGAAAAGCTGGTGCTCTTTTCTTGCAGGTCCGTCCCGGCCTCTCAGGTGCGAGAGCAGGGCTGCATTCCCCTTTCAGGAACGCTATTTGTCCGGGATTTTTAAGAATTACCGAAACGTGCTCTGGTATTTTTGCCTCGAGTTATCTCGGTGAACCTCGCTAATTTTTTTTTTCTCCCCCCTATCCCTTTTCCTCCTCAGGGTAAAGTGAATTTCGAATTCACACGAATTCGCATTTGCACTTACTTCGATGAAAAGGAAATTTTAGAATTCGTAATATTTTTTGCGCTCCGCGTTTTTTTGCGAATTTTTTTAATAACGTTTCTATTATCTCTTCAAAGATCAAAACGAATAAGGAATCGTTTATACCAACCCAAGCCTTTTATTTGCTTTATATAGTGACACGAGGCATACAAGATGCACGAGTTTCCTCTCGCTGCAATTTCTTCGGAAACGTCTTTCGTGTAATCTTTTTCGACGTAGCGCCAAGTCAGAAAGCGCTCCCTGGCGGAACGCATCCACACTGGCGCGCAACACGGCATAAATCTTGCGATGAGAAATAATTTAACGTAGCCGGGAGCGATATTATCTGATACATCCTCGTAATGCCGCCAACTCATATATTTTTGACGTTTATACGTCTCACAAATTACAAAAAAAAAAAAAGAAAAGAGAGAGAAAGAAAGATAGAAATATCATTCAACAACGGAGTGTAACAGGCGCGCGTTGCATGGTAGAGAACGCATTATCCTTCTCAGCTTTACGACTTTCCCTGAAAAGTGTCGGTCAACTGTCTCTGTGTAAAAGTTACGAGAAACGGTTGTCATACACCGTGAAATTGGTGGAGTTTCAAAAAGGTTGTTGCCGTATCGATAGAAGCTACGCGCAATTTGTCCCAGATCCAACGATCAATTTGGGGATGCAATGGACCGTGGAAAAAATTACGCTACCTACGCGAGCGCATGCGAACTTTCGTCCAATGCGGCGCTAGTGTCGCGTGCGCTAAATGCATGGCGCCCTCTGCGCATCAATATTCGCGTTTTTCTAGTCAGATGTAGTTTGTCTTCGATTTTTAGATTCTTAAATTTTTTTTTTTTTATTCCTTTAAACTTTAGAAGAAAATTTTGTTTGAAGCTAATTGAAGAAGGCTAATTATAGAAGGCTATAATTGCGAAAAGAGTCACAAGTTTCGAGGAGAAGTCATGATTCAACGTGATATTTTCCATCAATGGATAGAAAACGAGAAGAGAAAATTTTATAGCAAATATTATATTTTTCACAAACATTGCTTCGTCATACTAGTTAAAATATTGAAGTTAATGAAATTGTTAGAAAAAATCTGTTAAAATATTGGGAAATTTTGGAAAAAAATATTTTGTCTATATTGGAAAACTTTTTAACAATGAATGATAAAAAAATTTCGTAAAACTGGTATAATGAAGTTATCCGAAAAATGTCGGAAAAAATCGCAAAAAGAGATGGGAAATTCAAAGTAGAAACTCTGAATCAAAATTGTACGGTTGAAAACTGCACGAAATTTCTGACCTAAATTAACTTTTTTCTTGAAAAAGAAATTGATTCTATTTCACTCGTACGTAAGTTTTCATAGAATGAAAATAGTTAAAATTTTAATTTTAATTTAAATTTAATCGATCATTTTAGCTATTATATATATTTTTTACTCATGTTATTTACTCATATTATCGATTCGTCACAAATAAGTTTCGAACCAAATAACTTCTTCCTAAAATATTTTTATAGTACTTTCCGTAAAATAACTCGACTATTTTCCTCAAATTCCATCTTACTTCGGTCTTACTTATAAAAACTTACTTCACGCAAGCAAACATTTTTGAAAACATCGAAATCTCGATTAAATTTTCACCCTTACTTTCTCTAGATCCATCGTTCCCCAAATAGAACGAAACACTTTTATTAACACAAAGGAAAAAACGAAAACTAAAAAAAAAGTTTGAAAAGTAGCAATAGCAGATTTCCCGACAAGTTTTTATCGCCGTGATAGGGTGACTGATAAAACCAGAACTGGCCATCGGACTTATTCCACTTATTAAATCCCTCTATCCTTTACGAGGCCGACCCTCGTTGACTGTGTTTCTGTTTCGCCACTCGTCGCTCGTTCCAACAACTCGAATGGACACTATCAAGCGGCGTTGGGGCATTACCCGCGGGAGGGAGCCGTCCAATTTATGAACGTACGTGTGGCAGAAGGATTACAGGGCCGTAGTTACTGTAAGTCCGCCGTCTTCCTCCCCTCCCTTCCTCCGCCAGTTTTCTCCAACGTTGGAAACTTTGAAATTTACGAGGAAAACATGCCCCCCACGATAAAGTACACCGACTCATAAACGGAAGATAAGAGAGGTGGGTGATGCGTGGAGAGGAGAGGGAGGAGGGGGAGGGCAATTGCGAAGGGAGAAAGGACACCCCTCGGTTCGCCGTGAAACTCCATAGACGCGCGTTTCACTCACACTGTGAACTGAGGGAACAGTGGAGGAGACAGGAGATGGGGAGAAAGGGAGATCTATCCCGGCGTTATTATGGGGATCAAGGGGTTCACCTGGGTATTGAAACGCCGCTTCGTAACAATGGACGATCCACGATCCGACTGTAAAGATCTCACGCCTTGGTTACGTTCCCTTACAACAGGAGGAGAGAGAGAAAAGTATTTGTGCGTGGAATGAAGAAGTCGGATGGATGGTAGAGAGTTGTGAATGGAAGTAATGAGAGGGTTAATATTCCAAGGAGAGAAAAGAAGAATAAAATATAGAGATGAAAGTCTAATAAAGTAATCATTTACGAAATTTATAAATTTCGTTCTTGTTGTAATAATATTGTAAATTGTTGTAGATTACATTCTCAAGAGGAACGATAACGAGATTTGTAACTTGTTTGCTTTTTCACGGATTTTTGAAAGATTAGATTTTTCTTCGCCATTCCTTCGAATTTTTCCACTCGACACATTTATCCTCTGATATCAACTCGTTTCGATCTCGATCATATATTTTTTTTTATCGAGCTCAATTGCGCGTCAATTGAATCACTAATTGGTAATTACTAGGTTGATTATTGGCTTTTAATGCGATGAATTAAGATAATTTGACATAATATATAACGAAAGGCGTATCTTTTACGTCGAGTTAATGGGCTTTTGCTGAAAATTTAATGACCAGTATAATCCGCAATCGTGGAAAAAGTGAAATTCTTAATGGTACGGTAATTTATTCGTGATTCACTTCTTTCATTCTTCTTTGCATTCTACATTTTCCTTTGAGATTCTACTTTGAAATTTGTTCAAGGTTCGTTTCAGTTGCACAAATATCTACCATATTTATATATGTTCGTGCAAACAAGAATACGTAACCAGAGTGTAAAGCGTAATATTTGTATAAATAACATATATTTACACAAGTTTACATAATACCATAATTACAGAGAATTCATGTATTAAAATTAGTAGATGTTTCGAGGAAAAATATTGAACAGGAATTCCTATTAAAGAGCTATCGAAAATTATATTTATCTTTAATTACAATTAGGATTTATCTTTATTCTACACTAGATTGATATAATATATATAAATTACAATGCAATTAGTACACAATGAATGGAAACGTATTCGATTCAAGGAACAATAATAATTAAAGTTGCCAGTCAATTAGGTGATCAATGAGTTATTCCCGTGAGTTTCATCGTATCGGCTGACTTACTTTCGTTTAATTTATAGCCATTGGATAATTAAACTTCGTTCAGATAAGAGACATGGAATCACTCGGACGGTTAATCGATTAAAAATTAATGGTTAACTAGAAATGGTTGATGCAATCGCCGACCAATTTCATGACGATGGAGTCTAGTTGAAGTAACCATTTGCTACGAGTTCCAGTTCTTGCGTGAAAATTTATGTTTAGATCTGTGCTAATTGCAAATTCACGTAGCAATAACTTACCCTAACTTCTTAGTTTCGAGCAAGTTTGTTGGTAACGCGTAATTTATATACTTTATCTAAGTGTTTATTCCTTGATTTATGAAATTAGTCATTGTCAGAATAATTCCGCTCGAAATTTTCATACTAATGAATTCCAGCTTCTCCAAGTGTGATCATCATTGTTATTATGATGCTATTATATTGTTATTCAGTTGCTTGAGAATTGTTGATTTTTAAAGTTTAAAGTTTTATATTGAAATGAATTTTATAAAATTTTCTTGACAAAGTACTATCTTTTTGTCTTTTCTTTTTTTTTTTTACTATTTTTCTAAACAATTTTCCGATTTCTTTAAAATTTCTTGTAAAATCTTGTAAAATCGTGCTTAGGTTTTTAAATATATGATATTAAAAATATTTTGACACGCGATATGTAAGAAAGATCCTGTGGAATATTTACGAAACGATAATTTGCATTTTAATATTCTCACTCGAATATGATATTATTGAAATATTTTTCACATAATACGGTTACTTCGTTTATTTTATCATCATTATTTATAATTATTTATTCGTATGCGTGTAATTTGTATATTCAATTCATTGATATTGTAATTTTGATAACAAAGATGTTAAACTGCATGCGCGGAACAAAAGAGTTAAAATTATTACGTTCATTTAACAAACATTATTCGAATATTTATTGCTGAGTAGAATGGATTTTGCCGTTCATAATTTAACCGTAATATCTTCCACCATATTCAGCCCATTTTATCAGCTTAATCCCAATCTCTTATTTCTCTTCATTTCGGCCATGTTTGTTTTCTTTTTCGCATTGCCGATCGTTTGGCCAACCAAAAACTTCCTCGATCATTGTTGTCAGAATGGACCAGCCTAAACAAAGGATCCCGTCGGCGTAACCATTACTCACAATTAGGTCCAGTTTTTCAATTAAGACCTTAGCCAGACCTTGGATCCATCTCATAAATATGTATAAATTAAAGTACGGTTTTTATTTCAGACATCGTCGGTCGGTACCTTGGCCCTTAATTGCAAAACCTATCCTGTTCGACTATGAAATGTTGCCTTACTTTGCAATTAATTACCGAATCACTTCACGTTTTGCTATGTAATGCATTTTGATTTTTCGAATCTCGAATTATGGAGAAGATTTTTTTGAAGAAAATCAATTCCTTTTTGAATAAAGTAAAAATTATCTTGAAATGGATCATTGATCCATCGGTCTCAGAGGAATCGAAACGTTAATTATTTTCACGTAATTTCAAATCGATCCAAGTTGTATGGAAAAGTTGTAAGGAAGCAAATCTTTTTTTAAATAAAATAAAATTATATATTATCGAGTCGCTTCGTCCCTTTCTGATGCACAAATTTCTCTTCTCTTCTAAAATAGATCAATTTTTTTATTTTTAATAAAAATAACCTTGGAATGTGTATCGATCTCAGAAGAAAACGCTTCCAAACGGTTTCGATCGACAAAGGATCCTTCATAGCCGAATTTCATTAGGAAACATGGTTGTTCGATCGGCGTTCTTTGCCTCGTCGTTGACCCCCTCCCCTTCCTTCCTGTGAATCACTTTGCAGGATCGTACATCGAGAATTCTCGGCTATCGATGCTCGTAAACAGAGAGACCAAGACGTAGCAGTTTCGTTTGTAAACTTGCCTCGTCGACGCGGTATATAGCTCGATTCCCAGACATAGTTTGTGCTCGAACACCGAGCCGTGCTCCTGGCAGGTTTAGATACGATCTTCAAACATGCCACATTGTCGACTTCGATAAAACTTCGATTGCAGATGCTGTAATCGATATCGAGGAATGGAGGGAGGCTTGTCCCAGCTCGGCTCTACACGAGGATCGAAACCATTGGCCGGCAATTTCATTCAAAGATGAGATCAGATTGCTCGCCGATTGTAAAGGGATTTTCCTAAGGAGGGATACAGAGGGATGTTCAATTAGGTTGTCGCGCGGAAGATTGGCCGAGTTAGAACATTCTTACGTGATGTACGGTTATCGCTTTTCTTGAATAATTCAATTTTCGAGAGAGAGAGAGGGAGATAAGTCGGGGAGGGAATCGAAAAAGTTTCGTAGATCAACCGAAAGATCTCCCTTCTTCCATCCTAATCCTTGGATGTAACGAAATTTCGGTGAAATTGGAAGAAAATAATGAAATTCCTAGGATTTTCGAGTTTGGAATTTGAAAACGTTTGCTCTCGAAATAATTGTGTTTGTTTCAACGAGGGAAAATCGATCCAAGTTGTATGGAAAAGTTGTAACGAAAATAACGAAAATAGGAGGAAGTTTGAAAAAAAACGATATAGATCGTTTCTCCAGAGAATGTTTTTAATTCACGATATTAAACTTGCATCTTTGAAGAGGTTAAAAGAAAAACTGTTCGTCAAAGAAGATTTAACGAATTCTGAATATGAAATTACACGTATTTTATATTTCATACGATTAAAAAAGAACCAAGATCTTTCTTCACCGAGATCTTAATTATATTCGTACCTTCACAATTCTCGCCAATAACGTTCGAAAATTCAGCCAGCCCGATAAGAAATATTCTCTATCCGGAAGACCTTTTACTATTTTCCTGGAAGAACTTACAGCTGGTCGCGGTCCTATAAATCGTGAGAGAGCGTGGCACGCCAAGAATGGCGACCGTGGGCCATTCTCTCTCGATAGACAATTCCACTTCTTCTCTATAACGTATGGTGTCACCGCTTAAGGCTATCGATCCGAAAAGATCCATCTCTTTATAAACTCGATCTCGATCGATCCTCGTCCCCCTTCACTTCTAAACACGTTTCGCTTCCTCCGTAACGCAGACCACCTTTTTGTCCAGTACCAGGATTGAATTATAACTCATGGTCGCCGTCGTCCATCGCGGTTTTCTATCAAGCCGTTTCGATCGTGACGCGTCAAAAAAAAAAAAGGAGAAATAAAGCGACCACGGCTTCGTGTTATAAATCAAAAAAGTATTTTTATTCCCCCTCCTCTTTTTCGAGAAACCCGTTCCAAAGGGAAGATGACGCACGAAGATGCACTCGAACGATCAATACGATAAGTTCGTCGCCTAATCACGCGTTGGTTCCACATTGATTTACGAATTGGCCCGATAACCGAGTGATTCTGAACGCATATATCGCGTACATCAGAATAGTTGGAATGATCCATCTCGCGGCCGAATGCCGTGAAAATCAAGAGTGGAATTCCTCGATTGTTTCTCGAGCCGCGTCGGGGTGAACGCTCGGCCTCTGTCCCGCTTCGTTGATGGGATGATGCACAATGGGTGGGAAAAAAGCGGGAAATGATTAATCGACGATTCGATTCGAAAGTACGTGGGATGATTAATCTCGGCGGGCCCTGTTTTTTGCCCCCTCCGCTATCGCGAAATACCCCGCTCGTCCATTATTCGAGTCGCGAGGCTTTCAAATTTGTTTCCTGAACTGAAATTCCGGGAAGAAAAACCGGGGAGAAACGTTTTAATAAATCGATCGTCGCTTTCGCATCGCGTCATCGCAACCAATATTTCTTCACCGATCGAAATAAGTTAATATAAGAAGATATTTGATGAAAAATTTGAAAATCATCGGTATGCAAATATACAATTTCGATAAGTTGGCTTCGGATATCCCGATCGGATCCAAAGAATTCGGCACGAATTCCATTATTCATCGCGTTTTTAAACACCGCGTCGATGAAGAAGATCGGAGAAGAGAGTGGCGCAACGTGTTCTCGTCAAAATTTCACGAGCATCGGCGCTTCCCTTCGACGGATCGGTATTTCGAGAAGCGATCGCGTCGTGAAGCAGGATGTCGACTCGTGGACCCCCCCTATTCTGGATACATATATATATACAAAGCTAACATTACGTCATTGTACCAAACTTGCACCATTCGTTCCACCGTACGATGTTTCAACGGCCGCCGTCCTCCCATCCCTCTTTTCTGATCAATCGCTATAAAATCCGACGTTTTCTTCTTCGATAACGTTGCCCCGTCGCAAATATCGCGACATCGTGACTCGTGCAAACCCCTCTAAAGCCCGATTAACCTCTCTCTCCCTCCGTCCCCTTCGTGATCCTACGTTTTTCATCTCGACGGCGCTCTTCTTTTCGAGAGTCACGGATCGTTTCACTCGATTTTTATCCAACTAGTATCCCCTCCCTCCCGTTCGTTTCCATCGATCTCTGCTTGAGAGAGAAGGAGAAAGAGAGAGGGAGAGGGAGAGAGTCGAAAAGGTTTCGCTTTAAACAGAAGGATTTAACCTCGCAGTTGGGGATCGATGGCGACCGACACGACGCCCGCATCCTCATCAATTTTCTCTTTTTCGATCGCGTGTCGATGCCGCCTCTCTTTTTGCCCTCTCTCCACCCCCACCACCTTGGCCGCCTCCTCGACTCTTTATTTATCGGTGGTCCGCCCCTCTCAGCGGCGCAAATGGCAAACAGCCGATATTGATACTGCCGTGATCGAGCAACTGTCCATTTCCTTTTTAATTTGCCGCGCGTTTGAAAATTTATGGATTTTCCCCATACTTCTTACTTTCGTTTTCTTTTTTTTTATCCGGAATTCTCCTCCATCCCCGTCGCTTTATCATACTTTTTCGTCCGTTTCTTGATCGAAGAAGAATTCTAATCGAGCTCCCATGATCTGAGTCTATACGTTGCACGTATAAATTCATTGTGAACGCGTAATTAAATCCACTCATTCGAATTATACGAAAATGGAATCGTGCCGGCTCTGTTATACACGGCCAATAAAAGGTACGAATTCCAGAACGAACTCGATCGAAAAATCTATATATAATAACTCGGATATAATCATTAACACAACATTTCATTCCCCCTCTCGACAAGACACTCGAACGAAGATAAATTACTTTCTGGCTCTTCTCTCTGGGGCAGCCTGTGTATAAGGCGATATCCGGCCTAATCTTGAAAAACACTTAAAGCCGAGGGAAACGGATTATTCAAATCCGCCTCGACTCCTCGCACGGTGGATGGCAAACTCATTCGAGAATCACGGGGCGGAGGATGGAGGAAACGGAATCGCCGGTTGGCGAACACCAACCGAGAAGGATTCAAGGGAGGAGCTGAATGAAATCGGGAACCGGGGGGAGGAGGGTGGTGTGTAACGGCTCGATACCTCCTCTTCCTCCCCTCGCTGCTTTTCGCCCCCGTGTTACCGTTGCCCTAAGAGCATCCGATTGCAAGCTAAACACTTTTCCTGCACGCACAAACGCGCCATCCAGAGATAAACCGTCTGCAAATCGATTTCCCTTATACGATACGTGTATGTACGTGTGTATATAGCCCGATTCAACGTGACACTGATTTTCTTGCCTCGGCATCCCTTCTCGTGTCCTCCTCCTCCTCCTCCACCTTCTCCTGTATGGCGTACGTTACACCAGTTGCCAGGGAAGATTTTATATCGGGGGATGGGGTGGGAAATGGGTTGACTTGCTTCTCCTTCGCCTCGCGATTTGTAGAGACTGATTCGAGACTGTTGAAGTTGCGAGATGTAAATAGGTGAGTTGTTATTATTATTGCTTTTATCGTTTTTCGAATATTACCAGGGGATTCGTAGTTTTGGAAGAAAGATTGCAAGGGGAAAATTTGATTGGTTCGATTTCAATTTCTGGGAAAGAAACTGCGAAAGAAATACGTCTATTTATTTGGAAATTGATATCTATTGTTTGAAATATGTTTGTTGGTTGTTGGAGAAAATTTTGTATCGATGGTTCACGATTCAAGAGATGAGAAGTCAGATGTATTTTCGTTCGGATGTTGGGTATATTTTAATATTATTTCGAAGGAAAAAGTGTAGACGCGTTAATTGTTGGAGAGAATTTTATTCCCGACGGAGAAGAATCGATTTCGATACGGTCATTACAGTCGTAATTTAAAAGAGAATGGACTATAGAGAAATATTGCTTTTATTCTATTTGGAAATTGAATTCATTTGTCCATATCGTATTTCTATAATACGTATATATATATGTATACGCGTTTCAATTATCCTGATTTTCATGGAAATTTATATAAATTGGAACGCAAAAGCAATTTACCTATAAAAACAAGAAAAATAACTTGATAGTAGCTTCGGGGTAGTTTCGGTTAATAGCTGTGAAATTAAAGCATACGTGGATGGAAATATCTCTTTCCAATGTGATGGAATTATCAAAATTTTATAATAATCAAATCTTTAAAGCATTTACATTTTTCTTCAAAGTGGAGTCACATTTTATTCCTCAACGAAATAGTAAAATTATTTTATATTTTAATAGTAAATTAAATCATAGTCGAAAAATTGTGAATATATATATATATTTTTTCTTTATATCTATTTTTCGCGTCAACTTTAAATTGGATATGGAAAACGTTTCGAGCATCGGGCATTTTCACGGCGCACGTCTGATTTATCTCAAAGAGACGTAATTCCTTGGCACGATGAAACAGAAGTGACTAAATGCGGGGAAAACTGTCAAGCTCGGTGTCCATTGTGACATCCGGTGGTGGATGCCGGATATGGCAATTTTGCACGCACGGCCAAAATTGATGCGCTTTGAATCCTTGCAGGTCGTAAAACACGGACAGAAAGGACTGTTAATTATCAGGGGTTTCCCCTTTTCCCCTGCCAAAATACATCTCGCCTCGATTGCTCGCTGCCCCGCCAGACGGGGATTTGTAAAACAAAAAAAAAAAAAAATCATTTCCGTTCACAGTACAGTTCAAATAAATTGCGATTTGATTGGAAATTTTTGAAGTGAAAGGCACCCTTGTTTTTTTTCATTTCCCTCTATGTAAACGAATAGAACAGGCATGATCGGGAATATTAAAGTAATATTAAAGTGTTACTTAAAGAACAAACGTGAAAAATGGCAAACAATTCGATATTTTTCCTCTCTTTTTTCAAATTTATTCTTTTTAACTCGCGCTTTTCAGATTTAATTTATATTATTTTGGGGATTGTTAAGAAACAATGTTGCAAAATTTATTCGTTTATAATTAAATATAATTATATTTAATTCGGTGGTTAAAATTGAGAGACCGGAATAAAGCGCAAAATAGCGTATATTTCGACTAACCTTACCAGCTACTCCTCCCGATAAATTAATAGTAATACAAAAGGAAATTCAAATAACTGTTGTTTACTGTTGCTTAGCTGTTACAGTTGCTTAATAGGATTTAGATACAAATAGCAATGTGTATAAAGGGTAGATTGTATGCAGGACTGTATCCTGAATGTATTTTGAATTCATGATTGTTAGTGACTGATGGTGTTTTCGATAGCACCTGTTCTCACTAACGATTCTACGTTCTTGCGCTGTGTACCAAATTTAATTGCGTATCGCTTAGTTGACTGCACGTTTAATTTGAAAAATGATATCTTGAAAAAGAAAAGAAAAGAAAATGTTTTAATAAAAACTTATGTAATTTTTCAAGAAATGCGAGATAAAACGATACATTTTATTATTTTTCGTGTTTTCTTTCCACGAATTTTTCGAATATATTAAATTAAGTTGAATCGTATTCCGTTTGCGCAAACCCTTTTTTTTCTGAGACCGCAAACCTGAATTAACCTGGATATTTTCAACGTGGTACAGTTTTATTATTTTTCCACCTCTCTTACTGTTTTTTTAATTTCTAAAACATCTTCCATCCCGTTTCCAAGGAGCAGCACCACGTTTTCGTTACGATATCATTACATAGATAATAATTAACCTTTATAATAACTCAAGATGACCGAAGCAACGATACAAATGCAAGATTATTCCCCGATTCTCTTCCTTTCTAATTCACAAGAAAGAAAGAAAACGTAAAAGAAAAATATTCAATTTTAAACACGTTAGAACAACGTAACCAAAGTTATCATTTTAAAAGATCCCGTAACAATTTTCATTATTCCGCCGGTAATGAACGAAATGTTTCCTGGAAATTTTCGAAAAAGCGGAAAATATATAAACGTAAGTTTAAATATAATTTTATGGAACGCACACACGTGCAAAACAGCGAGCAAAATGCTGTGGCAATGCTCAAGGGAACGAAAATAATACATCGTAGAGCCGCGCATTATATCTGGCGTATTGAAACGAACGAACGAATGGAAGTATCAAAAAAAGGTAAAAAGAAAAAAAGAAAGAAAAAGAGAGGAAATAATAATATAAAAGAGAAAAAAAAGTAAATAAAAAATTAGGTAGGAAATTTTCACCAAGAACGTGGCGCGTCGGAGGGAAGATTAATTCGCGACCGAGAAATGACGAATTTGCGCCCTGTCATCGACGGTCCGTGCGTCGCATTATTAACCTGACGATTTGGAGGGGCGGCCTGCAAGGGTCATTTGTCAAGGGGAGTAATTATTTATGAAATGCGCGCGGCCGGGTAAATGTAATCTCGCCCTCGTGACGCTCTCGATGCGACAGCGTTAAGTAAATTTACGGAGGCGAAACGCGGACCTCAGTTTTTTCCAGGTTTATTACGGTGGCGGTAAGGGTTGTGCCGACACAATACTTTGCTAACTGACCCGTTGATGGCCATTCAACGTTCCCCTCGGAGATAAATATTTCTGTAGAAGAATAAGCGTTTTCCAACGGGTAATGTAATGGAAAATGGAAGAGGGGGAGGGGAGAGGGTGAGAATATTTTATTAGAGAAATTGATCGCGTATCGTTTAAAAAAAAAAAAAAGAAAAGAAAAGAAAAGAAAATGGAGAACGATCGATCCTTTGCAAAAATAACAAATAATCGGGAAAGAGCGCATAGAATATTCACGGTTAACCACCGTACATCCCCATTACAATCCAGGCAAACAGAATTCTCTTGTACGCCAAAATTGCAACCATTCGCTAACAAAAAAAAAAAAAGAAAAAAAAATATTCCGTCCCCGAACAGCCAAGCCAACTTTTCACCGCCTGTATATGGCCTCGCGGATGCGTGTACGCGTGTACGTGTCCATCACCAACCCTGCTCGTGCAAGTGGCCATTTAAATTTACAGGGCCATCCGCGACACAAGGGGTAACCAGCCTAATTGAATTAGTCCCTGTCTGGCCTGCAGAGAGGGCACGTTTAATCCGTCTTTCAGAAAATTTCGAATGCCCCGGGAATTTCGCCCTTTCACCACAGACATCCACAGACTTTCTATCGGCCGCCAAGACGATTTTCCACCATCCTTTCTCTTTATATATATATATATTTTTTTTCCCCCTCTATTCGCCGCGAAGGAATCGGAAAGAGAGGCACGGGGGAAGGAATCTCGATGGATTTGCATCTGAAAGCGGCTCCCTCCACCCACCCCCCATGGCCGGGTCGGCGGCGAGCGCAAGGATGAAAGAACGGCAGAGGTTTGCGAGGGCAACCCTTAGTATTTACCCGCCGTAAATACCTGGTTACGAAGGGCTTGTCGACTCTTATATTGATTCCAGCCTTCCTCTTTAGTCAGCGAACGGGCCTTTCGCGAGCTATCCACCCTTCCTCCTCTTCCTCCCACGTATCCTCGATCCTTGCAAGATCGTGCCGTGCAATGTCGATTTCCAAGGGGTTCCCTCCAAAGACACGCGAACGCGGAACTTTTAGATTTATCGGTCGATTTACGGGTCCAGGAGTCTTCATTGCTTTGAGAAAACTTTCCCCTCTATGCCGTTTCTTCTTCTTCTTCTTCTTCTTCTCTTCCTTTCGATTCTATCGTCTCTCCTCTTCGTTTCGCTTCGTTTCGGTCGCTGCGACTGCCGAACTTCGTTATTTCATGAAGCCATGTATGGAATGAGAGGGGAGGGAGGAAGGAGGGGGAAGGCGGAATCGAACGGTCGGCAGATTTCATCGGTGAAATCTGTGCGCGTTCCCTTTCTTTCTCGTCGAGAAAGCGAGAAGCGCGAGGGATAATGGAAAAGTTGGGTATATACCGGGGAGGGGGAAGGGAGGGGGGCAAGAAAGTGGGAGGAGGATCGAAGGCGCCGAAAAATTGATAGTCGGTTAATGGTTATCTGTCTATCCGTGGAATCCTAGAAGAAGAAGAAAAAAAACGTCCGAGTCTGCGAGATCCTTCGATTTAGCTGATGAATTTACCCGGTTTTCTACCCGGTATTGATGGGATTCTTCGATTCACGATGCTTCTTGCTTGAACCCGTTTTTCTAATAATAATGGATTTATCGAACGAGATATTAATTAAACGTGAATGGAAATCGATTTAAAATTAAGTTGCTAATATAATTAAGCGGATCGATTAATGGTAAAACGAATTAATATTTATTGTAAGTAAATTTGATTTGAGAATATTTTTATTTTATTTCATTATCGTACGTAGAATTTGCGCAAGAAAGCGCAAAGTATTCAAAGTACGCTCGTTCATAGCTTCGCGTTAATAAAAAGAATTTTATTTCGCGCAAATATTTGCATAACTGAAACTGAAATGAAAAAATCTTCGTGCATAATTCATCAAAAGATATCTCAGACTCAGCTTTAAGTAATTATTATCAAAATTATTATCAAAATTAGTATCTACATTTATTCCATTTATATCAATTCTGAATCATGTATGAATCATTCTGTGCACGAAATTCGAATATTTCGTACGCAAGACAAGCAAATTGCCTATTTTAACCGCGTTACCCGCGTGGCGGGTATTTAATATGTTAATCGTGAATTACAACACCTGATAGATGAATAACGATTCTAACAACAATAATCCGATATTAATCCTTCCTACTCCATTGTCCGTGTTATGACACGCCACGATCTACCGTAGTAATGCCAATGTTGTTACACTATTGCGACAAATTATGAACGATATAAAGATATAACCGATACCACTCCACTTTTATCGCTTATTCTCTCGAACACTTTCTATCCATCGTTTCCGTCCATTCTTATTTAAAATTGCGTCGATGTGAAAGTTAAATTTAAATTCCATGCGAACGTTCTATCTCGAAGAAAAAGAAAAAGAAAAAGAAAAAGAACGTCAGTTTATCGAACTTTGTTCAACTTCTCTCTCCTCCAAGAATAATATGTGATATTAACTCGCGATAATCGATCATTTCACTTTGTCCGGCTTAAACGATCGGTGTTTAACTCGACTCTCTCGCATCTTTATCTTGTTTACCAAGCAGTTTAGCCTTCCAACGGCGAGGGACGTAGAAATATATTTGCTAAAACGCCGAGAATCCTGGAATATTATAACAAATCGGGTTGGCTCGAGCTTTCATCCCGAAAAATATAGCGGCCTCGTCATCGACGAGCTGTTTCCGCGACTTTCGCGGATAAACAAGGCGATCGGTCGAGAAATCTTGCCGAACACGATCGTACCAGTGATTTTATCTTGTTTACGGGCCCCTTCCAGCTTCGTAACTGGCTAATAACGACGGGAGGACGTCGAAATAAATTCGAAGAATGGCCGTGGCTCCGGACGATCATTACTTGGCTGTATAAACAGGGAATATCTTCACCCATCGTTTAAACTTTCAATTCTTCCACCTCGAATCGGCAAATGCGTAAAATTCTTCTTAAAATTCAATTTTCAACGTCCTCTCACGCACTTTTATCTATTTTACGCGATATTAAAAAAAGGAGAACAAAAATGTAATTAATCGTAATTTTCTTATGCTCCGCATTCGTAAATTAACTCGAGACGATTTTGATGAAAAATAAGAGTTATACGAGTAATTGCCTAATATTCATTCCCTATTTCGAGATACCATGATAGATAAAGGAGAGCAATTCCAGATATTTCTGCTCCTTCGTATAACGCATAATACAACAACAATTTCGCGAGTATTTATAGGATCTCGTAAAGGCGAGTCTAAGACTGTTATGCTCGTATTCAGAAGAGAGACAAATGTCCGTCACATATCACAGGGGCGTTAACTCCGTGAGCCTAGGGGGATGTACAGATTACGTTTTGCGGATCGATAGAGCGGGGAGGCGGCACGATTATCACCCTCGTGTTACCTCTGAGGCCACCTTTCATTGTTACTGTATTTCTAAACTAAAGCGCGGTTATATTCTCCCGATCGTATTTCCATTTCTTCTCTCGCGATAAAAGGTTAGGGTTAAGATTGAAATCTATTCGCTCGAGTATTCCGTACATTTATGAATATCGAAGAATCTTCGAGTTGGAAAAGTTTGAAACCCGCACGTAGCCGCTGATTGCGATGTATTACGAAACTTTTAGGTATTTCCCTGAACTTACTGCCTGTTTACGACACCGTTTATGCATAGTGTAAGAGATTAAATAAATAAACGAGTTAGGAAAGCAATGAATATTTAACGTGCGCGTCGTAAATTTCAACGAAATTCGATTGTTCTTGAGGAAGAAACTACTTTACGATAATGCAGAGAGAATCGAATATCCTCCTTAAATAAATATATATTTTCCCGCATAAAAATCCTATTAATATAATCGTCAAATATTTTATTATTCTGTCTCAAATGTCTTTAAAAATATCACTATCCAGATCTCTCTAAATCTTCTTGTAATTTTTTTCTTTTCTTTTCTTTTTTTAAATTTTTTAAAAAGAATCGTCCGATCGTTTTCGAAAACGTGTCTCCAACGATCCCATCGCTGCAAACTATAAACACGTGGAAGAAGAAAAAAAATTCCATCGAAATCACGCACCAATTGATCTCCAATCGATCTGCGTCGTTCGGCATAAACGTTTTTTCCCTTTCCCTTCGTTAATTAAACCGTCATTTATCCCGTCGAACGATCCTGATAAATGTTGAAATTCCGAAATTATACGTGACGAAACGTGATGCGGCGATTCTTTCCACCCCTTATTCTACTTCTACTCCCCCTTGATCCCTTCTTTTCCACTCCCTGGACCAGCTTCCAGATGAAGGAAGATCTAATAACGTTAACAGAACCCTTGTGTTTTCTCTCGCATAGCTGGTAATCCCATTTTATGGAGTCATGAATGTAGATTGTACGAATGTGTAGGCAATATACACACGTGCCTATGTTTGTGTATATATATATATATATATATATATGCGCATTTATAAAGGAAGCGCAACTTCCACCAGATTACGTCTTTCTGTAGACTATGGGAGTGTCAGATGTTCTACGATTTCTGATTAAATTGGTTGCGATCTTTTCACAAGCTTTTATCTTACGAAAACTGTTTATTTACTAGTTTTTACCCACGTTGATAAATTTCGGTTGATAAATTTGTTTTCACGTCGAATCGTAACGTAAAACGTTTATTTATGAATGAATAAAATATTAGGATAGGATATTTTACAGCGTTGGATGTTTTATCAGAAATTTGAAAGAATATTTTGTAGAGAATTTGTTAGTTTGTTTGTTTTTTTTTCTTCTCTCTTTGGAAAGAAAATTTAATGTAATGACAAATTCTACGTGAGTTTTGTTTTTGGGACGATTACTATACGAATGATCGGTTTACCACGTGCATACATAGTTATTTCAGTAGGCGACGTGGTAACATTGCGATACAATTACGCCGCTGGTCTGGTTTTGAATTAACGTAATTATTGTTATAACATTCGTTACACAGTTGCGTGAGCAATCCTTAATCCTTTGAGCGTTAAACCTGTTGAGCGTCAAGTGAACGAAACAGACTTGTAATTGAGTTAAAGCGAAACTCGTTGACGTTACGTGTTAAATAAATCTTTCAATTGCGGTTGTTTGTATAATTGATCAATCGGTTCCATCTTATTGAATGGAAGAAGTGTTAATTGATACGCTCGCCGTGAAAATGATCTTTGTAAATCGATAACTCAATTATTCCACTATAATTAATGTTAATCGTCGTTATAATGGGTTGTAAAACTCAGATCTAATTACACGGCTTAATTAGGGTTTAGATAATTATCCATAATTATGCCCAGTGTTCAGATAATCTAGATTGAGCCAATTATAATCGCACTATCCGTAACTGTAATATATGGGACCTACCAGGAGATAGGAGCACAGGCTTTAGCCATAATTATTCCTCACATTGGTGAACAAGATGATTTTAAAATATTTTCCCGTAGGATGTAATTCATTTTTACGTACCATTCGTATCATCCTCTCTGTGTTCAGAATTATTTCTCAGAATGAAAATTTTTTTCTCGTTTCGATATACAAAAAAAAAATGGAATTTATAATTCGCAAATTATTAATCCAAGAATAATTCAATTCTCCTATTATTTTAAAAAAAATTATGTCGCAATCTCTAATTCGAGGAAGAATATGTTTATCATCATTTTCTTCATTTTCAAATTTTACGAATGTGATATGAATTCGTGAAATGTGATATTCTTTCGAAAAGTACGAAAGTTTCGCGTATCGTTAATGTGACAAACTCTTTAGAAAATGGAATTTTTAATTTTTAAAAATTAAAAAAACGTACGTACTGAATAGTAAATGTAAATGAATTCGCATAACAAAAGTATATATGAATATTCATTAACATATCGTAAACGTACGAAGAGCGAAACGGTAGGAAAATATCGTATTTTCGTAAATAATCGTGGAACAAATATAGTTTCTTAGAGCGGAATGTATGTTTGTCAATCGTCGGTTAATTGCCATTCGCAAATTAGCAACTGAATTTAGTCTTAATTGCTGATCAATCAGGATTAATCAGAAACAGTCAAGGCTCTAGTTAGCCGAAGTTGGACGCGATCAAACTTTCCGTAACCCTCGATTAATTTACCGACTTGTTGCTTGTCGTACGAACTATATAAAAGATACGCAAGATACGCAAACTTCTTCCTTTCCGTCTACAAATTCGTTTATTTAACTTCAACGCAAAGAATTTTTTCCCAAACGAAACTGTGCTCGAATGGGATATAATCATCGAGAATATTTTCTTATCTCCGCCATAAGTCTCTCGAGCAAAGTGTCTTCTCTTTGCAAAATGTCACTTCGGAAAATCCATCCCAGTGACCTATATTCTCCTATAAAGAAAACATATTACTTCCCTTCAATAAAGGACCTCTTCTTATTCAAAGCCGGGTACTCAACGCAGCTTATGTATGATATTCTTTCCCTGCACAAAGTCATATTCAAATAGCTGTAATCACCGATAGAATCGTATCACGATACTCGTTGCCCCCAAGATTTCCAATAAAAGGAAAAAAAAGTAAAAAAAAAAAATGTATATATATAAAAATCGATCTCGTGTGACCCATATCTCTCAAAAGGGGAACCAAATTCATCACTTTCCTTCGATGAAGACCTTCCACGAATATTTTTACCGTAACTCACGACGATAAATCACGCGTACACCACTCAGGCGTGACATAATGCACAGGCAGAGAGAGAGCGAGAGAGAGAGAGAGAGTAGCCAGGTAAGAAACCACCACCCTTCGCCGCAAAAACATCATCGATCTCTGCTTCGAAAAACTCTCTTCGGATCGATCGATCGACAAAGGATCAAAGAATTCCTAATTTCGAATATCTGACACCGCTTTTCAAGTTCCTAGTTCCACGTTCCGCGTTTTAAAATTCTTGCGACGCTCGCCATTTCGCGTTAACGGTGTACACGATGATGCAGATGTACGAAGAGAGATGTCCGTTTCTCCATCTCGTGAATTACGTCTTCGCCTTCGTGAGTTTCGTCCATCGCGAATGTCCAACAATGAATACCATCAATCAATCCGCCATCGAAATGAAGAGAGGAGAATTTCTCGTTAAGATGTGCTTCGTCGTGTCGCGAGTTCTGTCAAATAACTGCACACCCACGCTCGAAAGTTTCGGTACGCTTGCGAGAACTTGAAGAGAAGAGAGAGGGGCTCTTGAAATTTCCTCGCATGCCGATAGATTCTCGGCTCTCGCCACGCCGAGAAGAAGCTCCACGACTGCTCCTTTCGACTGTTCTCCTTTCTTTCCTTTCTTTCCTTCTTTCTTTCCTTCTTTTATTTTTCTTCCTTTTGCGCGGCTTTTCTTTGCGTTTTGAGTTTGGAGAGAGTCGAGAGGTTGAGAGGGTTTTTTTTTCTTTTTTGAAACTGAAGCCGCGAGTGTTTCGAGAGGATTCGTGTTATGGCTCTCCATGGTCGAATAAGTTTTTCGTGGATTTTTTCATAAATGTGTATTTTTTTACATACGATATTAATGGATATGTTGTAGGTATTCTTTTTCTTACGTCAGTTTTATTTTTGCTCCATGATAAGTAAACTGAACTGTATTATAAATACAATTTTTTGATCGCGATATTGTGAGAATGAAATCTTCTAGAATGATTTCTTTTTCGGATCGGTCATTTTTGGATAAACGATAGAGTAATTTATCGAATAATTATTTTGAGAAAACTTTTACGCGATATTATAATTTTATATAGATAAATCTGGTTGTAATAATATTAGTAATTGAGAATATATATATAAAAAATCCAACAATTCTTCCGTTATTCCCGAAGAATTTCTATTTCCAGATAAAAGAAATATTTTATCGGTTATTTAATCTCCTGTCTCGTAATATCAAATCAACTCAACTAAGCGCAAATCATGGTCTCGATTTCATGATAAAGTTATATTCTTGATACAGTTGATTTTAATTCTCCATTTTCCAAGCTGATAAAATATCTCTTCTCTTCCAATATAATGTTCACTGCGCAACTCCATTACAACGTTTCAAACGACATTCCACTCTTGTCACTCTCGACACAAAATGGCAAGCAAGATGAAAAGAAAAAAATATATATATTCGCTCGATTCTACGCGTTGCTTTGTGCGTGTCACCACCCCCTCTCGAGCAAGCAGAGGGATAACAGTCCGGCGCGTAACCGGCGAACAAAGCGACACGACACGATTGCCTCGCGTTCGTCATCGTCCTCCTCCTTTTGCCTTTTGGGCCTTTCGGCCAAATACCTGCCCCTCTCCGCTTCGTCCAAAACATCGTTGCCAGTTTAAATTTCCAATTACTTTCCAAAAATGGAAATATCGAGGTGGAGAACCTGCTGATAAATAATCAAAGCGATACGACTCGATTGCCTAGCGTTCGTCATCGTCCTCCTCCTTTGCCTTTTTTGGACCTTTCTGTCAAGTGCCTTTCTGTTCCTCCTCTCCAATACATTGTTGCCAATTTAAATTTCCAATTGCTTTCCAAAAGTGAAAATATCGGAGTGGAGAACCGGTTACCGATAAATAGTCCTTTTGAGCCTTTCTGTCAAGATCTGCTCCTCCTCTTCTCCCTCTGTCCAACTATTTCCAATTTAAATTTCCAATTGCTTTCCAAAAGTAGAAATATCGGAGTGGAGAACCGATTACTGATAAATAGTCATCCAAAGCGATGCAATACGATTGCCTAGCCTTCGTCATTGTCCTCCTCCTTTGCCTTTTGGATCTTTCTGTCAAGTATCTGCTCCTCTTCTCCAATATACTGTTGCCAATTTAAATTTCCTATTGCTTTCCAAAAGTGAAAATATCGGAATGGAGAACCGGTTACCGATAAATAGTCATCCAAAGCGATATAATACGATTGCCTAACGTTCATCATCGTTCTCCTCCTTTGCCTTTTGAGCCTTTCTGTCAAGTATCTGCTTCTCCTCTTCCTCTTCTGTCCAATACACCGTTGCCAATTTAAATTTCCAATTGGTGCAATTTCCTATTGCTTTCCAAAAGTGAAAATATCGGAATGGAGAACCGGTTATAGTCACATACCGATAAATAGTCATCCAAAGCGACACAATACGATTGCCTTGCGTTCGTCATCGCCCTCCTCCTTTGCCTTTTGAGCCTTTCTGTCAAGTATCTGCTTCTCCTCTTCCTCTTCTGTCCAATACACCGTTGCCAATTTAAATTTCCAATTGGTGCAATTTCCAATTGCTTTCCAAAAGTGGAAATATCGGGATGGAGGACCGGCTACCGATAAACAGTCGTCCCTGAAGACTCGTACGACTGCATATTTTCCAGCGTGCTCGCCTCATTTTGTCTCGGGGCAGAGGGAGGGTGTGGTCGTACGATCTGCGGTGTACGACCTCGAAATAAGGTATCCGCCTTTGCATCCCATCGCCCCCTTCCCCTCCACATTTGTCGACCCCTTGGGAGAGCTGCTCCTTTCCGAGCATCAGCTGCTTGTCTTTTTGTATTTTTGCCCCGGCTCCGTATTTTCCTTTACACGGCTTCGAGATCGCTTTTGAATATCGCCCCGATAGCCTGCTATTCTGTTACGAACGTACTTTCGTTCTTTATTGAAATATTCGAATGTGACCGTGCATATCTATCGCTCGTTTTATAAAGGAACGCGGCTTTTGTGTAGGGGAGGGGCGCGAGAAATAGGGTGGCGGTGGTGTTCTCGAGATATTTGTTTCGATATTCGATTGATACGATTTCGAAATTATTTCGAAATTAGGAAGAATTGATAGAATTTTCTTTTTTTTTTTTTAACGAAGAAGTGGCGGGAAGAAAGAAAAAAGAATTCTACGATAAAATTATTTAACCAGGCGATATTTATCACTTTACAACGTTGATCGCTTCAAGTTCATTTCATTCCGACACGGTACAAGGAAGGGAGCGCAAATATCTTAAAATATCAATTAGTATTCAATGGAACGGGGCAAAGTTTCGAAATATTCGCGGCATTTGTCAGCCGCATAAAGGGAAGATACCGGTTCATCCAAAGTTTCCTAATTTGCACCGGGTACGCGCACACCAGCCGCGAAACCATCCCCTTCCTGATCAATGAAACTCGCGTTAAAGCTTCCGTCCAATTAAATGGCTCGCTTTTACGACCAACTCCGCTAAACTTCATTCCCGGCCCCAAATATGAGGGAAAAATTGATACGTTTTGCCCCGTGTTTACGGTCGTCTTTACGATCTCCACTAGTCTCCCGATTTCGATCTCGAGATGCGGCAGAAATCAAGTGGCTTCGTTGGAAAATAATTCGCGACAACTTTTGCAATTACTCTCCCGACTGTCACGCCCCCTGCAACGGGTCGAAAAAAGGGGAGGGACTCGGCCGAGATATAAGATTTATAACAACGATCGAATAAATGTATCTCGTCGTTCGGTTTTCGATGTTTATGGTTTGCCGATACGTTCAATTATTTCCTTTTCTCGGATCGTTGAATCCGTCCATTGATATCCGATATTGATATTTCGTGTATGTTAACGGGCAAATGGTAAATATATAATACGGCTTTGATCCTCTTTTTAAAATTCTTGCGTTGTTGGAATTGGAAATCGTGGCGAGTACCCTACACACACCGAGCGTGTAATATTCACTCGTAGTAATCGTATTAACTTTTTCCATTACGGAATGTTTCCGAGTATTTCAAATAGTATTGCGCAACCAACTTTGGTCATGTTTGAATTTCAACGAGTTGTTGATAAGGGAAGCAGCACGAAGTGTTGGGATAGTTTAGCAACGAAATTTGCGTTCGTTTCGTTTCCAAATTTTACAGCGATTCGATAACAAAAGCTTGCACAAAAGAGAAAAGAAAAGAAAAAAGTAAATCCATTTGCGCCTCCATCTATAAATAAATCCACTTTTTCTTCGATATATCGTTCATCCAACCGTGAACAGAATCGAAGAACGTACGTTGGGACGTTCCTTCCGCTGTATCACTTGTTTATATTATACGGGAGTATTGAAGCCTCGTTAGCGTTGTTTAAAGAGGGGATCGAGAACACGGTAACCTATTTCCCGGTGAGAATGAGCAACGGTTGTACCGGCAAGAAACAGGCGAATGGCAAAAAGTACGTACGTACGTGTAGAATAGTTGAGAATTCTTCTCGTACTCGAGCTCGTCAGAATGTTCTCCGCGTATCTACTTTTGTCGTTTCTTCCTTTCCCCTTAATTAACACGATACTTAAGCGGTAAAAACTATTGCCGCGCGACAAGAAGGGCCCTCTTGGGTTAAAAAAATTCTACGAGAAATAAAGAGAGAGAGAGAAAGAGCAAGAGAAAAGTCATTCGTGTGCAATGTCTGGAGATGTGTTTGCGCGTAATTATACCAACTATTTTTCGCCAACGCGACTTGTTTTCCTTTTCTTTCTTTCTTTCTTTTTCTTTTCTTTTCCTTTTTTTTTTTTAAGTTGCTAGATTATTGCCACGATCGTTCCATCGTTGGAAATCTTTCGGTCATTACGCAAGGATTAAAGAAGAAGTTCTGGCGATTTGCCGAATGGCAAGTTGGAAGCATCGCCCTTTCTTTTTCAAGATTTTTCAAATCGGTGGCCGGTTGTGCGGACATAATACGATCTAGAGATAAATCGCGCAACGTGTAAATATTTTTTTAACGGGGTTCGCTGGTTTCTCACGACGATGGAAATTTTATTTTATGTATAAGAAGTACAAGAAGAATATTTTGACTACATTTGATCGAATTTTTATCAAGAACTATGAATATTTTACTCGATACTCGAGTTGAATCAATTTATGCAATTTTCACTTTTTCGTATAACGAAGAGCATCGTTTCGTGTAATTTTCAATTTCGAATAATCGGTCTGGCTTTTCTCGACTGTCCAGTGAACGAAGTGCAGTCCCATAATCGGATATCGATGAATAATTTAAAATACTACTTATCCTATTTCCCTATTTATGTCTCGTGGAAAGAAATGTTGAGAAGTTAAGTTAAGTATATTACGAATATGAAGTATGGCCTCCTTGATATTTAAAATATTTGTTTCGATCTTGGAATAATTTTATCTGGAAAAGCTTTAAATACAAGGACGAAATAATCTTTCATGATAAATCTTTGATACAACGGTGATTGCATACAACCCGAATCCGCCACTACATAAATTATAACCAAGAACCGATAGACTTAGCGCAACCTCTTTCATAAATTAAACTTGGCCAGCTTTGAGACGTTATCGCTATACACGCGCTCGTAATTTAAACATCGTGACAGCCGTTGACGTAGCATTCGTGGTCTACCCCATCCCAAAACTATCTGTCCACTCTGGACAGTTTCCACTTTCAAATTCATCTCGCTTTACAACAATTAATAATCATCTCTCTTGCTCGTTGCTCTTCCTCCTCCTTCGCCTCCTCTTTACTCTCATTTCGACGAAAGATATCTCAACACGACGATACCTTTCATCAAAAAATAGGGGAATAATAATTTCGTAAATACATAACCGTAATCATAAAATCGAGAGAGAGAGAGAAAGAGGGAGGAGGCACGAGCAGAATGCGTATTAGCGGCATATCTGGAATAATCGATGAGTCGGCATTCCGTATTTAAAGGCATTTCGCGTATTATAAGGAAAAGATCCTCTATGCGTTCCCTCTCTTTCAGCCTGTTGGCGGTGGGCCTCGGATCCATCGGCGGCCTACGCCCCATCGGCCGGCCACCGTCCTCATTTCTCTCCTTAAGCGTACAACCGAGCATCCTAATCGCCTTATTGCTCGGCTGGAATATAATCGGCGACCGAAGGGATGGCCGGCCAGCTCTCCAGCTGCTGCTTGCCTCCTTCGACGTCGAAGAATCGGCGGCGCAGGAAGCCGGCCGAGGATCCGGTTACCCTCCCCCTCCTCTGTACGGAAGGAATGCACGGTATCCACGGTATTTCCGCGTTGAAAAGCTGCACCTAGCCGCTCTCTCTCTCTCTCTCCTCGGTTTCATATCGACTGGAGGATACCTTCTTCCATCCCTTGATGCACTTATATATATGTGTGTGTGTATATATATACGCTCGCCTCCATTGGGATACATCGAGGAAAAACGACAAGTTTATCTTGGCGAAAAAAAGTGTTTGCCCGGCTCGTTGCCGGGGAACGAGCATCCGCGTAACGAGTTTAATGGTTTCGCGTATTTTTCAATGTCTCGGTTCTACCGATGAATTGGAAATTTTATTCTAGATTCGAGAAGGAGTGCTCGTTCCATCCCCTGTTCCAACGATTGTTAAAGTTTTATTATTTCGAATATTTTTCTTTTCGAATAATTTTAAACGAAACTGATTCTACATTTTAATAGGAGAGAAGTTGTTCTTTTTTTTTTTTAAATTTATCTGTAAAGTCACGTTTCATCAAATCGAATCGAGTGGTTTTGATGAATTCATAAATTTGATTCGCGTGTGCGTGGTCAGATAGGTAGAATTTATGGCCAAGTATATTTCATCGATCAATATCTGTCAGTTAACTAACAATTAACCGGCCATCAATCTTTATTCTTCGTGGATATCATTATGGTGAAATTTACATCGTTTTAAGTTTAATGTTCATGTAATTACTGGAAATATAAATACTTATTCGTGTAGACATATATTTTTTTTAAGTATTTGAACGTAAAATATTATATAATTGTATGTTTCATATTTTAAGACTCATAGAAATGATAGAAATGATGAATTCGATTTTCTGAACTCGAAATTTTTTACAAAAATTTGTATTCATTGAAATACACATTTGGATCGATACGTGTTACGTGAAATCATGATAAATGTCTTTCCATTCGCTCGATACATTATTTATTATCATTCCCGAGAATTAATCCGTAATTAATATTGTTTAAACGTATATATTTCAACTTTCCATTAATACAATTTTGTGCGCAATTAATCGAAGAAAATTTACATTTCGTTTTGAAACGAAGTATGACGAGATACACACGTATAAAGATTTGTATTATTAAAGTAATATTAAAGAAAAAAAGATTTTAAAATTTTGTAAAATGAAAACACGCTGCAACTAACCATATAATCATTGATGGAAATATTTGTATCCTGAAAAATAAACAAAAAAACTTAAGATATTTCAATTCGATAAAACAGAGTTTAAAAAATAGAATAAAATTTAAATAGTTACAAATTTGTGTCTTACTCGCAATTAAAATATTGGTACAATCACACGTTACGACGCGTATATTGACGCGATTCTTCGCAATTACGTAAATTTTACAAAAATTTCTTTCATTTTACAATGTTAATTATTCCAGAGTATCCAATAATGAACATCTGAATATTTTCCCCCTTCCATTTCCGTTACACACGTTCCATTTCATTTTTCCAGAAAAATCTATGCATTTTAACATAACGCTACAGTCGTAATAATAATTCCAAAATTGAAAAGGAGCCCGCGGCACAACTGGTCGTCCGGTTGTCAAATATTTTTATCCAATCATCGTAATAATCGTGTCCATCTTCAATCGAAACCAGACCAATTTCACCAGCATTCTCTCGATACAAGAAGTTTCAAAATTCGTGGGTTCTGTTCGAGTAGAATACAATTTACTCGGCCGGCTGTTGCGAGGAAAGTATGCTTCCCCCCTCCTCTCCCCCTAATTTTCGATTTTGATGCAAATCCCAAGCCCCACTTGTCGGTGGAATAGAAAGCAAAATCGTACAACGCCATTACTAAACTTTCGGTTCTTTCTTTTCTCTCCCCTCCCCCTCCTCCGACAATAGTCCTCGTAAAAAGAAATCGATTTCGATCTTCCTCGAGCCCGTCCCCCGTTCAAATCGTTTTTATTAGAATTTTTCAATCCCCTCGCCCTGTCTTCGTCATTTCGCGGAGCCTCGCGACGAAACGAGGATATCGAAGCGTAAAAACCTTTAAAAAAGGGAGAAGAGGAGGGGTGGGATCGAGATGACGAAGAAGAAGAAGAAGAAAAAGAAGAGGAAGAGGAGGAGGAGGAGGAGGAGGAGGAGGAAGATAAAGGAAAATACGAGGAAGGAGGAAGCAGGGATCCATCCGAAATGAGTTCACCCTTCGTGAAATCTTGGCTTTGCTACTCTAATTTCCTCTCTTCCTTTTACTCCCCGCTTTTTATTAACGCTCCTCTGTACCCATAGCCTCTAATCTCTTATTCGATTTCCTTTTGTATCCGCCTCCCTCTCCCCCCTCCTCCACCCCGCTGTTTTTGTCCGTCATAATTGTGTTTTTCTTCCATATCGGACGGCTCGATACGAGCCTGTATTGGAAACATTTCGTTTCGGGAAGCGCCTAATGTAGCTTACAAACCACGTTAGGTTAGGGAAAATTGGTTTTCTGTTATAGCTTTATGCGATATTTGTACGTTTCCAGTGTCCAGTTTTCCGATTAGAGAATTTTGTATATTTTTTTTTTTTTTGAAAGAGATTTGAAAAAAGATATCGATCGATATCGTCGTTCGATTCGTGTAATTTTTATAATGTAATTTTTATAAATGGAACGAATCAACGATCAACGAATCTCAACATCATTTCGTAATTAATAAGGGACGTTCGTTCTGATCCTAAGTTTACCAAGTGTCGGCAGAGTTATGAGCGATAGCGTGCATATACATCGTAGATCATACGAGGTGTTAGTTCCCGAAGGCCATTCGCGGTCACTTAAAGTCATTCAAAGTTCACTATCGCTGGACGACCAGCAGACTTCCCTTATCGTAGAAATTGGGAGGAGCGAACTCGGCCAGGTGATTCGAATTATCGTATCCTCATAATTACTTGAAAAGTAATTATGAAACTTGAAGAGATTTTCGCTTATGGAATCTACCGATCCATTAATTTCTCACATTAGAATGCGCGTTTAGATATAAGTAAAAATATATTTTTTTTTTCGCTTCGAAATCTCGACCCATAAAAAGACGAGACATTGCAACAATTTTCACGTATAGCTATGTTTTATTTTAATGATTGATTGTTTTACTTGTATTACGGGTATATAACGAGTAAGAAACGCAATAGCAGATATTGTTAAATAATTAAATTTTTCACATTAATATTTTGCAAGTTTCTGAAAAAATTTTTAAAATGAAATAGTAATATTAAACATTTTTCTGTAATTTAATACATGTACAATGTATCGAAATACTTTTATCCAATAATTTCCGTACAGTTTTTTTTTCCATAATAAAAAATGTACATTTCGTCATTTATATTAAATGGATGTGCATAACCAAGGTGAAAGTTGTACAACCCAAGAAATACGTGTTTATTTCTCCCCATAAGTTCGGGTTTATCCTGAAAAGCCTTAAATGAAACTTATTCCCCTCTTGGAATTTCAATAACGACGTAACAGTCAGCGTTAATGCGAGGAGACGTGACGCCAGACGCACCTTCTATTTTGTATTCTATTTTCACAGAACTTCATCTTATTGCATAATAAATAACACCCTTCGTTGTCCTTTTTTTTTTTTGTTTCCCTTTTTCCCCTTCTTTTTTTTTCTTGCCAACGAAACGTGTAGAAACGAGTAGAACCCTTTAAAAAGAATGAGACCTGCGCAGAAAACGAAGCCCTCACGATCAACCTTGCGTTAGGGTGTCGAATAACTTTGGACCTAAGAGTATTTTCACGAAAATTTTTCTCATTAATTTTTTCTCATTAAATCGAAACATAAAACGAAACGTTTTCACCATTCGATAGTAAATTAAGAAATTAGAAATTGGTCAGTTACTTTCAACGTCGATAGCCACGCTTGCAACCCCATTTATTTTATCAACGGAAAATAAGATTAACTCGCCGTAGAAAAATATTTTCATTCGATCTCTCCTCCGATCGATCGATAATGTATTTCTTTCTAGCGAGCTAATTTAGATTGCATTTTATCGATTCACGGGGAACGTTTACCCGAAATATATAGCACTAGCTATTCGTATTCGAATATTTCACTCGTTCCCGTACGTATCGAAAATCGCACGATGTTTTTTTCATCACAATATTCATCGATCGCGCGGTTGACTTTGGCAAGAATTTTTCGAACGACCCGATCAAACTTGCGCGACACGCAACGTTCTGCGTTTCGATGCATAACAGTGACGCGTATACGCACGATTGAAGCTCGAGTTCTACCCTCTAACCTTCACGTACCGGGTGACTATCGAGTATCGAACCATAAAACTGTATCGATCCGTAAAAGCTCTTCGATCTTCGAAAAAGAAAAAAATTCGAAGAAGGAGAAATAAAGTTCGAAATGGGATGTAAAGAGAAAATTTGACTTTAAAGTGGCAAAGGGAAAAAATATATCTTTCTGACCGAATTCGTAAATCGTCGATTTCATTTCGCTTCGTAACACACCTTTGGCACACCCGGTACGTAAACACATAGCATTACCCCCGCGATCACGGAAGCTTTCTATTAATTAAGAACGGCACTGGCAAACTGATAACCAACCCCGCCAATCCTTTCAGTAGCCGAGCTTCATTAATATTTCTCGCGCTTCGCTTCTTCCAGGGGGAGAGCCGCCGTATCCCTCTCCTCCCAACCCCCGATTCTTTCTTTCCCTCCCTTCTCTTCCCTTTCGCCGCTCGAGCTCTATCGAATTTCCGCGATATTGCTTTTCATTAAACTCCGTTCAGACGCACGCATCGGTAATTACCGCAACTTTTCGCCCCGGCTATAACCGATCACACCCTCATTAAAAGCTCATTACTAAAAGCCGCGGCCGAGTGCGTCAACTATTTCGAACGTTCGATATAAACGATAAAGGAATGTTCCGCGACACTTTTCGAGTTCCGCCTTTATTAAACCACCCTGGATCGCCTCTCTTTTCCACCCCCACGTCCACCAGTGTCCAATCCGGAGCGGATGGGAATTCCCTCCCCTCCCGAAATTCCCACGACTTCCCTCTCGCGTTATCGTTGTCGCGCTGCTGCAAACAACGGGCACAGCCCGTTGAGGTTTCTCGTTTCGATACGCTCGGTTTCATCCTCCTCTTTCTTCTCCAATTCTTCTCCAACAATCTCCTCTCCCGATGCTCTTTTGACCGGGCTGAGGACTTGGCGCAAGAATTTCATCTTCAAGGCCGGATCGAATTTGTCCAAGAATCATTCGAGGATCCCGTGTAGCGAGTTTAATTTAATTCGAAGAAGAAGATAGGAAGACAGAAACGCGAATCCAATTATTTTTTCCACGAGCGATTTTCTCTTCGAGAATCGTTCCATTCGATTAAATTTATCAGTTTCGCTTTATTCGACGTGTGTTTTATATTTCGATAACTCGTGTCTTGGTTGTATTAATCGTTCGAGGCGAGTTTTACTCTCAGATTAATCCTTGTCCTTCCTCTTCGTCATTAACATTCTTCCCAAGTAATTACATCTTCCACTTAAAGTCTTAAACTCGAGAGGATGTAAAATTATATATATATATATACATATGTTCTACGAACGTTCAACTGCTAATCGATATCGGAAAAGCGTTGTTTTCTTGTTATTAGTCGCTTTGAACGCTGGGGCAAATTCATACGCGATTGGCCCCCTTCGAGGCGTTTACGTATACCACGGCCTACGGCGAGCTTTGGCATCCGTAAGATTTGGGGCGAGGGTAGGGCGTGAGTCCGGATAGTGAAATATTCAGGAGGGTAATACGAAATTCGAAGCCGAACGACACCGGCCGCGCCAAGTACGAAGCCGAGCGCTAGTATCGCAATTATTTATTTACGTCACGATCGTGGAAACACGGCCGCTGTCGCTCTGAACAAGTTTCCAGCGTTGCTGGTGGGGAGGGAGGAGGTGGCAAACAACGGAGCAAGAAGAAGAGGAAAAGGGGAAAGGAGGAAAAGTAGGCGAAATGAATAGGGAATGAGGGGAGAGACAGGCGCAAGTTGGACAAACGAGTCCGTAAGCAACAAAGTGAAACAAGGATCTTCCTTATTTTACCCGATTCTGTCAGATCCCGCATCAATTATTAACGGATTCGCGGCTTCAAGTGATAAGAGGAGGGGAAAAAAAAGTATGGCGTCGAATAGCTTCGCGTAGCTGTGCGTGAAATGTTGTTAAGATATGGGTTTTGTGCAAAAAACGTATATTTATCATAAATATGAAGCGTTTGATTATTAGGTGTTTAAGTTAAAAAATAAAGCGTTTTAGATTTCGTTTTTTTCTTTATAAACGCGAGCAATATAATTTATCTTTAATCTTCGTTAAAGTTTATGAAAATTAGGAATATAATTATTAATAATAATAATAATAATAAATAAATAAAAAGTGAACAATCTTGCTTTTTAAAATATGTTGTAATTTTTAATCATCTATTTTAATTAAAATTAAAAAAAACTTTGAATTGCTATGATTGGAAACGTGGAATGTTCATACAACTTTCTTGATCTTCCAAACTGCAGATAAATGACAGATTCCTGAAAGAACGTACATATTTCCAGGGAAAAAAAAATGTAGGTCACTGGTTCATTCATAATCTTCGCTATCGTCTTAACTTTTTCAGCCTTTATATCTCGGCAACCAATTAAGATATTGGGATGAATCAAAAAAGAGGCTCAAGCATAACATATTTTCTATATATCAGTTGAATATTTGAAAATTTTTGTTTTGCCTGTAAAATTCAAATCCAAATTATTATAAAATACTGATATTAATATGCATAATATCTTGGCCCCTTACCTTATTTTCTACCTATGATTTTAATCTATGATTTTTCACATTCACTCGTTTTTATTTTTTCATCAAATCACAGTTGTGTATTTTAGAATGTTGTCAAATACGTTTGACGAAAAAAGAAAAGAGAATTGACATTCGGTTACTTTTTCTTTCAAATTTCAATCGTCATTTCATCATAGAAGTCATGTTACCCGTATGATTCGTCCCTGAAGCGGTGTCAACCGGGGATACTTACACAAGGCTGCACGCGACATCGTTATTCACGGCAGACCTTTTTACTAATTCCAAGCGAAACGAAATACGCAGGCCATCGGTCGAGCAATTTGCAAAGCAGTATCGTATATCGTAACCCGAGCCCAGCAGGGAACGGGCATTACCATTGACCGTTCCGAATTGCTGTGACAACGTTTCGCGGTTGCACGGCAATTCCAACCCTGTATAAAGTTCAGTCACCAGTACTGAAACTCGTTTTGACAATTTCGTCCCCACCAAGATAAAACCTGTCCCTCCTCCTCTCTCCCCCTCCCCCGCGCTTTCAAACGCTTTTCATCGTTCGCTGCTCCCTTATCTTGCTGATTATGGACGTTTTCAAATTGTATTATCGCTGTCATTCCGTTTTGTATCGAATTAATCGAATCGTTTTCGAAATTTCGTTTATACACGTGACAAGTTAAATATCGGGGGGACGATGAGATATTTAATCTTGATGCCAGTTACGTTTTTTCCCTCTTTTTTTTTTTATTCTTTCCTTTGCAAGACGATATTGAAATTTTTCGTTGTTCATTCGCGCCAAGTGCATTTGTTTTAAAAATTCAGAATTATTAGCGGTACGTGTGAAAAATTTGTTTTATCATTTGTTAAGGCGAGCGAGGAAATTTAATATTCACTGCACGAACGCATTCCCACCATATCGCGCAGTGCGGTTTTCTATGCAATGTGGCTTGGTTTAGAGTCACGGGCCACGCATTTCGATTTGACTTTCACGCGTCATCTACGAATACGCGATCTCTAATTTCACGTTTATTATGAAATTTTCCCTCGATTTAACAATTCGTTATTCCAAATTAATAACATTTTCGATATATAACAATATCTCGATGAAATTTCACGGAGAATAGGAAATTTTCCCTCTGATATGATAAAACGATATCCCCGAATTCTATCCGTGTAAAAATTTACCTTTATTAAAATTACTATTCCATTCATGATTCATCGTACGGGAAAAAACGATTGGAAAATCGAATTTAAAAGCGCATAATTATCTCGTCCTCGGTTATCAGCTTTTCGAAAAGGTTGTTAAATGACTAATCACCGTGAATAATCGCGAATATCTCACACGAACGGTCGTGCTTTTTCGTTTGAGTTTCCAGTTGATCCCCGCACACGGGTGGGCTTCGTTACAAATCGTCATTGCGCCATCAGGATCTGGTGTATGTACACGTGGCAGAGGTTTTGGAACTGGTCGTGAGTAACTGAACCATGGGATGGGACGGAATGGGCCATCGTGGTCTGCGGAATAAATGACCCGGTTTGCCAGTCGCCATGCTGTTCCCAGTATTCGGCTCAATAGAGCATTTAAATGAATTAGAGCAACGTAATATCGGGATTCGTCGTGGTCTCGATTGTTTAGCCCCGAATCGAACTGTGTATTCGACTTTTCGATCATACGTCCCTGTTTCTCTCTCTCTCTCTCTCTTCTTTTTTTTCTTTTTTTTTTTTTTGCGATTCTTATTTCGTCGAGTTCGAGCTTTTTGTCGAATCATTGGATCTTGATTACGCTTCTGTTACGCAGAACCCCCGATTTTGATGAAATCAATTTCCTGCCCTTTCAACCTGTCTTCCTACTTCTCCTACGCTCGAATCCATAGCTCGTTCCTTCGAAATTTCTTTGCCTGAATTCACTTCTGCCGGATGAAAAATGAGAACTCGATTCGTTATGAATATAGAACTCGTATTGGAAAAGTAATTCTCGATCGGGTTATCGTTAAAATTATTATTACCTCTACAAATACTTTATTTTTGTTTTCTGTAAAATTGAAAGGTAATTGAAAGGTAGAAATCAAATTAATCAATAACGAGAAATTTTTATCTCTTGAACTTAAAAAAAGAAAAAAAAAATTGTCTAAATTGTACATTTCTATCATCTTTGGAAAGGTAATTATTTCTTTTAATCTTGCTTCAATATCGATTAATTACTCCTTCGAAAACTTTGATAGATCAACTTTAACGGAATTGAAAGAAATTCATCGTAACGCAGTTTAGGGGTAGAAATAGGATGTTAAACGACGCGGTCCAACTTTCTTTACCCTCCCTATCATTGCTCCCCTTTCTTTCTCTGCTCTTTTTTTACACCAACTATAAAATCTCCGGTCTCGAAAAACTTTTGCAAAACATCCGCGCACGATAAATCATGTTAGCCCTTTCTTCCTAACAATGGCCCTAGCTGACTTGGCTTTACCGCTTCGAGTAATCTTGTGTGTGTGCGTGATGACAATGAGGGAAATGGAGATCTCTCCTTTCTCCACATGCGGACACTGCTAACGAAAATCCTTTAAAAAAAAAAAATTCGGTTAATTAATCATCGAACGTGATAAATATATATCGTTTGAAATATTAACTTGTTGTCAGATGAAATAATTTTACCAACGATTATAAAAATCGTAATTTTTTTCCCTCCAATTTATTCGTTTTATCAAAACGATATACGCTTAATCAACGTGCATTAAAAGATGCTGTAAATATCTAGGTATATAAAATGCTGGATAGTTTAGCTCGTCCAATCAATCAATACTTCGGTATTGATTCTTCGTAATTATCCTTCACGATTAATTTCACTAAAAAAAAATAGAAAGACACAATTCATATAATCATACAAACAATCCAGCAATATTTAAACATCAAAATGTTATGCCTCGTATTTATATATATTCGAGTCTCGTAAGCATAAACAAGAAAGTTTCCTCACGATCGGGCTAAATCAAACGCCAAATCTTCGCCTGGCGGGTCAGAAACAGAGTCAGCGGGTTGTGTTTTACGGAGTGGCGATTTCGAAATCGAGTTAGAAAATAGAATTGTCGAGGGGAGGATGGGAAAGAGAAAGAGAGAGAAAGAAAGAGGGTGCGTGTCAAAAAGCAGTTTAAAGGCATTGAATACTGATGAGGGGCGAGAGGATTCCTTCGGGGATTAGACGGATGCGGATGCAGCGAGGAAAGCGGCGAAAGAAAGGGGAGGGGAGGGATGAAGAAGAACCGCAGTAGATTGAACCCGCCACTGGCCCGACAATCATACCATCATAGAGACATTGATGTCCCGCATACTGAACAGGCTTGGTCAGGATCGCTAGCTGCATATTAATTACTACGTACGTGTGACTTCACGGGCTGTGGTTAAAAGCGTGTCAACCGGGTTGCCCGCGCGAAAACCATTTCCTAATTTTAATTCAAGTTGTGGACACTACATGGTCAAGATGGTATTTATAGTGGAAAAACGTCGCGCGTGATGCGAGAAACCGTGTGAATTCTGAGAAATTCAAGGCGGTTGAAAAATTATGAAAAGAATTTTTGGTGATTAATTTTTATTGGTGACAAAAAGGATGGTTCCTTTCTTTCGGTAAATTAATTTCTCGGTTATTTCCGATTTTTAACGTGGAATTGATGTATAAATAATGGACGTTTGTTAATACGAAAGGAATTTGCAATTGTTACCGTGTTTGACGTGGAAATAGAATTGATCGAATTTCCTTTGTTTATATGAAAAAAAAAAAAAAGAAATTGTTATTTCTCAAACAAATCACGTTATTTTATGAAACAATGTTTGCAAACATCAAAACATGCGGGACACGTCATCGGTTACTGGCTAAATTGAGTGTATAAATTTCATCAATATTTCGCGAATGTTAAATTGGAAAGCAATACGTCTGGTTCCAGTGTGTACATTTAAATGTACAAGTGTTGAAACACACGGGGATATTTTATGTATTTGGCGGTCGAGTAAATGTGAATTTTCATTAAATCGCGTGCAATAATTCCCGTGTTGATAATTCGAGCAGGAATTGTGATTTTTTTTTTTTTTAATATTTCTTACGAAAACCAGAAAGGAATTATACCGTATAAATAACTAATAAATCAATCAATCGGAATAAATTCAACCATTTCGTTTCGTTACGATTCAATGTTAATTAATTAACGTGAACGTGTCTTCCTTCCCAAATATTCACTGGGAAAAAACACGCGCGATTACAATTTAACATTCAAACATTTTCATCCTCTTTCGAATTTTTCTACATCCACCTGGTTATATTCGTCGATCATCGCCGCCCATTCTCCGATTGATACTAATTCCCGCATCATAATGCCATTTAACGAAATATACATACATATATAATAACGGGAGAAATTTGCAATTATACCGAATAGATGGCTGCTACATCACCGTCCACGTCGTTGCGCTTTGTCGCTGGGGCTGGCCACGTTAATTTCACGTATAATTCTGCGTAATCGAGCTGGAAATTTCGCAGAAATATCAGAAGCACGATACCGGGGATGGGGCCATCGATACGGGGCGGTAATCATATGCGCAAACTTGCACGTCATTCACGTGCATGCACATCCGATCGTGCATGCGGATCGCGCGGCTGCAGACGTGCTTACGATCTCGGACTTGACGTCCGCGTGGCAGGACACTTTGTATCAGCCGTTCAACACAACTGTGGCTGTGTGTAATTTTCATTCACGATCATACTGCGCGTGAAGGATTGCCGATCCCTACTATTACTGCGAAATTAACAATTAGAAGGATCGGCGATCTTCCCTCTCCGTTGCGGTCGTTGTGAATCTGAATATTTTCTTCTTCTTCTTCTTCTTCTTCTTTTTTTTTTCCTTTAATTCCTCGATTCTTCGAAAATTATTTCGAATAATTTTCATCTCTGCAGTTTTTCATCCCGCTCTCTAGAGTTCTTTATCTCTGGAGGGGGGAATTTTTTTATTCAACATCGTAAAGTTCTGCGACACGACGCGTTACGTATAATTTTTTTTTTTTTGTTTCTAAATTTGATGCTTGTAGAAAATGTAGTATTTTATTCGATAGAGACGAGACGTATACACGGAAGAAATGAAATTGTATTTATACGGCATTTATGTATGCGATTCTCTTTTTTTTTTTTAGGGTCGTGAAAAATACAAATATTTTTGAGTGGAATTGAAACAAACATTACACGATGTCTAAATTAATTCGAGTTAAATCTAATTTGGTTATTTATCGAGTATTAAACAATTTTTTTTTTTTACTTCATATTTTTCATATTGGCCGAGTATTATCCATGCTGGAAATAAACGCTTCGTTGGATATTAAATTAAAACTAGTGATCATGCACGCGCAAGCTCTCAGTCAAGCCAGAGATTCGCCATCATATTTCGCGATTGTGTATTGATTCATCCTTAATTAAATACCTCGAAATATTTGGTAAAAAATATTTACGGATGGATGAAAACGATCAACACCGAAGCTCTATTGTAACAACATGATTTAATACATTGTTATTTGACCAACAGTAGCCATAAATCGTGATAATGCGCATCACTTTTTCAATCTGATTTCACAAATCAAATATAAAGTGCCATTTTTTTCATTATTGTTAAAAAAAATTATAATATTCCATTACACGATGATCCACACGCATTACGTATACGTTAAATGGAATAATTTCACGATATTCAACCTAACACCTGATTCAAATAATTTTCTGAAAATGCATTCACAAATGTAAATACCGCATAGAGGCATAGAAGGAAAAAAGATATATTTTTCTCTTCCCCCCCTCCCCCCACTTGTCTATCTACAGAACAATACGGTTTAATGGACGCGGAGGAAAATTCATCGCGCGCGGAAAGGAAGGAAAGACACATTACCTAGCTCCGTTCGCGTAATCAATGTAAATAGCCATCGTATCATTTCGCCATTGTTCGGTGAATCAGCGGCCCGCCATCGCAAAAACTGATTACGCCCGGCTATCTGAATAAACCAGATAGACGGTCGACCCCCGCGAATAGTCGAGTAATTCCATTCGATGGAATCAAAAAAAAAAAAAAAAAAAGAAAAAATAAAATAAAGAAAAAAGGAAAAAAAAATCGATCCTCCGATATAGCCCCGCGCCATATCCGCGAATCGACGTTTCTCGACGTGACAACGACAGAAGGGAATAAAAAAAAAAATAAAAAATAAAAAAAAAAGAGAAAAAAAATGAGAGGAAAAAGAAAAAAAATAACTGCCAGAGATCGAAGTTTGGAGTGACGAAGTTGGCTGGGAGGGGAGGAGAGGAGAGGGTGATATCGTAAACAAAGTGTATTAAAAAAGATTGGCACGGTTTACCGCGGCACGATTACCGAACGTCGAAACAGGTGGCGCGAAACGGCGCCGCGAAGGGGCGCGAGGCGTGCTCTCGAATTATCACGCGTCGAATCGTTTTCGAATAAAATCCGTCCGACGTACGCGCAAGCTTAACTTTATTGGGAGATACGTCGATCGGTTGTGATCGGTTCGATCGGCCGGATTATTTTGAAATTCGCTTTTCGGCTTCGAATTGAAACGCGTATCGACAAAGGAGTCATATTTGTATATTGTAAGGTACAACGTTAGATATGTATGTATATATATTCCTTCCACTCCAAATAATAATAAAACGGGGAGATTTTTCTTTTAAATTTAGATCCTTTTAGTTTATTAGATCGTGCGAAATTGAAGGGAATTCAAATTCATTTCTTACCGATTTTGAATTCGTTTAAGGGGATTTGGAATTTTTCCAATTTCTATAAACGTTTCGTTTCAACCGTTTCCAGCCTACGCGAAGCTGAAAATGCTTAAATTTTTGAAAAATATTCGCGGATGTGAAATTATTATGCGTCCACTCCTTCGCGTTTAAACTACTTGCGAATTCGAAATAAGTACAACATTACTTGCACTCTTCCCTCCCGTAATTTTCATCTTTTTCGTTCACACCGTTCCAACGGGGGGAGGGGAAAAAAAAGAAAAAGGAAACAGCGTTTTCACCGTTTCGTTTAACGCCTAGTTGCTTGATTATGTCCGCGCGCAATTACACGGTAGTTAAGATTCCCCTTCATTCGGTGCCTTGTTAAGGCGCTAGGCGAAACCTTTTCATGTAATAGGAATTGAAGCGGCCGCCCTGTTTCCCCGCAAACTTTAACGGCCTCCCTCTCCTCGGGAGCGAATGCTCGTTCCTGTGCAATTTCATCGTGATACGCGTCTGAATATTCCGCGGCCAAAATTTTCGGAACGGAGAATAGCCCCTGATTCCTCCCGTTAATTGTACTTATTGTACGCCATAATCGGCGTTCCTTTGTCCCTGCCTCGATTCTACGAATTGTTCTCGAGGAAGAAAATTTCATCGAATCGTAACGGGATTTTTAATTGTCTCGTTTCAACTGTCGATGATAATAACAGCGGTTAAATAATGTTTATAACCCGTGCAACGAAAAAAAGAAAAAAAGAAAGAAAAAAAAGTTAGATATCTTTCCGAACTTTCCCGATAAGATTTAGTCTATAAAACTTTCCTCGCTCGCACAAATGAAAACAGATTCTGATTATACCTGAAAATATATCGATTAATCTTTATGAGGTACGCGTTTGTGTAACAGAGCAAAGCCGTGATCGCGATTATTCCCTTCGGAAATTATTATTACGTCAAAACGTATACGTAGCCCTTTCGTTTTCATTAACGAAGAAATTACGAAGAATCATTCATTTACCGATAACGTTTCGAATACATCTATGCAATCTAGCGAGCGGGACACAGCTTTCCTCTCCGCCCATCCTCGATTTTTAAACGCTTTCTTTCCATAATTTAATTTAATTTAAAATGCATCGACAAAGATATATCACGCGCGTTATTAGTTTCCGTGAAAACGGTATTATAAACGGCCTCTGCAAATAAGGTTGTGGATAGCAGAGGTCGATGGAATGAAAATATCGGTTGCTGGAAGCCCGCAAAGGATTAACGATAAAAATAACAATGGCAATAACGGCAATAATAACAACGAAGACGATAAAGATGACAATAATGGTAACGATATCGATCGCTCGTGTATACGGTGGCAAAGGTGGCTGGCCGAGCAAAAGTCAAGGGGTCGTTCCCGCGCGGAAAATGCCTAGGTTCGAGGAAAGGAAAGAGGGCGGAATGGGATGGAGGGAGATGGAGAAGGCACGCGGGAAAAGTTGGGGGAAGGAAGAAGGATGGAAGCGGGGGAGCAGCAAAGGCTCGCGAGAAAGGGTCTTGGTTCGAAGCAAAGAACCAAGGAACAGGAAATACGGAGAAAGTTAAGGAAATTTACGAGGTTGGAGAACAAAATGGAAAGGACAAAATGGACGAAGTATTGAGACGAAGTAATGGTCATCGAATTTGTAAGGAAAAGGGCAGAGATCCTTTCTTCGAGCATAGAGATCGTAACGAGTGAATCTTGTGTTATTTAAATTTTCTTATATGAGGGTGAAATTTAAACGAGTAAAAATTCCATCCATCTAATTACAATGCTTCCTTCCTCCTCGCTGATCGAAACATCTATCCTCCATTTCACATTCTCTCTATATCTCTCGGGTCAAAGGCAAGATTTATCCGATTTTTCTAGGGTCCGTAGCCTTGGATATCGTTCACCTTTGTTAAAATTAATTCGTCTAATCCATTTCAAACACCTAGGCCAAAGTTACTTAGTAGATAAACTAACGGGGGTATTTCAGGTCGGTATACCTTTGAAATATATCATCTGATAGCAGGTTACGAGATCCAGCTCCCTAACTTAAGTGGCTCTCAGTGATCCTGTGCCACTAGTTCGTCCATGCTTTCCTCAGAGGATCCTGGTGTTATCCATACACCAGCCTCGTCTACAAAAGCTTACCTTGCGGTTCCCAGCGGTCGTACGCCACAGATTTATCCACGTTCACGTATCCTTCGCCTCTCTGCGCCGGCCACATACCAGTTCGTTCAAATCTGCGATAATATCCCGGCTTATATACTTACAGCCTAGGTCATGCGATCGTGCCTCCTTTATACTCAACACTGTAAACATAGGAATAGAAAATGAAATGATCTTGGAAAATAGATATTAGATGCTACGTTCGTTCACTCTAATGGGAATAAATTTCAACGAAAAATTATTTTAACGTAAAAAAAAAAAAATCGAAGCGAGAATATTGATTTTCGAGTTCGAATCGAGGAACAAAGGAACAATTGCAACGAAATGCAAGGAAATCCAAATTGACGGCGATATACTTGTATTATTGCACGCGTACGCGAAAAGAAAACCGTTGGAACACTCTTTTCCGTTTTTTCTTTATGGATACGCGTGCTCTAATCTAATCGAATCTATGAAAAATTGCATCATCACGGTTTTTGTTTTATCGCGGGATAATTTCCCTCGAAATTTTTTTATTATCCCATTAGTCGTTATCCTTTTTCTTTTTCTTTTTTATCGTGCGAAAACTCGGGGCAGAATGCAGCTTTATGTATCTCCAAGTGGCATGACGTCAATACCTGCTGCTTTGATACTTTAATTTACGATCGCTATACATGGTCGTGTACTTTCGAGGAAAAGAAGATCCTTGGAAGTGAAGAGATAAAACGAGAAGAAGTGTGCAAAGAAATTTGGAGAGGGGAAAAACGTTAAAAAGAAAAATGTTTCTTGTCTTATGTAACGTATAATACCCAAAATGATGGTATAAAGAGGGTATTATTTTGTTGATATCGTATCGATGTTGTGTAATTCACTAAGGAACAAGGAAACTGGTTTTACCAAACGTGTAATCTACTCGATGCAACAAAGTTTGATCCTTCGTAACTTGGACTAATTCCGCCAGTTAATTACAAGTTTTACATTTGAATTTAACAGGTATCCCTTTGCCCTTTCAAGCGTTTACCTATGATTTTCCCCTCTAAGAGCAAGCAGTGGATAATACTCCCGCTGAGACTTGTGAGATCCGTGGCTGCTAATTACGCTTGAAATCGTTGCAAATGGAGAGTAAAAACGATAATCGCGGATAGGACAGAACCTGTTTCTAAACACTGTAATTTGATTCTTGAAATTTTTCGCTCGTTTATGCCTTCCTTTTTCTGATACGGAAGTTACGAGCTTTCTATCCAACGACTTGGAGCTTCTCGAGTTTATCGTTCCAGATCGTTGTTCGATAATTCTTCTTTTTCTTTTCCCTTGGAAAAAGTCTTTGGAGAAATGTTGAAAAAAAATTGTTACGGCATCTAAAGCTCGTTGTTCTACTTCTCTACTTCTTTTTTTTTTCCTTTCCTAGGAAAATTTTTTAAAGAAAATCGTTATCGAAGGATCATTTACATTTTTTTTCCTTGCCAAGGTATTAGAAACTTCCATCGAATATTTTTCCGTCTACTTTTTCAAAATTGCGAAGACACTATCGAAGGCAAAAATAGAAAATTATCGACTCCCTCCTTCTTCCAAGCAAATTTATCTGCCCAGTAAAATTCAATTGGGTATACAGTAAAACGATATTTTTCGATCGAACTCGATCAAGGATTACTCGTATCGTTAATACCGGATGCCGATGTTATAAAGAAAAATCCATCAACACGAAAATTCTCAGTTACACAGTGGCGATAATACGGTCATAGTTATCGCGCGAGCCGTGATTTATGATGCCATTATACGAAAACGGATCGACTCTCTGGTAGCCGCGCGACGTTATCATCGTAAAGTAGCAATAAAAATTTATTGGCACGTTTTTCCGAACGTTGGTGGACGATGCAAAATAGCAACTTTAGATTCTTCGTTATTCACCATCCTTTTACGGGATTGGTCCCCGTATTTATCAATGTATTTTATCGTGCGAGTATGGCACAGCCTGTGGTGTGGAAAATCATCGAGCAAACGGGGGAAAAGAATATATTATTTTATTTTAGAATCAAATTATTTATTCGGAAGAAGACGCTTTTAAAGATTAAAAGTATTATTCAATATTTTATTTTTAATGAAATGAACGCATTCGAGAGTAAAATTCTTTCCTTTTTTTTTCTCTCGATGAAATATTTATTTTGACGTGTATTTCTCTACTGCAAATATATACAATGGAATTTCGTCGTTCGATTTAATTTTTAATTTCGTTTGGAAAAGGGAATCGATAAAGAATCGAAAATTATCGATAAGGAAATAACGTATCGACCGTAGAGTCGATCGCAACACGTTAAGTACATGGCGGGGATCGAAACACGTCGCAGTTATCGTACATAAAACACTTCGCAACTCCAACTCGTACTTTGAGGAACTTTCGACAAACTTTACGTACATTTCAAACATTTACAAATCCAGCAGTCAACGTCACACGAGCGCTTTAAACATGGAATTTGATTAAACTTGAACGATATATTTGAAATTGGCAACTCTAATTCTTGACACTACTAAGAATAAATAACTAACTGTTTCAAGAATTATTTAATACTTGAGATCTTTGAATAGTATCTATTTAAATTTGGGCAACTATAAATAATCAAGTAACTATCGAAAGTAATTTTAATTAAATTACACGTAGAAGTTGAAGATTTATTTTAAATGATGATACAATTTTAATCTAGGTCAATGTTAATTATAAATATTAAATTATTTATATATAATTAATTTTTATAGGGATTTTAATGATTTGTTATATCAGAAAATTGAATAAAAGTTGGATTTTTTTTTTTTATTTAAGTGAGATTAGTTCGAATTAATTATTTATATATTATATATTATAATACGAACAAAAAACCATTTACAGTTAAATATTAATTAAAAATAAAATAAATAAATAATAAATATATGTATAATATATTTATAACAATATTAAATATTTTATATAAAATATAAAATTTTATATAGAATAAATTTTATAATATAAAATAAAAATTGTTATAAAATATTTCATAAATAATTAAAAATTATTCTTAATGTTATAAAAATTTAAATTTATCTTATAATATCGATCCTTTCTCCACAAAAGTTCATTACGAAATGATTACTCTCTCGCGTCCTACCTTGTATTTATAGACAATCGAGACAACCGAAACTCGACGAAAATATACGTTCTTAGCCGATTATTAGAAATTAACTTTTCGAATATATTAATCAATGATTTAATAATTTTTAGCAATTTTTTATTGTTAATTAATATATATAAAAATTTATTATGATTGTAAATGTAATAATTGATATACATTTTTATAAATTAGTTTCGAAATTTCGAATTTATTGTTTTATTAATAATTTCTAATTATATTAAAATATTTTAATCTATTTTATATAGAATTATTACGAAATAATTATACTAATAATTTATATATCTTCTAATTTTTATTTTTTTTTAATATTATATATATATATTTCATTTATTATAAAAATTTGTTATAAAAAATTAATAAATTTTGACAAACTAAAATTGTATTTACATTTTTATATTATTTTTATATTTCTTTCTATTTATTAAATAAGACTTACCTTGACAGTCGAATAGCAATTTCTAAATAAAAATCAAAATCACAAAACAAAAGTATAAAGAAATTACATTAAAGTATGAAGCAACAAATGAATTCAAATTTTAATTCAACGAAACACGAACTCAATAACCTTAATAATCGATGGAAAAAATACAAAGAAACTCAAAACACTAATTAATTTCGTTATTACAATAATAAATGGACAATAATAAATATTAAATAAACAAAATTTATAGCAATTTATAAATTTGAACGGAATATAACTGAAATCACTCACTACGTAGTCAAATCTCCGACGTTGCCTATTATGCATTCTATCGTAATAACCATCAAATCGATTATCGATTTATCGATTATTTATTAATTTATTTATTTATTTAGAGATTTATAAATAAACAAATTAATACATAATTAAATGAATAAAACAAAGAAATCTATAAAAAGTTTTATAAATAAAGCATTAAATAAATAAATAAATTTATAAAATATAATCGATAAATAAATTAATATATAAATAAAAGAATATAAAAATTAAATAAATAATTAATAAATTGAAAATAAATAATATATAAATATATTAATAATTTATTTCCAATATATTTTTAATTAAAGTAATTAAAATATATTATGCAATATTTTAATTTTTTGCATTATTTCTAGTGTAGAATTGGCTTACAATATTAGCCAATCAGAGAGCTGTTAGAATTATGGTACAGCATCTCCTGTAGAAAGACATTCTAACAATAAGTGTAAGTAACTAGTTTAGTGATTCGACTGTGCAGTAATTCTATTCATATTTTTTGGTTCTATATATTATTCTTATTAAATTTATAAATTATTTATAAATATATAAATTTATATAATATTATAAATATATAAATTTGTAAATATTAACTGAAATCTATTTTTCCATTAAATCTGCAAATTTTTAACTATTCATTATTATCGAGATAAATCTAAAAAATCCAACATATAGTGCAACCCGGATTTGAATCTCGATTTAATAATCAAATTAATCAATTTTTTTTTCGTGCAGTTTTTGAAAATAAATCTTGTTTCTGCAATTTTATGTATTAATTTCGAAACATTTATTCGCTTTTAAAAATATTTAAGTTAAAAATGTTGTAGATAAATTTATAAATACAACTTTCGATCTACTTTAAATAATATTTTTCGTACATATTTAATTATTTCATTTTCTATATTCTGAATTTTAATTAATGAAGTCACTCTACATGAAAATTAATTTTACGTTAGATTAATTAATAATCTCATTTTCAACCCCCATCGTAATATCCCCTATATTACATTATTACAATCATCACCGTTGTTAATTAATCGTTAGCTAAAAAATGTGTACGTAATTTCACTTTAAATACCTTTTAGATACCTTTCTAATTTTAATAATTTTATAATTCCTAAGATAAATTTACTTATTATTTATCGTAATCAATTTTCGTTACAAATTAATGAAAAGAAAAGAAAAAAAAATAAATATTCAAAGCGTATACCAATTACCTAATTGAAATTTCTCTTTATAATTTGATTTGCCGTAAAAATATCGTAAAAATCTGCCACTGGAATATTGGGGAATATTATGGAAATCATTGGCTGTAAAAATTTAATACAGAAACCAAGCGAGAGAGAAAAAGAAAGAAAGGAGGAAAGAAAGAAGAATAAGAATAAAGAAGGACAAAAAGAAAGAAAAAAAGAAAAAAATGACGATATTGTTCCACGTAACGAAATGTAGAATTTAGTGAAAGAATTTAACGAAATTCGAAATTCTTCATTGACCGTGGAATATCGGATAGTTCGTTACGACTGCTTGACGTGTCCTCTGCTGCGGTTTCTCCACGATCAATCGGGACAATTAATGGCGAATTCGTTCGAATCACGGGAAACGGAAGCGAAATTCAAACTGACGCAGCTGGAAATCATGGTCGGTTGGATTTTCGTCGGACTTAACGTTTCATTAGTCATGTTCGCCGCCTATATATAGCTCCGCTAATTAAACGCACATATCCCTAAACATCGTCCGTGAAACGTTCATTGACGTGTCGTGCAAACAATCGCACGATTCGCTCGTTCGCCCAAATGTTTCATCCCTTCTCTCATTTTTCCTCTTTTTTTTTCTTTTTCCTCTCTCTTTTTCTCTCTCTCTCTCTCTTTTTTTTTTTTTAATTCTGGAATCGCGATATTGGAAGATATTGACAATCGAACAGGGAAAAAAAATTTGGAAAAATTCGTTACGAGTGATTGTAGGGTACTGCATATTCATGTTCCGTTAGTAAATTATTTAAAATCATTTAGTTGTTGAAATAGCCATTTAAAATGGTTGATCGACCGTACGTAAAATAAATGTCCGCCATTTTTCTTCCTCCCCTCCCTCGAGCAGAAAAATTCTCCATCGATGCCTCTAATTTTAACCTTTCCACGTTTTTTTTTTTTTTTTCCATTTCGAATGCAATTTCGTTTAAATTACGTTTGCATTTTATGTATATATGAAATGCTTCCTCTCGAGTTCGAATTTGATTTGCTAATGTTGCTCGAATTCTATCGATTTGCCGAATGCTAATGCTACGTAATTTTAGTCGCAATTTTTCGTGCTAATAAAATTCGACGAATAATTCTTTACTTAAAATTTTTCTTCGTTCTCGTATATGTCTTCGTGGAAGAGAAAGGTCTCGAACTATCGACGAATAAATATATTTGCGGTCGAGTGACGCGAGAAAGATACGAATCTGAATCGCAGTTCTGACGGAGAGAAGTTGAAGCTTAAAGAAAAGATTTAATGCCGATCCTTTGATCCGAAGTCTGTTCGAGTTTCGCATCCATTGTTGAACTCGCTGGAAATTTGTCTAGCTACGTGTTCTTTCCCCGCGATTTTTCGTAACCCTTTTCAAATATAATGAAAAGTTTGAAGGTTTCCTTCGTATCGTAGATTTTAACGCTTTTCGAGGTTAACGAGGCCTTAAAGAACGCGCGATCAAAAAAGTTTTTACGCTCCTTCTTAACGGTTTCAAAGATCCGCTTTTGATTTTTATATTTTTTATTCGAGGTCCCCATTTAAAAACGAATATTCACGGTATGTAGTTTCTTTAATCTCTATAGAGAAAGAGATAAAATTAACGAAAATGTGAATTAATAATCTGAAACGTATCCACCTTACAAACTGCACGGAGAAATGTTCGATCGAATGAAACTGAGGAATTCGGAATACCGGTTCGCGATATTTAAACAGCGTACATTTTTTTCGTTTCGAAATATAATTTAATATATGAGAAAAAAATATTTGATAAAAAATTCGATGCAATATTTACGATAGTTGTTGAATGTAATTTTTATGAATATTCCTATGCACATATTGCAATGCGCATTTCATAATATCCCAACGCTAAAAAAAAATTTCTTTTTTTCCCCAAGAAATCCAATAGAAAGATTTATAGGAACGCTTTCAAGATGAATTTGTTCGTGAAAGATTCGCTTTTGTCATTTCTAGTGATGGCCGATGCCCGAATCCTTGAATTCTAACCTTTTATCCGACTTCCACTTCAAGACATCTAGCTGATCTATGATGGCGGTCTAAGTAGTCTTATCCATCAGCCATTTACCGACACGGTAAACCCCGCTTGACTCGAGCTCAAAGTGATGGAATCGCTCTTATTTGTTCTCACCGCAGGACTCGACATGGGTCATTCGCGTCCTCGATCCCTTTCTTCGATCAAATTCAAATTTAATGTTAAATTTTTCGTTCCAATTGTTTCCGATTTCTGATAAACATTTCGTTTAAAACATTGATCGAACTTTCCAAAGTTTCCATTGTGTTTATTCAATTTTTAATCGATTTAAAAAAATATTACGAAAAGAGAAAAGACATATAGTTAGTAATGGATTTAAAAATAATTAAATTGATTACGTCGAATAACACATCAGTTATACGCGCTAATACACTTGCTGTTTTTTTTTCATTTTTTTCCTTCTTTTTTTTTTTTTTTTTTTTTTTTCTCGTTATAAATTTATCCATTTAATACCTCTGAAAACGTTTGCGTAAAAAATCGAAAAATTAAAAGTTATTTGTCACGCATCGAGTAATAGTTTGAAACAAGTGGAAGCAATTTATATCGGTTTTAAAAAGAAAAATTCGTAACCCAATCAGATTTTGCAATCAGACAAGTATTAAAAACGAATGGAGTTTTAATTTTTATATTGCCATTTTGTTTCTATACTATTATTTTTAAATCTCATAAAAATTTTGGCTATTGTGAATGTATGTATATTTTTTTTTCGTATAAAAATTTACAATTTTCAATTTATAAATTTCAATCTCACTTCAATTTTAAAACAACATCAATACATATTATATCTAAAAACAATCTCCATCCATTTTTTTTTTTTAAGAATTTTTATATTTTTACTTTGATCAATTATTACACAATATATATATCGATGAATCAATGGAAACATTCGATAATCCCACGTGATATAACCTTTATCCATATCGAGTTCCACCACCACAAAAATCCCGGCATGTAATATCGAATTACGTTTTAAATTATGCTTTTTGGATTTTATCACTGAATTTAGGATTACATTCTCCGGTTCCCACGGGTATTGCGGCCCATATTAGATATTACGCCAGTAAATTCTACTAATATTAAGGTAATATTCCAACGAAGCTTTAAAAACGATCGACTGAATATTCTTTTTTAATAACAGGGAAAAAGAATATATAGCAATTATTGTATAAAATCTATGTACATATATAAACTTACGTACCTTTTATATCTTCCCTGTGGAAATTATACGAGAAAAAATTGATCAAAATATTCGAACTCTCGTATAATTCCAATTTCAAAATTACATCGTGTACAAATTACAAATGGCAGATACGCGCGTATCACAACATCCTGCGAGACAAATATCGTGTAAAATAAAAACGTGTTGACTTTCGGCTAATCAGATATTTAATCAAAGTGACGCAGTTCGATAATAATCGCTCGACCGCGGCCTCGAAGACTCCATTAACACGCATTTGTCGATGGATCAAGTAAACGCGCGAGATATTACGGCCAGCCCATTAATTCATTCGAGCAATCGGCAAATTATCAATCAAAGGCTTGATTCTACAGGTGTCGAATCGGTCTTGCAATTAATTAATTTGCGTAGGGGGGAACGCCGAGGGAGGGGAAGGTCCCATCGCAGAAGATCGATCGCGAAATGAGATTCGCCTTTGCGCCTCATCTTCAAGAGAGATGGCTTCGTTCGCGTTTATTACGCGAATCACACGGGACGGCGTGGATGGATGACTGTTCGATCATTGGACCGATTTAAATTTATAAGAACTCGTTACAACTCGTATCGCCCCGAAGGGGGCTGACGTTGCAATAAGGTTGAGGGTATTAAAGCCCAATGCAATACCTCATTTAAATACCATTTTTTGATTGAACGTTTTATTTCGAACGATTGTTAGATTAGAAATGCGTCTCGATCGGAGGAAATTCGAGAATTAGAGCAATCCTTTATTAATTAGTAAGAAGAGTAATTAAGTGATCGTGACAAATGGAGAATGAAATTACATAAGTAATCGAAATTGTTTAATGAAATTGTCCGTATGTGTGATTTTTTGAAAAATAATTATTTGGAATGGACTTACAAATCAAAATACGAAACCGATATATTTTCATCGATAATTATCATCGATTATACCATTCGCCATTAAATTATACGTCATCATATTTTATCACATAGTTAAAAACTAGATAGAATGATTAAATCTCTTTCTACATCTAATTATTTGGTGTAACACCACCTCGCTCGATTATATCGCCTCTGTATACGCGATATACGACATCAAAAATCAAATATTCGTTTCGTGATATAAAATTCTAAATTTAAAAAAAAAACAAATGATCAACTCGATCGAAGAAGGAAAGCGAGTCCGAGTTTAACTAAAGATGTTGGGTGCTCCGGGGTCGTCCAAGATGAAATAAGACTGGAGTTTTTTTGCCGGAGGGCCACGTTCCCCAAAGGGAAATGAAAGTGGAATCGGAGTGGTGGTGGATCTTGGCAGAAAAATCGGCAACCGCCGCGTGGAAACACACGCCGGACCGAGCATCTTATCGTATTTCACGGAGAAAACGAAGTGTACGAACCCATCCTTCCGTCTTCTCCCTTCCTTCTGCGTTTCCGCCGTAAAGGATCCAGTTACCGTGGGAGGGGGAAGGGAACGATTTCATTTTTCCTCCCGGATCAGTTCGAAATCGCGTGTCCTTTTAGCGGCCGATCCACAACCAGCCGTTATATTGTATATACGGGGCCAACTTCTGCCCCGAAACCTGCCTCTCCTGGCTTTAAATTTAGCAAATTGGACGACTGGCCGTTTCGCGAGTGGAACTTACTTACCAACTCGGAGGACGGCTCAACTATTCAATTGTTGTGCGGGGAAATTTCGAATTAATTACGCGTGAGCTGCGATTCCACGTCGAAATAGTGGGACTATTCGCAGTTTTGCAGTCTCGTTGATTGTTTTCGCTCTTTGTTTGCCTAATTTTAGAATATTATTATATAATAGCGGTGGATTTTGCTTTCGATTGTTTTTATTTCATACGAATATCTTTTTACACTTACCAAAGAATACGACGATATTTTGAAGAAAAGTAATTAATCTTGATCCGATTTAGGTATTTCTCGATTATTTTTGTTTTAATTTTTCTTCAAGTAGAGTTTTGATCTCGTCGTTTGTCGTTTGAATCTTCTCCGTATGAAATTTCCTTTCGCAAAATTCAACAAGGAGGTTAGAGAAGGAGGATATATTCGTTCACGCTATTCTGACGTGTGAATACAAACGTCGTAAGTTTTTGCGCCGAAATCCGGGGTTTTAAGCCAAAGGAAGCCGTTCCTACGAAAATATGTTACCATGGTCGACGTGTACTTGTGATTTACACGAAGAGAAACGCGTACTGGACGTACAAGAGGCTAATATAAATTACCCAGAGCTTAAATTGAAGAATTAATTATCCTTCCTCTCCCCTCTGTAGTGGACGTTCTAAGCGTGTTACAAGTTTCGCGAAATAAATCTTTCCTCTCCCGGGATAAAAACCAACTCAAATACGATAACAGGACATGATTACTATGCAAATTAAACCAATTTGTACTTATTTTTTATCCGCTGAAATTATCCGCTGTGTCGTCGTCATCGTCGCAATTTCAGCTCGTGTTCTCAGAAACAGGAGGTTAACAAGACATCGAGGATCCTCATCTGCGTAAATTTCTTTGATCTTGTAACGATTTAAAAAAAAATAGAACGAAGTATTTTCTCAAGTTCAGTCCTACTTTCTTTTCTCAAAAAAGAAGAATATGGAAGAATAGATAAGAAGGAAAGATAAATAGAATTTATTATAGAGAAATTTTTTTTTTTAATCACAGAAAAGAGCCTTTGAATCAGCTTTTCGATAAACACTGCCACACGTTAAAATTTGGTATTTGGATTAAATAAATTGGATTCGATCAGCTTGAAAAAAAAAATTCATACATATTTAACCAAATATTTAACCAAGTTATTCAAAAAATCAAATCTCCGTTATAAACTCTTGAACCGATGTTCTTTTCCCTCTTTTATTCTCACCAACCCATATTTATGTAAAAAAAAAATTTTTTTTTACGCCTTATCGGAATTTAAATCAACCAATTTGAGCTGCTCGTTCCCGTATATAAAGGCAACGATCGAAGTGTATTTTGGTTCAACAAGTTCCTTTGACGGAGTTCGCAAGTATGAAGCATAGATCGAATTTCGTTCGCATCGCTCGTTCACTTGAAAATCTACACTGTCGATTAGTAACGGGGCGGAAAGAGCGGGTAAACAGGTAATCTTGATACACGTGCTTCTATGCCGTGACGCGCATGAATGGAGGGGAGAGGAGGATTTCGCGAAATCGTGATTGACATTCGTATCGACATCCCGCAACACGCGTCGAATTCAAATCGTTCATTGATCAATGCCGACTCATTGCCGATCGGCGACATACGCGTGACAATGCGGGGAGAGTTGGCAACGTTCGCGGTCTACGATCCACTCTGTTGAAACGCGTTGAAAATTCACTCTGAAAGCTGGAAAATAAGAACGACGTTAGATTGGAAATAATTTCTTTTTTCTCTGCGTGTATATTTGATTCGATGAAACTTCGGCGAAAATATTTTCGTATATATACGTTCGCCAGTTTCTATTAGTGTAAAATTTGACAAGATCGATATTTTTATCAATTCATACATACACTTATTCAGAGAATATCTCGTTTCTTTTTTTAAATCGTGATTCGAGAGAGAGGAAATAATACACATTTTAATTCAATGTAAAATATCTTTCTTCGTGTGTGTTTATACTGCACATACATATATTTTTACGAAATACTATTAATCTAAAATTCGTCGTTATTCAATCTTATTTTCCCATAAATGATATACCAATATATATATACATCTGAATCGAAATTCGAAACTCGAATAGCGAAAAATAATCATGGGAAGGGATTGGCGCGTATTTGCCTTGCTCTGTTGCACGGGGAAGATGTGCTTCTCGCGATTGCGTGGCGAGAGCTCTCCTCCTCCTTTGGAGGAGGAAATTCGAATGAACAGTGATGAATCGAGGGAGAATCGCGCGGAATTCGAGAGCGAAAATGAACGACATTTTCGATGAAATGGGGGAAGATTCGTCTAGGAGAGAACGACTTCGTTCGCGATATTTCTAGGCGTTGGAGAGACTCGTGGAGGAGGGAGACATTAACAAGGGGAACGGAAGGGGAATTCGCGAGAATTTTTGGTTTCGAAAACGGTTGGATCCAGGTCAAACGTGTAAAGGGATAGTAAGCCGGCACGATGCCGCATTGCTGAAATAGAGCGGAGGAATTGTCAGCGGGATATTCGTAATTTAAATCGACTGGATGAAACTTCATGGAACTGGGTCAAAGACAAAAATCTGGTTGGATGGACAAAGAGATATCGGTGGTATAATAGAATACTTGGAGGAGAAAAAGAGAGAGAGAGAGAAGCGTTTGTATTAGAGAAAAGAAAATATGAAAGGATTTAAAGAAGAGATAATGCAAATGTGAAATTTCCAATTAAAGCGAGTTTCAAGAGGTCCAAGATAATTCTGGCGACTGGATTTGATTTTAAACGAAAACACGTATTAACCGAGGATGAATATGGCTTGGAACGATAAATTTCTCGTTGCGAATCAGAGCATCGTAGCGATGAGAAATAAATATAACATCCCTGTAAACATCCGACTTACGGAAATTACCACTGATATTTCCTTCGTTTCGTGAACTTTCCTAATCCAAGATAAATTCACTCGATCGCAATTTTTCAAAAAATCGGATGAAAAACGATTCGATCCGAAGAGATCCACGAAAAAAAAAGGAAAAGAAAAAAATTCTTTGGGAAACAAGTCCAACGAGGGCGACGAGTGGAAAAGAGTAAGAGATAATATCGAAAAATCTTGGGTGGTCGTGCGCGGAGGAAACGAAGCGCGGCCCTCGCGATAATAAGAAAGGCGAGGGTGGAGTGTCGGCGGATGCATTGTTAGTTAAGCCAGGAGATAGCCTGGTGATTTAGAACTGTGGACGTGGGGATTGGGGTAAGGGGTTCGCCCCTGTGCAGCGGGGGAGCGGGGCGGGTAAATGCGCGTCCCAGCCAGGAACAATGGTGAAGCGGTATGTATATCTAGCGGACAGACAAGCGGCCGACTGTTCGGCCAACCGGCGATATCCAAGCTGCCAACCCGGCAATGGCAATGGGCCATGGGGATAGCTAGTAATTGCCGGCTGGTCCTCAAGTGGCAACGACGGCGGTCAATTTCACCCCTCTTCTGTCCTCTGAACCCGGAACCGCGACGCCGCAGAGACCCCTTTTACGGTGCACGGTATGGAGAGTGGCAGGATTTGCCGGGGATTATGCCGGACACCGGGCCCATGCGCCCGTAATTTATCGCCCTGCGATTCACCGATCGCGAGACATTGCTTTTTTTTTATTTATTTATTTTTCTTTTTAGCGTCCGATACCTAATTTTTATCGCCGGATTTTCCAGCGGAGGAAAAGATCGGGAGAGACGTGGCCGAGAAAAATTTGAACGACAAATGAATGTTTGTAATTTTATTAAAAACACGCGAAAAGTATTTTATGTTGATAATAATTTTCCAAAAAATTTCCTCTGCAAAGTTTGAAGATTATACATTTCTGTGATTTCGATCTGTAATTGAGTGACGGATCTGTCAAAAAAATGAAATATTTTTATGATTTCGAATTACGGAATATTTGGAGTGGCTCTTGAGTGAAGAAAAACAAATGTGTTGAGAGAGATTTAGTAGAGATCTTTTGGTTGAAGATAAAGTTATAGATGTTTGGGGAATGTATGGGAATGAGTCGATAAATTTCTTCCGATGTGAGAAAGGGAAACTGATACATATGACGCGATATCGAGATAGTTATTAGTTTTAATTCAGTCAAATTGACGTGGATGACTGTGAGACAATCGTAAAAGATAAACGACCTGGAAAACTCGGTAAAAAAGTTATTCCCTTCCATTCCTCAATCGCATTTTACAGTTGGGATATAAAAGTTGTCGAATAAACTACAATGGAAGCAATGTGGAAGCAATCTTATAATTCAGACATCCGGTCATCCGATTTTCATACCGAGTGGCTAAAGCTATACGTGGCTGAAGAAAAATTTTAAAATGGACGACAAAGCGAATGAATATTTATAAATTTTATTAAAAATACACGAAAAGATTTTACATCGACGAATAATTTTCCAAAAAAAGTTTCATCAATAGAGATAGAATATGTTATAGCTGGTAGTTAAAATTTACCGAGAATTAGAATATTCTGTTAAATCTTTCGTTGAATGTAATTTAATATTATCTCAACTGCAAATTGTACGATAATCTATCCGAATATTTCATAGGAGTATATAAAATAAATAGGAAATTTCCTAATTAGCATGTGAGTGCAATATAATATAATATAATAGATGAAATCTCAGAATTAAATTCGTTGCACGATAAATTGAAGATACACATATATATACATACATATAAATCGGATTTAACTTTGGCAAACTAAAATAATTAATAAGATTAAACAACAAGATGTATAAAATTATTATACTACATATTATATGTATATTCCTTGTAATTTCTCAATTTTTTTTTTTTCTCCCCAAACACGGTTTACCATATCACAAGAACGTATATATAAAATTATAATTCCGCAAACAAGAAGAAATGTTACGTATCCGTTCTCTTTAGGAAAACACGGATTCTCCGTTGCTCGTACATGAACCAATTAGCATAGTGTTTACATATATATAATAGTTGGAGCACATACAGACATGTCTATGAATATTTAGTTTCGCACGAGCTCGATATATGTTCATGAATATACGATCCGTTTGACGTAAACAAATTGAACAGAATTGTATAATCATCTTAAGATCAAATCATGGCAAATAAAATAAATAAGCACGATATAATTTAACGTAATTCCAAAATATCGTCTCACGTAGTCGATGGATTTATTTATATCGGCCTTTATCGATAAATAAATGTTCGTCGTGCTTGTTACATTTTACAAATGTGTCTATAAAGTATTTAACACTATCTTATTTGCCTTTAATTGTTTTGCACGTTGGAAGTATTGAATTGAAAGAACTGAAAAAAAAGAAATTGATAACGGCGATGAATCGTTAATGCTTCTCTCAAATTTCCAGCACGATTGAATGCACTACTAGTAGACTGTTAGTAGAAAAAGAAAATCAATTGTTCATATGATATCTTGTTTAAATAAATGGATTTTACATAGAATAGAGAATAAACGATATTTGCACGTTGTTATATCAGATGCAAACTTTTTCGTTCCAAGTCATTCTGTTGTATAACCCAATTTCTCCTTGAATTGTACAGAAGAGGAAGTTGAAGTTGCAAAATCACATTGGAACCACCAGGGATCCGTACAATTTTTTTCACTGCGAAGAGAAAATGCTTGAAAATAACATTGTGTATCGATCGATCGTTGATTTTAAGAATGAAATACCTATTGAAAATTTATTCTTTTATTTTTTTTTATGTGATGTTTAAAATAAACAGTCAATCTTGGAAAATATGTTGTGAGATTTTTCGAAACTAACAATAAGATGCTTTTTTTTTTGCTTTTATTTTTAATCTTCTCTTAAGTTAAAGTTTTCGTTCTTTTCTTTTTTTCTTCTTTTTTTCTCACTTCTTCGTTTCCAGCATTCTTGCACAATCTTTTTCTTTTGCACTCTCCACTCTCCTTTTTTTTATTTCCTTTTTTTTCATTTCACGCTCTCAGACAATCGTTTCCTCGTTTCCACGCGGCATTCGTCTGTTTCCAACTTTAATTTCAAATTTAAATATCGAGCAAATATTTTTCAATCGATAATTAAGCACACGCTTAAATCGTCATTTCATCGCTGATATTTGAAATGCAATTAAATCAAATATCGAGTAATTTAAAATATTTTTCGTCCCGTTTATTTATTTATCGGAGCTCGACTTCGATAAGATTGAAATTAAAAGGTAAGACTGATCAGAATTCGAGAAAGACGATTGATCAAGAGGTGTACTTATGGTCAAGGCTATAACTTCGAGTTAGCCCCATCGTGTTATAGCCCCATTACACAAATTAGCTTTATGTGGGTTGTTGTTACGATCCATCTTACTTGATCCTTCCTTCGAGCATGCCTTAAGTTTAATCATTATTATTGCAATCATTTAAGCAATATTTATATAATAACAATAATAATAATATCAATAATTGCGAATAAAGAAAATCACACGATCGTGGATTTCGATCTTTCGAAATCTTCGAAATCTTCTTTCGAAAAACGTAGACGGTATCGCGCGATACATCGAACTATAAGAAGACGCGTTTTAACATCCTATTTTATCGGACACGAGAGAAATCTGGATCCGGACATACATATTTTCATACGCGTCATGGTTATTGTTCCACGAGGATCCTGTTGAATATTTTAGCCAAACCAAACGACGAGCCCGACACGAAACGTATTTACGGATTACTACATCTGTTTCTCGTAAAAATTCTTGCCGTGAATCAGGATAGACGCGTTCTACGTGCGACATACATAACGTGGCCAGGATTTGCCAAGGATTACCATCGACACCATAAGTCCTATTCCCTATATGGCGCGCCCGATCGATTGGACCAACAACCACGACCTCTTCTTCTTACTAAAAATGTGAGAAGAATGGATCCCTTTCTCTCTCTCTGGTCAGAATTCAAGGACGCACGGACACGCTTAACCCTTAAATCTTGATTGATCACCCAGTCTTTAACCGTGGCTCTCTTCTTGAAAAGAATGTCGCTGTAACAGGGGATGATCGGAGTAATGTTGTCTTATCGCCTTAAACGTCTGTCTCGCTTTTCTTAACAAATAGAAGTAATCGTGACCGTTGCTCTCGTAACCTTTTTTCTTGCGTTATCCACTGGAACAACTTCATTTTCGAGTACATGTATATTTTTTCCTTTTTTTCACTTCGTATTCTTTTATGCAAATGTAATATCTTGCGCGAAAACGTGCACTTTTCCGCGTAATACTGTGCTCGAGCCTTGGAACAGGAGAAAAAAAGACGTCCATATTGGCGGTGATGTCTAAATATAAAAACTCGAATGTTACGTAAAAATAGTTTTTGATTCGCGATTTTAATTAACCAAAACAATCATACAAACAAGAATAAAGAAAAAGGAAAAGAGGGGGGGAAAAAAGGTAATATCCAATTTTAAATATAAATACATCCGTTTCGTTCGTGCATTTCGTAAATCAATACGATCGATAATAGGCAAGGAGGAACGAAAAAGAAGGCTAATAATAAGAACGCAATTTTTCGCTCGCTCAGGGCCGGTAACATGACACTCTTCCGGTCATGCAGCTTCTTACCGAACGTAAAACACGCGGAGAATGTTCAGAGTTACACGCGAAGTAGAAACATCCATATCTCTGTCTGCAACAGCCGAGACTTGTACTTTCTCAAATAATGGAAATAAAACACCTCGATTTTGCGCACTTTTCCGCATAGACATACGGACACCGGATATGTAAACAGATCTCGCGATATTCGCACGCGTGGGATCATAAATTGCCAACCTTTTTTTTTTTTTTTCCTTTCCTTCCTGCGTGTCGTTTACAAGCACGCGTCGTCACCCGCTCGAGTCACGCCCTATTTACACGAAATTGGGCGAAAATTTTTTCGGACGGATCCTTGCGAAGCGACTCGATGCCGTTTCGCTGTTAATTGTTTTCTGGCGCGATATAATACTTTGGAGTAGCAGATGCTGGTCGTTGCCGTTTGTCAAGCGTATTTCGACTCGAAATTCGTCATCCTCGACTTTTTTTCTTCTTTTTTTTTTTATTCGAAGCGACGACGCGGGGACAAACGCGAATCACCATCGAGAATGGAGTGTCTCTCGTTTCCATCCGAGAAAGTCTCCGGCGATAAATAGCTGTTGGCAAACGTTTCGAGAGGAAACGGAGAAAAAACGAGCGTGGATATGGGGAGCGACAGGGAGGAAAGTCGAGGAGTGTCGAGAATTTTTACACGTCGAACGAGAAACTTGGCCTCTGTTCGAAACATTGTGCTGGTTAGAAAAAGTTATCTTTCCTTTCTCCTACTTTTTTTCCTTTTTTTTTTTAACTCTTTTCTATATTCTGAGTTTTTCCTATACTATAAAATCATCCTTATTTTTCCGTAATCTGTGTGTTCCTGTAACATTTGTTTCTCTGATGTGATTTTTGTTTTCTTCTTTCCCTTTTCTCTTCTTTTTTTTTTTTGTAAAGAAAAAAGATACAGAGGAAGAGCGGAATAAATAGAAAAGAAGGAGAAATGGCGAAGATAGCGGCGATCTGATCAATGGTCGACACCTTTCTCATCCTTTCACCACCGAAAATCGTGGTTTTCGTGTTCGCCCCTTATCGACCACCGAAGTTTCGAATTTTTCACGATTTTCTCGACCCTCCGATGACTAGGAAAATCGCGACTACGCTCTCTAAACTCTTTCGTTGCACTCTGCGTATCCGTGAAAGGAATTGAACTCTTCGAATGGCGAAGAGTTCCTTCTTCCGTTGGAAGAGATGAAAAGAAAAAAAAAAATAATAATAATGATAACAACAAGAAACGCGGGATCGCCAAACTTTTGCCTCCTTTATTATACCATCGGTTGGAATCGGTAGTTGAAGTTCATCCCGCACGATAATGGAGACGTTTTTATGCCACTAAAGCGATATTATCGGGCGAAGCACCGCCCCCCTAGCTCCCTGGAATCGTTCCAAAAACAGGCAGGACGAGTGTCGCCCCGTGGAATTACCTTCGTAACGTAAAATACTCGTCGTAGAAAAATAATCGGGACACGGTTAGGTTTTCGTGCGAGCGAGTGATACGAACGTGGTTTCGCGCCGGCATTAATTTCTCCAGGGATCGAAACGTCCCCTGGAAAAATGTTCGTGGTTGGCAAAAAGACCGCCCCCCTCTCTCTTCGTTAATTTCAATGTTATTACAGTTTTTGATGGGGAATTTTTCGAACTGCTTTATCGAACAAACTTGCATTTATGTGCAAATGGATATGGATATTTTCGCGGAGCGATACAGGGAATTATTTTTAGAGAGGGGTGTGTATTTTTGTAATAACGCGATTTCTCGTCCACGCCTTCGAACACCTTGCCGCTTTTATCTTTAAAGGCAAGTATCTCCATTGTTATTTTGTTGTTATTTTTACACGTTCAACGTTCTCGCCATTTAATATACGGGAGGGAACATTATCGGGAGAAATTTACAGGGCGGGGACGTTCTAATAAATGTAGAGGCGCATTTGCATATTCAATCAAGAGATCGGTTAGCATGAAAAAGTATTTTCTATGCCTCGTTGATTAACACGAGGCTGCCGTTATTTATGCAGATAAAACGCGTCCAAATATGTAACAAGAAATATGTAAACAATATGGTAAATTATGCGAGATGTATTCATATATTTCATACATATTACATTTGACAAGTAATTTTATTATGTTATCTTTACGTGTCGTAATTTTGTGTTAGAACGTGCAATGGTGATCATTTAACGCACAGAGGAATAAATTCGTACGATGGAAAAGATTATTTGATATGTCACAGGTTGTATCACAAATGGAACATATGTAAACTAAAATATCGTGCTATGGGAAGTTGTTTTAAATACACTTATATTAAGAATTTTCATTATCGAAATTAAATAAAATTTTTTTTGAACAATTAAAATATAGTCTTCACATTCCTCACATTTATCAACGATTTTAATTTTAATTTTAATTTTATCGATGTAGTCAGAAATTTTTTTCTTTGCTAATTTCGCAATAACTAGAACAGGGACCAAAGAAAATGAAATTTAACATATGTATATTACTGTAAATTCCCAAAGCAATTCCCAGATAAACTTCTGTATAAATATAAAAATCTAGAATTGCACAACCAATCTAACGTTTCATATATATTTCTCTAATAGTATAATAGTTCGTAATTCACTTTTCACTACGATAATTGGTAATTGTTACGCTCCTATTTCTCGTTGAATATCCCTACGCATTGTAAATCGTTTACATTTCAAACTAGAATAGAATATTTCACGCGGAGGATACAAGGGAAATTATTGAAGGGTGTACCAATATCCGTAAATTTTTGCACGCGTTTCGTTTATTGCCGATCAATGTTCAACAATTCTTTTGAACGGTATAGATAAATCTGTCCGATAGGAAATTTTAATATTTTTGTTATGCAAAAAAAGAAAAAAAATGCTCGCGTTTCGCACGCGCGCATTTTAATTTTAATACCGAAACAATGATAATAATGGCTATCTCGCGCAGATAACGAGCATTTTCAAGCTCGTCGAAAAACAAATTCCGTATTCATGATTTCGCCTCTTCCTCTTTTTTTTTTTTTATTTTTTCGCTCCCTTTTAGGACAGCATCCAAAGTAATATCGATATTATATTAAGTTATTTTTATCCATTCTTATAATAAATCTTATTAATATCGTTAAATTATAAAAGGATATTTAAATTTGTTGAACGATGACAAATTATTCTTATTCGAATAAAAATGGATTACTGATTTTGATCGTGCAAAAGCGTTATATATATACATATTATATATCTCGTTCATATACGTGCATTCTAGATACCTATTCTTTCCTTTCAAAACAATTTATCTCGCAGCACGTAGCAACTAATTTGAAATTCCAAGCGGATGATAATCAGGACCCCTCTTGATTATTTTAATCTGCTCGCTCGCATAATATTATATTTGCTTCAAAAACTTGCCGACAGACAGAAACGGGGGGAATAAACGAGGGACAAACAATCGTATCGAACAATTGAAAATCTGAGATTCAAGATTCGATCCACGGAACCGAACGACAAATTAAAATTATATAAAATCCTCCGCACGATTAAGAATCATCGAACGCGTTCCCATAAATGTGCGTTTCGTTATCAGACGTGTATTCGAACGATCGTTAATCGACGACGCGGCCAGTTATTTGGAAAAAGTCCAAAGTCGCGGGATTCGAAAACTGCACGCGGTTCCCGCAGCCCAGCCGCTGAAACAGCCTCGTAAATCTTTGGCTAATAGAGAAAAATGATGGGAACGCGGGGGAGTTAATCTGCGGCCGTGCTTGCGGCCGCTGGCCCCCTCGTTTAGAGCGTCGTCTCTAAACGCGCCGAAAAGTCGTAAAGAGGCTTGGGGGGAGAATACGACGAACGATAACTGTCATTAGCCGGGGAACAGCATTCCCCCGTTCAAAGAATTCCCAGCCCAGATATTTGTACGAGTATGCGGCAACGCAAGTGTCTCGTTACGATGGAATCATTCATTGGAGGGTGATACGAAAACGCGAGGCGAGCGTTTTAATCTCGGATGAAAGGGAGAAATTGAATGCGCTATTCATGAGATGAACGTTTTGCGTGGTTCCTAATGATTTCGAACGAGGGTTTCTGCCTTTTGAAACGATGTCACGTGTGCGGATGTTGAACAAATAACGTATTTATTAAGGATATTGGAAACGTATTGCGCGTTGTTTTCGAATCGTGGGAAATATTTTTAAGGTAAATAAAGTTGCACCGCGAACTTGGTGTGTACGGAGAATTTTTCATTGTTTTATGTTCGCGGAGATTATGTTGTTTAATATTTTTCCTCTCTAGAAAGATGTGTTCTTTTGCGAAGTAATTTTACTAGATAATCCGTGCTGTAATGAAGTTTTATGCTACGAAAATTTTGTGCGAGGAGAAACGTTTCTTTGGATTTACATTGGATTATTTACTCGTATCTTCTAACTTTTGAAAATGAAAAAGAAAAAAATAGACAGTAGATCTTTAGCAGAGTTAGTCGGAAAATTAAGCTTCTCGGGAATGGGATAATGGAATAATCTAAAATCGCAAAATAGCCGATCGTTCGTTAAAAAAAAAAAAGAAGAAAAAAGAAAAAAAAATAAAAAATCAATCAACGAGAGAATTAGATTGTCCGCACGGTAATGAAAGGAATCTAAATAAAGCCACTTTTTTTCACGCTTAAATTGTTCGAATTAATTGTCGTTCGAATTAATCCAGACAATTGAATTCCCGTGGTGGAACCACTACATTTAATTTGAATTTCTATTCTCCGTGTCATTTTTCCGTAGTTTTCCAACCGTTTAAATTTCGCGAGCAGCGCACCGTTAATGGGCAAAACCGCTATGCGCCAGATCGCAGATATCACGCGTAATGTCGGCCTCCTTGCAAAAATTGCGAAAGCGACGTTTTAATTTCAGATAAAAGTGAAATAACTCCCCACGGCCAGATAAAACTTCCTATGCGCCACCCTTGAACGTTGCACCCACTTGTCACGCATGACTCTTTGCGCATTGGATTTTTAAATGGCAACGATACTTTTTGACAGCTATAATCGCGATGCTTTCGGATCTTTCTGTTCTTCATATTTTTTTTTTAAACGCGTCGTTTTTTAAGCATATTTATAACAATGAAGTTCGTTTGCAAATTATGGAGGATCGCTCGAGTGTCGTTATTATGTCGTGTATTATACGTGGAACAATTTTTCTTTCTCTATTCTACATTCTCTATTTTATATTCTTACTTTACATTCTTCAACCGAAACAATCATTCTTTCCCTGTTCTACAGTATCTTTCATTGAGTTTAGGTAAACTACTTACACAGATATCCCCAAGACACACTCGATCAATTCAAAACTTTGGATGGCCATGCTACACACCCTAACCTCAAATGCTCGATCTTCAACGCTTGAAACTTAGTTAACAGCAAATTTATATCTAAAGATAGGACAAAAATAAGAGGAAGAGTCAATGTTTTAAAACGCAAGATTTTTTTCGATAATTATTAACGAGGGAAAGATGATAATCGTACGTAATCGGAAAAAGAGATGAGATCGGATGATGGAATTTGGTAAATTTTCTACAGAGTGAAATATAAAAGGAACCTGATATGGTTTTCGTCGTTAAGCAAACGTGAAAGATGTAAATGTTCATGCATTAAAACATGAACTGGCTTTAATGTGTACCGATATTACGAGGATATGAATTAATAAAGCATGCATACCGTGGATTTCGTTGTTTCTACTACAAAAATAACAATCAAAACGTGTCAGCTTGGAAATCGTAATTTTGATTTTCAATTATATAAGAACGAAAATTTAAATTCCAAATTAATTTCAATATTATTTTCTCATTTATTAATATGAATATATTAAATGTACAGTTTGAATATAGAACGATTTCTTTACTTTATATGTACACGTACACGGAAGATAATCAACTATCAGCTTAATTTGCAGTAAACAATATTATACGATACAAAAGGAGCAACGTCATCGCGTCATCATTAAAAATAGCTGACCACGGTTTTCAACGTTTTCCACCATCCCCTTGTTTGAAAATATTTTTTGGGATGCGCATTTCGGCCACGTAATGCGTCAGCAAAATTTTTCAAAGAAATTAATGAATGAATCGTGTTAACTCCCATGCGTAAAGTGCAGAGACGTGCAATGCTTTCACGAATCATATAATATCGCCGGACATTTAATACGCACAATGAATGTAAAGAGTACGTGTCCGTACGAAATTGTATAAACCATTCGTTCGTGGAATATAAAATTGAAAAAAAAAAAAATTCTACGAATAATGTAGATATTAAAAATCATCGATTAAACGATCTTCCATCAGGATATATATCCACAAAATGACGAACATATTAATGACTTGGATCGATCCTTTGATGCTTCATTGTTACATCCTTTCGATGTTACACACGAATACAGTTTACGCACAAATATATACATTTTAAATTAATGCCAATTAATATTTGGTCTAGGAGTATTATTCGAAAATATGTTGAAAGTTCGAAGAGAATCGGAGAGTTTGGAGCCGATTGCATTTAATTGATTAAACCGTCCTCGAAACGACACGCGAACGACTCGACTCGAACCCGGCCAACATTAAACTAATGAATTTAGAAATATTCGTGTAGTTTTGAAACATTTGAAACACTTGAATAATTTCTCGTTATAAATTCCCCGCTATCAATTTCGGGCATTATCAACCGTGCCGCTACGTGGTTTCACCTCGCGTCATATCAATTATCCTTATTTAATAATTGCGAGTAATCGCGTTTAGCGAGGCATTCCATTTTGATGATATTGCTGTTTGCGGAACGATTGTGATTCTGATACGCGTTACATATACGCAAGTTTTAGGAAATAACGAATGAAAATCGTTTACAATCGAAATATCGAGATTTTCGACGAACAAAATTTTATACCATCATGAATTATCTAATAATTGTTTATATATTATATATATATATATTATGGAACAATTGCATTATTTATCAACATCGTTCGTTTAATTCAACAATAAGCGGTCTTACGCAACACGAACATCATTAATGATAGAACGCATCATACATGCATTTCGAATCCCGTGCGGTACTACATATGGGGTTTACGGATGGTCAATCTCGTGGAAGCCAGCCAGACAGATCAATATCACATTACTATAAATAATTAATAGGTATTATATCTCTTTCTATACATACTGTGATTCTTTTACTTGCATAAATTTTTCTATACTGTTTACTCATTGATAAAATAACGAAATGATATTGATTTTTTATCGTTTTTTATCGAAAGAATACAGCGGTGAATAGAAATGAAAAATTTGTGAATGCTTTCAACTGCGAAATTTGGGGGAATATCGTGTACAGTTGCAATTTTCGAACGATTTTTTTTTTATTATAAAATTATTGTTTATTTGATCAAACGTGTCAAAATATTTTTATTATATTTAATAGTTTGATATTTTAATTATTGCAAATCTGTAAAACGAATATAGGGCGAAATAAGGCAAAATTTTTTATTAAATGAATTTAAATAATTAAAAGGTTTAGAATACAATTTTTCCAATTTATGGTTATCCAGTTTAAATTTTTGCTTTTATCTGGAACAAACTATAATTCAACTCTATGTAGGTCGAACTTGGAAATCCTCTGTAATACTATTTTTTATGGCTTACGCTTTTCCTAATTTAACTTCGCATCTTCTTCTTACAAACTGCATGAAATATATAACCGGGAGGAAAATGTTAGCAATTTGTACTCAAGATGAACGCTGCATTCCAAGATAATTTGTTTTATTAGTGGATATGATAATGCTGATAAACAAGATCATTTCGAGAAACATATTTCTGCAATTTCTTGGATAATTGACTTTATTTTTTATACGTTGCATATAAAAATACATCATGCTTTATATTTAACTTGCTTAAGCGTAATGAACTATTGCGTAAACTTGGAATAATTTTTTTTCAATATAAAAATATTTATTTCTTAATTTTAATCTACAAATTTTAATTCCATCTAAAAAGGATAATTAATTATTTAAAAACTCTAGAAACTCCGTACTTTTGTACATTACGTTTGTATTAAAAGTACAATATAAAAACTTCAATATTTCATTGAATTATCGAATTTCTTTCTTTCTTTTTTTTTTTTTAACCAGCGTGCCATTTAATATTTCATCCCCATTTCCAGAGTATTCTATGATCACCAAATTGAATATGTGATCCCGCGCATAACTCGAAACAGAGATGGGAGATCTTTAACGCGTAATTAAACACGGAAAATATATAACCGCGGCAGTGTACCGAGTGCAAACTACGAGAGATTTCGAAAGGATGAACTGCGGAATCCTTGATCAACGCGTATCTGATCCGATAATAATACCAATAATACCTTTCCGATACACAAGCTAATTACTGCGTTAGACATTGGAAACCGCAAACTATGCGCTAATAACGTCGAATCGATTCTAATAGTTGAGATTCGAGTTAAAAAATAACTATGTCACGATTGCACACAACTCGAATACCTATCAAGAATTATTGTCCCCTCATATAAAATGGGATAATATAAAAGATGGATAGAAATCGTGGTGAAATATATTTTGATATAAAATACGATAATTTCGTTTCGTCCAATTTTTGTGCAACTTGAAAATAATGATTCTTAAAGTAGTGAAAATTAATCGAATTAAATTCGTGATTTAATTAAGTTAGAATGAAGAGAGTTTAACAAAATTTTGAAGAAACCTAGGTTTTTGGAATTCGAAGAATTCTTTGGAAATACACGTTTCATCCTTTGAATTTTAGGATGAGCGTTTATTAAGATTTAATTTAATTTGATCGCGAAGAAAAATTTATTTTTAAGGAGCGTTCGTAGTGGCCTCGCACAGTCGTCCGTCCACCAAAGGTGGACACGTATCGGTCAATGGCTCAACTAATTACGAAGTTCGTTAGTTGAGACGAGCATCGTTATCCACTTGTGCGTTCACAGTTCTCTCGGTTCGAAGAATAAGATGACGACAATTCTGTCGTGAAAGACGCGAATTTCAAATGTTTCTTTTGGTAAAATATTTAATACGGATAAATATTTAATCCGTATGTTTTATCATATTTTTAATATAAGATATCAAAATTAAAATTACGTGGATTTATCGAGGATGGAAAAAGGTAAAGATTCATTTGAATTTCTAATTCGATTCAATTTTACAAAGAACTGTAAAATCTTTATGAATTTTATACACTGATTTTATGTCGTATGAAGATTCGAATCGAATCTGAATAATATTTCGAGCATTTCTCGATCTCAACATGATTTACCGGAATCTAACTATTTTTACGATTTCTGGAAAATATTCATAAGTTAATCAAAGTTTTCCCATTTGAACTCGTTTGGGACTCGGATTGCGAATTTTATTTGGTTTCACGGTGCTTCAACTTTTATTATATTCATTTAAATGGATATTTTTCAATCGACATACTCTTTTATTGTACCATTCTGTTCGATTAAAGTGATAAATTTAATTTTATGATCATCTTATTCCCCTAATAAATCACTGTCCTACGATGATTCCTTTAGATCGATAAGAAAAAAATACTCTGAATTAGTAATTTTGCAAAAAATACTTCAAAATATTTCCACCGATCTATGACAGTTTCCTTTTAAAACTTCCAAACTAAATTCTTCGCTGAAAATTTTATTCAAATCATACAATTAGAAAAATAAAAAATATTTCCTTAGATTCTTACCCTTGAATCTTCTCTCACAAGCACGCTCTTCCAAGAGCTATCCTCTTTCATCCATCCATTTTATCTACACCCTCGAGACGCGAACAGCCATCGATCCATCTTTTAAAAAGATTGTCCAAAACAATTAACATAATCTAAAAGGAACTGGGATAAAAATCTTTTCCGACTGAAAAAAAATGATGGCGTAAACGTATATATTCGATCCATCTTCTGGAGAAAAACTCTAAAATATATTCGATCTAGGAATGTTTGGAAAGAGTTTCCTTTAACAAAATCGATCCTCACCTCAGACGCCAGAAAGAAGAGACGCCAATCCATCGCATATACACGATGGAATCGCGAGATACGATGGGATCGGTGGCCGGCAAACGAGGCGAAATAAGCGGAAAGAGCGGAGGCAGCATGGCCGGCCGATATACACAGGGGACACGTAAACCGGAACCGTGTTTGCGATCTCGTTGCCCATTCCTCTGGCCAACTCAACAGGAATTGTCCCGAGTACGTCGTCGTCGCCCGGATCCTGGACCCGGGAGGAAGGGGGAGCGATAAAACTGCATCTAAACAACGTGGCGGGGGATGGAAGATTGTTGGAAGGGAGGAGGGGGCGGCGAGGTCGAAGCATCGTTACGGAAAAAGGTTAGGTCAAGTGGTCACGGTGACAATGGTGGGTGCACCGATAGTAATAGCTGCTCGTTACACGGAAGCCACTCCACGTATTCTTGATAACTGCACGACTGCCCCTCCAGAGGTCATAGACGTTAATACCACGATCACAGATGTTTTTGATAATAACCTCGTCGACCTCGTGTTATCCTCCAGTGCTTCTCAACAACGCACCACACACGAAAAGTCGTTCAATCATTTCGAGAAGGGGAGAGGATAAAAATTTAAACGTTGATCGATATTTTTTCGGATCTTTGTATTTCCCTCTGTAGAATCGTAGAATCCTCTCTCATGTATAATTGATATCAATATTTTAACAAGTGATCAGATATTGAAACTACTATCTCGCGCACAATTCGAAACAATTGAACGTCAAAATTTTTTACTCTACACCGAAAATCTTTCGATAGATAATCAGAACGAGCGATGAACGACATGAGAGACACTGTTTCTAGCTCGACGCGATCACGGGAACGGCGATAACGTTAAGATTAAATCCCGATGATATCGATGTCGAGTCGGGCATAACGTAAATGCATAATCCGGTGTAAAGCCAGGGTCCAGTGTTCGTTCCAGAGGTTGTAACGCCTCTTTCTCTCTCTCACTCTCTCTCAACCCTCCTCCTCTCTGCTCGTCGACCATCGAGTTAATAAAGTTACCGCTAACAATAACTGTAGCGATACCAGTTCGATAATGATGTCGTTAGTAAGAGCGGCGAGCGTAGCAGTGACGTTAGCGACATTAGTCTTATTGTTAACCCCCTCCTCTCCCCCGATAACGATATCCAAACCGATACTGTGCGCGTTCTGGTAATCCTGACTGCAGCCTGAGGTACCTGTGGTGGACCGCCGGTAACGATACCGAGATGCTGGTGGAGAAGTGGCGCATCTGGTGTTGGTGGAACGGGATGAGGGAGGAGCAGGGGAGGGATTCTACCCAGGGACGTGATCGCGTTGACAACCAGGCCGGGAGAAAGGGAGGGAGGGAGGGAGGAAGGGACGGTTTCGAACGATCCGGTTTGAATAAGTAGTTACCGGCCTAATAGTAGTGCCGAACCGTGACGCCCGTTGAATACAGAATTTTCAGCTTGCCACGGAACGAGCAGATTGGTCTGGAGGTAGGGTGACCCCTGAGTGAACAAGGCAACCCCTCGTTGCACCCTTGAGAGTCGGATTCGTAGCGTCAAGCGATCATAAACACCTTAGTCTCTCTCTCTTTTTTCTTTTTTACTTCAGTTTCGTGTGCAATCGAAGGATATAAAATGTTTTGCTTGATTGGTTGTTTTTTGGAAACGTGTGAATATCGTAATCGTCGAGTCGAGCGAGAGTAAGCACGTACGTGAGATAATATAGTCGTAAGCGGTGATCTGACGGATGAAATACAGGTTTTTAATTTAAAGGAGAGGCGCGTATCGATATCGAGCATACTTTTCTCGAGTAATGAATTGCGTTATTAATTAATTTACTTGGACTGGGTCGAATAGCACGATAGTATTCGGTTTAATCAAATTAAAGATAATGCGTAAGTTATAGGTTAATCGATGAATAATAGAGCGTGACTCTATCTATGGCTATGGTCGTAAACAATGCGTCATTTCTGTGAAAGCGATTCTACGTTAAATTGCAATTCTATCGGTGTGGACGATTAGTAGAACCGTATGTCGGAATTATCCTAGATTATACTACTGAATTGTGTCAATATCCGAAACTGAATATCCTAAATTGTTCAACTACGCTATTATAGCTATATTTCGTTCAACTTTTAATCACTTTTCTTTCGATAAAAACTGTACGTCAGAATTGTCCCAAGTTATACTACTACTACACCTTATACCTTGAACTGCTACTTAGTCACGTATCGTTATATCCCATATACTATCTACTTCCATCCCAAAATCACAAAACATCACGATCGATCCTCGCCCTTTCAAGAGTCCGTTCCCTCTTCTCATTATCTCACGCATCTTAAGTATCATTATTTTTCCAATCCAATCGATTCCTTCCGATCCCATGCGACACGATTCTCTTGACCGGTGATATAACCTCTCCCCTCCTCCTCTCCAAGATTTTATTCTCGTATCTTTAACTTATCTCAACCTTCTGTTCGGTCAGATAACAAAAACCGACCATTGGAAACGTGACTTGCGGGTAATCTGTATCGGTATTATATTCTTCTTTCTCGAAAAAAAGGGAAAAAAGAAAGGGATATCGGTCTTCGACTCGCATGTGAAAATGGTACGATCCGCACTTTCGCCCGCTTTCTTCATCGGCGTTCCATTCTTGAAAACGACGGTCGGAGAATAATCGATTCGACTCGGTATTAACCAACAATGGGTTTCATTGAAAACTCGATAACGACGACTTCTTCTGCTCTGGCGATCAAGCGGCTACGAGAGGGTTTAACACGTCGGCGGATAAGATCAGCCAGGCTTTAATCCAGTTTCTGCAGCCCTGGTGAAGATCGCGATTGGGAGGAGGGGGAGGAAAGGAAGGAGAATAAAAGCTCGGACGACCCGGCTCTTTGTGATTGGAAAAATGTCAATAAAATCGCTCCACGGTGAAAACGGGCTAATTTAAAAGGAAAATTTGTTGTTTCCTTAAGAATCGCGAGTTTAGAGAATCTTAATGGAAATGAGAGAACGAAATGGATGTAATTCTTTCTATATATTATATGTATTAAAAGAATTCGTAATAAGAATTTTTGTTTATTTTTCCTTTTAGATTTCTATCGAAAGGAGGAATTTTCAGAAAAATTGTATTATTGTATAGCATGACGTAATGTAATGAAAGAAGAGGTTATCGATTTCGAATTTCTTCTTCTCCTGCTCTTCCAAACGAAAAGAGAAGAAGAAAAAACAGACAGATCTTCCGGTTAGATACGCCATTATGTAACGCGCTACGCGGAATTCTAACGTCTCGCTCGTCGGAAGTGAAAAACTTTCTTTTCTTCTTATACGTTCCTTCTTGCACACCTCTTGAAAGTTTGAACAAACGATAGAATATAATCCTGAATTCGTAATAATGAAATCACGAGATTGTTATTCAGCAGGTTGACTGTAAAAGTTACCCGTTTATAACCTGTTTAGCTGTCAGATTGCCAGACGTATCAAATTGCAAGCTCACACAAGAGCTTGCCATCCTCCCACCGACCCTATTCTCAACTTCTCAACTTTTGCAACGATAGTTTAACGTTGCCTTTCAATTTTCTACTTCGACACTCCTTCAGTTTTCTTTCCTAGATTTTTCTAGATATCGATAACCATATCGACGTAAAGAATTTTAATAAAATTACACCATCGTTATTTACAAAGTTATTGTTAAAAATTATCTTATACTAGAATATATCCCTGTCGAAATTGAAAAATCTCTGCGACAGTATATATAAAGCGAGTACGTTATAAATTTTTCAACGGAACGACTAAATAATTCACCTCGTTTCCCCTTTCGAGTCTTATAGTCTTAGTTCACAAATTACAGTTGAGACGTGAATTATCTAGGCAAGCTGGGTATCAGTTCAATCCGATCAATCGGTAATAATACATAGGCTATCGATTTCCCAGACAGTACACTCGGATAAGGAGAAAGGTAAACAAGATATGAAACACGGCGAATTTGAATACAAATTACATACCTATTTCGATTGAAATATATCCGAACCTATTCATCAAGCATGGATCCACACAATTGAGAGAACGTCTCGTATAAAATTTTACCTTTCGAATAAATCAACGACCATCCACTGGGCTGTTGATCCACGTGCTGATAGAATCTTTCTATTTCTTTCTCCAACTCTATAAAACTTTCTATCATTTATCAAATACAAGAAATTTCGCTTTAACTTGCCACGATGTTTTTAAATTAAATTAACGAAAACCTCCCCCCAAAATAAAAAGGGAACCTTCCTTTTTTCAATTTCCTGTTCCCGAAATAGAGTGCATCGTTGCTCGTAAAAGTTTGATAAAAGTTTTCAACTAACTTGGGATATGCAACCCACTTGTACAAGTGCGCGAACGCCACCTATAGACAGACACGTGTGAATAGAAAATAAACGGGCAAAAATTAAAACGTTCCTTTAAAAAGTATATTGAATGTAGGATGAAAAAAAAAAAACTTCGGCTGGCCGTTTACATTGAAAGGGCGGTGGACGGCGAGCATCAAAGCTTTCTTTCTAACTTCAGCCCTCGCGCGGTGATACACGGACAAAGAGCGCATTCTAAAAAAGGCCCGGTAAGGACGTCTCGTGGAAGAAAAGTACAGAACCGTCATCTTGCTGGTCGCTTTGTGGCGCGTATCAAATTGCGAGGGAGCGAAGCCTCTTTTCTTCGCGCGACGACACCGGAAGGGCCCTCTTCGCGTTAATTACGTTAATAAGCTGGTTAGCTGAACCTTGACGGAAACCACGTTATCATAGTAAAGATAAATGGAAACTTGTGCTCGTCGAGGAAACGTTAGATTTTCAAATAATTTTTCAAAAAACATGGAAAATATCATGGTGGCGAGCTATTTTATTTTATTTCTATTTGTTTTATCCCTGCAGCCATTTTCGAAATCATTCCTCGAACGAATACGTACGCTGCCATGCCAGCGAGGTGTTCATTTTCTAGAAATAGGATGAAATTTATTTGTTAAGTCAGCGAATGAAGCAGCGACGAAGACTCATTTTATTAAGATTTTGATTAGAGAATTGAAAGCAACGTGATACCGCAGAATTATGCTATATAGAAGAAATGGCACGATTCACCTTTTCGAAAAAGTTCGGTATCCTTTCTGATTTCGTTAAAAAAAGAAAGAAAGAAAAATATATTTTCTGCTATTAATTCCATATAATTTATACGGTTCTTATTAATACAAAATAATCCAATTTTACATGTTTTCACGAGTTGAAATTAGACTCGCGCGTAACAAATTATCTGGAAAAGCATACAATATTCAACAAGCAATATTACACAGTTGAACAACAAATATCCCGGTTGTTGTAAACCGTTTCGTTCATGAGAGCGCGGTTACTATCTGGTTTCTGTCCGCTTCCGCCACTTACTCTTTCCGCGTTATTTCCGGGGAAAACTCGTGCATCCATTCGCTTTGGAGGGGGAAAAAAAAAGAGGAAAGAAAGAAAAAAATAGCGACCGCCCGATCCCGCGCAAATTATTTCGGAGATTGCCTTTTTTAAATGCAATACATAGTGTGAATAAAAAAGAGGAGAGGCTCGATACCATGGTCGCCGGTTATTATCTCCTCGCAAATTACACCTGGGCTCGGAGCGGCGAGAATTTCCGTCCCGGCTACAATAAACCGAGTTACCCTTCATCCCTTCCCCCTCCACCTTCCTCCACCCCTCTCTTCCCCCCTTTTTATCTATCCATCTCACCCCCCTGCGTACTTATTTTCAACCCGTGCAACTTCTCGATAGGCTCGAGCCTTGTTTACTTTGGCCACCGTGTACAACGTGCACGTGCAACGTTAGGCAACACTTATTACGCTCCCCTCCCCTCCTCACTGGCCGTGTAACGGAATCGTATAATGCTTCGCCCTCGTGTTCACGCTCGCGATACCGGCTAATTTAATGTTTCGAGAATCAGGATCGCGGTTGTAACGAGAGATCGGTATCAAGTAAGCGTGGAGCACCCGAGCATGCTAATTATAATTTGTTGTCGTGGAATATTATCTGTGCGCAGACCGTGTTACAATTAATACGTACAATCCTCGCTTGTTCGAGGGGATGGGATTAGATACGGGTGGATGTTGAGTGATTTGTGTTTGGTGGTGTTTGTTTATTAGATCTTTTTTCTATTTCTTTCGTTCTTTCTTTTTGTTTTTTGATGGCGCGAGAGAATTGGAAGGGAATCGATGGGAGGAACAAATTTTTCTAAAAATATTAATTAAATATTTGTCACGGCTATTGTACCCTACTTTTTCTTCGATAGTGTTTATTTTATAAAATAAAATCGCGAAAGTGACGAATAAAACGAACGCTTTCACAGGCTGGACGAAATCGATCGGGAGTCTTTGCATTCTCAAATGTGTATCTTAATAATTCTGTTAAATATTTTCGTCCAGTCCATCGTCAATAGAATAAAAGAAAAAAGTATCGCAAGGAATGCGCATTAAAATTCTTGGAAGATTATTATTAATGCGCGATAATTTGCTGGAAGTAAGTGGAAGTATTAAATATGTATTAAAGATAAGGACTTTTTAAAGTTGTTTAAAAGTGGCAAATTGAAATATAAAATGAAATATTGATGGAATTAAAAAGTTTAACAGAAGATTTTTTTAATATTAATAGATTAATAGAAAATATTTTAATATCATAAAACAATATATATATATAAAAAAAAAAGAATAAATAAAACTAAAACGTACATTCATTTTAAATATATGGTTGGTTCTAGAGATATATTAAAATGTTACTTACGTATTGAATATTTTATCAGCACGATGTATTTATGTCGAAATAAAAAAGATATAACAAATATATACGAATAAACAGAAAAGTATAAAGTAACAGGAAGCAGTAGTAGGTAATAAAGAGTGATATATTACAGATAGAAGTTAGAATGAAATGTAATGAGCGTGCATAAAACTCATGATAGCAGACTATAAACCGGGTAGTGCAATGCATTCAACATGTCTTGTACGACCAGTATTTCTTGAAATGTAAATTATTTCGTGGAACAAATAATCTTATTACCTGAAATAATCTTATTATTATCGAGGAAAAAATTATCCCATCTGATATGAAAATTGATGAACTTTTGTATATTCTTCTATATGAGAATCGCACGTACCAATTTATGCAAGTACTATAATTCACAGTGTAATAACTATCAATTTTCCTACAGTAATTCAATATTATTACTGGTCAGATGTAAAAGTTTTATTTATGTATTATTATGTTATTGCGTAGTTATAATTATTAGAAACGAAGATAATTATTGAAGTAAAAGTACAATTTACAATAATTGTTCGTATTTAATTTTTAGACTTCACTATTTCTAATTTTAAAACTTATGAAAATATATTGATCGAATATTTCGAGTCATATTTCTTTTATTTGATTCGTTAAATAAATATAACGTTATATTTGTCCAATATTTATATAACGATATCAATATTACAAAAATTATAATACGAATCTTTATATAGGATAATAAAAATATTTAAAATTTTTATTAGTCCTATACGTGCATCATTCGTTTATATTTGTTATCAATAAGAATTATATTTGTGTGTTAAAATGATTTAAAAATTGAATAAATGTTGGTATAATCATTGCCATTAATCACGCCGCGATAAATTTAATTTGCACGATAAATCTTCGGGAAATTATAGATATTGTATTAAATTATTTTCATCTACTGTGGCACGTTTAATAAATTAGTTTACTTTCTCGGGTTGAAGTACGTATTGTGGAACATTTGTTGCGAAAATGTACGACTGTTGTACGTTTTAAGCATTTACATTCAGAATAATGCCTATTTTATTATTCATTCGGTTTTATATTCGTTGGAATGTTTAATTTTAACCAGTCGTAACTTTGCCCTTTTTCATAATGTCAGTTCACATTTTACTCGATTGTGGAAAGAAATAGAAATAATTTCAGGGAAAGATATTGAATTGGGAAAGATCGATGAAACGAACTGTCAGAATATATTGAAATCAATTCTGGAATAGATTCGTCTTATTTACTGGTTCCAGATAACTAAATAGATCCGATTAATTGGATCAGTTCTGAACACAATGCATAGTTACAGATTAAACTTTAATAATTGAATTGCTTCTTCTCGTTTGTTCCAAAAGATCTATAGTACGAATACTTTGGTAAATTACTAGAGGTTCTATAGATATATCCTTCTCTCAATTATATCAAGACGTATTTCAGAAGTTCCTAAAATTGGAAGGCAGATTACATCGATATATTTTATTCAAAGTTTAATGAATATTCGATTTACGATGTCTTCTAACTTATTTGTTTTCGATCTTTTTTATTTTTCTTGAGATAAATAACGCAGTTGATCTATTTTCCTTATTTTCAACATCAAAATATATCTAAGTAGTTCTAGGTAGTTCTAGGTTGGTTAAATATAAAGCTCTTCGATTCATAAAATTGCTTGAAATTGCTGGTGGCATTATAAATGAACGTCAATCTTCGTTATATTATTACAGATTTTGTATAATTATATTAAATTTTCTCAACTTAAAACTTCGATAAAATTTTACATATAAACATTCGAGAAGATATTAATATTCATAATCAAATTACAGAATTTTCGAGAGTGGTTAAACCTTAATTAACAAAGATTCTTTTGTGTTCGCGCGTAAATTAATGGGAAAGTAAAATTCAACGAGACTATCGGAAATATATATATACATATATTTCTCTCAAAATAGATCCGATGCTTGCAATAAAATAATAATCCTTGCCAATGTAATTTCGGATCAGAATATCAGATGAGAATCTTTAGATAGAGCAATGATACGTCGAAATTCTATCGTCATGGACGTGTTAAGAGCAACACTATAATCGCGTGTAAATCGTCTTTGTATAGTTGGGACACCTGTATACGCATACATACACACGCACCTGTGTACACGCAGGTGCACCATTATACGTCACCATAGAATTGTCGAGACGATCGATAAGCCTGTAACGAGACATAACCTAAGTTATCGGCAGACTTTGGCCATGCACCGTTGGTAATCGTTGATCCGAGAGAATGTACACGGATACACGTACATGCATAAATGGTTGATCTGTCAGATGAGAGCTCGCCTTTGGCAATGAGACATTGTTTCTTACTCCGTGTATCGTGTAAAATTGTTTAAACGTTCCACAATACTACGTATCACGAAATAGCAAATTGCTTTAAGTCCTAAATACAATAAATTTCGTTTCGAGATAATTTTGCTAATCGATATCAAACTAAAATAAAAAAACCAAGATTTATTAACATTTATTGAAATAGGGATTATTTTAATATTTATTGCATTATCATGCGAAGATACTCTAAAGCGAGAAATCAATCAAATTAATCGATATATTGATATGTCATATGTACACAGGGTGTCTCATTTTAATCTCTCTGAGAAAAATTGGATTTCAAGGAGATCATATTTTGCTTTGGCAAAAGTCGACTAATAAAAATTTCAACGATCTCACTCAAACTCAAGAACGTGTCATTAATTTTTTGACTAACGCTAAAGAGTGATATCATTTTCGAATCGAAAATAAACATTTAACAAACATTTTAGCAATCTTACAACTTTTGTTTAAAACACTTTTTTCATATTTCTTTATGTTTTCCAAAATCTGTCCGAGTGGATTAAAGCAAAACACCCTGTATATTGTTTCTAATATCTGAAAGAGCCTCGAACATTGTCGAACGTGTTCAGTTTCGTAACTGTTGATATAGATATGCAATCCCTAGATAGAGTTCGAGCCCTTTATTAATTCTAGTACCTATGAATTACATTATAACTATCTTGCACCTAACAAGATTATATTTCAAGATTAGGCCAGTTAACAGAATTCGAGCGTATAATTTACAATCGTACGAATAAATATAAACAATGAACACTAACAGAGAAAATATCATTGCACAAAAATAAAAACAAATGTGTTTCTCGTTCGTTCTCCCTATTCTCGATATTCAAAGTTAAAAGGTTTTTTTTTTTTAATTACAATGACGATAGAATCGATTAAAATTCGAACGATTCTCAATCAGAAATGAACAACTAACAACGTTTCCATTGTAATAAGGATTAAATTCCCATTTTGTGACCGCCGAATACGTTCGAATAGGTGACTATGAATGGAGGCGATAAATATTTCAAGATATTGATTCTCCTCACTGACAACGGCAGCACATGATTACAGAAATATTAATTTCGACAAAATCGAAATTAAACCGTAAAATAGATTGTCCAACGAAAAAACAATCCGCAAGAATCTTTTCTTTCTTTCTTTCTTTCTTTTTATTAATATTAATAACACGGATTCCCACTCACACTTGTGACTATTTTTGTTGAAAAGTTTTTCTAATATTCGTAATAAGCTCGTCTCGAGCAGAAAATTCGAGCAGAAGCTCCCTCTATTTAAACCGCAAAATTATACATAGTGAAATTCCATGAGCCAAATTGCTCCTTGGGCAACAATATTTGCAGACACTTGCAGAACTTTGTTTCTTGGTACTCATTTGAAATGGATGACAAGAAGCATTATTTTCCCCCTTTTGCAAACGCGAAGGAGGCACGGATATTTGTTTACAAACAGTTGTTTGCAAACATAACTGCAAACTGTTTTGGAAAAACATTGGAAAACATTTCGGAAACAAGAGAAACATCATTTGCATATTTACATTGGCAAGCAAAGTTTTCTGAAAATATTTCCAAGTGTACGCTTCGCTTTACACACAGACACTCCATAATGCATACGGGTCCATCAGTTTTAAATAAATTAATCCTGAATTTATTTATTAACAGATTCCCTTTCGAATTTATTTCTTCATCATTTACCACCAGTGGCAAGCAACTTTAAAAAAAAAGTTAAGAAAGTTAATATTTATCCATTGTTCTTTCTTGAATAATCAAAGCTGCATCTTTTTAAGAGATTTTTCACAACGTGTATTTAACAATTTTTTAAACACACTCCTCGTTGAGACGTTTTAAATAATCCTCCTTTATCGAATTATCAATAGGATCGCGTTTCCTCGAAGATATTTTTCAGCACAGTGGTGTGCATCGTTAATTCGTGACTCGGTCCTCCACGCGAAATGAAATGCGGAAGGGACATTATTAAATTCTTCACGCGCAAGTGGCCAAACAAACGAGATTAATGCCTTTATTCGATTTCGTAGAAAATAAATAACGCTCGTCTCGCTCGCTCTTGAATTTTTCAGAAATTCATAATTTTCCAACGGGTGTTTCCTTCGATGATCGAAGGATGTACGATTACGTGCGTGTCGATGACGCACGAGCAGAGATAAAATTGTAAATTCGCCATCTACGTGGAGTTTACGTAGATTCGATTGGTACGCTTGTTTCAATGAATCTGGATTAATATATTATTATTTTATCTCACGTGCACGAGAGATAAAAATTGTAATAAAATTACGTAAAGCAATTGTATCGTAAGCAATATTATTTTTCTTTTTCTTTCTCAAACGATATCTCATTATCGAGTCTGATCAACGTTAATCGTTTTTTTCCAGCGTTTCAATAATATTTGTTTATAAAACTTTGATATACCGTGTATATTATAATAATACAATTGCGTTAATATAACATAATATTTGTAATATTCGATATTGCGGTAGGTTCATTCGTTTCACAATGTTTTTGAAATTCGATTTTAACACTATTGGTTGAAAAATATTTTAAATGGATATTTTTACCGATTAAAATTTTACAACGTGTGAAATATTTTGGTTTAAGCGAATTTATTACATTATTATTGGTATTGAAATTTCACGTTAAATATCATCTTTGATCGTCTGTGACTCTCTTTAAAAATTATATGCAACAATTGAAAATATGAACGGTTAAACCACAATGAGTTAGTTTCTATCGTCGTGAAACGTTACCTTTCTAATTCTTTCTCTACTAAGATTTTCAATTTCAGATGAAAATTCTTCGCGAATTTTATTTTATCTCTGAACCGGTGTTCAGAGGCGAGCTCAAAAGACCACGGAAGGGAACAATTAAAACTTTAGGTTAAAATAGCATCGCCGTCAACGTCACTTGAGCAAACTGAATTCTTCGGAAGGCGAGAAAACTTTTCTCTGGCTGTAACAACACGACACGTTTAAAACAAAAACTTTACACGATGATTTAAAATACTTGACTCGGTTACTTTTAAACAAAAATTTACATCTGATATATTCCTAACTTTCGGTTTGAAAAATTCCACGTCCTCGAATGCATTAAAAGACGATACAAAACGAAATTTCAACCTTGAATTAACTTTCAGATCCTCGTGTGTAAAAATTTTTTAAACGGGAATTTTTCGAACGGGAAAAAGAAAAAAGTTATTATTTCGAAAAGTTAACGATCAGAGAGACGTTGGAAGGGCAGAGACGAATCGTGGCTCGCTCTAGCGTGACTTTCATAAAGCGAGGAAAAAGGATAGCGGCCGCGAAGCCTTAGAAAATTTGCCCCGTAACGAAGCTTTGTGCCGATCCAATCGTCGGTTCCACCGTGTGCAATTTTTCCCTGGCCATCGTATCTAGCCTGTGCCCGCCTCGGCGGACTAGTCGAAAATGTAATCGTCTTTCCACGGCCGCTTAATTCGCCGGTCGGGTTGTCCGCAATGCAGAGAAAAAAACAAGAGGGAGGACAGGGAACCTACGGGATCCGATTCGATCGGATTCTGCATTACCGCGTACACGTGTGAACGCTCTGCTCTGTTTCAGTGTTCTCCAACTTCTCTTGACTCGTGCTCCTTCTGATACAATAACTTGGTAGTAATTTTTTCCTTTTTTTTTTTCATTTTCCTTGACCTCGATCACCGAGAACGGGGAAGAATAATTTTTCATGGTCGATTCTAATTTCTTGTAATTTCATTCAATGAAAGAATCAATAGTATCACCTAGTAAAATATTAAAACGAATGAAATGATATCTTGTTACATCTGTTTTTAATAAGAACACACTCGAGGGTAAAAAATTCCAAAGCTAAATAATTCTGAACTTACTCGATAATAACTCTCGATATTTTTTCTTCTTAGATTCGTTTTTCGATGAAAAACCGTGATATAATCCTCGTAAGATTGAGAATCACTGTTTTCGTTTCGTTTTCGTCGTTTTCAAAAACCGTTTTCGAAATTTTTTTCGCGTAAATTAATCCAACCGCGATCTCCGCTTCTCTTTTCTCCTATTCACGTGGCTCGATTCTTTTTTTTCTTTCTTTCTTCCTTTTTTTTTTTTTTTTTAATAGATTTTTAACGAACGATCGCAGGATCGCCACTTTCGAAGCACGACGTTACGATTTGTCGAGTCTGGGACACGGAACGGTTCGAAAAAGCACACCATCCCCCGGCGTCCATTGATTCTCCTCCAGTCGAATTCAATAGAGTGGCCGCGAGACTCGTGGTCGGTCCTCTCTGTATTCAGGGGAAGGTTGGCAATTGTTTGCGGGAATTTTCGTGCCCGCCTCCACGAAGAAATAGTGTCGCGCGCGTTTCGAAATTTTGCACGTGTCGTTGCCATGTTTTCACGCCACCAGCCACGCCACAACGGTCGGCCGCGATGCACGGATCTCGCTAACGTTCTATTTTTACTCGATCGCTCGATGATGAAACTTTCCCTCGAATTCGATGGATTCGATCGTATCGAGATTTTATGGCGTTTCCAAACCAAACTCCCTTTTTTTCGACCGCGTGTATTTTTTCGCGTGTGGCGAGACACGCGATTTATTTCAACCCCCTCCCGATACGCGTTTCGAGAGATGCGTTGCGAGGAATATTCATTCGTTCCTGTTTTCAGTAATCGAAGAGGAAAATGTTGCGGAAAGCCGAGGAAAGCAGCGGGAGGAAAATGTCGAAAGTCTTCTTAACCACGAGTCAGGTAAAAAAGAATGGAGGAGAAAAATATTTCGATGCAATTTCCTGAATGAAATTGTTGAATATGTAATGTGCGTTCCTTTAGATGACGAGGACGATGACGAAGAAAGGGAGGCCGAGCCATATTCCACGGTGGTGGAAACCGATTTCAAATTTTCCGACTTCGTCCACAGGTAATACTAATAATTAATAACAAACGCGAGTAATATTAATATCGTTGTTTGAACGATTTTCTTTCAAGATTCGCGAATGTGAAGGTCGTGAGAGCAATGCTGATCCTGCTGCAACAATTTGACAAGAACACGGACGAGGTGAATCATTACGTGAACAAGATGCTTCATCGGATAGCGTGGGACTGCAAGATGCCAGGAATGATGTTCCAAGCGTCGATGTTCCGAGTTTTTCAAAGAATCCTCGAGTCCAAGCACCGCGGTCACAAGGTTAGAAAATTTCTATAATTACCCTGTAATTGCTCGTGGAAAATATTTTCCAATGATATTTCACCCGGAGGATGCTGTTTCCCTCCTAACTCGGCGAAAACTTGGTCGTCGTATTTACATTTCTTTCTGCGTGTCGTTCAACGGAAGAAATACGGTTGCATCCCTATCCACTAGATATCTTCCCCCTTCACAGGAACTGCAAAAGTTCGCGGTCTTCATAATCCGCCGTTTCATCGAAGTCGCGCAGAAGAACCGGAAAGCGTACATGGAGCTGCTCTTCTGGAAGACCACTCGTGACGCGACCGAGGTCGTCGAGGGTTACAACGCGGAAACGGATAACAAGAAAGTTTCGCGCAACCTCTGGACCGAAACCCAAGAGGACGAGTTACGCACTCTCTTTATGGAACATCAGACTAACAAGTATCCCCAAGGTACGTTGCCTCTCCTCGACCTTGCCTCTCTCGCTATGATTTACGGGGCTTCTTTTAACCCGCAACTTCTCCTCGATATTTTTCAATTTGTCGGATCCGGTTGGCCGGATTCTTAACTTGCATCCAAGGTGTGTTTGAATGAAATTTTTTTTATTAAATTTAGGAAAATTTTTATTTTCCGAGAGTGGTCAAAAAAATATTCAGGATGCTGCTCTGAGTATAGCGGTTAAATACATTCAAAGGAAAATTTGAAAGGTCTCGTTTCGTACAATTTGTGTAAAATCTAATATAATATAATCGATATAGCTGGAAAATTGAGGAAACTAGGACGTCTTTATTAAAAAAAAAAGTTTATCAGTTATTGTAGTCAGGTAGGATGGAACTCTTTTAACCTATGATCTTTGATATTATGAAATTGGTAGATGCTAGAGAATCGTCGATAATATCGAATTATTGGTAACAACGTCTTCATTTATCAGCTAACCCAATCACGTATCCCTGCGATGGTCCAGTTATCCTTCTCTTTTCTACGATTCAATTCGGGGGATAATATTGATTGAATATAAATAGCACGTATTTCGCTGAAATACTTTAGCCACAACTATTAAAGATAATTTTTTTCTAAATCTATATATATATATTTTTGTTTAGATGTCATCGATTGGATACTTGAGAACATTAATCAAGAACGAACACGTCGTGGCATCATAAAGAAATTGAAAGAAATGTCTCTGATTGTCAATTCTAAGGTAAGTTATTTTTTTCTGATAATATAAGAAAAATCGAACAATCTTAAATAGATTTATTATATTTTTTTTTAAAGAAGTAAATTTTCTGTTCTATTATTGTCTTACATATTGCAATTTTCCGCTGTCTTTGCCAGATTTCTCTTCGAATTAAATCGAAGAAGGGTGGAAAGTTGCAGAGCCATCAAAAAGAGTCAACTACGAAAAAATATATATATATATATATTTGTTATACTTCGTGAAGATTATTTTCCTCGATGATGTATGAACTATATGAACCTGACACTCCCTACGAGTGGGTCCTCCAGTGATATATACGAGTATCAGCGTATCTGCTAACTTTCATCTTTCTGCACAACTTTATTTTCAAAAAATTATGATCCAAGCATTTATCCTCGTCATCTTCGACGGAAAGTCTTTTTTTCAATCAAAATTTTAAAATCACGCCTTCTTCTTCTACGCATACGTTATACGTATATGTATTACATCGAATCGTATGCAGCCTTTCCAAAAAAATATTCGACTGAAAAAAAACGTTAAACCGTAGTATTCCGATTTTCCACGATTCGAAATAATGACCGTAGTGAAGAAATGATTTTTCGACGATGAAGCCACTCAATGACGCATAGCCTCGTTATTAAATCCCTCGAACGATCGTTCGATTCGATTGAAAGAGGAAAAAAAAGTTTTTTTTAAATCCTCTTCTTTCACGATTTAAAACAATAATCAAACATCCCAAATAAACAAACGATCTTCCTAAACAACGAAGCCACTCGATGCCTCGTTATCCCTGGAACGATGGTTCGAATCAACCGGACATATGCAATCGACCCACCCTTCCCAAGAAATATTGGATCGACGATCCAGCTTCAATCCTCCCCCTCCCTCCGTCTGGCAGGGGGATCGATGATTTACGAGGAGCGCGAGAGAGCGCAAGGATAGGCGAGTCTTTGAAAATAAGTTTCTGAACTGGCTGGTCGGTGACAGGCTGAACATATGCAAAAAAATGGAGACGGAGAATTGGTGTAGGAACTGTAAATTCTCGGGAGACAATTCTTCCACGAAGGAAGGATCTTCTCCTTCTTCTCCTTTGGAACGAGATCTCCCCCCACGTTCCTGTTCCTGGATCACGACTTCCGCTGTGCCAGCAAGACTTCTTCCCTCCCCTGTTTCTTCCCTTCGTGCCAACCCGGGGATGGATGTATCTCAAGATTTTCTCCCCGTCAAGTGTTCCTTTTCCGTGGTGTTCCTTCCTGTGAAAAGCTATCGCTTTGTTTGCGCTTTGCCTTTTCCAACAACTCTGCGAAGATTTTCGGGCGGAATCCTAGACGCATAAATAGACGGAGAGGCGGCCTTCCTAAACTTTGAATAGGGGCGTTCGCATCGTCTCGGTTCCCGCCCTATTGGAATCGGTTCAAAAGTTGACAATTAATCTCGCCGAAAGTATAGTTGCTCCTTTCGCCTTATCGAAATTCCGGGGGAACGAAATTTATGGGGGACGCGTACAATCGTTGGCAAAAATCTTCGCCTCGCGAGAAAAATCTAATTTTCAACGCGTGATGATTTGCGTATTTTGAACTCGTAACACGTCGAAGTTATGCTTTGAAAAAACGTTTAAGGGTTGATTTCTCTGCAACTGGAATATTCGAAACAAAGATTGTACAATAATTTAAACGGAGCATTACCTCTTAACGCCACCATTGGCAAAAACAATTTAACGATATTATTCTTTGACGGGAAGTCGTACGCCGGCGTCTCGAAAACGCCGGCAATAAATTTTTCCTTTGCTCTCTTCAAATCGTGCGGGCAATATTAAAGTTTCCGTTCACGAGTTTCCATCGTGGTTTATTCGTTCAAGCGCGTTATTTCCCCTGCCTCCTCACCCCTTTCGTAACCCTCGAGGAACTATCGCTTTGTTTGCCTTTTGCCCTGCGAGACACGTATAAACATTTATATCGAGCGCAAGGCGAGGCACGCGCTGCGTGAGCTTAACACCCTCCTTTCGAAAATTTATTGCGAGGAAACGACGGGAAACTATCGAGACCAACCGGTGGCGAATAATTTTTTTCTTTCTCTCTTTTCTTTCCTTTTTTTTTCTCTATCATTCTTTAACAATCGATCCTTTGTGTATTGAAACAATTGCATTTTGGGTATAGGCGAAAACAACAGGGTGATATATAAAGATAAGAAATTCTGGAACTCGATGGAAAAGAGGCAAACACATTCACGAATGTTTTTGTTTTATAAATTGATCGTGGAAACATACGTTTCTCTCTTCTTATTTTTAATTTTCTTTTGTCGAGAAATGAGAAATTACACGAAAAAAATAGTACTTATAAAATATAAATAGTTTCTATTTGTTCAAGCATCGATCGGGGGAAAAAAAATAATTACTTTCGTGAATAGAAAGTACCATGATGAAATCGCATCAAATTCTAAGAAAAAATTCTGGACAAACAATTATAGTTTTTCGATACGATGTTTTTCTCCTTCCTAATTTTATTAACGACGTAAAATATAAATTTACAATTTTTTTTTTGTTTTATCCGCAAAAATATGACTGTTAGGTAAATGTTCTTCCCTAGTACATCAATTCTTCATGTGTATTTGTAACCGTATTTGAAAAAAGGAAAAGATGAAAGAGCATAGAAAAACGAATTTTTACTCGTTTAAGCAAAAATACGATACATTCGGAATCATCCTACTCGATGAATAACGAATACATACACACGCGCGCGCATTGCGTGAATTTTCCATGTTCAATAAACGAGAGAAGAGGGGGAATTGCATGACTACCTCGCGACTAAATCATTTCAATAAAATCGAGAAGCAGTGACAAAGGGATAACGTTTCATTTTCAACCAGCGCAACAATGGCTACAGGGAAGATTATTAGGTGGTAAAAATGAGGTAGCAAGGAATTAAGAGTGAGAAGCACAGTGAGCGAGAAGCGATTTCAATGAGTTTCGTTATACTGATATTCGCTCCCTCCCTCCCCCCTTCTTTGCGCGTGTTCTACTCGCTTTTGAATAATCCTTTATGCGACAACTTTTCAGACTAGTTACAATACGATTTTAAACAAAAACCTTTTGAAACAAGTGACTACCGTTTCATGTATTATGTATTACATAGAACCGGAAAACCAGAATTTTCCAGAGCTTCAAAAAGTGCGAATGTAACGTGGTGAAACTTTGAAGAAAATTTACATGAAAATGTAGCCCGAAATGAGATCCACCATTTGCATGGACGTTAAATTTCATACATAACACACTTTTAAGCGTGTTCCTCGCTAATCGAATAACGGCGAAAAAATAGGGGGAGGGGAGGGGAAGGCATGAATATCGTAATTATTTATTCTACTCGTCATGGAGTTACATTTTTTCTCATCATCGTTAATCGAACGATATATATATATCCAGAGATTGATATAAAATTATTCGATTTCGTTCTGTTTAATGTTATTTCGGTTAAAGATTCAAAATCCACGAGTCTCCTCGCTTTGTCAACGAATTTGAATAGGAATAATACTGAGGTACGGTGCGAAAATTTATTCCAAAGCCAATAAAAATTTCTGTTTACATTCCTCGTTTTTCGATAAAGTTTCAGCCACGGATTATGTAAAGCGGTGTTTTCATTTTCTAAGAATCTTAGGATTGGTTTTATTGTATAATCATCTACGAGCCAGTATGCTAATTAAGAAGAATATTATGCATTGTGTTCGATTTCCTTTCCATTACTCTTTTCAAACTTGTTTTATAAAGTTATTTAATTTTTTTTTAACTTTCTTTAACTTTCCCATCGAAAGGTATAAAATCTATATAGGAAAGTTTCCTATAGATTTCTTTTTCTAGAATACTTTTCTTGTAATTTCAAAGTCTTATTACATTTATAAATTTTTAAATTAAGCGTATAAATTCTCGTATGCTTAAACCATTCCGTTTAAATCCTATTCAATTTTCCTCTCGTCATATCCACCATCCACGCGTTGTATCGTTCATTCTCGGCGAAAATTTGCGAACAATTGCACAATATTGTGGAAGTTAAAGTGTCGCAAATGTTCTGCATTTCCAGGTAATAATTATCGAGCCGAACGAAACCGTTTCTGCGGTAATGAAATTCGAAATGACGATAATACTCTTTCCACTAGAGATATAATAATCCTTCCCTCCAAAGAATTATCACCTCGATAAAGTATCCGATAAATTTCACCCTATACGTCATATATTTATCAAAGAAAAATACTTTATCAACTTTTCGAGTTTATTTATACAAACATGATATAACTTTAACGTGTCCAAAGTGAAATTTTCGAAGAGAAGAATTCCAAATTCTTTCGATCGGAGAACACGATAGCACAACTTGTGCGACCGAGATATTACAAATTAATTTTCATCGAGTATCGAATCTTTCGATCCACGTTTCTCGGTTAAGAAAATTGGCGATTTAACCGGATCTTGCATACCCTGTGTTTGTCGAGAAGCCATCGGACAACACCGCGGCGGAACACGTTATACCGATAATCTTGAGACATTACCTGGTCTAAGACGGGCGAGGGAGTCGGGAGCACGTGCGCCAAAAGAGAAATAGAGGGGAAAGTGGGGAGAGGAGCGATGGGTTAGAGGCGACGATATATCCGTTAAAACGGTATTACCCCACTTGGAAATCGACGATTAATCATCAGGTGTGCGCGCCCAAGGTAGGGAAGGAGGCTGATTGCCCTCGTACCATTGATTCGGGGACAAACTTGGTAGTAAGGGGCCGTTATTGATTTCTTGACGGATCCTTACCCATCGAGATCCTGTACAGCTGCCGTTTCGGAATTTAACGAGCGACTGTTTTACCACCTTGATGTATGTGCCGATCCAACCGAGGGGAAAATTTGAGCAATTACTCGCACCGCTGTTAGCTATCGCGTTCATTCTTGATATTCGTATAATCGGTTCAGCGTTCACGATCCGAAAGAACGTCTCGTGGATTATATAATTGTAGTTGTTAGATATCACGGATGTTTGAGTAATTTAAAATTTATGTAAATAATTTGACCACAATATATTTTATCCTTGGATATAATGTCACGTGAATATGTTTAAAAATATATATTTGCACATTTAATAAAAGCTACTTTTAAATTTCTCTGTGACGTCATTTCTTCTGTGTAAACAACTTCTCTCGAATCTTTCAATCTGTAAAAAAAAATTTTCTTCCTCCCCAAAGAAATTAATAAACCCTGGATCGGTTTGATAAGAGGAACGTTTCGTAACCGTGAGCGGCAGGAAAACAACGTAACCAGTTATTTATCGTGCAAATGAGGTTCTGGAGGAGAATGCTCGTCTAATTCCTTGATCCTAAGCCGTTGTTTCCTCGCGAGGAGATAAAGGGGAGAAAAAATACGAGGGTCGTTTTCCAACGATTACGCCTCCCCTTTGAAAGCTGAGGGAGGAGGAGGATCCTTGTCGTTGGATCCTAAATGGCCGTCGCGTAGCATCGCGCGACTTAGCCGACTAAATGAACGTCAAATGAACACCCTTGGCCCGATTCAGTTTCGAGGGGCGAACGGTATCCACGCATGAAATTATTTAAATGAAACGCTTTCACGAGCCTAGCCCGCCCCCTCTCGTGAATTTCGAATCGATAATGCGTCCCATCCCTTTCGAACACCGCCTCTTGCCGCTCATTTGCCCGATCCTCCACGTTTCATCGTCCGCGAAATTATGATGACTCTTCGAGATTACGGACGAGATGCGCGGAGATATCGTGTACAAGCAATATACAAGTAAATAGAATAGAAGGAATTCGTCGAAATGATTATTGCAGTATTGAAGTCGAATCGAAATAGAACGCAACGTTTTATAGAATTAAATTTTCGATAAGATAATACGTTATACTCGTCGAGTGTTGAAATTTGAATCGTTCTTTTTCTGAAACGAAAGTGGAAAGAGGTTAAGGATGTACGGAATTTTTGATTATTAAACGTCTCGTTAATGCATTCGGTTGACGAGTTTTAGAGAAAGTTCGGATCTTTCGATCGCAGATCTCAGCTTTAACTGAAGTACAACATTTCTAGTAATTAATTTGATGTGAGATAAACTTTGGAGGGACTTCCCTGGAAGGAATTTGCCAGGGAATCAATAATATCCCGAGTAATTCAATCACCGCTTGCTAAGGGTGAAACGGCAATCAATCTATTTTCTGCTAATAGCTAGGTATTCACTAAGAAGCAATTAATCATCAGATTTGTAAAATTTCGTAAAAATATCGGTAGGAGATAATTTACGTTCACGATAGAAAATTTTATCTTTTCAAAGTTATTCGTTATTTGTAAATAATATTTTTCTTTATATTTTGAAATAATGAATATACTATTGTTACAAAATATAACTGAATGTAAATATATCGATATCTACTACAATTGAAAAATATGGAATAAAGCGTTTGTTGCCTCGAAGAATCATTTATACTCGACTAACTTTTATTACATTAACGAATTTATGCGCAATTGATACTATATTTCGAAAAATTTCATGAAGTGGAACGAAGAATATTATAGAATAAAAAAAAATAATAATAATAATCAGTCGTATAAATTCAGGACACTTTTAACAATCCGTCTCTTTAAAAAATTAATAAATAAGATATTTATAAACACATCCTATACTTATTTATCTCGTATTATTTTTCTAGTATCTTATTAAAAAGAAAAAAGAAATCTTCTCAAAAGAATCTATTCCCGAAGAAGATGAGAAGTTTTTGGAAAAAAGATCTCCAAACGTAATTAACGACTAAAAAGAAATTCCTTGAAAGTTGTCCGAAACTAATTTTACAAAAATACATTACTTTCAAACTTTTCTCAACTTGCAAGTAACCCAATACAAATCGTCACTTAACAACATCCAACAAAAATTTCGCAAAACTTTCGCAAAACTTTTTTTAAAAGAGATAAGATATCAAATTTAAAACACTCACGGAAACAAAAATTGTTGCAGGCTGTACGAAGCGAAGTGCAGAAAAGGCTTCCAAAGGAATGGTCGGAAGAAGAGATCGCTCAGCTCACCGAGCTTTGGGAACAATTAAAAAATGACGATGGTAATTCTCTAAAAAAAAACAAAACGACAAACTACTCGTGCAAAATTTTATCTAACGAAAAACGGAATCGAAAATCGAGAAGAATATATTTCACATCGCAACGTATACACCTTGCCTTGAATATTTTTTATCTTTTTGTACATCCGTGCACTTTTCTTAACGCTCGAATTTTCCATAAAAATAAAATTTCACAGTCAATTAACGATGAACAGAAACGAGAGATATAATCTCGAAGGGATGAGGAATGATACCCGGATGACCGCGTCTTGAAACAGTCAAAGAATTCAGCGGATGCTCGTTTGAGAATTCATTAGCACCCGTTGACGATTCCCGAAATTTAATTAAGCGGCGAGCATCGGTTGACGGCCGGCTGCTGGCTGCAGCAATAATTCGAATTCCTGAACGGCGAAGAATAATATCCTTTCGGGACAGGAAGATTTTCAGAAAGTCTTGTAAAACTTGCTTCATTCTCGCGAGCTGACCCCGCTTTCTATGATTTTAATACTGGCAATTATTCTCACCCCATTCCCTATTCTCCACGAAAATTCCCCCGAAAACTGCGATATCAACTTCGCCCCCACTTTTCCTTCGAAACTTTGATAATATCATTTTTACCACGAGTACAATTCTCGTTGCACGAAATTGTCGAGTTTCGTTTAACGAGATATCAAGTTTCAATTTTTCCCCTACAATTTCTCTTCGTAATTACCTCTCCTAGCCTCTTTTCTGATATTCTTTTTTCCTTTCATTTTTGATTTGTTTCCATCAATTAATACAACGTGTCAGTAGTAGTAGGGAAAAATTAGATTGGTGGAAAAGAAGAAGAATCACGAAATATACGTTTTAAATCGAAATGCTTTTCTCTTATCGATGCAAGGATTCAATTTAATTTCGGCTCCCCGTTCAATTTCATCTTCTTCAACGTCGAATTAATACCGATACCGATTTACCGTTGTTGTGTACAACAGATCCCGTGGACCTGATCTTCAATGGGCTGACAATAAAGCGACCGAAGCCAAAGATCAAGGAGAAGCTTTTGGAATTAGGATTGGCCACGGATCGCAAGGATCTTCGCAAAAAGCGATCGAGAAAAAGCAACCACGGTGAGTGTGTTCATCCTCTCTCTCTCTCTCTCTCTCTTTCTCTCTTTTTCCCTCGCTTTCCCACAACCCTCCTCTTCGCCCTCCTCCTCCTTCCCTCAGCCTTTTCTCCGGGTCTCGAGCGGCTCTGAAGCACCCCTTGTTCCGGCCAATCCTATCCCATTCCATTCGCATCTGTCTTTCTTACCGCCGCCCTTCCGCGACTATTCCCATTCGATCAGTCTTTTCTGCTAACACGATTGCGACCGACCGCGTGCGATTGAACTCGATTTTTTCGGCGCAGAGGAGGCGACACTTGACGCGAGCTGAATTAAAGAAAGTGAACTGGGGGAGGGGGGCTAGGGTAAATATTGGGGGGAGGGAAGGAGTGATGAGATCAATTTGGACAGGGAATCCTCGCAGCATCTTCCTTTTGATTGGTCACGATCCAGCAATATTTTTTTTCTATCGAATAACATCGTCATGCTACGAGTCATCGCTTGTTTGTCCTCTGCAAGATTGATCGATCCAATCTCGGATATCCTCTTCCGGCAGCATCGTAAGATTTGTTGTTGATTGTTAAGCAAAATAAAATATTTTTAGAATAATTTTAATATTAAAAAGAATTAAATGTACACACATGTGTCGATATATAGAGAGGCTCGTTGTATAGATTATGTTTAAAGATAAATGAATAGAAGAGTTGTAAAGATTTATTAAGTTATAAATTGATTCAAGACTTGATGAATATTTATGGAGTTAATCGAAGTTTGAACCACGTTTGTTAATGATTTAAATAACCGATACGATAAATATTTACTAAAATGAAACGAACACATCATTATCACTTATATACCAAAGTGACCATAGATTCGGCCAACAGTCGAGTAATGTGTACGCAGAAGATACGGTTGAAATAATATTTGCGTTCCTAGTTGGACGTTATGCAGGTGCTTGCTAGCAGTTCATGGTTGGTTCGTAGCTGAATACAAATCCCGTTATTTAATATCGAAAAACGGGGATTCCAGACGTACGTGTAGTCTTCCCACTTCTGTGCCAATATCATTCTTCCCTTCCTCCCATTATACCGCCAAGAATTTCATATTTATCATTGTTATTGTTTTTCTCCATCCCGCCTCCTTTCTTATTTATATTCAATGCGCCATCATAGATCGTGTCGTACACGTACTTTGAGATTAGGGGAAAAGCCAACTTTTGTCTCGACTTACGATATACATTGAAACAACTGACTTTACTCCATGCTTTAAATTCGCGAAATAAATGGTAATACGCGATCCCTGATGTATTCGAGGATGCAATGGCAGATTCTAGAGTGTGAAATTTATATAAGAATGTGAAATTCGAATTATTTTTTTTAAAGAAGTTGCGTTAATCAAACAGCAACTTTCACTTTCGACGCAGTCATGTACCATCAATGAAGGATAAATATTGGAATTCTCAGAAGTTTTAGTCTCTCGAGAGTATTTTTCGTGAATGGATATTAGGAGTGACAGTATTCGACAGAAATTTTCACTTTGAAGGAAATTATCGAGTGAAATTTTCAAGAATATTACTCTCGAGCGTAATATTCTAAGGTATTCGAGAATAAAATTTTTTAAAGAGAATTCTTCGTAAATGGAAATTTGAGATTTGATTATCCGACAAGTTTCACTCTCGATGCATTAATGAAAAATAATTATTGAAAAAAAATTTCGAAAGTTTCACTCTCGAGTGTATTCGCACTCGTTGGGAGTAAAACTCTGGACAATTATTCTCAAGAGTATTTTTTACAAGTGGATATTGGCGTTGAGAATAACTCGACTTTCACTCTCTACACAGAATCCAACTCTTCGTGTTCGATAATTTTTTTTCCTTTTTCTTTTTATTTTCTATTTCTTTCCGTGTGATTCTGCTTCATTTATTAGACATCGATTTATCTACTAATTCTATGTTATTAATTTTGCGCTGATTCGATAGACGATCGAAATTTCTTAGAAGTTCGTTAATGTTGATGAACTTCGTTGGAAATTTGAAGTTTCGAAGTTTGAAAATTACCAAGTTGCAAGAGCATTCTTCTTTTTCTTACTGATAATGCATTATACATGTAAATTCTGATCTCTTGCTGAAAGTTTTTTCGAAAATTCAATATATACACGCATACGGTGACATTTGTACGGAAAAATTGAAAAATTGTTTCTTTTAATTTTATTACCGCATTATTACAGTACGCAGATACGTAATTTAATTGAATATATAGTTTCAACTTGTGTGGGTTTTAATTAAAAACTTTGAAGCTCAAAGTAAAATAATTCCCAAGTTTTTCTTTTTGATTTTAAATTAAAATTCTATCGCTTTTTCGTTTCAAAAAAAAAAAAATAACTTACTAATAATCTAACACTATTATTCGATACGTGACTTTCGTGTGTATTTAAAATATGTATTTTTCTCGCAACAGTTAGTATCGAGAAAAATCTATATGAAAAAAAGTTTATATCCATTTCCCATTACTTTGTAAAAAGGTAAATCGTCGTGGGAAACGGAGTCTGTCAGTAATTCCGACGAGGATAAAAGCAGCGACGAAGAAGCTGGGAAATCCTCGAGCAATAAGAACACGGCTCCCAATAAACCGAGGAACAAGGGAACGAAGAAAAATGCGAAGAAACAGACAACGATGGTTTACACGGATGTACAATTATCTGGACTCTTGAAAGATGTCATCGAAAGAAGTAAGTAATGTTATATCGTTCCCCCTTTTGCCACTTTTTCGCCATGAATTTTAGTGATTTATGAGAATAAGATTCGTGATACGTGCTACTTCCAATATTATTACACTCTCTTTCCTTCTCACGTAATTTTTTTTTTTTTTTATGCCTGACAAATATCTTTCCAGAGCCGTAGAACGATTCGCAGTTCGAAAGAGAAAAAACGAATGGAAAAATGTGACGCTTTGTCAAAGACACCGTCGGCAAATGTAGGAGATTCGTGTGCTTTGCATCACGAGATTTCAGGATTTTGTCAAACTCGTTATAAAATCCTAATTCTTTCCCTTTTTACTAAATGCTTTTTATCATTGTATACAGTTTTTCTATTTTATATAAATATTTCATAGCGCAACGTGAAAATATATATCATAGATGCAGGGATTCTTTTATGAAAAAAAGATAATAACGGATCTTTTTGATAAATCAGATATGAGCGAGGCTCTGGAATGGATCAAGGAATCCCTACTGGATGTCCTGGACGATCGAGACGAGGAAAGCTCCGAAGGTATTCCCTTAGTCCCGCTGACAGATTATTCGTCGGCTGCGATGGATTCACCGAGCTTTCAGAAGCTTATTCGGGCTATGGGATTCACACCTCCTGCTGATGAACAAGAATCTTATTGGCGCATACCATCTAATATGCTTAGCTCCACGATTCAGAAACGATGTAATCTTATTGATGCTGCATTGGCAGGAAACTTCTCTGTTGAAGGTAATCCTTTTTTTTTTTTTATTTTTTTTTATACATATATAAATGAGAATATTTTTGATTTATAATATATACATGTATAAAAATCAATCAAATTTTTATTCTTTATATTCTTTCATATTTTATAAATAACACCAGAAGAGTCACAGAAAAAAAACGAATCTGAAGATAATGAAGATAGTGAAAGCAATGACGATGACGTTCTTGAAAATATTAAAAAATATTTCAGTTCCAGAGGTACGTATAAATTTATTTTTAGCATACTATGAATAATTCGTTTCATTCGATAAAAATAATATTATGCATTAATAAATTTTTGCTCACTCATAATAATTCTGTTTCTGAAGAACACTAGACAGGTATCTGACATTGTTAAAATATTGTTGAAAAGAAAATAATTAAGAAAAAATCTAAAACCTTCGTTTACTCATTAGCAGAGCCACAGGCATCGACTTCTTGCGAGCCTGGTATTGAAATCAGCGACCATCCTATAGCATTGAAAAGCTCCACAGTTCTCTCTACATCGATCGAACGCGTCGATACAGAAATGGAAGCAAATGTAGAAAACTCGAAAAAAGTCGGTACGTTTTAAAACTATTAGCTATTATATATACATATTCTTTAGTTCAAGACTAATCAAGTATTTTGAAATTTATCATTAGAAAAATTCAACAATTTTTCAATATTTTTCTCAAACTAAATAAAAAACAATAATCTCTAATAATTATAGAAAATCCAGAACCTGAAAGAAGAAAATCTAGTGGTCGTATTAATCTACTTGTTGATTCATCTGATTCTGAATTGGAAACAGAAATTAAATCTGTTAATGCTGAAGGTAAATAAAAAAGTAATATCTATGTTAAATAAAAATTATTAAAAACATAATTTTATTTTATTTTTATAATTCAAATTTATATAGATGAAGAAAAAAGACGTCGATCCGATGAGTTTGAAGAGAAAAATGAAACTGTGAAAAAACGTCGTTTATTGGATAGCGATGAAGAAAATGAATCATCAATATCTCAAAATACTGAACAGAAACGAATAAAAATGATTATTAGCGATGATGAAGAAGAGCAATCAGCATCAGAGCAATATAAAAAACAAAAATCGTCTCGTATAATCATTAGCGACGATGAAGATTAATTGAAGAAAAAAATTATTCTTGTCAAAATTTATATTTAATTATAATTATATATATTTGTATAATTGTGAAATATAATGTACTTTATGACAAAGATTTTATTATATCTTGCTATTTATTACATTCTAATGCATATAATACAAAGTACAATTTTAGTGATCAAAATAGTGATAAAAATTAATGATATAATATTCCTATCTCTAAATTTACAATTATTTGGAAATCTTTGAACAAAGAAAATATATTAAGAACCTATATAAAAAGACTACAATAAATTTAAAAAGATTAAATTCAATTTTAAATATTCAAGAAAAAACATATAGAAATTAAATGGAATGAATTTTATTATTTTTAATCAATAAGTCTGATAATGATACAATAAATTAATTAGAAATCAACATCTTTTTTACTCATGAATTCATACATTAGAGATGGACAAAAAGATCAAGTTAGTGAAACAAAGATAGAGACATTATAAAAATATTCAAATCAGCACCAAATTTTCAAATTCCACAAATGAAATACAGAAAAAAAGGATAATAAATAATAGAAATAAGAAGAGAACTGAATACTAACGCCATCTCCTAAGTATCAAAGTACTTAAACCTATAACTGGGTAGACTTAGAGAACTTTTTCCCCAATATCACTACTATTAATGTATCGATTTTTTTACTATTCCATACTCCTGTTTTATTTTTATATGCCATTATATAATAATATAGATTCCTAGTTTCTTCAAGAAGGCAGGAATGAAAAAAATAATTTGCAAGTCACTAGGATTATTTTAAAGTACAACGAATGGACTATTAACTCCATCTATTGATATCTTTCTAAAAGCACTATAAATTCTAAAAAATGGCGCTAATTCTCAATTCTTAAGTTATGGATATAATTGCAAAAAAAATCTACAATAAAATAAGAATCATAACGCAATTCTACAGCCTAAACATAATGTGAAAAATATATTATGCATGACTTGTCAGTCACTAATAAATTCTGATCATCATACCTATTGCATTGCTAATATTCTTTGATTTTAAAAATTTAATGACTTTTTATTAATTTAAACAGTGAAATTTCAAAATTAGATAAAGGAACAAAAATTTAATAAAAAATAAAATAATTGATTCTATATTAAAAATTGATAAAAATAACATCAGATGATTTTTTATCAACACATATTTTCGAAAAAGAAATGTTCAAAACTTTTGTTTTGATTTTAAATTTTATCTATAATTGAATGACTGAATTAAAATGCATGTGACTTACCATTAGATGCAAAGATTGTTATCATCATTGAGAATACAAAAGTCATCAAAAAGTCTGTAACAAAAAAAATATAAACGATATAATTATAATGCAATCCAAATTGTTGAAAAAAAATTAATGACTAAATAAATATAAATATAATGGAAATATTAAACTAAATTAAAAAATGGAAATTAATAAAAAATTATAAATAAACAAATAAATGAAAATAGAAATATAAATTAATAAATAAGTCTGCAAATGAATAAAAAAATAAATCAATCAAAAAATAAATATTTAAAAAAATTAAAAAATAAATAAATATTAATTAAAAATAAAATAAATAAATAATAAATATATGTATAATATATTTATAACAATATTAAATATTTATATAAAATAAATTTTATAATATAAAATAAAAATTGTTATAAAATATTTCATAAATAATTAAAAATTATTCTTAATGTTATAAAAATTTAAATTTATCTTATAATATCGATCCTTTCTCCACAAAAGTTCATTACGAAATGATTGCTCTCTCGCGTCCTACCTTGTATTTATAGACAATCGAGACAACCGAAACTCGACGAAAATATACGTTCTTAGCCGATTATTAGAAATTAACTTTTCGAATATATTAATCAATGATTTAATAATTTTTAGCAATTTTTTATTGTTAATTAATATATATAAAAATTTATTATGATTGTAAATGTAATAATTGATATACATTTTTAAAAATTAGTTTCGAAATTTCGAATTTATTGTTTTATTAATAATTTCTAATTATATTAAAATATTTTAATCTATTTTATATAGAATTATTACGAAATAATTATACTAATAATTTATATATCTTCTAATTTTTATTTTTTTTTAATATTATATATATATATTTCATTTATTATAAAAATTTGTTATAAAAATTAATAAATTTTGACAAACTAAAATTGTATTTACATTTTTATATTATTTTTATATTTCTTTCTATTTATTAAATAAGACTTACCTTGACAGTCGAATAGCAATTTCTAAATAAAAATCAAAATCACAAAACAAAAGTATAAAGAAATTACATTAAAGTATGAAGCAACAAATGAATTCAAATTTTAATTCAACGAAACACGAACTCAATAACCTTAATAATCGATGGAAAAAACACAAAGAAACTCAAAACACTAATTAATTTCGTTATTACAATAATAAATGGACAATAATAAATATTAAATAAACAAAATTTATAGCAATTTATAAATTTGAACGGAATATAACTGAAATCACTCACTACGTAGTCAAATCTCCGACGTTGCCTATTATGCATTCTATCATAATAACCATCAAATCGATTATCGATTTATCGATTATTTATTAATTTATTTATTTATTTAGAGATTTATAAATAAACAAATTAATACATAATTAAATGAATAAAACAAAGAAATCTATAAAAAGTTTTATAAATAAAGCATTAAATAAATAAATAAATTTATAAAATATAATCGATAAATCGATAATCGATAAGTAAATTAATATATAAATAAAAGAATATAAAAATTAAATAAATAATTAATAAATTGAAAATGAATAATATATAAATATATTAATAATTTATTTCCAATATATTTTTAATTAAAGTAATTAAAATATATTATGCAATATTTTAATTTTTTGCACTACTTCTAGTGTAGAATTGGCTTACAATATTAGCCAATCAGAGAGCTGTTAGAATTATGGTACAGCATCTCCTGTAGAAAGACATTCTAACAGTAAGTGTAAGTAACTAGTTTAGTGATTCGACTGTGCAGTAATTCTATTCATATTTTTTGGTTGTATATATTATTCTTATTAAATTTATAAATTACTATTAAATAAATAGTAAATTACTATTTTATTATTTATTTAATAATCTATTTATTATTGAAATTAATTAGTATTTTAACTATTTCTGTATGCTTTTTCTATTGATCCTATTGAGGTTACCGGTAATTTGTGTTTTATTGAATCGAAATTTGAATTCACTTGTTTCATTTTGATGTAATTTCTTTATATTTACATTTTACGATTTTGATTTTTATTTAGACAAATTATTGTTCGATTATATATCGTCGGAATATATTCAAAAGAAAAATAATTATTATACAAATGCCATTTTTAGCTAATGATTTTGATTTTATTTCTTTTAACAAGATTTAATATTAAAATAGTTTTCTATATTTTTTTATCGGTATTAAAATAAATATATGAAATCAACTTTATTTTATCAATTAAATTATATCAATAATATGTATTTCTAATGTATATATTGCCTATATATGTATAATGTGTATTACGTAAGTATTTGCGTATTTATATATATTTTTCTTTTTTTCCAATATTATTATTATATATAATATTATTATTATATTATTATTATAATATTATTTAAAGTCGATGATATTTTTTTTATAATATAGTCTAAATAATTGAAGATTGCGTCATTCGATACATTTCGATTTGTTACTAAACTGTCGAATATCTTTAATTCGTGATTCGATAATCGAAATTGTAACGCAACATGGTGTCATGTACTGGATATTTGTGCAATGTAGTTCTATTCTTTCTTGAAATTGTGATTTATTTCCTGTAATATGTAAGTATTTGTATATTTCTTTCTATAATTATATATTATTTATCATTCGCACATTATCACTTAATCAATATATATTTATCACATAATTAATAATCTTTTGAATGCTAAAGTATGTTTTTTTTTATTTAACCGTTAGTTAACCGTTTTCAATTAGTTCATATTATGATTTTTCAAGATGGAATTTGTGTTAATCATATTAAAAATAATAATCATTGTTAATATGATTATTATTTTTAATATGATTGATTATTTTTATACATTTTATGTATTTATTTAAAAATTCTTATTTTTTTTATAGATTATTATGAAATAATTACATGGGTCAATTTTAAAGGCGGCAAAAGTTCCAATATGGATGCCATTAAACCTGTTCAAAGAAAAATTTAATATTTTGCTGGAATATTGTATGTATTATTCTATTCTTATTTTATTGTTTTTATATAACATATTTCATTATTTCAAAATATATTTATACTTTTTTAATGAATATTATCTATTACACTATTACTATTAATACTTTTGTTTAATAAATTTTAATAATTTAAAAATACACATTTTATCTTTTTATATATAAAATTTTTTTATTTATAAAAAATTAATAATATTAATTATTATATTTAATATTAATAATTAATAAATTCATTTGAAAAATTTCTGAAATAAATATTTGATAGAAAAAAGAAAGATAATATGGAAACCTTTTTTTTTTTTTTATATATAGATCTCTATTAATACAACTTTATTTTCAGAGAACTTATATGACCGCGCGCAATGTGGTCGGTAGATTCAGTGTTTGTTCCATAACAGTTTTTTAATATTTTAGAGGATAACAGTTCTAATTAAACTTATTTATTATAATCGTGAAATTAGAGTCAGTGCTTTCGCCGATTATAAATTAAATGAATGTGTTAGTAATTTTTTTATTTTTATTTTTTTTTAAATATTCGTTTTCGGTACAAAGTATATCAGTGTTTCTCAAGGGGAATAAAGTCTCATCCATTATCCAAAGGTAATTCTTTTTGCATGTTTTTCTTCAATTTTTTTTTATTCTTTGTACTTTGTTATAACTATTGATAAGAAGTAAAGAAATTTAGTTTAAAGAAATTTAAATTTTTATTCTTCTATTGAAATATACATGAAATAAAATCATTAAAATTCTCAATTTCTAGATTTGTTTTTCTTTTTTTTTTTTTCTCTCTTATGCTTTAAGTATCAATTATTTTTTATTTTCATATAATGTAAAATATTGATAGAAAGTTAATCTATTAATTTAGATTTTACATTTACCTATTAGTATTTATCTATTAATATTCCTATATTTAGTCAAAAGGAAAGTAATTTAATCTTTCTTCCATAACTCAATCAGCTTTTCAGATGCTATTGATAGAGATAAATAGTTATGTAATAACTTCAAATGAACATGAATTTTTAACATTTTTAAATTTTACAATCCAGTTTCTAATCATATATAATAAAACTATATTCCTCTATGTTAATTTTTTATTTATAGTTATGATAAATTAAATATCATTTTACAAAAAGAATGTGATCATAAATGAAATGTGATCAATTGAAAATAATAAATATTAATGGAAAAATGAACTTACCGACGCCTATATCGATAAAACAGTATTTCAACCATTTCAAAGATTCAACTTGTATAGTTATTTACTAAAAGTGTGATCTCTTGTGCGTCTAATATGCCCTTATAGGTAATTGGACGCACCCGGGGTACACTTCAGGGTGCCAAGAAAAACAGTTCCCGAAAGGCGTCCACATTTCGCCAAGTAACTACTAGGCGTACATGAATGAATAAGAGGCTCGAGATGTATTACACCATGTAGTGTATACACAACCTCTTCTCTTACGTGTAAGCCGGTTCCTTGGTTGGCCAATGTGGATGACTTTACGTCTTTTGATGGGCAGGTGAGGAGTCTTGGCGAGTGTCAACGATATATACGCATGTATCGAAATATAATCGCGGTCGAAGACTAGCCCTTTACCTTTTTCCATACACCTTCGACGACGCGACCGCGACTACGTTCGTAGAATGATGCATAATGTGGCCGCAAGGACTCCGCGAGCCGCGGATTGGTTACTAGGCGTTCATATTGATACAGAAGCTACAAATAACTGTATATATGGTTACATATATATATTAGTATTTATTCTCTCACATAGGCATATGAAACGTAATAGTAGTAAAATTGATTTATTTGATTTATTTATATGTAAGATGAAATCTTCAGAGTTCTAATAATAAAAATAATGCTTGTATCTCGTAAAATATTCTAAAACTTTAAGAAACTAATTCATTTTCTATATTATTATTTTTTATTCATGTATAATATTATTGCAAACATTGAAAATAAGTGATATTTTGATCACATATTTATTTACTATTTTTTATATCATATAATTTTAATATTGACATATAATTATATATTATAAATAATTTCTTTGTTACCACGATTTACAATATAGAAAATACTACATTAACATTTAAATTCCCTATATTATTAAGAATTCTTTTTCTTTTACGTGAATTTGACTATTTTATACAAAGTTATTAATATGATATTTTTAACTTCAAACTCGTTTATCGATTTTACTATATATCTAAATAGGTAATATATATTTATTTATTCTTAAAACTCGTGTTAATTTTCGATTCCAGCTGTTAATCATTTATTAATGTCGTGATAATTGTAGATCGAAAGATTATAATATCAGATTTTATAGTATCGTAATATTTATATTTAAATAATTCTTTTGCAAGATTATTTTTCAAGATTAACAAACCGAGTATGTCATAAAATATGAAAGTGTTGTCTGAATGAAAAGATAAAAATTCTTAATTTTCAAGGAAAAAAAATTTGAAATTTTTACTTATTAAAATAATGATATATTTATAAAAAAAAATGGATTTCGTCTTATATTTTTATTAATTTTGTTTATATTTAAAATGATTTTGATAAATATATGCATTTTAATAATTTTTTTATATGATCACATACGTGGATATTTATATATATACATTATTATGAAAAAATACATAATTTTATAATATTTATCATTGAATATTATTGAATATTTATCATTTAAGTATTATAAAATATGTAAGATGTACAAAAAATGTATTTTTTATCTTTTTTTATGTATTAGCATTTAATATATAATTCTTTAACGGTAATTAACATATTTATTTACATATAAGAAATGGAATTTAAAAGATTATATTCTTTCATTTAAAAGAAAGTATAATTACTATTAAAATAATCAAGATTTAATTAAGTATTGACAAAAACAATAGGTATATGTTACGAGTCTCGTAACAGTTGTCAGATTACGAAACCTTATATAAAGAATATAATTTGAATTTAAATTATTTGCTTGCTTCGAAAGTTCTTACGGGTATAGGGTATCAGAAATATTATTGACGATTGCGTCAATCGAGATTCCGGAAGGGTAGCCACGTGCATTCTAATATCAACTTCCAATTGCCAGGCTCACATGATATACGTGGAGATCGTTTATAGATGGTCCACTGACAGATCGACGTGCGTCGACAAAACACGTGGCCGTAGTACTAGGAGTTCAGAACAGCGAGTGAGTAAGCGCGACCAACTCGTATCGCATGCTCGCCTAGTAAATGCGCGGGCTCCTTATACGGTTGTAGGCGGATGGAATCCTCTCGTTTCCCCACTCTTCGTGATCTCGCCACTATTAACATTACTGATAGCCTATTGTATCATATTATTGAATATAAAGTATATGTATGTCAGTTGTTAATTAATTCTTTATATTATTTATTTTTATACAAATATAAACTATTATTATTAAATATAAAAAAAAGAGAGTTTCAATTTTTTTTTAAATTTTTTTAATTACGTAAATAATGAATGAAATTAAAATTAAAATCAATACATACATATTTTATATCATTTAAATTAATTTTTGTTGGATAATAAAATATCTTTAATTTTTTATGTTTCAAATTGGCACTCTAAATTTATAATAGAAGCAAAAAGATTTTCTAAAATAAATTTTAGCACGAAAAATTAAAACCAGAAATCATACGTGTTATAATTCTTATATAATTCTTTACTTAGAAATTTTTTAATAAAAAAGAGCACGATTAACTTGAAAATCAATCAAAGAAAAAAAACAAGGTTAATAAGTATATATATAAATACTTTAACAAATATTTTTCTTCATTATTTGTTATCCAATTATACAAATATATTCGTTCATTTTAATACACAGTATTATTGCGTAAAAATGGCGCATCTATATTAAATGCTGTGTCATGTTGTCTTTGCATGTAATGTAATTCGTGTTCACATGCGCGCCAACTGCGCGAGTCATCTGCGGACACTTGCTTTTATACGAGGATATCATGAATGCGAGTAGATCTTCATTCTTGAACTATTGAAATGCGTATCAATGGCGGCACTTATTGTTATAAATACATCTAATATTCGCTTTAAATTTAACTTATTTTACAATATTTATTTCGTTTTTTTATTAATTATCAGATTCATTGGTAAAATAAATTGATAAAATAACTTTTTCTTCATTACGTATATTGTTCATCTATGAGATATTAAATATTTTCCATTTTCAAGCCTTTTACGTTTTAATTCTTACATTTTTCTTTGAATATATAACGAATAAATTTATTTAATTATCTTATCTCGAAAAGATCAAATATTCATCAGCAAAAATTCTAAAATATACCACGTATTTATTTGTTTATTATAAAAAGAAATTATTACAACGAATGATTAAATACTTATTTACGTATATTTTTATATTTGTTTATTAATCTATCTATTTCAGTGTGAATACACGCAATTGTCTATTAAAGAAATATCTGATCAAGAAATATACATGTATATATTTTAAGAAAAACAAATTTTAAATGATTTTTAATTTACCAATATAATAAGAAAGATATTTCAGACATTATTGTTCGTTTCTCTTTTACGTTTAAGAACATATTTTCTTTTCCTTTTCCATTGTTCACGCACCTTCGTGTCCGTCCATTTCTACGTTTATCATACGTTCACGCATACCTATGAGTCCAGATATCACAGCATAGTATACTACACGAAGCATTATAGACGTTAGTAACCAAATTCATGGAGGTACAACATGAAGTTGGCCCACGTTTTCGGTGGTATCGAACGTTTCGCCTGGTCCCTCCTCCCTTGCCTCTCACCTCCTCTTATCACCGTTTCGTGGTCCCGAAGAACTCTACTATGATGATGGTATCCTGCCGCTCGTGTTGTCCACCGCGTTGCCGAAATTTTCAGATGATTGATGGCTATTGATGTCCGGGCCAATCTCGACCCGCTCGTAGCACGATGCCAACATATTCGTGCAACGTGTCTTCTCTAGCATCAGCTTCATTTTCATGTGTGCGTGCTATGTATGAGAGCAAAGGTGTCTCTAGCGCTCTTGGATCCTTGGCTTATCGCAAATTCTGATTTTTTTCTTTCTACTAGGAATGTTAATTTTTTATCGCAAAATTTAATATAAAAGTTAGATATTTCCGTACATTATCTGTAATTTTTGTAATTCTATGCATTTTATTTTTATATTTTATTGTTATAATATATCATAGAAGGAGATTAGATTAAATAGATTTTTTTGCAGTGATTGTTTCAGATTAGAATAATCAATTTGAATAACAATTATAATAATTGTAGAGTCTTCACAAATTTTTTTATATTTCCATAATATATATATATATTTTTAAATTTTCTTTATATTTGGAAAAATGATGCTTTTGTCAACAAAAAATATTCGTATCATTAGTTAAGAAGATGATTCGAATAAAAAATTTATTTTTGATTTTTCCCAATTTATAATAACGTTCCTCGAAGAATATTGCATCCTTCGGAAAAATTAGAAACGATCGAGTCGAACGAACCAACGAAATTAGGGTTGCAAGACTAGCTTTCTCGATTTCCTAGTTCTTCTTTCTCTTCTTTCCTAGGGTGTAAGAAGTAAAACCTGATTTGTACGATCGACCATCGCGCACAGTGCAACATTTTCATCGAACTGCAGCTGGCGAAGGGAAAGGGTAAGGGTGGTCGAGGGGAGAGGGGTAGGGCCGAGCGTCGATGAAAAGGTCAAAGGTTCCAGGTGTGTTTGCGTTTCGTGTACTGGTGTTACAGGTGCAGCCTCTTCTACGGCTCTGTTCGCCGTTGCATCAGCAACATGTGTGTTCTTTATTAACAACAATTAACATTTATCCATTGTTTAAAGGCTGCTACTTTCCGCCCTAATTGATATATTAATTCGGCGCCAACTCGGATGATATTAGGGAGAGCATAGCGATGTTATATCGAGGAGGCCTCTGAAAACAGTAGGCCTAAATCGGTGATTATTTATTGTTATTAAATTTTCAACGAAATGTAAGTTGCAAAATGAAGTAGATCACGTTGTAAACGCTGTATAGATCCTGTTACATGCACGCTCTTTTCGCGTTCTTTATTACTTTACATAATGTTAAATGATAAATTATTTTATAAATTTATTTCATACGCACGCGGTGAAAGATAATTTATTAGAGAATTAATTTATTTATATATTATTATATAATTTCGCGTAATTAATGTATTACAATATTTCAAATATTTAAATTTATTTATTTATATTATAAAATATAAATTTTATTATCAGTATGAATATAAAATAATTTTATTCCTTCCTTGAGGAATATTGGAGCAATATTGGAGTTTTGTTATTAATTAAGGTTGTAATAACAGTTTATTTATTTTGTTATTAATTTATATGTAATATAAATAATATTTTAAATTTTTGCAATTTCAGAATATTTAATGTTTTAAAAATGGGATATAAAAATATCTCGACTTATTGAACTGAATCATTTATTAAATTATTTGTAGTCTTAGTTTTCTCTGATTTTCTTTTTATAAAAATTCTTTACAATTGTTACTTATTCGTTTAAATGAAGTTATTATAGATAACACAAGCAGCTGGCTCACTATGGTTTCTAGATAATAGGAGAACATCCATAATACCTAGTATTTTTCTATTTTCTAGTTACACATGTATGCAAATGAATAATATTGATATGGGATGAATTGTTTTTAATAGATTATTTTTATAACTTTATTATTTTTCATATCATTAAATATAAAACATGTTATTTTTTACTTTATACAAGGCATGTTTTCAATATTGAATCAAAAATAAAATATTTTCTACGAAAACTTTATTAAGTAAATATAATATTTTAAATTAATATATTTTTATAACTTTGAAATCAATTATTTTTAATTTTTTTTTTATTCTCTTTTTAAATTCTATTAAAAATGTACTTACTTATTCTATTGAATTCGTTTTTGTCATCGTACCTTGCCACTTGCGAAAGTATTTATTATGCACCGGTTGATCGACCAACACATCTTTTCTACTTTCCCAATCCTAAAATTTACCAGTCTCCGGTTATGTCTGATGCACCATTATTTTCTCGATTACGGTAGGTTAGTTGCATCGGATACGTCACATTTTTCGTCAAAACACGTCACGAAATTTGCAATTATGTATATCAGTTTGACAAGTTGCATACTGTGTTGCGTATGTTGCCAATGGCGTCACTCACTCGCTTTATCATCACATTCCATCACAGTATATACTCTTAGCATTCTCTGTTCGTACGTACGTATAATACATATGCTTAGATCTTTCTCCATAGTTACTGAAACGTTTCTCATTTACTCTAGTGGTATAAATTTATATTTTATTTTATTTACATTTTAAAATAAGAATACGTAGAAATAAAAATTTTGTAATTATTTGAAAACGAATGACGTAATAATGAAGATAGAAATAAATTATTTTTATTGATATTCTTCCGTTCATAAAGTAGAATTTATTTATAGCTTTTCATGCATGATACGGGTTAATAGTATTTTTGAATAAAATATTTCCAATTATTTTTCTAAAATAAACAAAATGTCAAATTTATAATTAATAGTATTAGAAATAACAGAAATTATTCATTTTATTGCATCATTAATTTAAACCATGATGATAAATTCTTATCTTTCATATCTGATGCATATCGTGCACGGATAAACTTGACCAGCAGTAAAGTCGGAACCAAGGATATTTTTGTAACAGTATAACAGAAACGATAAGAAGTTACTCTCGAATCTGTTGTCATAAACATGATATAATTATCATTTATTTTTAATCGTGGAATGTTACTCAAAACTCATTACGTAAATTGAAGGTGATAAATTTATATATAGCTTGAATAATAAACAAAAATATTACTGCTAAGATAAATGAATATTAATATTCGAGCAGTTAGTTTTTAATAAAATTCAAAGAGTAAATAATTTTTTATAAACTTAGTATTTTTTTGGTAAAGGAATCGTACGAATAAAGATAACACATTTTATGTATACGTATTTATTTACAAGATAATTATAAACATTGAAATATTGGGATAACAATCGTAATATAAAATTGGTCATCGAATCGATGTGCTATTTTTTCTTTACGGACGGCTGTAAATAACATTAACAAAATGCTTTTTAAAATAATGAATTATACGAATGACATTTATTTGTGAAACGATTTCGTAAGAAAGTTATTCATTCTTATTTCCTAACAAATCTTAAAACATGTGATATCCCTATAATTTTTTCTATAACAATTTCTGAAATTCTACTTTATAATTAACCCTGCATTTTGTGCGTAATTTAGTTCTTCTTTTTAATTCAATCTGTTTATGTTTCTTTTTTAAAAACGTAACATTTAAAAATTCATGGATCGAGGATATCATTCAGCACATTCGCATTTTCAACTCGTTAATTCATCGTTATACCCATATAAAACATAAGAAATATATTCAACAATATATAATGTCCTCTGTAATTAAAAGAATTGAACAACGGAGATTCTTCCACGAAACGAAACGATTCTAATATTATTACACTACCTTAGGACGGAGGTGTGGTACTGTCTGAACGTAATTGAGAGGGTGCCGCTTCGCTATACGCGATATCGAACACACTCTTCTTTTCCAATAATTGTTGGTGCCGCCTGCTTCCAGCCTGTAACGACACCGCTATCCCGGAATCGAATTCTTCATCCGTACGTCCGCATTCCATCGTTGGCGGAATTTCGAAATGTTCTGGTGACAGTTGGGGGGAAGGATGAGGGGGAGGAGGGGGATGAAGGTAAAACGGCGCGGGCGCTTTCTCGTATTTATATTCAGAATGTTGCATCAAATGATGCTTGGGATCGTGGGGCGGAGTCGTGGCGAATATCTGTACCGGCGGATCTTCGTTCCTCCCTCCTTCGGCTCTCCTTAATTTTCTACCTTGGCGAACAATCGCCTTCAATTGTTCGGATTCAACGTTTACCAAAGGTTTAACTTTGCGTCTCGTCCGCGGTGTCGTGTCAGCGGTTTTCTGCCTCGACTGCCGCTGCTTTTTATCCTCCTTCTCGACTCTCTGGCCCCTCATGCTTCTTCGTAACCATCGTGGAAGCTGCTCCTCGTCATCCGTCGCCATTAATTCGGCTCTCCTCTTTTCCATTTCCTCCCGGTTCTTTTTGTACCACGCCATATATTTCGGCTGCGTTCTACTCGTATCGATCTCCCCGCTTCTCGACGGGGTTGGATATTTCTCGCTAACGCTCGATGATGATTTCTTATCCTTCTCGATCTTCAATCTCGATGCAAATTGCTTTTGCTTTTCCGATTCTTCCTCCCTTCTTCTCTCTTGTTTCGCTTTCTCGCTATCTTTTTGCCTCGATCGATCTTCCAACGGCTTCCCGCGTGCGCGACACTCACTCGTTGCATCCTGAGAACGCGTCGTCTTCCCTTCCCTTCCAGGAGACTCCTCGGAACAACTTTTTTTCTTCCTTCGCGGGGGTATTTTTTTCCTCTCTTGTTCCTTCGCCTTTTTATCGGCAACTTTGAAAGTATCAGTTTTTGCGAGTTTAGAGGCCGATGACGGTTCGTCTTCTCTATTAATTTTTCCATCCTTTCCACGCTTCGTTTCAGATTTTGTATCTTTCGTATGTCTCGTCCAAGACTCTTTGTCTACTTCCGTGTCGCTCGTTGTCCTTAATCTTTCTCCGCTAAAACACGGTTGTACATTTATAAATTCTTCCCTCGATCCAGTTTCTTCACCTTTCACCGCATCGGTTGATCCCGTCAAAGGAGCTTGTTCCATACCCGCGTCTTCAACTTTTTCAAGCATCCTTTCCTCTTTCGGCGAGTCCACGTTTCCATTTCCTATCACCTCGACAGCTAATATCGCTTGTTCCTCATCCCCAATACTTTCCGTTCCAGTCACTTGCTCCGTTTGGCTACTCTCTCTCTCGGAAACCTGTCGAGCACGATTTCGCGGGGTCTGATACGGTCTGGTGGTTAACGTTGTCTTCCTGGAAATATCGCTCGATGAATCACTGTCCTCGGAATCATCCATCGTATCTATTACGCTTGTAAAAAGTGGAAGGCTTACGTATTCTTCTTCAACAGGTATCCCCTCTTCCTCCGTACGTTTCTTCAAAGTTTTATCCATTTCCCCCTTAGTTCGGTCTTCTCGCTTATCCGATTCGTCCCTGTAAACAATCGTGCGTACATCAGATTCCGTGCTCTCTCGCGATTTTCCCTCAGGAAACGATGCTCCTTCCTTCTGAATTCCGCCTCCCACAATGAAACTTTCTTCCTCGACAAATTGTTCCATTTCTTGTAATTCAATCTGTTTGCTTTCTGCCGACTTCAATTGCTTTTCAAATTCCAATGCTTTCGCGGAATCTGTTGAAGTTTCGGATATAATGGAGTCAGGGACTAACTTTTCCTTTTCCTGTGTAGTCGTCTCGCACGTCTGTGAACAACTTCGAAGCGATTCGATCTCCTGAAAACTAGTGCTCGCTTTGCTCGACGTTGGTGCGAGCGACAACTCCTCCTCGCCAATTCGTACCGGTTTGAAATCCATCCTTTCGTTATCTGGGATCGCTTCTTTCGACTCCTCGCTCATTTCGGTTGTTTTCTCGGATAATGTTTCGCTCGCGTCCTTTATTTTTTCGTCCGCTGGTTGTATCAACGATGCTGGATCGTGTTTTAAAGGTTCATCAATTTCTACTTTTTCTAAGAGGGGTTTTTCTAATATTAATTTTATCGTTTCACCTTTCGGAAATTTGTCTATCCCCGAATTTTCGTCGGATTCTGTTCTCTTCGATTCTGACACGATATCAATTTGCATGCTCTTGCCTGTCGTTTCCTCTGGACTGATAGCTACTTTGTCATCTGTGGAATCTTTCGATGTAATTTTCTTATCGTCTATTTGCTCCTCCATTAATTTTATCGAATCACTATTTACTCGAGAAGCGGATGGTTCGCTGGTAATCGAACTTTCTTCTTGATATTTCTCCTTGTCATCGTCAGGAGGTAACAACGCCACTTCTTTATGGATAATTTTATCATCCGAATGAAATTCAGTGATTGCGACCTCTTCTACACTCGTCTTTCTTGATCTTTTTCCGTTCGTCAATTTATCGACTAACGAATGGACAGCTTTAAACATTTCTGAGAAAACATTATCCTTTTTACTGGTGTGATATTCGGTTGATTCTGTGTCTGTTGATGTTTCTTGTTTTACATTATCGTCGATTGAAGGGACGATAGGAACTTCCATTGAAATTTTTGACGAATCTTCTTTTTCTTTCATCTCGTCATTTTTATCAACCTGAGATATTCTCAGAGATACATCTTCTTTTTCAATGTGACGTTCTTGGATGTCATCCTGTTTTTCAGCAGGTGTTTCTTCAATTTCTAATGTTGCTGGAACGATTTCTTTGTCACTAATTTGATGATCATCGATAATTTCTTTTGTTTCTAAAATTTCTTTTTCGATAATTTTGTGATCGTCTATTATTTGCATTTCTTTAATTGTTTCTTCAAATGGTCGTCCATCAGTTTCCTCAGTACTTTCTGTAATTACTTTTTTTTTTTTATTGGAATCTTCTTCCTTGTCTTTATCATCGGTAATACTTTCTTTTTCAATTTTATCACTTTCTGGAATTTCTTTTTTTTCTGTAATGGGTATTTCTTTTTCTTTGCCAATAAAAATATCTTCTTTATCACTAATTTTTTCATCGTCACTTTTAATTAGTTCTGTCACAACTTCTACTACAGGAAAAATTTCTTTTATTTCAGGAGAAATACTTCTTTTCTTTTGACTGTCAATTTCTTCTTTAGTACTGATTTCGTGATCATCTATATCAATTTTTTTAGCAAATGTCTTTTCATCAGGATCTTTTTTTTTATCTAAGAAAATACTTTCTTCCCTACTAATTTTATTATCATCAATTTCTGTTGAATCTTGTTTTTTATCAGATATCTCTTCCTTAGTAGTAAAGTCAGTTTTTATCAGAGATTTATCATCGTCAAATCTTTCTCCAACTATTGTATAATCCTCTTTTACTTTTTCTTCCATTTTATGATCTATAGTTACTTCCTTAGTTATTTTAAAATCTTCAATAGCTTTTTCGTAATCCTCTGAAATTTCTTTAACTACTTGATCCTTAGATGTTTCTTCAATAAGGCTCACAGTTGCTTTTTCAGTAATGCTGTCATCCTTCATTGTATCATCTTTAATTTTTTGATCTTTTGGTATTTCTTCAATAATTTTTCCAATTGCTTCTTCAGGAATTTTATATTTTTCTATTGATTCTTTATCGATTGTTTCATCCTTGGTTCTTTCTCCAATTATTTTCTGATCCATACTTGCTTCTCCGACGATTTTAAAATCCTCTTGTTGATCTTTAATTTTTTCCATAGTTAACGCGCGATCCGAAGTTATTTGTTTTTCATCAATTTTTGAATCCTCGGTTTTTTCTTCGGTAATTTTATGGTCCATACTTGTTTCTCCTTCGAATTTACGATCCTTCGTTTCTTCCTTATCAATTTTTTGATCTTTTGCCGTTTCTTCAGTTACTTCGTAATCCACGATTGTTTCTGCATCAAATTTTTCATCTTTGATTGTTTCTTCGGTAATTTTATAATCTTCCATCGATATTCCATAATCTTCTTCTATGCTTTTTACAATAAATTTTTGTTCGTCGCTAATTTTCTTATCTTCGCTACTTGTAATGATACTTTCTACGATTCGATTATCAGGTTTAATTTTAATATCTTCTTTTCCTTTATCATTTATTTCTCGATCATCTAAAAAAATATTTTCTTCTACTTGTTTATCAGTTTCTATTATCGATGTAGTTTCTTGTTTATGAGGAATCTCCACACTTAAGCTAATTTTCTCTTTATCGTCACCATTGAATGGAATTTTTGTCGAATCTTCCTTTTCAAAAATGTGATCTGTGGTTGAAACATCTACGAGTTTTACTTCCTCTTTTTCTTCCTCTAATTTCTCCGCTATATGTACATCTGTAATATCGAATTTCATACTATCTTCTCCATTGCTCAGAACTTGAGATTTTATATCCTTTTCCATTTTTTGCGTTGTGTCCATTTTACCATTGTGCTCTTTTTCCGTAGGCACGTGTACTTCTACCTGTATTCTTTTTTCTGCCTTCTGTTTTGCGCCATTTTTATCCTCGATATCGTATGCATATCTTGACAATACATTCTCTTCTTTTTCTTCTAATTCTGTTCTCTTAGACTCGTCGCGTTTCTTCTTGAAATCTTCTGACATTTTCTCTATTTCTTCTTTTAAATATTTATACGTGTCACTTAATTCTCTGTCTTCTTCTTGTTTCGATTCTTCTATCCTAGTATCAAGTTTAGGTTCAATTTGTTTTTTGAAACCATTCGATGGTTTATCCTTTTCCATATAATCCTCCAATTTATCTCGAACCCGTTCAATTATTTCTTTCTCACTTTTACTTACTAATTCACGCTTAGTTTCTTTTATTTTATCCTCTTCACTGTATTTTATACTCTCATCCTCTCGTTTCATTGGTTTTTGGATTTTCGTAGGTTCTACTTTAGACGTCATTTTATCAATTTTCTGATCTCGTACGACAATTTTACCTAATTCTTCTTTTTTAGTTGGACCCATATCAATGAACTTAATGTCTGTAATTAATTGTTCTTTGGTATGCAAATGAGCCGAATGATCATCTAACGCTTTCCTTGAACTAGTAACACGTTCTTCCTGTTCCTTCGTAGATTTTTCAAATAAATCTTGACTCTTACGTATCCCATTTTTCGATAATTCGACCATACCAACTTTTCGTTCCTCCGTGCTTGCTGTATCTTTCTCTTCTTCCGTGGAAGTAGTTACTTTCTGTTCACTGGTGTCTTCCTTTTCGACAAAATCATCGCTAAATTTTTGAATTATTTTTTTCTCGACCCTCTCCCTTTCAAGCTGGAACAAACCGTTCGAATCTCTCTCTGAAAAATCCGTACTGCTCTTTTTCTCAAAAGCGAACGCACCCCTTTCCTCTTCCCTTTTCTCTTCTGTACTGGTACTGGTTTCCTCGATTACGTTTTGTTTACGAGATATAACAGTTAATTTCGGCGCCTTTGTCGCCACTTTTCCAATCTTCTCAGATTTTAATTCACCTTTCGGAGTTCCTTTCGATACTCCATCTTTCCGTTTCTCCGTTTCCTCATCCTTCGATTCGGACACTTGCTTTTTCGATTCTCGTCGATCCATCTGTTGTACCAATCGTTTCACTTTCCCAACAGATTGTTTCTGCTTCGTGCTTTCATGGCGCGTTCCACTCGGCTTCTTCGGTTTGTCAAACCCCAGTGAATCGTCAAGTTCCGAACTGCCTGTGCTCATGACTTGACTCTGCTGATACTTCAATTTTTGTTTCGTCTTAGCTATAGCCGAATCTTTCCTCTGCTTTCCCTTCTGCTCCGGTTTTGACGTCGTTTCGTGCTTCTGCGAGGTTGAAAGGTCCATTTTTTTCAAGCTTTTTTGATCCAAGTCCTTTTTCGTCTCCTTGGCGAGGGAGTCGGACTTCTCTTGACAAGTGCTGTCACTGGCGGTGCTCTCTTGGAATTTCTTGTCCCCCAACTTGCTCAGTTTCTTCGTTAGCATCGTAAATTCTTTCTCGAGAATCCTGAAACTTGGCTTTATCACGCCCTCCGACTTCTGCGCCTTCGATCTCGTTTCCCTTTTAGGACTTTTCTCCTTCGGACCAACGTGTTTCTCACGTTGAACTTTTATCTCTGGCGAGGACGATTCCGTGGCATTGTTCATCCTCCGATCGTCCGTTACCTCTTCGCTACTTTTCTCTTCTCGTTTCTCTTTCCTCCTCTCCTCGGACGATCCGCTCTCCTTTTCGTTCAATATTTTGTAACTGATACTCGTTTGCTCCGTTGATTTTCTATAACTCCTCATCGTTTCGTCTTCCTCGCCCTTGCACGAGCTTCCATTCCCGTCCAGAGAATCCGAGATCTCCCGCAACACTTCCGGTTCCAGAGAAATCTTCCTCCCCTCCTTCACCTCTCTCACTTTCTTCCTCAGAATGCTCAATCGTTTATCGAAGCAAGGGCTGCCCTCTTCCTCGATCGGCGACTTCATCCACAGAGTCCTCGACCGTCTCCAATCCCCGTCCCCTCCATACTTCTTCCTGGATCTCAACCTCTTCCTGTATCTGGACTCCTCATTGTCCGACTCGTCGTTGTCGCTTCTGCTCTTCACGTGCCGATCCGTCTGAGTGGCCGCCGTTCTATCCGTTTGAGTGGCTATAGCCACCTGGCCGGGCAGACTCTGCGTCTCCAAATAGCTGGTAGAATCCATCGCACCCGCTCTGCGATTTTCTTTCTCCAACAATAATCGTGTCAACAAAACGTTTTGCCTTGCCAATTCCAAATCGTGGAATGGATACTGGGTGTTATTCGATTGGTCCTTGGCAACGATCAACGTCGGCCTCTCGGCGATCGAACCGGCCTCTTGTCTCTCTTGCCTCACCGTTTCTCTCATCGTGCGAGACTCCTTTCCCTTTCGAGAGTCGTAATCACGATCGTGATCGATCACGAGCCTCTGAACGTTGGGCCCGATCTCCTCCACGTGTTGCCTGTGGCCGAGCTCCAACCTTTCCGGTATCAAGATTATCTCCGGTTGCTGGTTGCAAACGTCTTTCGATCGTTGATGGGATTCCATGCTACGAGCTGCCTCGATGTCCTGCATCGACAACTCGTGCCTTGACTTCTGGTCCTCTATGAACCTTTGCAGAATTATATCCTTACCGTCTATGATTAAAGTTGGTGGACGGTGAGGATGGGGTTGGTGAGACGTTGTCGCGTTGTCTTCTACTTGCCCTCGTGTTACGAGTCGAAGGACTTCGGCGTTTCCCTCGCGGAAAAAGTGTTGCTCTCTCACCGTCGTTTCTTCGTTCGTGTCGTGTTCCACGAATCTGGAATGTATAATAAGTCTGCGATTAAGTCTCGTTTTAAATTCAACAATGTTCTTCGCTGATTTACGTGAAATAAGAGCACGAATTTTTTTATTAGATCGTCTTTGAAAAGAATGGACACGAATTTTATGGGTCGATGAGGAGTCACGTTTACTTACCTTTGTCTGTAAGCCTGCTGGTGTTGCAGGTCCGAACCTCTGTCCATCTCGTGCCGTTGCAAAGATTCCAACTCGGCACTGCGGTAACCACCTCTTCCCTTTTGATCTTCGATGTCCTCCATGTACATTCTTTCTTGCTCGTTCATCCTGCTTCTCCTCGAGTGATCGTAAGAACGTCTCCCTACCCCGTCTCTTAATCTTTGAGCCTCGACGCTCATGTGAACATCGTTCGGTTGCCCGGAAATATAGGCAACATCCCCGGGAAGGGAACAATTTTTCACGTTTCTTTTGTTGAATTGCCAATTTCTTCTCGTTGGATCCGCGCTCCACGCTTGTTTCCTTCCATTCCACGACACTGAAATATGAATGAAGATTAAAATTACGAACGAGCAGAATATTATACAAATAAAATACCTTCGATAGGTATTGCCGGTTGTCGATGAAGATGCCTCTTCGGTCTTCCGTCCGCCCGTACGACCAACGTTTCTGAAGAATGTACTCGCCTTTTTCTAGGCGCCATGTAAAACGGGCATCCGGGACATATGCAGCAAGCAATCAATATGGCGACAGCCAAGAGCATGAGCAGACCCAGTATTATCAGAAGCCAGAATAACAATTTGTTTTCTGCTTTGTAAACGGTCTGAAAAAAATTACCTTTTTAAAATTTAACTTAAATGTATCGTACAAAAGTTATGCAGTGTATTATCAATTCAGCTTTAATCTCAATTTTTCATTATATATATATATATATATATATATATATATATATATATATATATATATATATATAATATATTACACATACCACTTCTTCGTTTTGAGCAGTGATAATCGTGTTATTGATAACATTTGTTTGGCCATCGTTAGCAGTGGTATGTCTAGGCGTTCCATCGAGTGGAACCTTTGTATTGTCGATGTTCGTTGCATTCATAATCGCATCGGTTCCTCCGATAATTCCAACCCCATTGGCAGCCAAAGTTTCTCGAATCTTCTCCACATCTACCAATGATGTGCCTGGCTCTGTTTGTTCAACTCGAGCTATAACGATACTCCTGAACAAGAATATCTTTAAGTTCTATTTGAAGCTGATTCGCAACTCGAATTAAATAATCAAATAAACGTTATTATGATTATCTTCACTGACTTTTTCCCCCCTCCTCCTCCAGCAACGATCCCTCCTGTATGATTCTGTTGAATATAAGGGCGAGTTTCTAAAACGGTGACTCGGCCACCTGTAATAGCAGCTAAAGTCTCGGCAGTTTTCGTTGAATCTGGTTGCTCTCCCGGCACCACGAACATCATTATCCGCGCTTCCATAGCGGCACCACTCAGTATCCGAATTTTCGTTTCGCTCGAAAGATGCGGTACACCTTCAATCAGTGAATTAATTACGTTTTTCTTATATATTTTACGAAAGAATTTTTTCAAAATTTACCTAAATCGTATGCCCTGGCAGTAAGCGTGTACAATGGGTCATCGTTGGCCCGTTTTCGTCGCTTCTTTATCACCTCCGTCACCATTTCCTTAGTTAAATTTCCCGAGTTCACCCTGTTTCGATTATTCGTCGATAATTCGTTTCTGTACGCGTGATCGATTTCTCCTCGATTTTTCACAAATTTCGTTCCCATTTTCTTCGAAAATCTGTCATAAGCGCTCTGCTTCTTTCGCCTGATTTTCGTAATTGGCGACAAAAGTATCAATTCACCGCTCGTTTCGTTCAAATAGAACTTGTTCTCGTAATTTCCGTGGATTATCTCGTATCTAACCACGTTATTGGGCGGCTCTGAATCAGCGTCGATAGCCTATCGACATTTCGATCGATTGAAAAAAAAGATCTTGAAATCGTGAAATCGTAAAAACTATACCTTTATAAAAGCTGGCGACGTAAAGTTGGTGAGATCAGAGTTCAACGCGAACTCGTAGACGTCCTTCTCGAATATCGGTGGATTGTCATTGACGTCCAATAAATTAACTATTAAAGGAACGACGCCTCCGTTGCCATTCCCATTCTCGTCTCGCGCTTCCACGGTTAACACGAATCTTGCTGTTATTTCTCGATCCAGAGAAGAGCCCATGGTGACGGTTATCAATCCTGTGTCTGGTTCCATGGTGAAAGCTTCGCTACCCTCTCCTCTTATATCGGTATATCGAACACTTCCGTAGATACCTGTGTCTTTATCGGTTGCGTGCACCTAATAAGGAAAGAAAAGGATAAATTATCACGTTCGAAGCACACAAGTGGATGTTGCGAAAAAATTTCACACCTGAGTCACGCGCGAACCTTCGGTCACGTTTTCGGACAATGTCACTTCGTACGATTCTTGATCGAATATCGGTGAATTATCGTTGACGTCTCTTAGAAATATAACAACTGGCACTAGTGCCGACAGATTTGTCGCAGGACCGACTTCTTGAGCAACGATCTGAATGATGAAAAATGAACGAGAAAAGTCTGTATTAATCAACGAATTTAATAATATTTAGTAATAGAAGTATATTATATTTATTACCTTGAAAGATAACGATTTGTACAATTCGTAATCAATTAAAGTATTATCTCGTACGGTTATAACAAAATCCGCAGTACGCTCCGCTACTGTTGGATTTATTTCGAACGTATTATTGTTATTCTCCAATTTTAACGTGAACACTCCGGCTTTCCCGATATCTTCATCTTTCACCCTGGTCGAGTACTGTTCGCCAAAGTTTATCACGGTCCCCGGTTCGGGATTCTCGTCTATCGTGGCGATGTAACTACGAGAGAGAGCGGGAAGAAAGACTTGGTTTAACCTCGATGAAGATTCTTCAAGTTTTTATTCGATAAAAAGGGAATGAAAGAAATTTACACATATATACGTGACTTATTTAGAAATACTTGTTAATACTTGGAAATAATTCACGTCTCAGGTACCAACTTATCACTCTCGAAGTACGGTGGACTGTTTCCTGGTTCCCCAAGAAGGAAACCAACATCGACAACCGTCGCTTGGGCTGGTGGCTCGTCCCTGTTCCTTCTTATCTCTTCAGCAACTACCGTAAGTACAACCGGAGCTCCGACGTGCGTGATTTGCGTGAGTTCCTCCAAAGGTCTAGCAAGAGTGATTTCACCTATCAATTAAATATAATTTAAATAATTAAAAAACTAAATCTAAAAAGTTTAAAATCTCCGCATAACTAACTTTCCAATTTAAAATTCTATGATATTTGAAAATCATTATTATAACAATCAAATTTTGCTTGTCGAAACGATAGATCAATTATCAATTAATATTTGTGTTAAAAATTATATAATAAAATGAATTTCGGTCAATGATCCTGTTCACTTATGCACGATAACGTAAAACACGCATGTCCAGTGATAAAAATTTCCCACAACGTCATATCACGAAACGAAGTTTAGAAAAATCAAATGCGTATACATTTTCATCATACATTATTCAAACTTTATTAAAACATTCGCGACTATTTGCGTTTGTTAGAGCTTCGCATTTAAAAAATATTATTCAAAATCGTGGGAATAAACGCGTATTTCTCAACTGATCGATCGAATACTTAAAATTTCCTTATCTTGTTCATTTATTCCGCCATTATTGCGTAAAAATTATAGCCGCCTGCCCTTTCTTTTTTCAAGGAGAACACAATATCCCTTTATCTTCCATATTCTTTTCCTGTCCTGTCCGTTTCTTTTTCACTCCCTTTCCCTCTACACAATGTCCGTACACACGTACACGTACACGAAGAGGTCGCATGCTTCGTGTCACGAAATGATAAGCATCGTAGCCTGAAAAGCAGAGACTGACCCCCAAGTACGATCGATACCGCGTTGTAGACCGCGTCAAGACTTTACTCTCCCTGACCACTTCCATCGAGTTCTGCCCACTTCCTCGCCTCCCCCTCATTTTTGGTTTCGCGAAAAAAGAAATAAAAGAAAACCGATCTCCAACATTAGATAAACACTTTCGTGCGAGGTTGCAATCATCTTGGAAAACGAGCGTATAAAGTTGCCCCGTCGTTTCACGGCCTTTTACAGTGTTTATCCTCCAACGCGATGAAAAACGCGCTCCTTTTTTGGAAAAAAAAAAAAAAAACACAAAGATTCTTTACTCGTATCCTTTGAAACCAAGAATTTTGCCGATTTTTATCTTTATTTTATGATTAATCGTATTTATAAAATGAAAAAATTTTCCCCCTCTTAATTCCTCTTTAAAGGTGGAAGGATTTTTTTTCTTTTTTTTTTTAGAGAAGCAAAGAACATTCTGATTATTAATATCGGTCAGTGGTGTAGCTTTCTCGTAATGGAATTTCTTTGGGTCTGCACGGTTTCATTTATTTTTCACCAAGATGTAATTGCATATGTAATCCTCCCTTTGCGGTATCGACTATATTCCTCGAATGAATCATTCCCTCACGCTTTAACGCTAGGAAGCGGGGTATCGAAGTAGTGGTAGATTAATTCGAGACCCTACTCATCACGGTGGATAATTCTTGGGGAAATCAGGTCATCCGGGGATTTATGTATGAGTGTACCCGTGAATAATTCGTCTACCGATAGCGCGGATGGTAAATGTAATTACACCCCTGTAAATCATTGTGATTTCTGCTCGCTTATTCGAGGTAATCAAATTTTCCCTCGAGCTTAAATAGGTTAAGTACGAATACCGATTTAAGAATTTAATAAAGGCGTTTCGCGTGCGTGATGGAATTTCTCTCGCCGAATTTCAATACTTTTATTACTCGAGCGTTATATTTTAGATAATAAATAGGTTTTTTTCTTGGAAAAATATTGGATTAAATTTTTCTTTTCTCTCTCTCTTGATCTGAATTAATATAAAAAAAATTCTTGAAAAAGGAAAGACAGTGTTATGACCGTTGTTTACGATCATAAGGTTGACAGCCGACTATCGTAGAAGATGAATCACTAGTGATAAAGATAGCCATTTTTATATTCCTCCATTTTATATTCGAATATTCCATGGATACTTTTTATAACGTTTCTTTTTTTCCATCGAAGGAAATATCAGAAGAATCGATATATCGTTTCATGATTTCAAATGCAATCGTTCTCTTACCACTCGTCTCCGAGATGTTAAAAAACGGTGTAAAAGGATTGCCTTCGGACACGAGACCGTACACGATTTCACGTGGCACACCTTTGTCTCCGTCTTCCGCATGCACTCGCACCACTATATCACCCTAAAATCAAATCTACTTTATTCTCTTCCGCGACAAAATTAATTTGCGACAATTTCGTTTCGTATAAGATAACGTTTGACAATTTTTTAACAACAATTTCTACATTCAAGTATTCTGTAGAAAGAACGAAATGTAAATTTGCAAGTTGAAAAACAAATTACTGGCAATACTCACAGGTTGTATGGAATTATTAATCCTCGTGAGAGGAGGTGCCAAGGTAAAAATTGGAGGAACGTCTTGCACGTCTTGAACTATCACAACCACGCTCAGGCCCGCGATATTTCTGGTATCTTTCCCCTGTTCCGTGTACGGATCCTGAATGAACGAAACACTTTATTTTTCCTCTATCAAGAAGTAATTGCAATTATTCGTTCGAATTTTGCAATTGCGCTCTCGTACCGTGGCGTACATGGTAAGGGTGTACATAGATTGCGTTTCAAAATCTAACTCTCCAGTTAATATGATTACTCCTCGTGTTTGGATGGGCGTTTGCCGTTGCCTTATGGTAAAAAGTTCTTTTGGTTGCTACAAAGATGACGATAAATTATATTTTTTTTTATTATTTACATATCTAGATACAACTTACCCAGAGTTCGATGTAGACAGGTTTTCCGCTTCGAGAATTGGCTCTCACTAGAAGATAATCTAACTCTTTGCCCGGTTTGGTGTCCTAAATGAAGACCGTGAATTTAATTTCTTTAAATATAAAAACAAAAAATGTTATTCCTTGTATATTCTCTATTAATTGCGAACAATCACGAATTTCGTTTTTTTCTCTCTCTCTTATTCTTACATTCTTATGAATAATAATTCGTCGATAGAGATAAAAATTGTGACGCGCGAAAAGGCTAAATAGTAGGATTAATCGTCGTTTCTGTCTCAATAAATAATTACCTCGGGCACCATAATGAGGGAAGGTATGTGCGGGAATATTTTATCACGAGGGGTGGTCGAGTTTGTAACAGAAATAGTGGCTTGCATCGAGTTCGAGTCTCCCTTCGTGTCCCTAACCCTCACGGCAAAGTCGTGAAGGCGTCCGGGAACTAACCGTTTCGTTAGAATCACATTTGCTTGACACACTTTGTTATACAACGTGCACGGCAGGTTGTCGATCCTTACAACAGGTGTGATGGTGGCTAAACAAATAAAAAATTACTTTTATTACCCCGATCGATACTTCATTCTTTCTTCATACGTTCAATAGTCGCAAATATTAATTAATAACAAAGATATATCGGTCATCTTGTTGTCTTTTCTTTTTGTCTTGTTGCGATTCAAATAATTTACACTAAATTGTATAAATACTCGTTATTACCGGTTATTTCGAAAACGAGTGGAAAATCCGCATCCTGGTCAGTGGCGCGAAGACGAAAAATGACCGAATCTACTTCGGCATCCGCTGGAACTAGAACTAATCCCATGTCCGTGGAAGTATCAAAGCGTGGACGTGCACCTTTGGCCCACGCGAAAACGAATCCGAAATAAATCCATACTTTGCACCATTCTCCTGCGAAGGGCATTCTGTAAACAAGGAGATCGTGTTTTCTACGATTTTTGTATTAAATAAATCGCAAAGTTAACTCGTTTCGTTACCCTCGAGTTCACTTGTATTGAAAAATTTTAATGTTATTTCAATTCGTCGTTATCGCGAATAACAAGTTTATTTTTCGATCAATTTGACAAATCGAGTTTACCCACTTTCTCGCGTTAATGAAATGATCGATATCTCGTTAGTTTCCATCCCTTGCTTCCCTTGTTCCTTTTCTAAATATTGCAAAGAACCGAGTTCGAATCCCTTCCAACGAGCTGACAGTCGTTCCATTTATCGAGTGAGCAATTATTTAAGGGAGAGTTGGTGGTCATCCTTCGGTTCCGCGTGATAGGGCGCGCACCCCTTCCCTCTTTCAACAGCAGTGTAATTCATCGATAATAATCGGGTGGTAAATTTTCATTTGTAAATTATTTGAGCAATTTCTATATTATTTTTAACGAATTTTTAACGCGGGTGAGTTTCGTTTTAACATTTGAACGAAAATTTGATGGAATTGGTTATTGTTTGTCGCGTTCAATTACCGATTACCAACAAGAAATTTATCGACCTCTTACTAAGAAATAATTCATGTGAAATACCAATGTCATGGCATAAGAGAGCTACTGAATATTTAAATTGTAATAAAATATTCATCCACAACGTTTTCTTTTCAACGTTTTCTTAAATTATTCTTTCTCGATCATTCAATTTATTTTTTTAATTTATAAATTGTGTATTATATAATAAATCTAAGATCATTCAATTTATTTTTTTAATTTATAAATTTTATTTTTTTATTTAATGTAATAAAATTAAAAATGTGTTAAAAGCATAATGAATCTTTCGGATTTTTTTTTTTTTTAAATTTATGATTTGTTGACAGAGGAATTAAAATAATAAATACTATGGTTACGTGTAAATAATCTATATTAAAGACAAAGATTCTGATAGAATCGGAAATATCGATTTTATGATCAAGAAACGAGGTCGTGACCATTCATTATTCGGAATTAATAGTATTCCTCAGTGGTTAGTTCTTTGTATCAATTGTATCAATCCTTTTACTGGTAAAAGTAGGTTTGACGTAATGTTTTAATGATACAATCCATTAATAATATTTTTCCTTTTTTCTGCTATTAAATAATCTGTATTTTAAAAACAATGTTATCTATTTCATACAAAAATTTGAGAATGTCCTCTCGTCCCAATTAATTTGAAACCCTTTAATTTCCTTCTCAAGACGTCTGTCTTCTGTCTGTCGTTCAAGAACGTTGAAACGATTAAGTACACTTGACGTCACGAATTATACGTGGCAATATCATTTACACCATGACATGATTCGCCACGTGTCGATGAAATTTCACTAAATTGAATTAAATAATACGTGGGACACGATAGAAGTAAAACCATATACATCGATTATTTCTACGACAAATTCTAAAATAAAAATACTTAAAAAAAAATTATTATTTGAATTGAATTTCGAATTACATAAAGTAGAGTTTTTTTTCGCGAGTAAGAGTTCGATCAATCTCGAACAAACGATAAAAAATGCATAGAGGGTTCAAAGAACTTTGATAAAATATTTAGAAATAACGGAAATCGGAATACTTATTAACTATTCAACTCATCAAATTTCAGTAGGTTCGTGTAAACGGAGACAGTTGATAAATGTTTAAAAATATTCATCTCATGTTTCTGTCCTCGAGAAAAAGAATCGAGCTTTCAAATTCGTCCATTCGTGCATAAGAATTTAATGGTATTCCTGCTGCCGGTCATTGTCCACTCCGGATGGATCGATCTGATTTTCTTTTTTCTCTTGCCGTTTAACACGCACTTGTCATTATATAACGTACAATATTCATATTGAATTCGGTCACAGTATAGATTTTTCGCACCAATTTATGTTAATAACGGAATTAATGTGAAATTACGAGAAATCTTTATCTTTACGAATATCATGAATGAAGTAAATGTGATTATGTATATTTACGAAATGGTGGAACGCCTTTCAAGTCGTAAAATGTAGAACGATCAAATATCTTCGTTAGTGAGATACGAAATGTCGTGCTGGCATGCCACGCCAACTTAAAACACACAGGTCGTGTCAATTAATAAAACGATCTTGTGTGGCATATTCGCATAATACACAAATTTCCTTCTGGGAAAATACAACGTTATCGAATTGGATATCTACTATATTTCTTCGTGTTCTATTATTATTCCGTTAGATTATAAAAATTTAAAAAGTAAAATTAAAAAAAATAGAGAGCATTAAAGTATTGGGAAAAAAGATGATGGTATTTTCTTTCTATCATTTTAGGATTAACTTCGAATTTTCGCAATAATTGTTTTAAAATTTTATCAATATTATTTATATGTTATTTGTTATATCAACTTACCTGATCGCAGAGTCATTCAGTAGCGCAAAATCGTGAAGCAATGCATCGTGTTTTTGCCAGGATATCCACATCGATCGTTCCTTCAGCGCATCCTTTAAAAAAAATTACTTTTTCCCGCGCAAAGTAATTCGTACACGCAGCGATCCACACTTTTTACGAATCATACCTCTCTCTCCCTCGAAAGAACTATCACTTTAAAAATAACGCGCAATCATGTCGAAATGGTTATTCTGGGTATCAATAAAAATCGATAAAAAAGCTTCAAAAATAATCAAATATCTTAATCGAAAACTATGTAATGTAATAACGAGAAGACGTTGAACACTTGCGATTCAAAGTAACACCTTGACAACACACGTCACGTAAACATTCCGTTTTCCTCCTCTATCTTTTTCTTTCCGATTTTGATTTTCGTTTCTCGACCGAAAAAAAGTTTTTCTCTTTCTTTTTTTTTTTGACCAAAGAATTTCCGCGAAAAGAAATTAGATTTTAACGCGAGGAGTTTTAACCGTGGTCGAGGGTCGACATTTTCGAGAGTTGTGGAAGAACGCACCACTTCACGTGGCCGCGAACGCCGCGCATGTGAAGGGGTTGTCTCGTTCAACCCTCAACTCGAACTCTATACGTTCGTGTCACGTGTACCCCGCGAAACACCGGTCATCCCCTCTTCACAGGTTGTCGAAGGTGCATCCACCTTTTCTTCTTATTATTGTTATTGCATCGCCGATTTTTGGTTAGAATCTCTCGATTCGAAAGTATCGAGTTAATTAATTTTTTTTTTTTTTTTTTTGCGAAATACTTGAAACGATCGATACACGCTATAAATATTCGACGAAAGTGAAATTCACATTTTCCCTTTTTAGTCGTGCATTTCTCAGAAATTGCAATTTATTTTCATCTAAACGTGTTAGCTGTGAAATTTTACGGCATAATTAATAATGCGTATAAAGGTAACGTTTATGCAAATCCTCACTGCGGGTTTTATTCAAAGCACAAAATTGTAATAATGTATGCGCTTGTAAGTAGTTTTTAATGGTTTATATCAACCTTGAATTGATTATATTTAAAAGATCATCGCGATAACGTAGGTGCAGAAAATAGCTAATACTTGGTTACTTAATATAACGACTGAATTAATTCACGAAAATCTTTTCACATAGTTTTAAAATAATTTCTTACAATTCTAATTTCTTCTTTTTACAATTTAATATCGTGAATCACCTTCTCTTCGTCAACGAATCCTTGGAACTATATCATAAGAACATTTACCTTGAACTTTCTTCGCTCTTATCACTCTTCCCAATTATTCTTATCAATTCTTTTCTTTCGGATCAGATAGATATCGCACCTTTGCTATCAAAGCTCACGCAATTCGAAAATATATTCTCTTCGTCCAAACTTTTTTTTTTTTTTTAAATAATTCGTTCTTCAAAAAATTGCGTAGATGAAATTATAAGATTTGCGAAAGGTCGTACGAAAAAATTGCAAGTTATCGATGTAATAGCGAATGGCAGTGTAACGTCGATGAGTCAGGGCTCGAGAAGTCAGGGCCTCGGTATTATACGCTACGCACTCCCTAATAAGGAGGGGTTCTTTAACGCGGGGGTCGCGTGATTTGTTTTCCACGGCAAATTTCGACGATAGACATCTCAAGAGTTCGATTTCTTTACTCTAATCGTCCAGACGAGATAACCTGTCTGTAATTAAAAACACTACTGTCGGAGTTTTTCGTGTCGTAAATAATCCTGATATTATTTAATTACCCTTTGGACGATTTATAACATTTATTTTTTTTCTAATTGATTCAACGAATTAATAAAATACTCTCCACGTAACGCTCGTGTGCTCATAAATTCGAAAATTTTTAGATATAATTAAATATTAAGGTAACAATTTGAAAAAAAATTTAACAAAAGAATAAAGACGTAATTGAGAATAGTTACCGATGTTTCGAGGTTAAAGGATCAGTGTATGGAAATTAGGATAAATACATCGCCGCACGATGTAGTAATAGCGTGAAACAAGATCGGCACAAGCAACTAAATATAACTGCAGGATAAGTAACGATTACTCGTCATTTGCAGGGATACGTGGCGTAAAAAATTACGAACATGGTATACGCGATAGTTAGAGGTTGGTAACAGAGGAACTTGATGCGAGATAATTTTTACGAGGGAAATCAAGGATCAATTGTAAGATTCGAGTAACGAAAGTTCAATTCCTTTTTTTTTTCGTTTATTTATTTAAACCCATTTATCTGGAAATACGATCAATTAAGGACCGCTGCTACGCCACCGATTTTAATGGAAACGCGAGTGGGTAGGTTGTTCCGTTGGTCGGTGTGGACTCATGAAGGGTTGAAAAGCAGAGGCAGAAGGGAACCGACTGACCAGTCGCTTATATACCCGATCGAGATTAGCATAAGGTTGCACGCGAAGCTGACGTTCAGGAATAGGATAAGGGAGTTAGGTGGCCGTTTCCTCGGCTACCTTACCTCTCAACCTACAACCGATTTCTGTGCGTACGACTTCTGCCTCGCTCATTTTCCGTCCCGTAAAACATATGCTCGCGCGACAACCTCTATTTATGAAACTTGCTGTTTTAAGTGCGAACGAAACGTGGACAGTTATGTAAATACGTTAATACAAAATTTTCCAATTAATTCTTATACGATATGTAATTTTACCTCCACTTTTTCAACCTCTTCACTTTTCTTTTCTTTTTTTTTTAAATAAGAAATTTAATAATCCGAAATTGATTCGAAATGTTGATTTAGATATCGATCGAGAAAGCGTCCGACGTGTTTCTCGACTTTTCGTCCGCCTTTTATTCCAATTCCCTCGCGATTGATAAGACGATGGCGTGTGACGGGTCGAAAATAAATGCCAAGAAATGTCTCGTATTAAACGTACGCGAGTGTGGAAGTTAAGGGTGAAAGGGACCAAGAAGTGTGACTGACCCATCGAGGTCACCGGTACCAACAAGCTTCATTTGCATTCGAACAATGGATACTTCTTTTAGTGGTATTTCGTGCCGCGATACCATCGTTACGAGCCGCCACCATAACCTTCTCGCGGATAACGATCTCTCGCCGTTAGAAAAAGAAAAAAAAAAAAAAACAATTTCGCTGAAAATATATCATGATCGATCGTGAAACCATAAACTCTAAACCATGGGTTAATGGCGAAGGGATCATCGTTTTGATCATCGGCTTGGACTTCGTGCAAATGCCATCGCGCTTTAATATTATGCGACCCAGTTTTGGCTACGTATACACGAGCAAGATTGTTCCGGGGGGAGGGTTGGCTTCATTTTGCATGTCCGGTTTTCACGTTCTAATTTATAAGGGCTCGATATGAGATAGCAGTTTTTACGTATAGCAGTTTAAGCACAGGTGATATTGTTAAAACGAGAATTATTTTGGAACAGTTGGAACAGATGATTGCAAAGTCGTATAAATTGCGAAAACTGGAATCGTTGATTTTAAAAATATTTTTTACGATTTTTACGATTTTTTCCTTTTTAATTTTTCATTCCTGCTTTAAACTCAATTCTTGAAGAAACTATATCGTAGAATGATTTGATAAATGTTAAACGATAATGACAGATGTCGAAGATCCAATTGATTAAATCTGTAATTAATCATTTCTTGCTGTAAGAACGTTGAAGATAATGGTAGCGTATTCGTTGTGAAACCGATAGATGGTAGCACCATACTGGTGAATAAAATATTTTTTTTATTATTAAACAAATGTTACGTATTGAACGTTACATAAATAAAAATTAAATTCTTAATGTTAGTTAATTGCAAAGGATAAAATTAAAAGTATTATTGAATTAATTATTTTATTGCTTAAAAAAAAAAGGTATGAAGGTGTACAAATGTATTTAAAGTATTGATGTGCAGAGATCATTAAATTTCTAAATTTAAACGGATGAGTCATGATTATGTACTTGAGAATTAAATTCATCAAAGATAAACGCTTGTACTTATTACCGTAGGCACGTAGGCAAAAGATCAGTAAATATAAAGGTAATATAATCGTTATTTTTTTTTAAAATTATTATAAAATAAATATATTAAATATACTTATTACTGCGCTTATACGAACTTGTTGACTATTTACACAAATTATTTTAACTTTACACTCTCTTAACGAAAATTATATAAATATTATCGTATAAATAAACATTTTTATCGAATATAAAATGATGATCGTTGTTCAATTATAACTCTGTCGTTTCTATTTTTTTGCCAAGAGGATTGACGATATTATTTTGCATTCTATATATGGGTGAACTTCGATGGAAGTCATTTGGTATATCTGGAATACTTTCCGCGCTACAAAATCAAAATTGATTTTCTGTTATATCGTTAATTTTAATTCGAACATTTAAAAATCTATTCCATGAACAACTGACAACCATACCTTGAAATGGAAGACACTCTTGGCTCTATATAATACGGTTTATCATCGTTTCTTTGGTTTGCGTTAGCTTCGTTCATTATCTCTTCGTTGTTCAGTGCATTTTCGTCCAAGGAATCTCTTTCGGACATATGACTGATCGACTCGTCACTTTTAAACCATTCGTTCTCGTAAGCGTGCATCCATATGGGATTGGAACCTTCCACGCTGTGCTTGTTGGTGTTCGGTACACGGCCAGGTCCTCTGATAAATTCCGCGTCTGACGTTCCTTAAACAAAAGCGAATGATTTTCGTAAATTATTACTCGATAACAATCGACAATAATAAATTTAACGATATGTATAATAATATTTACCGAACGGGGTGGCGTTAGCTGCTTTTAATTGCCTTCGAAACGAGGCCCTCTGCGAGAGACAGAGGGCTATGCAGAGAATTAGCAGAGCTCCCAGAAACAAGGTCAAAGTCAGAAGCCAAAAAGTGGTTCCCGCTTGCTCGTACTGAACAATCGGTTGATACTGGGCCGCTTGCGTGTCCAGAACATTGAATTCCTTGAACAGGCCGTCGAGCTTCTCTATATTTCTGTCGACCAACTCGAGAACCTCCGACACTTCGAGAATGGAATTGTCTCGACGATTTACAAGGTGCATGTACAAGTCGGTCTTTGTTCGATCGACAGAGCCATCGTGATTCTCGTGAATCTTGTATTCGTCGATGTTGACTATAGCCCCGGTCACGTTCCCCAATATTCTGAAAATTTATACTTGTCAAAACGACTGTGAAAAGTTAATTCATTTGAAAAAAAAATTAAAATTTTTATTTGTAATTTTGAATATTTTTTTCCCCCCTCCGAGTATAGATGCTCACTCTCTAAACGTTTCTATTTTATTCCTTATTTCTGGTGGATGTTGTCGCAATACAAAACGAACTCTCTGATCCTCCCTTAACAAATAAATAAACACCCTCGCGGTATCTTCCAATCCGTAAGTATCATTTGCCAGCACCTGTTCGAATAATAAGATTAATAAGATTTTTCTTTTTAAATAATGATTTCTCAATTTGAATTACCCACCATAAAGTCAAAATATCCTTTCATCCCTCTTTGAGGATCGAAATTTAAGCTCACTTCGCCGGTGAGTTTGTTAACGAGAAACGGTTGCAACTCGATATCGTCTAAACCCTCTGTCAAAGTCATGTGTATCTTGCCAATTTGATAATAATTGACCACGGCGTTGTCGTCCGCGTCCAGATCAATCGCCTGAAAAACCACCATTTCCTTTCAATTCTTCTTTTCCCTTTCTTTTTCGAAACGTAATAATTTCATTTTTCCCTCCGAATTATCAACTCGATACCATACTCCACCTTGATTTGCATAAATTGAGAGGCAAAATCAGCTTCGGTCGTGACCCCTCCCGTAAATATTTTACTGACAAACTTGGGCGGGTTGTCGTTTACGTCTATCAAGTTTATAATAACTTTCAACGTGGTGTCGTTGGTTTCGTCGAACAACGTCTCGTTTGCCGGAACAATGTTGCAATCTTCTGTCGCTTTGATGATTAACGAATGTTCCTCCTGCTGCTCCCTGTCCAATATCCTGGCGGTCTGAAAACGATCCTAATTGTAACATTTTCATCGAGCCAGCATCGATCGAGACGTACGGTTAATTCGTGTTTGAAAATGTCGAGGACGAAGAGTCCATCGTCGTTGCCATTGATTATGAAGTAGCACACTTGGGTGGGGGGATCATCGAGATCGTCAACCTCGTCTTTGTCGATTGTTTCCGGCAATTGTACCGTTTCGGATCCTGGAGCTTGCTCTTCCGTAAAGTTGATGTTGAACACGTCTACCAAAAATTGTGGTTCGTAGTCGTTAATGTTTCGTACGTAGATTATTAGATCTAGGTCCGTGCTGAGCGGGGTTGGAGTTCCTAGATCGTAAGCTTCCACTCTGATCTGACGTGTGCAAAGAGAGATTAGGTATTATTGTGTATCTTATTGCGATTTCAATCGATTGATCGGTCGATTGATTTATTACCTCGTACAATTTTTGCGTTTCTCTGTCCAAAGGAAGTTTTAGCGAGATAATTCCGGTTATATCGTCGATGTGGAAAGTTCTCCAATGGCCGGCCAAGTCTTGTTTCAAACGATAATGAACGTCCCCGTTTGGACCGGTATCGGCATCTTTGGCTTCGATTTGTATGATCGGTGTTCCGACTGTTACGTTCTGTGGATTTTTATTCTTGCATTTTTTATTTTTTCTTTTTTTAATATTATTTGTATCGCGGGTATCGAAGCGCAATTCACCTCTGGTATTCGAATAGTCGTGTTGTGCTGTGGGCTGATAAACAGTGGCGGATTATCGTTGTAATCGGTCACGCAGATGTGCAGAACAGCAGCGTCTTTGTTGGACGGGCTGCCCAGATCTCGTGCTTCCAGGTGCAACGAGTAATTCCCGAACTTTCCTCGAAGCGGGTGCGCTGCCCTTATGTTTGCCGTCCAATAATCCGTTTGCTCCAACATGAACAGACCTAACTCGTTCCCGAAGAGAATTCGAATTTTCACGCGGCCATTTGGCGTCTTCGGGTCATCCGCGTCCTTCACTTTCACGGCGAAAATAAGATCTTTGATATCGTGGAACTCTGATATGGTGACGCACGTCGGGGGTACGTCCATTTTTGGTGGGTTGTCGTTAACATCCGTCACTGTCACCCTTAACAAATTTTTGTAATTGAGTTTTATTTGTGTTTAATTTGAACGTAAAATATAAATAAACTTACTGGATCTGTTTGAAAGCGTTTCTCGATTCACCAGCAGTGTAACCAAATTGATAATTATCCCAAGCCTCTATGACTAGAACGTAATTTTGCTTGGCTTCCCAATCGATCGAATCTGCCACAGTCAATGCACCAGTTTCAGGATGGATGGCAAACGTACCCTGTTGAGAGACATCTTCGATGATGGATCCTTTTCTTGCTCTTCATCTCGTGATAAATGTTAAGTAATTCGGGCTTACCTCGGATGACATTCTGTCTAAAAGATACGTAATCTTTCCATAATCTCCGCTGTCGGGATCTCTAGCTTGGATGGTGGCAATCTCCGTACCAATTTTAGAATTTTCCATTACGTTCAGGTTATTAATGTCGGTGACAAAGTACGGATTATTATCATTTTCATCCAATACTTGAACGTACACTTCGGAAAGACTTGATCTGTTAGTAAAGCAAAATTGTTAATTGAAACTAAAAATGAATTTTTACGTGAAAATATTAAATTAATATACGTTTAAAAATATATATACGCGTTGTTATACATTAAAATATTCGAAAAACAGAGACAAACAAGAATGGAAGAATAAAGTCCAACGAATGAACGATCGATCGATCAAAAATTCGAAAGAACAAGTTTACCTGGGTGGAATTCCCGAGTCGGTGGCTCGAACCGACAGATTGAGCCAGGAATATTGCTCTCTATCGATTTTGTTCGCAACCACCATTTCACCCGTTTCAGAGTCAAGATGGACTAAATCCGTGAGTTCTTTAGGACTTTCCAAGGAATACGTAATGCTTCGATTTTTGTCAGCGTCATCAGCCACGATGTTCGCGATGTTCACGCCATTTTTACTGTTCTCTGTCACCGATCGTCTATAAAATGGCCGGCGGAATCGTGGATTGTTATCGTTCTCATCCTCGATTATTATGTTCAACGTTGCTGAAACGATGATGAGAATTTACAAAATAAAAAAAGTTTCCTACCCTCTTTTTATCCTTACTTTTCTACTAACCGGATGCAGTCTGTATCCCCCTGATCGCAGCCAAATCTTCAACGATCAATCCCAATCTTATCGTCTCCACTCTCTCTCTGTCTAACAATTTAACCACGCGAAGCAATCCATCGAGTGCGTTCAATTCCAACGTGGACAGATAATCGTACTCTTGGATCTTGATTAACGTCCCTTCCTCGTTTCTTGCCTCCGAAGAATTCGGATCGATACGATAACGCAATATGGGCGCAATGTCTGGATCATTAGCGACAATACGGTGCACGTAAGCTCCAACCTAAATAATAAAATTGCGTTTCATAAAAAAAGTGTTTCATAAATTTCTTTTGAAATCGAGACATATCATTATATCATTATCTCGCAGAAATGTTTATGAAATAATATATCGTTAGTAGGTAAAACATTTTTTTCTTAAAGAAATTATTCATGGAAGAGGAACACACTGTGAGTATTTTCACGAGTACTCACTGTACTCAAAATTTTATCTTGCAAAAGTATTTATAAAATAAGATTTAAACTCGTTAACGCTCAATTTCCACAGATGAAACATTTTCTCCCATAGAAATTATTCGTGGCAGACGAACACGGATCGCGTACCTGTGTGTTTTCACGAATAGTCACTGTACCAGGATCGATGAAAACAGGTGGTTTATTATTAACATCGACGATAGTGATGTTGACCAGAACTTCGGCCGTTCTTTGAATCTCCGTTCCACTGTCGATCGCGATAACGTTCAAGCTGTACCTCGTTGTTTTCGGCGAGGTTAGATCAGGATCTAAATTGGATCCCGGCGCAACCCTAATCACCCCTATTTCCGGGCTTATTACGAATTTATCGCCCGCACCGCTTTGGATTCGATACACTAATTTGTTGTTGGGCGAGGACAAATCTTTATCCCATGCTTTAACCTGTACGACAAGGATACGTTTATTACAAATTTTATCTCGTAACGCAACGTTTGATGGGAATGAAACAATATGGTACTTGAACCACACTGGTGCCACCAGGCAGATCCTCCGGAATGCTTCTTTTGTACAACGTTCTCTCGAATGCGGGCGTGTTATCGTTGATGTCCTTCAGGTAAATAATTAATGGCGCGTCCGAGCTCAGGCTTGGGCTGCCCATATCCCTGGCTCGCACTGTCAATCTCAATGGGCGCACCGACGTTTCCTTGTGCCCTTGACTGATCGGCAAAGCCTCGTAATCCAAAGGCGTTGTGGGGGTAATAATCCCTTGCCTCGAATCGATACTAAAATTCCTCGAAAATTCTCCCGACACTAAGGCGTACACCACTTCGCTGTTCTTGGTACCTGGTTCGAGGAAATTTGAGCAAATGGTAATCGATATCGAACGAAGAATTCTCTATGTATATATATATATAGAGAAAGAGGTGAAAGTACCATTCAAATCGATGTCGAATGCCTCGACGATTAATGGCGATTGAAAATGATCCTCGTTTTCAAGAAGCACCGCCTCGTATTTGTTTTGCAGAAATATGGGCGCATTGTCGTTAACGTCGTTTACATTGACGATCAGTTGGACGGTGTTGCGATTCCCTTTCCCGAGATCGTCCCTCGCTTCCACGGTTAAATAATGTCGAGATACTAGTTCTCGGTCGAAACTTGTCCCGGGTTCCTTAACCGTGATTATCCCCGTCAAAGGATCCATTGATAGTCTAAAACGGGTTCAATAATATTGTTAAAAATTGGAAATTTCTTTAAATTACGGGGAGCATATTTATATAAATTGTTAAAATCGTATATTCCAATTTCTTTGTCAAATTTCAGGATACAAAATTTGAGTGTCTTCTCTTTTTCTTCTTCATCTTCAAATTCAATTTCACATTAATTGATAGTAGAAACTTACGCGTGTGCAATACTGCCACCTAGATTCGTGTATCTAATCCCAGGCGTCCCAAAATTGCCACTGTCCTCGTCCAAGGCTTGAACCCACGCCATCGTGGTCCCAACAGCGCAGTTTTCCGGAATCGATACTTCGTATTTCTCTTCCGTGAACTCCGGATAATTATCGTTCTGGTCTTTTATAAAAACGACCACAGGCACTTTGCTAAGTTTCGGCGCCAATGTCACTACCTCCTTCGCGATTAACGTGAAATTTACCGCTAAAACAACGAAATTATCACGATCTTTCGAATTTAAATATTTGAGAATAATCGAACGAATAGATACCCGATCTAGTCTCGTAATCTAGCTTGCTCGAATTTTTGACGCGTATCAGGAAGGGAGCCTCGTTGATTCCTCTGGACGGGGTTACGTCGAAAATTCCGTCGTCACCTTCGATGAACATTCTAAACGTGCCATTTGTACCCTGGAATAAAATTGTTCGTGAGAAGGATGCGATACTGTATAAACAAAAAAAGAAAAATATTTCGAGATGGATTGCTTAAATTTTACCGAGCAAAAGAATCGAATGCTATAACGCATATAAGAGTTTGTAAAAGACTTTTTCTCCATTTTAATTTCTCCGGTCGAAACGAAACCACTTTCTCATAAACTGTACGCTACAGAATGCTAACTAATATTCGCGAAACACCTGTTGGTTGAAACATATTCTGGAAGCGAAAACGAAGAAGATATTCGACGAATACATTAGCATCCTGTAATTGCGCATTCGTCGAAATTCATATTAAATCATCGATCTTCCTTTTCTTTCCTTTCGCCTTATATTTTATAGGCAACGTAACATTATCCAACATTATCCGCTTCTCACCAAGTCATGATCGTAAACTTCCGGTATCGCATCACCGATGAAATTAACCGGTGTATTGTACGGCGCGTTCTCGTTTATCTCGGCACGATATCTCGGGCTACGAAACTTGGGGGCCTCGTCGTTCACGTCCGTCAGAATGATGGTGACTTCGGTGGAAACCGATGGCGCGGGCACGATCTTCGACACTTCTCTCACGGTGATTTCCAGGATGAAAGTGCCGTCGGCGTTCTCCTCCGCTTCTCGATCGAGTTGCGCCCTGGTGAACACCAGGCCGGAAGTCGCGTCTATGTCGAACAGATACCTCGGCCCCTGGCTGATGCTGTATACGATTTTGTTGTTTATTCCCTTGTCGCCGTCCACTGCCCGCACTGTAACGCGTATTTCACGATTTTAATAAAACATTTCTAACTATTAACTGTAACGATTCGATCGTAATCGAAGAATGAATTTCATAAGGCGATTAAATTTTAAAATCGTTTGGGATGCGAACCGTGAAACGTTTCCTGAGTCTTTGAAAAAAAAAAAAAAAGAGAGAGAAAAATTAACTGGTAAATTAGAGAATACTTTATTACTAATTTTACGGTGAGTGAAAGTAACGGAGCTTGCTTCTAAAAAAGACATAATTCTACGATATTTATTTCACTTGCTTCGTTGGATATTTTGTAAATTTAAAATTTGTAATTCAGAAATTAATTTGAGGATTTGTCTTAAAAATTTGTTTCGTTCCTCTTTTTTTTTTTTTTTTCCTTTTCGATTGCTACAGTTTCTAATGATATATAATAAATCGTTGGCTAACCGTGGAGAACGGATGTGCCTATCCTAGCATTTTCACTGATTCTGGCAACAGGTGTCATGGTTATGAACTCCGGAGGTTGATCCTCGACATCTTGAACTTTGACGAGTATCGCGGTTGTTCCTGTATTTACCTTTATTAAAGATAATTAAAGATATAATGAAAAACAAATATTACGTGAAATAAAGGTTTAAACGTTATTCTAAATACTCTCGTTGTTTTCCTTCGAATATTTTGCGAAGACATTTTTCAATGTAAACGATAATCAGCATGCGGGCTTTATCTTAAAACACAATTTTCGTACCCTTATATAAACGTACAATGAAACGGACAATCGTATCACGTCGATATACGTCTAATCTTTTTACGTGAAAATAAATTATCGAAAATAACTAATTTCTTTTCTTTTTAAACCTTTTCGTTTATCGCTCGATCGATCGCCAAAATCCTCAACTGGTACAAATATTTCTTTTCGTAATCGAGGCGGCCGACCAGCCGGATGACACCTTTCCCATTGACGGTCGAAATACTGAACACATCATTGTCCCCGTCCAGTTCCTGCAGGTAGTAAACCACCTGGCCGTGTGCCCCCAAGTCCGCGTCCGTTGCTTCGACCGTTGTTAAAACGCTTGGCCGGGAATCCTCGCGCAACGTCAAGGAAGTCGGATGTGGACGAAATATCGGCACGTTGTCGTTAACATCTTCGACGAGCAGCAGTAGACTTTGCGTGATGAAATTTCCCTCCCCTAATCTTCCGTCTGTCAGAGTCAACACCAGCGCGTACTCGTCCCTCACCTGAACGAAACGTAAAATTTTAATTCGAACTCAAAATTCTCAAAATATTTTACTTCTATCGAATAAAAAAGTTGGGAATTTTAAATGTAGCTTTGAATTCTCAAAGTCAAAATATTTTTCTGTAATCATAGGAAATATCTGGACAATTATACATTGTTATACTACGAAGGCACTATATATAGATTAATAATTTTGAAATCGATCGAAAAAAGGAATACATATATATATATATATATATTAGAGAGATAGGTTACAAATTTTCGACTTTTATCGAATAAAAAAGTTGGGAATTTTAAATATCGTTTAAATTTTCAAAGTCAAAATATCTTTCTGTAATTACCAGAAATATCTGGACAACTATACTGTTATACTACCACGATATATAGATTAATAATTTTGAAATCGATCGAAAGCTGATCCACTCTGATTCACAATATTCTTCTACAATTGTGTAATAAAAAATTTCTGAAAAAAAAAAAGAAATACATATATAATTAGAGAAACAAGTTACAGATAATAGAGCCAATTGATTTTCTCGCGCGATATAATACAGCTGGTAAATCGAATTTGCCTGGGCGGAACGCCATCTCGTCTGAGACGACAAAAAAGGAGCAAAATTGGAACGGATCATGAAAGCTGGACTAGCATGCAAACCACCCTATCGCTTAGAAAGTGGCGGCATTACCCAGATCATTATAAAACCACGACGAGAGACAATCTCTGTCGGTATGCGTGCATCGTCAAACCAATAATCACGCGGGAAGCGCGATATTCCCTCGGCGGGGATTAAGCCTGCACGCGAACGGTCACGTTTTAAGAGAGACGATGATGACAAAATAACAAGTTCCACGAATAGATCAGGCGTGGATCGGGGACGGTTGCACGGTTCTTTAGTTCCTTCGCTCGTCCCCGAGTTTCTCTTTAATATCTTCGACATCGATGTGATCGAGCCTACTATGCGTGAAAGATATTCAGTAGGATCGCTCGTGCGAGATGAGCAACAAAATTATTTTCCCTCGTCGACTCTCGGTGTAAAAGGTAAAAATTTTTATTTTTCCCCACCCCGTTTCGAAGCAACCCTACTTCGATCACTGACATTTATTGGTTATTTTGTTGATCATACGATTATAACGTGAAATTTAATTATTTATTATCGAATTCTGTTCGAAATTTAGAAAATTAACATATAACCCATGCATGGTAATTTATATCTGTTAATGTTAGAGAGAGAGAGAGAGGGAAGTAGGATTCAGTTTTAGATAATTTCACTTATTCTTCATTATCCTAAAAGGAATTTTGTCTCTGAAGAATAAAGTTACACTCGAGATTTCTTCATCTCTACGTAATGACAAAGTTAAGCCAAATTTTCTTCCACTAAGAAAGTTTACGATTCCAATTAGAATCTAAAACGTTCCAAAGATACTTTCAGGAACCCGGTTCCAAGAAAACTCTTCCCGAAATTCTTCGCATGTGTCCCTTCTCTAATCGCATTAACGAACTTACCAATAATCTTAATAGAATTAATATTGAATTACCATAAACGATGAAACGATATTGGAAAACGATATCAAAGTTATTGTCGATACAATCGAGAATATCCATGGAATAAAAGGATTGGCGTGAAATAGACCGTCTCGGGTCGAATTACCTCTCTGTCCAGCAATTTGTTCAAGTAAATATTGGCCTCGGTTGGGCTAAAATTCTCCACCCGAATCACGTCGCTGCCAGGTTGATCCCTAACGCCGAACGTCAGGCTGTCACCGTCAGGATCGACGCCGCGAAGCCTGTAAATTAAACTGCCTGCAACAGAAACCAGTCGGCACGAATCGCAACGCGATACACCAGGAAACGATAAAGACGTGATTAATTTAAACGCGTGGAAACGGTGATATCGGGGCGCGATGATATCGAGGATGGTTGAAACAGGCGTGGAAAATTTGTACGAATTTTTTAAAGAAATATATTTATCATCACGGGTATAAATATTTCTGGTGTACGATAATGAAACTTAATCTCGAGATTACGAGCATTGATCGAAACGAAAAGGGGAAGGATAATGGGGAGAAAAAGATCAAAATTAAATTACACGTTTATGTTTTATGGTATATTTTAGCAATAAAGAAAATAAAGTGATTATTACAATTTGAAATTAATCCTGTAATTAAAAAAGGAAGTAATAATTTTACGAATAATTTTCTCCCCCCCTGTATAAATAATTTATACAGAAAAGTAATTACGTGCCAAAGTGGATTATTTTTTTCTTCCTCGTTTAAAAATATGATATATGAGAAACATAATGTTATATTGTCGGTGATTTTTTAACGAAGTTTCGAGTTTTTAAGGAATGTTATTCCGTTCTGATCCACGTGGCGTGTTAACCGAAGCAGAATCAAGTTCCATATGTCCTTACCAACTGGCGTATCAGGACCTTCTTTCTGCCTGAGAATGATTTCCGTTTGGCCGTCGATCAGAAAACGCGGTGGATTGTTCCTTGCCGAGCAACTGGACAAAAGGCAGGCGAACACGAAACCGAGCCATTCCAACTTAAACCTAGGCCTCTTGTAGGATCGCAACAGCCATGAAAACGTGATGATCGGCTTCGTCGAGGTCATCTTGATGGCAAACTTCGCTTAATTGGCATGATTATCGTTGACCGCCGACTGGAAACTTTCTTAACTTGCTTCCAATCTGAAATTTTTAAATAAAAAAAAAAATTGTTACCATTCGGAAACACGATTTTATCGCAATAAAAGCGTATTGATTGATTAAAAGTTAAAAATTTTTTCTTCTAAATCTATCTCAAATTTCTAATTTCAACTAAAGCAAGTAACAAGCTCGTTATAGCAATAATTTGATTCGTACTGGAATAAAAAATTAGTATTTATCGTACTTTCACAACGAAATGATTGAAGACGTATTAAAGCGCGTATTAAAATATCAATTAAGAAACGGTTGTACTAACAATAATTAATACATTCGTTGAAGCATTCAAGCAAACATTCTATCATGTACTATGTATAAAATCCTATTAATAAATTACTACGATAATCAGTTGGAATATATCAAACTCGTTTTGAACCTATTTATACGTTAAACCAGAGAGAAACTGCGTACATTATTTATAGAAAAGAAATGATCTTTTTTTTTTCTTTTTTCTTTATTTTTTTTTGGAAAAAATTCAAATTCGTAGAAGCATTTAAATTGATGCGCCACTTTCGAGCGCGTGTCACTTTCACGCTCGTATCAATAGCTCGGTGATTTTGCTAAGAAGAAGGGGGGCCGACTTCTAGGAATCGAAACGAGTCCACGGAATCGTGTGGATCTCAAAGTTAATTAGTTCAATGGCGCAACGTTGGATGCCGTAATTGGTGGCGTTGGAGAAAACGAGGGAAGATGGGGAATGGAGAAGAATCGAGGAAAGAGATAAAAGTAGCTAACTCGGGCAGAAGGAAAGCGCGAGTAAACCGGTTGTCGGATGAAAAAGGTTATAGATTTTCTCGTGGCACGCGAACCGATTTCTCCCGATGGATGAAAATTCATCCTCGATAACGTTTTGCCCGTGTATCACAATTGAGAAAATTCAGGAAAGTGGAGAATAGAAAATTTACAAAATGGAAATTTTACAAAGCGGAGAAGTAGAAAGTTTGAAAGACTTGGAGAATGGAAAAATTTGCAAGGTGTGGGAAAATAAAAAATTGGCTAATAGTAGACGTCATCGACGATATGTTATTGCCACCTAATTAAATAAATTTCGATCGATGAACGGGCTATTAACGAAGGAAATATTAATTTAAAATTCCGTCGATATCTCGCTTCGTTTGCCTTGGCAATCAGGGATCCTTCGTTTATGAACCATTTGTTCGACTACATTAGCGTGTAATTAACAAGATCCGAGTTATATTACCTGTGTAAACTATTGTTTGTTTTATGAATATATAAGTATTGTTATATAATATAGTTATAATGATATTTGAAAGAAATTTTTTTTTTATCTCTTCAAAGATTACGACGTCATAATCGAGCGTTTCAAGAAAGGAAATTAATTTTTAACGGCGATCTTCGCACCTGTTACGTTCAATTTGTCACTTGATAAACTGTTTCCCCCTTTACTTTCTCTCCACGACAAAATGCTTTGTGTTCAATGTCAAGATTGTCAAGAGTCACGAATGAGCACAATTAAACGAAGTGAAAGCTCGCAGGAAGTCGCAGTTGGTTTCTCACGACGTCGTTGTTATACCGCATAACTGTAATACAAGCGTGAAAAAACGAAATGAGTTCCGTCTTCCAGAAGAAACCAATTTGTGAGACATTGGATTCTACGCTTCATTCTCTTCGATCTCGGATGATTTGCCTCAGATTTTAACCTTATTTTACTTACGTTTCAATTCTAAATATGTTCTAAATATTCTCCTTTCCCCAATGGAAATAATCTAATTTACAGAAAAGTTTAATTCGATTTAGTTTAAAGGAGAATTTACATATTCGTATAATTGTTGAAGCATAATCGAACATTTTATTTAATAGTTTAAGAAATATACAACATTTTTGCGGATGGATGAATTCGAATAAAATGGAAAGGCGTAAAATTGTTATCGCGTGCAACCATTAATTACATAACAATTCGTTCGTTGACCTTGCATCTACTTACTTGCACGTCCAACGATAACTTTCAATACAATTTTGCTTTTATTCGAAAAATGTGGATCGAATATTTCGAGTATAGATAGATGAGAATCCAGAGAAGCTAAATTAATCTTAAATCGTTGAATAATGAAATTATCATCTGTAGATTACACGATAGATTCTACGCAATGCTATTTCAGATAAATGGTTAATCGGAACACCGGAGATCTGTGATACTTTAATTAATATAAGAATTAATTGCTGAACGTAATAATAATGACACTTTATCATTAAAATCATTAGAAATAACATAATGTGATTTCATTATCACGATTTTGTAATTCTAAATTAAATAAGGATATTTTTTTAAAAAATTTAAAATATATGATATAAAGTATTTCGTTTGAATAAATTTTCCGGATTCGAGGTCTTAGCAAGAGAGCCATTTTCCTTAATTAAATGTTAAAATAAAAGTCGTATTTTTAATTAACGCAAATATTTTACGTTGGAATCACCGGTTTTTATAAACATATATATATCATTTCCTTCTTCAGAAAAATTATTAATTTCCCTCCAGGCAGATCAACATTTTCATTTATTAAAAATTTTTCCCTATACAATATTTCCTTCGCTCTTTGAATTTAAACAATTTTCTTCGCTTATACAATTAGACCTCTAGATTTTATCTACTTATGTAATTATAAATAATTATAAATAATTACATAAGTAGCGGTAACAGTTAGAAAAATTATCATCGATAAATATTCAATGGTGGATGGAAATCAAAAAGCTTGTAACAGTGAAATTTATCGTATAGAGGTAAAAACGTTAATGGGCGAAATAACATTCGGACGAGAGACTTGCGCGCAAGATAAATGGAAAACTTATGCTTAAGAGAACAATATTAGCCGGCGATTATCACGCGATCGATCAAGAGCGCCGAATGCAAATTACGGTGGCGGGCCGGGATGAAGTGGTGGACGGTTGTTGAACCACGCCAACTTCATTAAACGCCCGTTCAGCGACTTCTCCCCGGTGGTAACTCGTTCGCCATTCGTAGACAGAGGCATCCGGCCGTGGTCAGTGGTCTGCAAGGCCGATGCCCGGAAACCAGATAGTTAAGCCAGATTACGAAACACCATTAATTCAGTCCCGAAGAGCATCTAGATTAGCAGAAGGAGTCGTGACCGAGATGACCAACCTTTCTTCCTCTTTCTTCGAAATTACGCATCATACGTAACCGCCACTTTTCTTCTTCTTCTTCTTCTTCTTCTTCTTCTTCTTCTTCTTCTTCTTCTTAGGAACACCGTTTACGCGTAATAATTGTAGCTAACCACGTGTATTCAAATTTAAATTTATTCCCTTTTCTCGAGATCTCTGAAGCAGCTTGGTAATGTTTAAGTTTCGTGCATCAGATTTCACGATTCTTGCGAATATTTCCTCCGTTTAATGTATAAATTTATACGCAAGGTGGTACGGTGGTTACTTCAAAAAGTTTCTTCAAAAATCAAATTGTTCGAAAGAATTAAATTCTTCGGCTGTAAAGATGGAAGCAATGTTCGCCAATTTTCTGTTTGAAACAGAAATTTTCTGTTTATTGTTTTAAATGATAAGCGATAAGCGATTGATAGATAAGGATAGATTCGAATGCACGCGCGCGAAAATGTTTTTCGCGCCGCGAACGGTTCGACACTTTGGGAATACTTACGAATATATGCCATGTAGTGTTCTTGTTGCCAACAGAGTGTGTCGGCCACGCTCTTGACTTTTAAGACTGAAGGTTCGTTGTTTTCATACGATCCGAAAATGGCACCGTAACAATTAGGGCGATAGTACGCTGATTGAAGTTTACAGTTACATTTCTTTCTATCTTTTTTCTTTCTTTTTCTTACTTATTCTTACGAAGAACAGCGGTCGATATTTATCGGCCGAAACACGCCGTTACTCCGTAGATCTTTGGAAACCGAGTTTTCTGCACTTTATTCAAGGACGTACAGAAAAAACCAGAGCCTAAATCAATTGCCTCTTCTCTCACCATTTATTAATCAATACCGATGCAATTTTAAGAATCGACCTAATTTCAACTGAACATTCCGTAAAGAACTATCTCTAATACCGTTGCTTCTCATACCAATATAAGAATATTACGAACCGTAATATATACCATGAAAGATAGTACTTCACTCATCGTTTTATCCACCATCTTTTTGTTTCAACAATTATGAACCATTAAAAAGATTCCTACACGAATCGAATTCGAAACAAAAGATCCTGGCCAATTAACAGGCAGGATTGTCGATCCGAATGGCAAGGACGCCCATTGTGTCCCGCTCTGGAGGAAGCTTTTTATGCATGGTGTCGTCCGTCTAAAATAGACGGTAAGGTCGTGTTTCAAACGAGGGATACTCCGAGGTATTGCGTGACGTCATTTCCTACACCTGCCATGCATGCTTCCGAATGATAACACTGCACGTGGTATTGGCACACCCCACACACCACCGTCTCCTCCCCCCACGGCTTCACCCCGTCCAGGATGCATCGTTGCGTGACGGCCGTCGACTCGCATCGCCGATACGTTCCACGATCGTTCCTTCCTTTCCTTAACGCGATTCGCGTCGTTTTTCCACAACGATAAATTCCACCTTACGATTATAATCGTGCCTCCTACTTCGCTTCAGAAATTTTTCATTCCATCTCAGTCCGTTTTTTTACAGTTAGATGAGAATAATTTCATTCCTTGGCGAGATCAAATTCATCCATCGTGCGATAGAAGAATGCAACGTTTTACTCGATGAGTTTATATATATATATATAAAAGAATTTTTTCCGCCGTTAAATTCTATTTACGATTGCTTTAATGATAATTACCAAGCTTTTGAAACAACTTCCTTGGGAAGGTATTGATCCAATGGGTAGAGAAGGTAGTAGGTATTAATTTTGTACAATAGGCATTTTTTTTTTAATAATTTCTTTCTGAGCAATATCGAAAGAGAATTTGTAATCTCCACGCGTAATAATTACGCAATTTCTAAAAAATGGTGACATCGAACTATGGCTCTCTCGAAAGTATCAGTTACACGTACAAGTATTGGTTACTTCTTCGATCGAGTTACATATTCCTACCAAGTTATTGACTATGTAAGTATCCCCTGGTTGGCAAGCTAAACGAGTTACTACATCTCATTGAAAGATTAAGAGAATATTTCGTTCAGAAACTGGAATTAACGACAAATTGGTCGGGATATAATGCAATAATTTGGAATAATTATTAAGAATTATCTTTTCAGAGACGAATGTTTACAGCAATCGCGAGTTAAAAATAACAGGCTGTAATACGATTAATAGGCAATTGTTTCTAAAAACTCAATAAGAGGATTAATCTCCAATTAATAAAAATTTCTCTGTATTATCATAATTTCTTGAAAAGAATAACTGTACGATCTTAATAACGAATAATATTCCCACGCGCAACAATTATTCATATAATTAAACGCAATCTATCTCGTTAAATCGCGTCTTACGTCGTTTTAGTAAGCCGGGCTGCGTTAAATACATAATTCGCGTCATACACGTTGGTTCAATTATTTCTTTATTCCATATTTTATTGCTTTCTGTCTACGGTCTAATTCACGCTCCCCTTTAAAAATTCGTCTTTAAAAAAAAAAAGACGAAGCCTCGTGATTACGCAAAGCGAGATGTATTCCGTGAGAACGTGAATCCTCCTGTGGGTAAGAAACAACATCGTAGAAATAATTGCAAGGAGGCCAATAATGTTCAGGATAAATGAAAAAGAGAAATGGGAATTTCGTAATGTCGCTTGTTACGTGGCACGGATGAAAAGTGATTATGTCGATGTCCTTTATATCTCATTCGAGATTGCGTCATGAAATATTAATGGTTAATTGTTAATGGCTGATGTGTGAAGAGAGAGAGAGAGAGAGAGAGAGAAATCGAGGACAATGATCGTATTCAATTTTTGCAGCATTCGCGTCCCCATTGTTGGTTTTAATTTTCATTCTCATCGATTCTTAATCGTAGAATGTATACAAAGATTTATGAAAGGGAGATACGGTAAAATGGAACGTAAACATTGTCACGTAAAAATTGTTTTCACAATTCGACATTCGTTTTATTAATTTTAACATTTTATTTACGCGTCACTTGAAACTTATTACATATCCACTTACTTGCAATATATGTTTCTATCCCTTAATTACACAGGAGCAAATCAACGCTACAAAAGAATTTTTCTTTCCTTTCTCACAGACGACTATTTATGATAAGTTAACGTGTAGCTTCTCGTGTAACATACCTCGAAGCCTAATTCACAGAATCAGTTCTAATTGCATACCAGAGAATCGAATTATACACTGACATAATTCACAGAAGCGCGTTACCCGTGATAGACACGCTATCTGTAACTGTCATACTTTAAAAGTGTGCTGCCAAACTTGCCAAAAAAGAAAAAAAAAACAAAAAAAAGATAATCCGAAGTTGGGAAAAGTTTTCGCAGCAGGAACACATGCATATCGAATTTCTAAATTTTGATTGATACTTACGACATCCATCATAAAATTGTTCTTCTTCCGCCACATATTCTTGAAAATTGTCTACTTTGTTTCTATAATGTTGCACGAAAAAATGATTCTTTTCCCCTCCGATACTCTTGCACTCTTTAAAATATCTCTTATTTCGATTCGATTCTTTTGTTGAACGAAAACAATCACTGTCTCGGTAAACACACGCGCGCACACGCAACAGATACGATAATAAATCCACGTTCTTTCTAAACTTTCACTGGTAACATGTCACTTTACTTAAAAGTCACAATTTATTTCACTTTCGTTCGTGGAAATAATAATTCTTCCAACGTTATCCAAGATCTGCCCGACGTTCACGACGACTTATTTCATCGAGGACAATTTGCCAAGTTCGGTTTAAAAGCGAGATTTTGCTTAAGCAGCCTCGTTTCACAGTAACCGCCGTCTGTCAGCATGTTACTGATAAACCGTGTGGAAGAGGCGCAGCGTGTTCACCTGGCCAGGTGAGCTCTCGCCGGTATACTGAACGTTCGCCTACGGCAATAAACTCCATTTACCCACGGTAGTCGATCACCCTCACCGACTCTGTTTACAGCCGCCACCTTTACAACTAATCGTGTAAATCTTGAAAGAAACTTGCAAGAGATATCTTTTAAATAAATTTAATATTATTAAACGTCTATCCGGACAATTTCCTTTAATTTGACAAATCTTCAAACAGATGTAATTAATTTTTATTATGCAATCGTCTAACGCGCGCGCGTAAGTTCGACGTTAAAATTTAAAAAAATTGATCTGTATCTACTTTTGAAACGAAGAAATGGTTTCTTCTTCGATTATAAATATCACATCACGTCTTTGATCTCTTGGAAACGTTGGGAAGAAGTATCATATAGGGGGATAGAAGGAGAGATAGAAACGTCTATCGGTGATGTTTATCGAACGATCGGGGATCGGTCACCTGTTCAGGTGGACTCACGACGGCGAACTGAAGGCGGAATCGAGACAGAAGCGTGTAGAGGATCGGTGCCTGCTGTTTCGTTCTGCGGCGTGAGCACTGACCGTACACAGAATATCACAAACGTACGGTTGTTCGAAGTTAAATTCAGCCCATCGTGCTCCCCGAGCCATGCACCGACGGATTTCCCCTCTTTGTGTCGTCGTTGTGATCATTTGCGTTTCGACATCCACAGAATTTCACACTTGTGAGAACGAAAATGGAAATTTGGAAAAATCGTATTTCACAATCGTTAGTAGTTAACAATTTATGAAAAATGATCTTATTCTAGGATTTTTTAAAGAAAAATTAACGTTAGCTCTTATTAAAGATAAAATTCTGACGTCGTGTTATAATTTTAATTATTTATTTACAAAATATTGGTCCCTTGAAGAAATATATCATTTCTTCGTCTGCGATTAAACAACGTTGATTAAAGTCATTTTTTTAAAAATTTCAAAAGATGAAAAAAAAATGTGTTTCCTCTATTCCTCGTAAGTTTAACCCTTAAATTATGAAACTTTCCTGTTTTATCGTGCGCAGATGTTATCGACGAACAAGATAACCTACCGACGTCCCTTTCTCTTTTCCATTTAACGAAAGAACGGCCCAAGAAAATTTATGCATCTCATTTACGACGTGGCCATACGTATGCGCACGATTTTATCAATTCCAGATATTATTGATGCGTTATCCCGCGTCGAGGTACCGAAACCAGGTACGAAACGTACTTACCACAAGTTCATTGAATCAAACTAATGGTACTTCTTCATTCGCGTTTAGATGTCGCGCACTGTATTCGTTCGCTCGTCAATTTCGTTGAAAATAAATAATAAGTATCTTAATTTAAACTTTATCAAGTTTAATTAACTCAATTATAATCAAAATTTTAATATCTCATTCGTATAATTTTATAATATACATATATATATATTTTTTAATTTTGTTTCTTCTTTTCTCTCTTCTAGAAGAGATTGCGCAATATATCTTCTATTTATTAGAGGAATAAAAAAAAATATACGAATATATTATAATTATTCCTCAATTCTCGATTACATACGCGGCTTGCAATATCATATTCATATATTTCTTTTCATTATCGCAATTTTATTTTAATTGTTGAACAATAATTCAATATGTAAATTCTGAACTGTTTCATTTGATCAGACACTAAACTTTCTATTTCTATATAAACGGGGTATATTCACACTGCTGTATTACTTACCCACTCTATACACCTGTCAAAACAATAGTCATAAAGATATAGAATACAAGAGAAATATCTTCTTCCTTTTTTTTCCAAGCTATATAATCCAGTATCGAAAAATAAAATATCTCTTGTACGTGTGTATATATAGTTCCGTGGTAGTTCAATTGCTCGTTAATGCATCGTACCCCGTTTGGTGACTCAGAGGATCGGACTTCACGGTCACACGCACCTACCCACTACCACGTAGCTCCAAGATAGCGAGCAGATTTTATTTTAAGGAGGACAGGTCTTTCTTCTCTTCCCTAGGACTTGTTCCCCGTGTTCAAGAACGTTACGTGATGTTACTGTAAGAGTTTCCTCCTCGTTCGGTCGAAAAGTGTACGTACATTGTACACGGTGAATTCCAAGAGGACTGACCTTTCGTACTCCTTTATGCACACGAGGATGAAGTAACTGTACCTACGTGATTTTTATTTGTACCATGTTCACAATGGATCCTAACGCTATACATCACGTGTACGCGTATTCATCTCTTGAAAGCTGAATTCACATACGCGGCGGCTACCCGATTTCACGTCACTTTCGGCCACTTTTCTTCTTGACGAAGTAACTCTATGCGAAGTTCGCGCGAATGGCGCAACAGGATTCTTCTTTTGTTACGTAGAAACGAGAGTTTCCATGCGTATATTGCAAATTTTTCGACAACGAGTATTTTAAACAGTGATGGCAATAGGCGAGTAGAAGGGAGAATTAATTATGTGTATATTACAAATTTTTTAAAAGAATATTCTTTAGGGTAGTAATATTTTTAACGAGAAATTAATAGGGTGGTTGATCAGTTTTTTTTTTTTAATAATTTTAATATCGATAATGCAACATGTATCGACATTTTATATAAACGAAACGTACGAATTAAATATCTTGGCACGTACGGTTGTTGCCGAGGAGGAATACGTGAATTACAAACACGGACAACAGTTAAATTTCCTGTTCCGTGTAGATTATATCATACGCGTATTGAATTTCAAAGCTGACTCTTTTTTTAAAACGTGTATTACACGTAGTCTGGATGATGTAATTACCGAAATATAAGCTGGCATGATTTGTATAATTCAGTCCCAACGAATTGTACCTGAAAATAATTTTATCGTTAAGTTAGAAATAGAAATATTCTGTTCATTTTTTACTTACACGATCATTTTCGAATTCTGAATAGCAGTATCGATATTGGTAGCTGTCAATCGTTGAAAATCAAATCCTGTAAACAAAAAGAAAAAGATGAAAATACATTGTTCTTCCGTAATTAAATGCCAATTAATAGATGTAACAATGTCAATTCCGAATACAGTATTGACTCTTCGAATAACAATTTATATCGTTCAATACATCATTTGGTTCTAACGAAGCTACATATCTGCCGTGTTGGCGTTGTGCCAGCAAATATTATCGAACGTGATTATAGCTGAAAAGCTGAAATTAACTGTCGGTAATGGCCGCAAAAAAAAAAAAAAAGAAAAATCGTTCGCTTATTTCACAGAGAATAATTTAAAATGTAATTTAACGTTGAAAATTTATCTTTATATACATTATTATTATTATTAATATATTATTAAGATTGACGAGAAAAAGTGGAAGAAAATATAGATCGTTGGAAAGAATATTTGTGCAAAAAGAAATGAGATATCTTGCGATTATATACTCTCGACTCGGTAGTTGCACGATAGAAAAAAATTCCATTCGAAAGAATCACGACACACATATCCGCTCGAAGTGACTCGTATATCTCGAAGAACGCACAATTTTCATTGGATATCGGATCATTAAGCATCGACGACACGCTTACCCCGTCCAAAGCGCCAATTCCATATGCATCCGTATCGAGCATCTTCCTTTCTATTATACGATTTTTTTGCTATTATCCACTGGTAGTGGAACGTGATCCTCGCAATCGTGAAATCCAACTCGAAGACCTTGGTAACTCTTATATGGAATGCGAAGCGTAAGAAAGTATCCGAGAAATTCAATGATATTCACCTAGAGAAGAAACTCGTACCCGTGGGCGGAATATGAATGAGATGTCAAGGATGACCCGAAGAAGAAGAAGAAGGAGAAGAAGAGGAAATAAAAAAAAAAGAAGATCTTTAAAGATCTTTCTTTACCCTGTCTAGGATTTCATTGAAATGGAATTGAATGAATTCAATACCCAGGCCACTTCTCATTACGCAATACAGTTTGATAATTTATCACGATGAAATGTACCTAACCTACCATGTGTATATGCTCCCAGTGCCACGAATGTCGAATGACGATCCTTCCAGCAAGAAGACCTTGGACGATTCTGTGGAAAAGGGGATTAAAGAATAATAAATGGAATATGAATTATTTATATATATATACACACATATTATGCAAAGGCAATTTAAACAAACCAAAAAGAAAAAAGATTCGAATTCGTATCTCAAAAAATCGCCCTAAAAACAAAACTTTAGGATGAAGGTGCTGCGATCTTCTTATCGACAGCTTTCTCCGAAACTCGAGGCATTGCATCGGTCGATTCGATCAGACGTAAGCACGGTCCCCTCAACGATATCGGCATCTCGTTTCGACGTAAGCACCTCCAATTAGTCGTCCCTATACCCGTGGCCATAATTCGTTTCTCATATTTCCCATTTATCCAGTTTCGCGAGCTTTTGTACGAGATTCGCGTATAGTGGTGGGCGCGTGTGTGTACAAGCTAAACAAAAAAGTGAAAGATGAACGTTACCAAAAAGAGCTCGTTGGTACACCAGAAGGAGTAGCTGCTGGTCCGGATGAAAAAAACGACGCCCTTTCTTCCAATGCATAAGCGTGCCTTCGGTACAGGTATTAACCTCCCTCTCGTTTCCCTTTCTCTCTCTTTCTCTTTCTCTCTCTCTCTCTCTTTCTTCCTCTTTCTCTCTCTCTATCGGTGTATGTATGCGCTCTCCTGGCTATAGTCATCGGATTCTCTTTTAGGGACCGTGCTAAGACTGCCAGATGAAAGTATATAACCGGTTCGCAGCTGCAGCCAGACTGGAGACTGGGCATCGGCCGGCAACCAACAACCACACACCATGCCACATCTCTCTGGGCACACACCATGGCGCCAGGGGCGGATTCACCATTCCAGTTGTGCACATACGTGCCCGTTTCGCATTTCGAAACTTTAATCCCATCGACCTCTCGAATCGATCGATTTAACCTCGTCCCACCCAATCGGAATTATTTACGAGAAGCTATGATTTTTGATTATTTATTTATTCTTTTTTTTGTTGAATCGGTGCTTTTGGAAAGTACTCACCGTTGATTCGTGCCACAAGGAAGATTTTTCTTTGATGAATATTATTTTGGATGGAATTTGATGAATCGGGAGGGAAAATTAATTTTAAATTTGGAGTTTTCGTCGAAATATTTGTTGCACGCGTTATTATTGCGGCGTATGGAGAAGAAATTACGCGTGGACAAATGAGGAAGTGGATTTTATAATTGGGATAGAAAGGAACGGTAAAAAAGTTGTGTTCTTTTTTTTTTTTTTATTTCTCGTTTTCTGCGATTTTTTCGCGAAAGCTTGGAATTCCGGACGTTCAATGATACCCAATAATCAATAATTAATAAGCACGATAGTGGGTCAGCGAGCAGTGAATAATAAGCATATATTTTACACCTAAAATAACCACGTGCAACGTTCGAAAGTATTCTCATCAAGTAACTGTTTCTCGGAGCTATTCTTTCAAATTACAGGGTACATGCATAAGCACTTTACAAGTAGTGCAAAAACAGAAGCCTAATAATTGGTACTCGCGTGTCGAAAAAAAAAAAAAAAGAAAGAAAACGCCATAGTTTTCATATGCTTCGTTCACGATTTTATGGAAAATAGAAGGACGATGAAAGAAACTCGCTATTATTTTTAATTAATTCGAGTTCAGCCTCTGGGTTGGATATTATTAACCGATTGACCACTCTGCTGACTACCGAAGGGTAGCGGAATCGTGATGAAGGCAAAGAAAAAAAAAAAAAGGAAGGGAAGAGGATGGAAGAGAATGGCCGAAGGACATTTTGGACATAGTTCTCCGACTCCAAACTTCATGGACGTCGCGATAAACGTGTACAACGTTGTAAGCGATGAAGGACACGAGAATGCACGGTGGTTATCGTCGACACATTAGCATGCTCCCTTACGAAGATAATCGTCCGTGGTGCTTCTCGGCTCGTTATGTTTAATGGTAGACGTGAATCGAACGAGCTTGACCCACAATCTTGATGGGACGAAGAGCAGAGATTGACGAAAGACCGTATTAGAAATGGCCGAATTATGGCCATTTTTCTTTTTAGCTTTTAAATTTTGGATTTTTCTTTACCCCGGATTTTCAATAGCCTGGCGTCGAAAGAACGTAAGCTCAAAATGGGAGATTATTTTGAATTTGGAAATTTAAATAATTTATTTTTTCTTCCAATACAGATTCTTGCAATACAGATGTAAGGGTAAAAAGTAGGGGAAAAAGACACGAAACTCGATCCGAGATACGATGATTTCACATTTATTCGCAAAATTATTTATCGTGAAAATATTTTATTTCGTTCTCTCCTTTCACTACTACACTTTTTTACTTCGTTATAAGAGATTAAGTCGTCAATCTTATCGGTACGTTAAGTATCCGAAAAGATATCGATGGAATGCGCGTTTAGTTCTGTTTATCTTGGACAGAAGTATCATAAGTATAATCTGCTAATTTCGTACACGCGATATAAATTACCATAAGATACTTGCGGTTTGGTACCAGGTCTGGTTAGGATTACACGAGTTCTCGCGAGAGTGAAAATTTTAAGGTTTCCTTAATATCTTTCGCGCCCAGGACAGATATTAAACTGATAAAGATTTTATTATTAGGTTATAACGATATCGAACAGTTTCGTAAAAAATTTTGTCATCGATATGTCATTCCATTTTGCGAGATTTTAAATTATTCTCTTTGAAATCTCAATTACCGTTTTATTTTATTTTTCCAGATTCTTAAGAAACTTTTGACAAACGCTGATATTTATTTACGCGGCAACGATTAATATTAATATAATGATGAGATTAAAAACACCTAATATTAAGCTTCTTAATGTAAAAGAACGAGTGTAGGATCAATACTCGTTTATCTTCATTATCTCGTTTTTTTCAACGTCGTATTCATATATCACGTCGTACACAATCATCCATTTCGTCTTGCGAATTCATCTTTATGATATAACTTGGTAACAAATAGAAGAACGAATCGTATTGGAAAGTTGATCTCTTCCCATCTTTCCAAAATTATCTTCTCGTCGCGACTCTCATCTCTATCAATCGATTATCAAACGATTCTAACGCGATTGTTTTCACAGAGATCGACGAAACAAAAAATTCGGGGAGGGGAGAAATTTCCGACGAATTGCAAAAAATGGAAGATCGAAAGGAAGGGGGAAACGAAATTGGCGAGACGACGAGGATGACCGAGGCACCTCTTCAATTCAGGAAGCCCTCGATCCGAGCATGAGGGGCGACGCACAAACGAAAGGAACTACGTCAGGGGCATACTCGGCGCAGCATGCGAGTCGCGGAGCAGAGAGGTGAGGAGGCAGTGTGTCGCCCAGGTGCCCGACCGGCCTTTGCCGAACTCACCTCCACCTCCTCTTCTCCATCCAGGCCTGCTTCTCTCCATTCTCTTCTCTCCCCTCTCTCCCTCTCTCTCTCCTCCGAGCCGTCCGTTTCCTTCCTCGCTAGTCCGCCCAGAGTCGCTCCCTCTCTCTCCATCCACCGCGCCTCTTCCTAACCTCTCTCCACTCCCGAGCACCACGGCCTCCGCTTTCCTCTTATCCGTGCCATTGGCCATTAGCGATTGCCGTCCACCGTATCATCAGGCCCCGCAGTAATGGGACCTCTTACGGACCTGCGGGCCCCAGTCGTTCGTCGCGCGCCTCCGTCGAGCCTTACTCCCCGCGCCCAACTTAGGCCTCTCCCTCTCCCTCTTCTCCCCTTTCTCTCTCCCCCCTCGCCCACCTCCTCGTTCGGCTACCACGTGATTTAGCGGGTTACGTCTAACCGCTCTCGACCTTTCGTCTGTCGGATCTACGTAGCCGATAACCCGGACACCGGCCACGGAGAGGAGGATCTCACCGGCCTATACGAGGTTCGGCTCGTGCCTTCCGTGGCCCCCCGCGCCAACCTTCCTCGCAAACCGGGAGAGGCCCACACTCCGCTCACCATTGCGGATTCATTGCGGTTCGATACCTGTGCTGCAAGTTTTTCTGCCCACCTCGTTTGTTCCCGGCTTGACAATGTTTTGCGGCTTGATCCGCTAGTGTGGCTGTGTACGACGCGCCGCGCTCCGCTTCTTACGATACCCCCGCCTGGTGTCGAGTTGATGGAAATTCTCGTTCCAATTGTCTCTCGCTTTTCTTGCCACGAGAACGGGACGATCGCGCCACCACGCCAAGTGTAATTCGCCCGAGTGTTCTCGCCTCTTTCCCGTCCAGTCCCCTCCAGTCAGGTCGCCGAGATTTTTCGGAGATCCTCCATTTTTTCCTCACGCTCCGCTATTTTCGATCGTCTCGATTTTTCTCGAGCAAGTGCGGAGTGCCAGTGGGCAGACTTTTCGAGGAGATCGTGCGACGTTCACGTGAATTTTTAGTGGTTGGAAAGTATGGTGAAAAGTGACGTACCAACGGTGACCTTTCCTATCTGTACGAAGAAATCATCATTGATTAAGCACGCGAGATTTTCCCTCGGAGATCGCTTCCCAATTCTTTTCACGCGAATTTTTACCGTTTTCGAATCTTACCTTTTTTTCGCGCATCGTCACAACGCGGCATCAATCAATCCGGATCTTTCGAGTGTTGGATGAGCCGAGTCGATGACACGTAACGTTTTGAGAATTTTAAAGGAATCTTCCACAGGTCGTGTACGGGTCTCGGGGCGTCCGTTTTCATGCAGATTTCTTCGCTCGATCAATCACACGAGTTGCCACGGCTCGGTCATATTAGCGTGAGAGAATCCCGGGCTTCGATTTGCATAAACGCCTTAGGTACGCCTTAGGTAGAATTTCATTTATCGTCCCTTGTTAACGAGTTTGTAAAGTTACGTAAAACGCATACGCATGTCCATAGTTGAACGAGGCTCCAACGATCCTTGCCGACGTTCGTTAATTGCTCGCATGATTGATAGGTACATCTATAATGTTAAAAGTTCAACTCTCCGTTTTCTTCCGAGAAAGTGAAATTGTTAGGTTGTTGGACGCGCGTCGTTCCCATTCGATGTGCCGATATATCCGTTTAATTTCATCTTCTGTCGTCTATCCTTATCAATTATAATCGTTCGAGAAGGATACATTTGTTATGAATTATTGAAAACAATTTACAATTATGCAAGAGTTTAAAGTTTTCGTGTAAAAGTTTCGTGAAAGCTGTTGGAAATATGAAACGTCGTTGAAATTTGTCGTTGGAAGAATCGAAATATTTTTTTTCTTATGAATTGTCAATTATTTTTAATAATTAGTTCAAGGGATCTAAACTTGTATAAATTAAATAAAAAATTGAATCTGAAATGCAGCGATTCTGATTGATTTTTAAATTCGGACAGGCACGGTGAAGAACGGCCTTGAAAATTGAATAATTTGACCGGTTCGAAAGCATTCTTCGCTTAAAAACCGTCCCCTCTCTGAAAGTAGTTTCTAATATTTGAAAAGGAAAAGATGGGATATAAATACCGTTTCGAATAACTGTAGTGTTGTGCCGAAAAATTTAATTTCTCTTCGATTTTTTTACACACAATTTTTTTACTTTACTTTCATCCATCACTTTTATTATTCACGCTTTGTTTTCAAATTGAATTATTTCTCTTTGTTAATTGTCATGATATCGAGATTGTAAACAGATTGAATTGCTAAGTTACAACTAAATCTTTTTCACGCTTGTCTCTTTTCAAGCTTGTTGTCGAATTCAGTTTACCATTCATTGGCTAGCGTGAAAAATATCTCGGTATACGTGAGCATTCTCCTTACTGCCTTAGGCTAGAAACGTGCCTCGATCATTTCGGCGTATCATTATATTCACACTTCATTTTTCAACTTGTATAATTTACACGTATATTTTCAATCGTGGAGGATAATGATCGGGATCAATCGCATTACAGATCTCGTGTATGATATTAATTCAAAAAGTGGATCGATAATAAAAATGTGTGTGCAAAGTGGCGCGTGGAATAAAGAGCTGCGGTGAATCTGTGCGAGTAATTTTAAACATTGCTAGAAAAAGTGTACGAAGCTCGAACGACGATTAAGTGATACAGTGTTGTGCAATGCGTAAAGAAAAAGTTGTCAAACGTGCGTTCTCTTTGCGATTAACGTGACCAGCGTTTTTGTGAAACATACCGGAAACACTGGTAACCAGATGGGAAGTGATGTCTACCTATTATGGCAGAACCGTTCTCGAAGAGATTCGTCACAGCTAAGGTAAGATTCACAATTCTTTGTTTCCCTATTTTACTTTTTATTTTAGCTTTAAATTCTACCGCTTCGACAATATTTTCTTCCCTCACAAATTTCAAACAAACACTCGATACCATTCCAACACGATTTTCAAATATTACTTTACTCTCTGATGATCAAAATTCAACGAATCGTTTCGAAAGAAAATTAATTTCCTAAGAACAGAAACATTTTTCCATTTGTCCTTTTTATTTCTCGCAAATTTAAAACAAAGACCACGCGCTCCATCCAAGTTTCAGCGACCGTGGTTCAAATATCGCTTTTGTCGCCAATGCAAATATTATTTAAAAAAATATTAATTCGCTCCCTTTCTCAAAATTTAATAAATCAATCCAACAGAAATAAATTTCCTACGAACAGAAATTACCTTCCAACTTCCCCTCTCTTTAGAAATTTGAAACAAAGACTCGATATGCGCGAACTCGATCGAGGTTTCCGCATAGGCATGGAACCGCCGCCGGTACAATTTTCGTCCGCGATTTACAATTAAAAGGAACGGTCGCGAGACTACTTGACTGGGTTCGGGTTACGAAATATCACGAATCTGGCATTGACGTATACCAAGCTTTTTAGTTGGCCACGGTTATACGTTCGAGGCCTTTTAAGTGCAGGTCCCACCGAGTATGTAATTTTCATGTACGATTCCCTCTTCCTCCTCTTCGCCTTCCCATCCATCGCCCTTTCTTCTTCTTTCGAACGGTCCGAGCGGAACGATCGAGAGTACATGCACGCCTCGTGCACATGCTCGTGCATTTACGCTTAAGTTTGCGCATTTATACGAAACAAGCGTGCACACACGCGTGCGTGCTCCACCACCGTCTGGAAATTCAATGGATCGGTACATCGCCGCCGCTGGAGAGGTCTCCTTTCTTTCAAATATTTCTCCGTTTCTTCTTTTTTTTTTTCCCCCTGCGGAGATTAAACGGAGCGAATAAATTTCGGGATTTCACGTAATTGGCCAAGTTAAACGTCTCGTAGAAATGGGCCTTCTTTTTCCTTCCTCGCCTTCGTCTTATCGCGTTATCTGTAATTTGAAACGAGCCTTCGAGATCGAACGTCGTTTATTGCATATCTCGATCAAATTGATCGCGTAATATTTTTCGTGTAAGAATTTTCATAGAGGGCCTTACGTTTTTGAGAGGAGTTGTAAAGTAGAGATAGTCGTTTCATTCGTGATATGTTGGAGTAGATTAAGATGCGCGACACGGACTAATGATATGTAAATAAATTAGACGTTTATCGAAAGGATTTTTTTTTTTTTTGGAGATTTCATATTTAAGAAATTTAATATTTTGTTACTTTATCATTTTTCTTGAAACGAGAACTTTGAAAATTATTTTACTTTAAAAATTTTTTTCTAAAAGTATAAATACTTTATCACACACCGTTTAACATTATAATATTTATTTACAAATATGTTCAAGTTTTCCTACATTTTATTGAACGACGTTCCTTCCAGTTCCTTATTTCGAAAAGAAACGACACGCGTTTATTTAATTTCTCTGTTGCATGCGATCCGCATGCATTTGCGTGCGAACCGCAGTTACACTTAGGGAGGATCACCGATGGTTAAAGCAGTATGGGATTAACCGTTAAGTGCAATCGCCAATCGCAACGGTTTTCGATATCTCATTTCCAACGAGCGATGCACTTTTCGATGCCGCTTTAATTTTTCCGCAACGCGATTCCAGACGCGATCCCGCCTTCCCACAATTAAAAACCACAAAAAAAAACACGTTAAAAATTTCAATTCGTGCAAATTAGAAAAGATGGAAGAAAGGAGGGAGAATATTTTCGTAGCGTGGCGAATTTTAAGATTAGAAAAAAAAAAAAAGAAAAATATATAACTCGTAATAAATCTTGCGTGTCTTCGCTCCCTTATTCAACTGCCCGTAACGATAACTTATCTTTTCGACAACCGATCAATTTGAAATCGAAAACTAAAAAAATGCTGCAACGTCCATCGTTCCCCGAAGTCATTGACTTCGACTTCCTCATACTCTTCACGAAAGCTCTTCTTCCTCGCCCACACGGGTGTACCGCGTGCGTGCGAATAAGGATCTTGTTCCCCTATATTTTTTACCTCATGCCGTAAAACTTCATCCGTTGCAACGGGTAGCGGGAAGATTAATAACGAGAAGAAGTATCCTCTCTCCTCTCCACGGATTTAAGTTAGTTTATCTCGAGGTGTGTATACGTAACGATAACCGTCGGGTCGGACGTTTTGCAAGTTTTTACGAATAAATTCTTCGATAGCTTTCTAATTAATATCTCTGGTTGCAAATACGTGGAACGATCGATGAAAATAAATAAAAATATATCCGGCTTACGGCTCGTTCAAAAGTTACTTATTCGAAGCCACCAGAAATCGATAGAACTCATAAGCGCGTATTTAAAATACAAATTTTCTTTTTTTTTTAAGTAAAGGAAAGATTGGAGAAGAGGGAAAAGTAAACAGCTTTTGATTACCGAAACTTTCCTGGAATATGAATTTAACGCTTCGAGTTTTCGTAAAAATATATTATATATCACTCTTTCCAGAATTACGATTTCCCAGAATTTACTCACTTTGATCTTTCGCGTGATGAACTATCTTCTCGTTTAAAAAAAATATAATCGATGTGTAAATTAATCTTGGAAATTAATAAACAGTAGAAATCGAACAGTTTTGAGATATTATTTTCTTTTTCTTTTTTTCAATAATTCACGTATTTGATATTTAATAATAAGTCAAAATATTCAAACAAGCGAAAAAATGATTACTAAGAAAATAATATTTTACTTATTTTAAAAAATTTCACAAAATTCTTCTACTTGATATTTTTCAACGATTTCCTTTACGATGAACCAACAATCGTATTCGAGCGTTCTTATTATTTACCTTATCCAATTTGTCCCTTTCATTTCCATAATTTATTTTTCAATTTTACAACCAGGATCGTAAATATCCCTTGTAATTACTCGAATGCAAATCTGACCTCTCGTTATACGTTCGCGAATTTTGTATTCGAAAATTTTTACAAAATCGAACATATTTCACGAGGGCAAGTTGGTATATCCTCGCGCGTCCAGACACGACATCGGCCAAAGACGATTCTGTCTTTTTTCGGGACATAAAAATTCTTCTTACACCGCAACCTCTTCGCCCATCGCTTCTCCGAGCTTCAAAGGCTGGATGCGCGGTAAATCTCGTTGCATCCGCAACATGCAGGGGAATAATTGTAATTGATTTCACCGTGTCTGACTGTTAAACGAGAATAGATGTTGCGCGTACACGTTGGATTTCAACTTTGCGCGACTTCATCTTTCGCAAATTTTCTACGAAACGTATCTATCCATTCTTCTCGTTCCCCGTTTTCCTTCCCCTCGAAATTCTTCCACGTAAAGGAAATTTCTATCGATGCCACGGCTATCCGTCCCTTGTTAACGTTTACCTCCACGTCTCTGCTTGTAATCAAATTTTTAATCAAAGACCGAGGGTCGCCCGTGTGCTTGATTTCATTTTTCCATTTCTCGCGATTTTTGAAAAAATTATTTAATATCTATATATCTGATCGAGTTCTCTTTGACAGATGTTACTCATAAAGGACGAGCAATTTTTATGAGATTTATTATTGTCGAGGAGAAAAATTGGAGGAATTGGATGATTATTCCTACATGCATCTTTCGGCTATGATCAGGAATGTAGAGACGAACGTTGGGAATATTTTTAACAGGGCTTTATCCACTTATTCTACGGTAGATTAAAGATCGAGCGTGAACGATAGGAAATTGATGTTGAAAGGCACGATACTCGGGCTTGGATGCTTATATTCATATTTATTACGCGGACAAGGTTAGCTTCGTTACATAGGAATTTATCGGAGAGAGAATGAAGTTGTGGCGTGGAAGAAGTGATCTAACTCGATTGTAAAACCTCTAATGCATGATGTTTATTATAATTGGAAGGCTGTTTTTCTTTTTTTTTTTTTTATTTCCAACGATGATTCCTTTTATCTAGCGAAAATGTAACTTGAACGTTATTGCGTGCGTTATTTAACGGCACGTTCAGATTTTCAATGCAACAATTTGCCAGGTAACTTAATCTTGCACGATCGAAACATGCACACGTAACGTTTCATTTGATTGGTTGTACAAAATATATTAGAGTAATTAATCCAGATGGCGTGTAGTACAAGTGTAAACAAATTTTCGTCAATTAATATTTTATCGTTTATTGAAATTCTGAAGATACAACGTATATTTTATGCGTGTGCTTTTTTTATATCATATTACAACGTTGCAACGTTGTAAGTTTTGTTTTTCATTATCAAAAATTGAATGTTGCATGCATAAGTAATAACATGCTGTATCAGCAACACGTTGAACCAGTTCAATGATTAATAAAAGTACGTGTAACACGTGCAATTTGATTAATTTTCCATTAATGTAAATCGTTTCCACGTGATATCGGTACACGAGCCTTGGCGCTCGCGATGGAATGTTGTTTCTCTCTCTCTCTCTCTCTCTCTTTAAAATTTAATTCACTCCAACATTTTTTTTTTAACGTTGGCCATGCTCTTTTGAGAATTGGATAAAGCAATTTTGTAAAATTTTATCATCGCTGCGACCATTGTTGCGTTTATACTTCTCGCCAAGGAGGAGTATTCCAGCCATTATTCCAGTAATTCCCGACATACGGAATGCACATTGTTCTTGTACAATGTCCGCGTAATTTAACACTCCTCGATGAGCATCGTTGAGAATAAAGGCCGGTCTCGAACCATTCAACTATTTCAGTTACGCAAATGTTCTTTTTTCCCCTACTGCTTTCTCCTATTGTTCCGACCAAGGCAATTTTTACTTTCCATTCCAGCTTCTCTCGTAATACGTATTACCGCCAAATTTGAAGTTGTGCTCATTGACCAAAGTCACCGATATTCATCTTTTTCAATAATTTCTCCAAATTAAAATACAAGCTCATACTTAAATATAAAATTGAATAATGTGTTCCAAGCTCGATATTCATCCTTTTCAATAATTTCTCCAAATTAAACGGAAAATACAAGATTATATTTTCATTAAATATAAAATTGAATAATGTGTTCCAAGCTCGATTACCAAAAAATCACCGATATTCATAATCGTTTTCAATAATTTCTCCAAATTAAAACACGTGCAATTTGATTTAAATAAAAAATAAAATAACGATACGAGAAATAAATTATCAAATTTGAAATTGTGCTCCAAAAGTCAATAATTTCTCCAAAGGAAATTAAACGGAAAATACAAGATTACACTTTCATCGAGTTAAATAAAAAATCGAATAACGAGAAATAAATTACCAAATTTGAAGTTGTGCTCCAAAAGTCAATAATTTCTCCAAAGGAAATTAAACGGAAAATACAAGATTACACTTTCGTCGAGTTAAATAAAAAATCGAATAACGAGAAATAAATTACCAAATTTGAAATTCTGCTCCAAGCTCAATTACCAAAAGTTACCGATATTCATCTTTTTCAATAATTTCTCCAAATTAAAATACAAGATCATACTTTCATTAAATATAAAATTGAATAATGTGTTCCAAGTTCGATCACCAAAAATCACCGATATTCATCCTTTTCAATAATTTTTCCAAATTAAACGGAAAATACAAGATTACAATTTCGTCGAGTTTGAAATTGTGCTCCAAAAGTCAATAATTTCTCCAAAGGAAATTAAACGGAAAATACAAGATTACACTTTCATCGAGTTAAATATAAAATTGAATAAGGAAATACGATAAATTACTGTTTAAACGATAGATTGGATAGATCATTCGTAGCGAATGATAAAAAGTAACCAGTTACGTAAGTTACATGGAGTACGGATGATCGAGCGTTTCCTGTAATAAAATTGATGATAGTAATATATTTGAAAGTGACAAAATGAGATTGAATAATGGAAAAAACAAAGATTACGATGGTTTAAAGACTGCAAATGAAACATGGTCGGTTATTGTTACATTTTGTTACCTCGTAACCGATATAAGTACATCCATCTTACCGCATCTTTGCGGTTTCTTATGGGCACGCATATTAGAAATCGATCAAGCTTCTGCGTACCGGGTGTCGTGGAAGTCGCCTACTTTACGATATCATTTAATTTTTAACGAAATAAAATATACACGCACATAATTTTGAAAATACATACTTTCACTTTATTTGTAATATTATACAAACTATTTACAAATTCTCGAATTTAGCGGGAATCGAATCCAACTCCTCCAATCCTCCTCCAAAAAAGAGAAGATTATTTCCTTTATTTTATCTTTCAAATCCTGCCTCAAAAGCAAACCTGAATCGCAAGGTCGGAGAATCACGATCGAACGGAGCGACGGACGACCTCCCGTTTCGAAAAGAGAGAAGGAAAAAAATGAAGAAGAGCGATAAAAAGCAGACGACTCGGTGGAAAGAGAAAAGAAGAAGAAAAAAAAGGAAGGGGAAAGGAGATCCGCGCAAGACGCGTCCATTGAGAAATTTTCCTATTCGAATGGTATCGGTTAGTCGGAGCGAGGAGGCGCGGTGGGAGTAAAAGGGGCCCAGGGGCCAGGAAAGTAGGATGATTGAGGCGGCGGTGGTGGGAGTACACGGGAGGCTGGACGGGGACGACCTTGCTGCGTGTGTGTGCCGTGTGTGCGAGCGGCTGACACACGGGGACTCTTCGACTCTCGAGGCAACACGGTGTGGACCCGTCCACTGTCCCCATAGTACAGAGGCAGGCGGCCCTGCGCGCAACCGCCGCCCGATCTCTGCCCTGCCAGTGTCTTATTACGCACGTTGCGCCACTTACCAGCACGCGAGATCGCGTGCACACGCGTCCACCGCGTCGATAACGCGGCTCTCGACCGCGGGGTGAATCGCGACCCGCCATTTTTCCCCGATCGATTTCGATCCTGGATGTGAATGGGTGAACGCTCGAAGGTCGTCCCTCGATCCTCGAGAAATCCAGGGGGCCCCGGCCTGTGTATGTGTTCACGTGGAAAGCGGATTTGTCCTTTCGTCCCTCTTCTGGAAACGGTGCAGGAAGAGGAGGAGGAGGACGACACGCGTGTTCGTGATCACGTCCCCGCTCGTGCTGTTAACGCTATCACTCGTGCTTCTAATAAATCGGTTATCGTGCGGGGAAGAAGGTATCGATCGTGTTCGATGAATGGAAATCGGTCTCGTTTCGTTGGTGCGCGGTGGATTGAAAACAACGCGTCCTGGCTCGTCTCCTTCTTTTTCGAGTGAAAAAAAAGAAAGAGAAAAAAAAAGAAGGGCACGCTCGAATCGAACAAACTTACGATTGTTGATTAAGCGGATTTAATGAAAGAGCGGAAGGATATTTTTTTTCTTTTTCTTTTTTCTCTCTATCTCTCTCTTTTCTTTCCTTTTTCGTGTTCGTCGGGCGACGTCGATGAAAGGCATCATTATGCAAATGGCATCGCAAGATTGACGGACGGGGTTGGCTTCCTCGACAATGCATGCGTGGTATTTCTGGATGAGTAGACAATTAAATGACGTTCGCGGACACTTAATGAAAGGATTGGTTGATCTTGATTAATGGTGCTAGAATTAAGTGTGTGTGTGTGTGTGTGCGCGCGCGCGCGCCCGCGCGTGTAACACGATCGACGGCAGATTCCTTTATTCGGTTAAGTGATAAAATATATTATTACGCGCGCGATGACAAAAGTGACAGCTTGCTGTTGTTTGTGCAGATGCGCGCTTCCCAAGCTTTCTTAATCAGTGTACAATTACATCTTATTGACGAATCTTCGAAGGAGTAATTATTTCATTCGTAATTAGTCGCGACGCGTGATAATTTGCGATTCTCTTTTGTCTGAACGAACGCGACTGTTCGAGATTCGTGATTGTTTGGAAAAATTAATAGGATAACGTAGGTATTTCTTCTGAGAAGGATATTGGGAAAGATTATTGATGAAATTTTCAAAATTGAATAATATTATTTTCGTTTTTTTATGTATAACGATCAAGGATAAAATGTCCAATGGTAATTTTTTCACGACAAAACGTTGCAAATGTTAACTACGTTATAATTCGCTATCAAAGTGTTTTCTTAATTGAACGCGTAATATGCATTGACATGCGACACACCTTCCTTCTTCGCTTTCACAGCTTCGAAAGTGAAATTGACGGCGTTTGATTATCGTACAATCGGTCGATCCAACAAGTTTTGATGAAAAAAAAAAAATTGAATATCTTACATTCTCGAACAATCGTTGCCACAGATATTAATAGCCAATTAATTATAAATACATTGATAAAAAGAATATAAGTCTCGTAAAAATTTATGATTCCGCGAATCTTATATAAAGAGAAGATTCATGCACGATAGTAAACGTCCAAGTTAAATAAAAATTGAAGAGCAATTAATTCAAAAGCATTAAAATCGATAAAGTTTATTTTTGTCTGATAATTTCAACGATCTATAAATTAATATATATATATACATCTCTCTCAAAAAGTAAGATAAATTAAAAACCCAATATTATAGATCAAAATCACGATAATCGATGATTCGTCGGGGATAAATTTTGATCGCAAAATTTTCAATGGGACAATCGAAATTGCATCCCTCGTGAGAAATACAAAATAGAATCGCACGAGTTATTATTAACTAATCGTATTTGAATTAAACGATGGACGTAATTAATACCATAATCCAATGTGATTCGTATTCGTATATACTTAATTAAATGAATGATAATTAATTAAACACTGTCAAGTATTCAAGTGATCAAACGAGTATCGACCAATTAAAACGCGATCTCACGAATATTCGTATTTGTCTCTCTCTCTCTCTCGTTCAAAAATCATCCCTCCACGATTATACCCGATGGTATAATAAAGATTTACTTCTCTTTCGTTTATTTATACCTTTTGCTACGTCAATCAATCATTCTCCACGAGGAAAATATTTCCTATTTTAATTAATTTTCTCAAGCCTACAACAATTCGCCATTCTTTCATAAATAAATCATTCTTCGTACCTGTTCCCCTCTTTTATTTCGACCCTCCAACTATGGATCGATCGCAAATATAAAAATTCATCGGAAAATTAAATAAAATATCAGGAAGAATAAATTCATTTTCTACGATAATTTGCCAATTCTTCCATAAATCATTCTTCGTATCTGTTCCCCTCTTTTATTTCGGCCCTCGAATTATCGATCGCAAGTATAAAAATTCGTCGGAAAATTAAAAAAGAACAGCAGGAGAAACAAAGGCGACAAAGATCTCGAGCGACGATCGATGATCGAAAGGTGCGATCCCATTGATGCACTCGCTAATATCTTCTCGGTTGCAAAATGTATCGGCTCGAATGCTGTTCACGTTTTGCACAACGTCGTCCCGGCCATCCTGCGTCGAGATTCTTCGTCACGACTCCCAAGACTCGGAACACGAAAATGTCAACAGTTGCAACGTGACCGAGTTCGGTAAGCGAGACGAAGGCACCGGCCAACGGTGTTGCCGGGGATTGCAATTTCACCTGTGTGATAACGTAACAAACGGAACCGGCCACGAGGAGAAGGTGTTTTTCTTTTTCTTCTTTTTGTCCCGATACCACATCTACCGTGAGCAATTTGGACCGTGTCGGCCCATTTTCGAACCGTGATTCATTGCTTCGTTGCCTTCCTCGCCTCTGATGCAATCCGTGCCAACCTTTCTATCTCCATATTATACTCTTAATCATTGCCTCGAGTGAAACGAGTCGAAAGATTAAGAATCGTGATACCGCTCGATTTTTGATATCTTAATTAGCCCTTAAACACGTGGCAAATATTTAATGTCGATGTACAATTTATTACACTTTGACGCGTACGTTTCGAGCTGTAATTGCACTCCTCTATCGAAATCGAAAGCTAATCGAGCATTGCAAAGTTTTCGCGTTCGAGTGTTTAGAGATAATTGGGATAATTATCGAATGTAATGAAAATTTCGCGAATCTGTAATTCGAGAACGGAGTGTATAAATTTTCTCGAGAAACGAACTCTCTTTCTCTCTCTCCCTCTCTCTCTCTCTCTCTGCGGAATAAAAATGATCGATTTCGATATTTCGATATTTCAAGAGTTAACTCGAAGGAGAGCGTAGCCGATAAATTTTGCACGGCGAGCTCGTTTATTTCCTACCACTCGCACCCAACTTAACCGGAATCGATTAATTGAAAATAGATTAGCGGCGACACCCGATGTTTTCAAAGTATCTGGGATAAGCGGCTGTTCACTTGACCACGTATCCACGAGCCGGCCCACTTGCGAAACGCTTTGACGCGTTTCTTGAAAACTAGTTTTCGTGGTCACCGAGGGGAGGGGATTAATGACACGAAAGTGAGCCGCGTACGTGGCGTAGAACCGGCGTGGATACAGAGCGTGTTTAGACGAAAGTGACAGTGATTAGTGATCACGGTGCATACCGCGCGGCGAAAACCGACCACAGCCGACTACTCCCTCGTTATCTGTCCGCCAAATTGAACGAATCGTTGTGCAAAAGTGAGAGTCTCCTCTCTCGTTGCTCCATCGTCGAGTAAAGTGCGTTTTTCACGCGAGGAAAGTGAACCAGTGTTCCAGTGCGATTATTCGATCGCAGCAATCGATGTTTGTGTTTGAAAAGTTTCGCGATGATCGATGTGCAAGTGTACGATTTCGCGAATGTTGGACAGATCGATGTTTTTTTAATTCCTTCGAGGAATGATCATATTTTTAGAAAGATCCATTTGCATTTCTGTATCCCCTCGTATCGACTCGTGGGTTCAATGTTGTGCCATGGTAACAGCTTCATCTAGGAACAATTCCAACGATCGAAGTGTAAAATACATCGCGATTTCTAGTTTTAAAGATGGTTAAAATTCCATCGATGGGGGAACTTCGATCGATCGATTGAACAATTAAAATTGACGAGTGTGAGATACAGACTGTTGCTACTTTTTTTTTGTACTCGAGTAACGATGAGAGAGCGAGGAAAGGACGATTACTTGCCCACGTCACGGCTTCAGAGACAGGGGGTTGATCGGTGGCGAACGAGACGGCGAGCAATTAACGAAATAAAACGCAATTAAAAACGGCGAATAGAATAATCGAGGACATCCATGGGTGGAAAGGAGGAGGAGGAGGCAGGGGACGTAGCTGTCAAGATGCCCGAGGCCACTCTGAAAATATTCAACGGTGTACAGGTAGGCCTACTACGCCCCCATCTTTTGTTCCCAATCGAATCGAGGAGAGGGGGGAGTGGCGCGTGAATTTTTAGGCTGCGTTCGAAAAAAGCGGTGTGTATTCTTGCTCTCAATTAAACTAAACGATTCGAGGAGTGTCGGTCGGCCGGTCGGTTCGTTCGTTTTCACGCTGTTATCCTCTCCCCGGAAGAGCGCGAGGAAGGGGAGGCGAGGGAATTTATTATCTCGTTGAATTATTAGGTAAACGTACAGGGCCACTCTTAAGGGCGTGTTAAACGAGGAATATAAATCGTAGCCGAAATTGTGGCCGTTTTGATTTATGATTTTCTTATTACGTATAGTTACGATCTTTGGCAAGGCTACCTGTTTTTAAACTGCTGTGCTCAGATTAAAGTTAATACCGCGCTAACACTTGGTTTATTTTTCCATGGGATGATTCCACGATTTCTTTTTCTTTTTTTTTTCTTTTTTAGAGTGACGGAATAAAGGGAAAATTCGTCGGAAGAATCGACGATTGACGCGAATAATTTAAATTTGGAATTTTAATATCACGGAGAGATGGAAATATTATTCGTTCGCGAGTCTCGTTAGAAGAAATTGAAATGATAAGGAAGGATAGGATAGAAGCGTACATGTTTAGGAATCTAAAGAACATACATGATTCATAATGCGCGATACGTAGATATCCCGAGTATGCCATAACTCACATACTACAACCTTTTTTTGCGTTCTATAGCAACTTCTATCGTGCACTTCCTTTTTCCATTCATAATTTCTTTCGTTCTCTTTCTTATCTCTATCTAACAGTGTCTGCATATATTCCTATTTACCTCTTTTTTTTTTTTTCGTTATCTATCTACTTCATACCGTCATTGTTTCTATTTTTTTTTTTTCTTATCCAACTACGTCTATTTGTCAAAGTTATATATAGAACCTATCACAAGCTGAAAAGAAAATTGCCTATAAATCTATGGCAGCCCTTAAGGCTGTTGTACTTAGGACATACATCGGTATATACATTGATTAATGATTAAATCCTTTCCAATGTTTTTAATAAATGTTCCATGAAATATCGCGTTACAATATGCGTATTACAAATATGCGATATAAGAACTTTTTTCTTCTTCTTCTTCTTTTTAAAAATTCGTTATTTTTATCGTTGAAAGGCAATGTGTAATTACGCGAGTGTGGAATAATTTATAGCATAAATACTAAGAGGGAAATTTTTCGATATGATAAAGATTATGACACGCGAATATAGTATAACGAGCTCTAGCTCCGAGAGCAATTTACCGGGATAAAGTTAAAGCGAGAGTAATAAATCTCCTCGTAACCTATAATTAAACCATTCCATTTTTATTTTCTCTTGCAATTGGAAATTTCTCTTCTATCGATTTTAGAAATTAAATTACTTTTAATATAGAAATATCGATCGAAATTTTTTTAGACGCGTTTCTTTCTTCTTTTTTTAAAATAGTTTGCACACATGCGACTGTTCGATCAAGATCAAAAAAAAAAGAAAAATTGTCTCTGCGCTATTTTAAATATCTTTAATCGTTATTAATTACTGCACCATTGAAATGAAATGATTTTCAGGTGCATAAAATTTGTCGGCAATTCAAACGTCTCGAAACGTAAATCCTATTTTCATCCACGATTGAAGCGCTGCATCTTCATTACACGCATAAAGAAAATAACTTTACGTTACCTGATACGCGGCTGCGTATCTTATTGACAATCGCCTTTCATTGCCTGTAGTAAAACACGTAATAAATCAGTAGTATGACGAATCGGTTAATAAATGAAAATATCTCTGTAAAAATTCTCAATGAGTATGTGTACGGAGTGTGTTCACGCAGAAAGGAACAAGAGAAAGGAAAAGTACGATAATTTTTAGAGGAAAGTAAACAGATTCCGTTGCGATATTCTAGTTGCCACGCCGTTGTAACCTCTTCGCATGTGTGTAATTGGCCGTATCGTAAGAAAAGAGTAATAATTATTGTCGTTGTTTTCCTAGGAAGGGAGGGGAGGGAGAAGAGGACTCATAATTTGAAGAGAAGATATCGAGACAAAGAAATGACCTCACCACTTAATAATTCCAGTCGTATCATCATTTCAACTTTGATTGCCACAATAAGAATGCCGCCCCCTGATTTATCACGATTAATCTTTGTTTGATACCAAGAACAGATCTTCTTTATCTTTCTTCAGAAGCAATTATATTCGTAGAAAATTAGAATCGAATCTTAGAATTACACGGAGGGATCAGTTTCGAAAAATTAATCAAGATCGTATAATCGTTCTATGTTAATTATAAATGATAAAAAAGCTCTGCGAATTTTCTCAGTCATACTTATTTCTTTCGTTCTTTTTTTTCTGCATAAAATCACCTCTCTCGTGCTCCATTGTCGAAATTTGTCAAAAAGCGGAAGAAAATTATCTTTTGACGTCGAATGGAATTATTCTGCGCTTGACGGATATAAAAATATATCTAGAATATTTCCGGTCTAATAATCTGTAATAACCGTTCTCGACGACTCAACGAGGCTAAATAAAAATATCGGATTCCACGATTGCCAAGGATCGTTTCTCGACTTATCACAGATGGCCACGTTCGACCAACTTAAATGGCATCTCAAAGCAAAATCGCTTAAATGACAACCCCAGAAAAAACCACCTGCGGTTTCGATGCGATGCAACGGGGCCGTTTCTTCGTTGTAAAAACTTTTATTAATGGGGGATATGTATATACTCGGAATCAACGCGCAAGCATGAATATCCGGAACAATGGACATAAATTCGAACGATTTCCAATTTTCGCAACGCTCTCCATTATTTTTCGATCAAATTAAACAAATTAAACAAAATAAACAAAGAATGCAAAAAACAACGAATTTAACTACAATTTTTTTCAAAATTATTCGGATGATGGGAAACGAATAAATTTCTATTTCGAAAATTCTGTATCGTATTTTTGCAATTTTCAATCTATTCAACTTGCGAGATTATACCCGTTAATTATTTTCCTCCCTTTCATCGAAAAATTCTCTCGATACGTTTTCGATACTCGATCACTATTCAATGACTATGTGAAACACGCGTTGCAGGGCTGATATAACGAAAACACGATTTCCTACATATTCTGATACAAGCCTGTGTGTTGCTCGTAGCGAGCATGATTATTATTATTATTATTATTATTTGTACATCGAACGCGTATCATCCGATGTTGCACGAAATTTTCAGAGATCCTTTCCGCTGTGTGTACGTGTGTGTATGTGTGTATTGAAAAGGGGGGGAGGGGCATAATATTTCTGGAAAATCCCTGTGATTCCGAGAGGAGATCCTCCCGGAGAGAAGTTCGATTCGAAACAACAATGAGAATCATCCGGGAGGATTAAAGCGGGGATTATTTTCCGGCACGAGAGTATCTGAATCGAAACGCCTGTGTACGGAGAAAAGATTTTCCAGACATGATGGGGACGTGAATTATAATATGGATTGCACGCGTTACAATTAAATCCGCCAACCGTGTAATTCTTGTAATTTTAAGTGCAACGATTCTTCGATCCGAATTTTTTTTTTTTTTTTTTTTTATACATCGTTCGATGATTCCGTTTCAGTCGAGATGATAAGTCGAAAAAGTATTAATCCGTTCCATCATTTTATTAACAGATTTATCTTTATATACAAAAATATTTACGAACGATATTATATTTTAGATTAAATTTCGAATTTATTGTCAACAATAAACAATATAGAATAATATCGTGAAAAATATTTATTATTACGTTCACGAGAATCAAGTTTGTCGACTCGTTTTATTTTTTAACGGAAGAACGGAAATTAACAATTCCGTTTTATGTTCATTGTTCGGATTATTTTATTCGGATTGAAACACGAAAAGAGATTTTTATCTTTTATATCGCGTGGATAAAAATTAGTAATTTTTCAACGTAACGGTTATTCCTTTGTTATTATTTATTTTTTTGTTTCGATATATAAATATGTGCAATGTTAGGGAAGGATGTGACGATATATAAAAACGACACATATATTATCGAGAACAAACAATATAGATAACGTAATTGCATTTAAGTATCGTTCTATATTGCTTTCTTGGAATTTAGCCCTTCGGGTGATTTTATTTATTGTCCTTATAAGGAGGGTCGCTATTTTTATCGACCATATAATCATCCGACGACGTGTTTGGCCAAGGAAGAGGGATCGCTTACGAGGAGGAAACGCGAAATTGTTTGGAACTTTTCCGGTGTTCCGACCCTCATGTTTTCCTCGTTAATTCGACCTCTTAAATCCTCGCCAAATTCGAAGATATATTTGGCAGAAATTGGGCAGAAAGTACTTCTCGAGGGTATTCGAGTTTTGACGACTCCTATTTTTTAATACATCAGTGTTATTGTATTATTATTTCCGAACTATAGTTTGCAAATTTATCGTGTTAAAATTATATTCACCGCACAAATCGAAGGCCATTGTTTCTTTTTTGGCTTTAATAACAATTTTGGAATAATAGTTTTCTGAAACGATCCTCAGAGTTGTCGGAAAAATTCCTTTCTTTTTTACTATTAAAATGGCTTTTTCTCAATGTTACCTTTACTTTTTTTTTTTTAAATCATGGAGAGTAAAAATAATGGTCCAATACGGTTTCTTGCTTAAGCCAAAAGTTTCCTCGAGGTAATTTTGAATTAAAGTTATCCGTGTTTTCCCATTTACCACGAAAGTACTTTCAGTTTGTTCTGAACGTACTAAACGCCAGCCACCGAGAAACACTATTCTCGAAACTCGGTAATTAGATCATCCTGGAGCGTCAACTATTCCGCTGAAACGTTGTAGTTTCGAGCAAATTCGTGGCGTACAATTGATCCTTGTGTATCATTCCCGAGGAACTGGCCCAACAATTCGGACACCTATCGACTACCTTTAACCAAGGGAATCAAATACTGTATAATTCCACAGCCTTAGTCCTCGAACCAAGTTCCTATTCCACTTTAGAATCCAATCGCTTGCAATACCGTGGTGTCACGGTTATAGTAGTCAAAACTTACTAATTTAGCAAATTAATATTAGAAATGTTACTATTAATCGATAAATTAAAAAACCACATTTCGCTAACTTGGATCTCTCATTAATTTTATTCGATAGAAATTATCCAATTAAAATTTGTCTTTTCTATACTTTCTTAATTTTAAAGAAAACACGTGTAAACACAATGCTGAAGGTAACATTTTTCTCGTTACAGTACATGGGTTCGTTTCCTGTGGCAATTCCCGACATTGCCAGCCGTGCTGAGTACGTGCGCTCCCAGTTGGAGACTCTCAGAGTGAGTACCCTTTCGGACAAAAATTTTCTGAAAATTTTTTGTGATAGCTTCAGAGAAATAAACTTGGATGTATATATATATGTACGTACATTTCGAGAATAAAATTCTTGAGAATTATTATTATTATTTTGCTTCAAGAATGAAATTTAAAGTATGTACGTATCAATAAGATTAATAGCAAAATCGTTTAAAGGAACTACGCAAAGATTTCATAGATCAGACAATGAAGAGTGTAAGAGCGAGTTAAGTAAATATTGAATTTTCATTCGTACATACAGGGTTAGCATTTAATCCGAGCATGGCATGCACATGGGACCTCGTTTGTCAGTATACGATAATTACAGAGGTTAAATTTATGTGTACCATATAAGCGTGGTGTATATATATATATACATATTTGTAATATTACATTTCCATAAACGTGGTTACTGGTAGTAAGTTACAGTTGAAGTTATCAAATTAGTTGAGAACATTTATATCAATTGTACGATATAATAAGTGTGATATATTACTATTTTCAAAAATTAATTTCACAAAGGTCATGAAGGGGATGATAAATCTCCATCGTACAACATGATTTCGTCCTGAAATATAATTTTGCAACTTGTATGCATTATTAAAGCTCACCAACCAAAAAATGCGGGAACGAGATTTTAATGTTTATTCAGTGTTTACGTGTAAAACGCGAAAACTTTGTGAAAAGTTCGCGTAGAATGAATACCTACTGTTTTGAATAAAATGTTCTCTTAGAAAAGTGGTTTAATCGTGCATTCAACTTTATCTACTCTTTTTCGACAATAAAATTTAAAATAAACTTACCGTGGCGAATTAACTTTCAAGAAATTCTATATTTCGATCAAAATTAAATATAAGTTAAATCTATTCTCGTTTTTCTCAATAATAAGTTATTTTACATTTCCATAAAGGAAATTCCAGATATTTATCTTAAACAACGCATTCTATCTCACGCTTGCATAAACAGTTCAAAAGAAATTTCACGCATCTACTACGTTCCCTATCCTATGAAATAACCTATGAAATACCGTAACGTCATTCCTTAAAACAAGAAACGAAGAACAGGAAAAAAAAAAGAAAAGAAAGAAAACTTTTCGAAAAGAAAGATACTTGACTCGCGTGGACGAGGTAACCGTATCATCGCCACTTACCCGGATGCATTTTCCAAACGAGGGTAGGAATGGTTGGTGAACGGGCCGCGGTGGCGCAATTAACACCGGCGTTGCGCCGTTCCTTGGGCTAATTAGGCAGAACTTACAAGCGGGTTTGTAACCGCGGGTGCAACGCGCCGAATCAAACAACAGATTTGCGGCTCGAAATAAACTTCGTTTCACCCCGGCTTTATTATTGTAAGCTACGTTATTACTGTAAACCTAGTAATGACTACCGACCCCTGAAGGGATCAGCAGAATTTCGGTGCACCGAGTTTCATCAGAGTTTGAATATTTGCCTGTGGGAGCGAGGGCAATCCTCGTGCTCCTCCTCTCCTCGTCGAGAGTGGTTGTCGGTCTAATCTTTTGCGCGTGTGTGCACGCACGCGTGTGCGAGCGGCTGCTGGTAGGCGAAAGTGTGTACGTGACGGTGAAACCGGGAATTATGAAGGCTGAATTTTATGAAGGCATTAAAGAATATCTCGTGCCACTTTTCGCCGTGGTGGTATTCCATTAGACTCCCTCCTCCCCCTTGATGGACAGATTTCCATGAATACACTCCGCGGTTGCGTACCCCTCCTCCTTTCCCGTCAAAGGTGGAAAGGAGAGCCGAAGATATCAACGTGCTCTCCGAGTAGTTTTTCGTGCTCGCCTCTATTCGCCCCCTCCCCCCTTATCCCAATGTTTATGCGTCGCGATTAATCTCTCCTCCGGCACAGAACCACCCCCGTTCGACACTAGGAAAATTTATATAAAGGCGAGTAAACCTTTTACGATTAAAATATTTTAGATTCGAGTATCGGCTTGATTTTGTTTATTCTATTCATTTATCCTCGGTTTCTTAAAAAATTTATCGTTCGATGATAGTAGAAGACGAAGCAGTTAAAAGTTTAGATTATAGATTTTATGATAGACGTACAAGTATTGAAAATATTGAAATCTACCGGAAGTGTAGTAAGAAAGTTGTATTCGGATTCGACTTTCGTTCGCGCGGTATCAAGTTTCCTTGGTAAGCGACATTTATAGAGGCAAGGGATAGAAAGGAGCATCGTTGATATCAGCGAATGATTCCCGTCGTTTCCTTTTATCCGCTCGAGTGCGATTTTCGCCTCATTTAGCTCGCCAGCGCATAAAATATGAACGCCTAAAAAGGGTGATGAGATGGATATGCCCCGCGCTTACGCTGAGCACGAGCTTTAGGGAAGCGAATTTTTATCCTGCGTGCAAAACCGAACGTACGCGACCAAGATCCACGTTTCGGCGAAAAGTGACGATGGGCGAACGAAACGTATCCCTTGAAACAGTCGTGTAAACGCGATTCACCTCGAGCATTACTTCGTTTCGAGTTTCGATTATCCTTCCCTACCCTCTTTTTCTCATTATACATCAAAGTTAATCGGACGTTTGAAGGAAAAATTGTTCTCGACTCGATTGGTGGTGGGGGTACGTGCGAATAAATCACGTGTGCGAAAGGAAAAGAGTCTGAAACCACCGCTTATTAAATTCCTTCGTGACGAAATTTTAGAATTCGTTCGAAAGAGGGATCGGGTTTCAACTGTAGCAGCAAAATTTATCCACCGGAAGTAACTTGGGTGGACGCGTTGGCTTTCTCGGAAACCGAGTTACGAATTTTACGTTTACCGTGGACACGTCTCGAGATTACATCGAGGCACGTATCAGGAGGAGAAGGTTTAATTATAGATATTCGTAAACTTTTTACGTATTCTTTCCTTCACATATTTGTGAACACGCGAACCGGAAATTGTTATTTCGCTTTTCACGGTGGAGACCAATATCTTGATTTTCCTCCCGTTCGTTCCTTCAGTTTAATAGAGCGGAAATATGCGGTACTTGCGGTTGTAGACGGTTTTAAAGCGTGAGGTAAAAGGTAAATGGTGTAAAAATCAGGCAGATAAAAGAGGCGGAGGAAAATTCCTTGTTCACCCCGTGGAATACAATGTTACCTCGATACGTCACGAGATACGAAATGAAAAAAAAAAAAAATAGCGTCGAAAAGTCGATGATTCCGTTTTTTAATTTACAAAATCTGAAGATAAAATATAAACTCTTTTATCGAAAACTAATTTCGCGATCGATCTTATATAAAAACGTTCGCATATAAAATGTTTATAAATTTCAAATCAGCCCACGAGTCGAAAACGTATCGTCGAGGGAATATCAGGACGCGAAATACGCGAAGAATGATATTAAATTGGAACGTGATGCTACAACGAGTGGCTATGTATAAAACGTTACGTGTCCGGTTTAACATTTTCTTCCTGTTAAAAAAAAAAAAAGAAAAAGTATCACGTGTATACGCGCATGTATATATGGTTTTGCTCGAGGAGGGAAGCATTACTTTGTTAAAAAGCAGGTTCGCAACTGGTGTCAACCGAGCGTTAATATTTCTTCCTCCAGTTTACAGGACAATACGATGTGCAAATAAGGAACGGCGAAGGGATGGGAAGGGACGAGCGGAGGAGGAGTGAAAAAAAGACGAGCGTAAACCAGACTGCTGAGTAGTCTGTGTTTACTACGATATTATATTATACCCTTCTTCATTGCGGCGGCAACCGGGGAGAAATAAAGCTTTTCCATTTATACCCGATTTTTCCTCTCGCTCGAAATTTCCTCCTCTCTTCTCCTCCGCCTATATGCATTTCCCTTTCTTTTCTTTTCTTTTCTACGTTAATTCTCGACTCCTCGGGAACAAAAATTCGACGTAACGAGATCGTCTCTAATTTTGTATCCGCTTAAACTTCCATCCATTTTTGCTTTATCGCCGTTTATTGTTATTTATCTATTTACGCTCGTCGCATCGTGGACGATACTTATTTAAATAAACGAAACTTGGTTTCATACGTGCAACTGGGGCGGAAAGAAAGATAATTACGCCTGTGCTCTACCGTTTATGCGGAGGTTTCGCATCAAGTGGGGCGAGAATACGCAAGAATTTGCATGAAACGTTGAATACAAATTTTCACCGGAAATCACGGAAGTGAAAATTTTTAACTAAAAGAAAAGAAAAAAATGAATCTCGCGCTTTTAAATCATATTTTTTGATATTTTTTTTCACCATATGTGGAATAAAAAAATATATTTCGTTCATTCAGGAAGAAATTAATCGATCAAACTTGAGAAAATTTGTGACTCGATAAATGCATAACCATCTTCTCGACTCGCCGCATTGTACCGCCAAGTATTAAAGAAGTTTCTGAACAGGATTTCATTGAAATGACGGGACGAAGACACCGTGACGATCCAGAAATTTCATTACGCTGTCTAGAAACTTTATCGTGTTTTTAAAATACCGGTACGCCAGTCATTTCGTTATTTTCTTTCTTTCTTTCTTTCGCGGAAAATTTCTTCGTGTGATTCGAAAATTCGATCCTCCATGTATATATATATTTTCTACGTCATTTTTTCGCCATGGATTCGAGCGTTTCCCGTTCGAAGAATTCCAGGCTAACCGTGGTGGAATCATTAATATCGACGGGAAACCAGTTGTAGCGAGTTTAAACTGTTTGCCCGAGTTGAAAAGAGGAAACTTGAAGAGATTCGCTTTAAAGGGTCGAGGAACTTTGCAGCTTCCGTCCCATGTGCTTGTATTTAAAGTAAAAGGAGGCACGCTCGTCGGGTATAAGATTCGCTAACGAAAATCGAGTATTTGTTGATGTAGTGAAGTCGAGATTCGTAGCAGTTTGTGCTAATTCGAGCGAAAATGACGAGTGTTGATAAGCGGACGTAAATATCGGCCGATGAATCGCTTGATCATTTCGAGTATGAATTTTAAATTAACTAGTTTAATTTTAATGGAATAAAAAAAAGAGATACTGAAAATATTAAATTTCTTTCATTTCATTAAACTTATTTCACAGAGATAAATTTGGAGACAACTGTTACAATTTTGCACCCCCAAAAAAATCGAGAAATCTTCTAAATTTGGCATTAAAAAGTATTATTTGTCGCGTTCTTCTGTCGAGCGAATTATGTCATGTAACCGGTTATCGATACGACTTGACGCGTGTAAAATAATTCGATCACTCTCGATATATCGAAAATATCGCGTCCTCCTCTCTTGTCGATTTTCGTCGATTCCTCCGAGAACGTCATTGCGTTACAAACCGGGGGATAGAAGAAGAAGATGCTCGAGTCTCTCGGGCAAGGTCAACGAGTTTTGAACGCGAATAAAAAGCGCAATTGACGAGGGTTGTACGGGAGGGGAGAGGGGAGGTGAACGGGGGATCCGTCCCTCCCGTGCACTAAATTGTACGTCTTCGTGGCCGAGTTCGAAATTAATGAAACACGTTCGAACGATGCCAGTTCCTTTAAAATTCTCGCTCGTCTCGCCGACCAGATATACGCAAATGATCATCGAATTTCCATTCGACGAATCCCTGCGTCTTCTTTTCGCGCGCGTTAAATAGATCGATTCGAGGAGAAGAATATTTTCCAAATATTCTATTCGCGAAAAGTAAATTGTAAATTGGATAAATTGGGAGAAGAGGTATGGAAGATGTCGGAACGTAAAGGATAGATGAAGAAGGGAAAGTCCAGTGAAGAGTGGAGGGGGAGGTTCGAGTAATAATGCGAATTGATCTGAACTTTGATTGAAATTGGATCAAATTTACTCCAACTTTAATTGAAATTTAAATGCACGAATCATTTCGGGATCCCAGCAACGCTTAAATTTAAACACAAATTTTTCTTTCAAGTGTTAAGTAAGGGAACTTGATCACGATCCAATTCTGGTCCCGCAAATATTAATCATAGCGTGTAAATTTGAATATCGTGGCTGTATTGTTTGGACTGTATCGGATATTCGTAAAACATTAGAAATCAATTTATAACACTCTTATCGATACTCGTCGATACTCGTCGAGGAATTTAACGAGCGGAGAACCGATTCGTCCCAGTTGAATGAATCGTGCCGCGATTTCAAAAATCTATTTGTTATTACGGGGAACACGGAGTGGAAAGTGTCGTTGCTGCACGTAAAGTTTACAAAAGAGGAGGGGAAGGGGGAGAAGACGAAAGGAGATACATGAAAAAGCTGTTTCTGAGCGATGCGTTTCACCATCGCCGTGACGTAAGGCGGACGACATCGATACATTCGGATACCGGCGGAGGGCAATGGATGCGCATTGTCATGCCGATGAATTCCAACTATAAATTTCAAGCGGGAAGGAGGTGTTGCAATTTATGAATACGTTTGACAGATTGAAGTACAGATTGTAAATCATCTAATTACCATAAATATTTTCACTCTTCGAAGGCTCAAATGCACCGGACTCGCGTTCACGAAGCAACTTCGATTCACAAAGCAATCATCTACTCAAAATCCTTTGGCAACGTTTCTTCGTATCGTTAATAACGACAATACTCGACAACTTTTATTCTTTATCCATCTTTCCTCTCTTTTTCTGTCCTTTCCTCCATAGTCTCTGTCTCTCTTCCTCTGTGCCTCCGTAATATTTCGATTGCGTCCTTTGTCCCTTTTGTTTCGTAGAAGCGCGATGGGATGAGTCGGTGTTTTGCGAGAAAGATAATAAAGCGTATTCCGCCCGTCCCTTCGGTTTCCTCCCTGTTTCCCGCGAAAACGATACGCGCCCGGTCCCTGCCGGATAAAAATCTTTCGGGAAGGAAGCTACGCAGGGCCGTACGCGTCATTTCTGAGTGCACTCTAATTATTCACGCACGACGAATCATATCCATAGAAATAAAAGAAAACGTTGAACGTTTCCATCTACTTTCCACGGCGACCATTCTTTTCAATATCACTCGTCTCCTCCGATTAGTATAAGCCTCCGAGCTACGCAGACGCAAACACACTCTCTCTGTCTCTTTCTCTGTTTCCTTCTTTTTTTGTCTTTGTCTATTGCTTACGGAGAAGGAAATATTGTATAAAAAAAAATCGACGAATATTCGTTCCACCACGAATATTATTCCTCTCCTAAATTTTCCCTCGTCCCAAAACTTTCTAAAACGTTGAAATCAGACTTTATAATTATCCCGATGCTTTCGCGCGAATTGTACTCGACGAATAAAAGACCCTATTGTACGATATAAATTTGTTTATAGTTTATCATGTCGGTTAATAGAAAATGTCAGAATTTTAATTAAAGCCGGGCGCAACGAAAGCGAACGAAATTTAATTTCATTACCAGTGTTAATTAATATACCCGCGCGTGAAATTACGCATTGCTTGGGACTTTATTATTATTATTATTATTATTACAGTGCTGTTTTCCTTTTTTTTTTTTTTTCTATCACGCATCATTTCACAGTGCAAAGAAGAAAAACTTTTGCAAATCAAATCTTTCTTTTTTTTTTTTTTTTGTATAAAATAACACGATTAATTCTTTCCTTCCCATTTCCTTATTCTCCTTTCGACAGATCGAAAATTCGAAATATCATCGGTCATCAGCGAACAATTATGTGTACAATTTCGCGTTGGAAAGAAGAGAAAATCTGATCTCCTGTATTAATTACTCATATTCATCCTTCTGTTTGTATCGGTTCGCGCTATCTCGCAACATTTCTTTCAATGTCTGGCCAAAGTACTTTGTCACAGCCGGCATTTACGACCGATAAAACGCGCGGGGACGACTCGCGTTCGATTATTCGGACGAAACGATTGGTCGTTTCCATATCAGTCAGCCCGGATTCATCTTTCTCTAGTTAGAGCGTAGCCTACGAGTTTCAATCTATCCTCCTCCTCTCTCAGTCGAAAGGGTGGGGGGAGGAATCCGATTCGAATAAACGAAACTCGATTATTATCCCGCGGTATCCGCGGATGTTACGAGTATCAATATTTGCCCGGACGAAATAAAATCGTGTTTGCTAAATTTTAAATGATCCTTCCCAATGATAAAAACGCGAAGCGAGAAAATGGATCGATTGGTGTGCGGTGATAACTGTAGGAGAGAGAGAGAAAGAGAAGTATTTATTCGTCGTGCGTTGTTTCATTTTTCGTCTGGAACGTGTCTGTAACGCAACGCGGTTATGATTCCAGGGAAGATGTTGGATCAAATTTCTACCAATTGACGCGATTGTTAATCAATAAGTAGGATCCTTCGATAATGTTATGATTCGATTGTATAGATTCTGGGGTTTATAGTTTCGTTCGTACGAGTCGCTTCTTCGTCGCGTTCGCAATTTTCTGTAGAAGGAAATAGTTACACGGAGATTCGTAAAAGTTTATTTGAGCCATTCGGGATGCAATTCGGTACAAAAAGTCGTAACAACGGGGTATACCTCGACGGGTATAAGTTTAATACAAGTGAAAGCAGCGAAATCACCGATTCTGGGGACGATGCGTGGCGATAAATTCGCGCGTAAAAGCGCGATTTTGTTCGATGTCGTTTTAATCGAATTAGCTTCCCTCCCTTTTTTTACTCCGAGCTGAGTTTGAGTCGTGCGTAAAAGTGGCGGTGACACGTCCCAACGCTTGTATCTTAACAACCCTAATTGCGAATTCTGTTTGAATAACATAGTGGATACAGTAGTGAGCGTGAAATTCCACGAGGGAAAAGTTTGCGTGAGATCGTTATAAAAACTTAGGCCGAGGTTAGTCGACCTCGTGTGTATCTTCGGCCGATTGGATATGCAGGAAGTAGTAAAGCCAGCCGTGTAAGAAACAAAGAAACGTGTTCGCAGGAGAAATAATAAAATTTAGTAGGAAAGTTGACTGTCGAGTGATCTTTCGCAAGGTTCGTGAAAAAGATTCAAATTGTTGTGCACGCATAATATTTGCTTAGTAACTGCATGCTATTCTTTTCGGCATATGAATATTTTACAGCGTCGCTTTTGTGTAAAACTTGCGCGCAACTTGATTATTACACCGCGTTTCACGGTCTTCAATTCTAAATATTCAAAATAACTTTTCAGTTTACTCACGCTTTTACATTCAGCCAAGGTAAAAGTTGCTTTTAATATATTGAAACCGTATTTTTCTTTACTGCGCCTTATATTTTATCTCGCCTCCCTATCTCCCTTACGCAAAATTTGTTCCAGAAAAATCGATGATGCGAATCGCGTGAAAATTATGGTTTTACGAGTTTCCAAAATTTTGTAATATAACAATTCGAAAGTCAGGAAGCGATAATTATCATCCTATTGAAATAAACGATTAAAGAGAAAGGGAAAAAAAAGAAATCACATTATAATTTTGTTCCCTTCCAATTAATGATTCGAAAAATTGCCACGGAAGATTTCTAGAAAAATTATAGTTACGAATCGATGTATTGTTTGAAACTTTCCACCGGACATAAAAATTGCAATCCGTTCTCGATGAAAATTCTAATTCAGGAAATTTGGCGTAATGAATGAAGAAATGAGTTTAACTCGCGGTTGCACATCCGGGGATTCGAATTAAATTGAGAATATTTAGCCGGGAGTAAGAGGGGGAAAATGACGGTGTAGATTAACGAGAATTCATTTGTCGAGGTGAAAACGATCCTGTGAACAATCGGAGCCTTTAACCGGGACAAATTTCGAGTGTCATGGATAAGTTGTCAAAGCCACCTGCTGTAATTGCCAATTACATTGGTCGTTTTCACTTCGGTATCAAATGACTCTCTGCTTTTTTTCGTAATGTATCCAATTGCTGCACATTTTGCGGACACCACGATTATTAGAAGCTACGCATTAAAGAAATACACGATTATCCGACAATTGTGGAAGTAATTATTATAAATTCATCAACCAGTTGAGCCGCGTCTCGTTTCTCTTAAAACGTACAATTTCAGAAATTTTTTTACCAATTGTTTTCCATCTAAAAAAAAAATTGATAATTAGACACTACAATTATCAGGAGCAAACAAATTCAGGAGGATCTCTTTTGGATTTTCTTCATTCTCGATAGAAAAAAATGCCGTTAAATTGTGAATTAATTGGACGTGGTCGCGTTGCGTCGCGATGAAATTGGCTTGGAGGAAGAATCTGATTCTCTTCTTGGAATCTAAAATCAAATCGATGGTCCAGCACTACGGAGGAATGTAATTCGATCGAGAGAAAAATCCAATAAACACATTCCACGGTGGCACGGCATATTAGCATAAAACGACTTTCTTCTTTTCTGCCTTTTGCCCCGTCTATTCCCGAATACCAATATTTTCTGTTCGGTTGAGTCGGCAAAGAAACTTATTTATATTTGACGTTGTTCGACGCCACGATAAATTCGCAGCATTTCTAGAGAAAAAAAAAATCTATAAATTAATGCAAAACGTTTCTCAAATAATTGCGTTTGTATGCAAATGTGCGTATTTATCATTTTCGTTCGATCAAGAGATGATATCGTGGATATATAATTTCTATATATATATTTTTTTCTCCCCGGCGAAATTGATAATGCGGTAATAATTAATTTCCAAAGATAAAATCTCTTTATTTGAAATACCAATCTCGAGTTTCGAGTCTCGAGGAATAAATTAATTTCTGTCCATTTTGTAATCGGTATTTTTTTACAAAATTATGAAAATTAAACGATATTTCGATTAAATATACTATTATTATTATTATTATTATTAATTAATGTAAGATTCTATCGTAACAGAGCTAACAAAGGGAATAAGAATACGATCCTATGACGAACTATGGATTTGTAACCGTACGAATGTTACAAATTACGGTTCGTTTCATCGGTGAATAGGTCATTCCAATAAATTAATCGAAATAATTCTCCTGTCACGCTTTTATCGTGATTCTCTACCCTACATTCTCGAGCAAAAAAAAAAGAAAAGAAAAGAAAAAGAAAAAGAAACCAGGATATATACGAGTGGAAATTTATCACAATGTCTAACGTCATAGCAGAGGATGTCGACATCGCCTCTCTCCATCGATCGAGAGACGAATGAAGCTGTTTGTCAACGCTTTGAAAAACTTTCTCCCTCGACGATCTCACGCTGTACACGCAACACCTCTCTTCCAAATATCAATCGAATTCAATTATTCGATTATTTCACCACAATGTCCCTGCAACGACCTACAACAACCTCCTCTTAATTTCATCTTTCCTTTCGATCCTTCTCACACGGATGGAGGGGTTGAAGGACGAGGCAACGAGCACAATTGGAAATACTCGGACGTGTGTAGTTGGGCGAAGCAATACGTTAAATTCGAAAGGATGAAACGGATGGAATCCCGCGCGCAAACCCTAAACGCATGCAGGCTAATCGCAAGAGTGGCACGCCGTCGTGCATCCCTGATGAGAATCTCCTCTTTGGACTCGGCGTACGAAGGACAACCTGTCGCGCGGCAAACTTCCGGGGGAGGCTTATGGCTCCTTTGTGCAAGACGTGGTGCAATTACACGCAATTGCTCGAGCTGTCATTTTCCAGCCCCCGGCCCACTCCCCTCCCCCCTCGCTTCTGCTCTTCTCCTCATCCGTCCCGCTCCCGTCGCCTCTTCCTCTTTATTCTCCGCTCTCTCTCGCTCCCCCTTTCTCAAAAGATCCTTTGTAGGCGTTTTTATTGCCGTATACCCACGTATCCTTTCCATGGGCGTAGCCAGGACTTCGTTTAAGAAGAGGAGGAAGAGAAGAGGGAGGGGCGAAAGTAAGGCGGTGGAACAAATTTTAATTTTATTTTAATAGAGGCTCGTGCCTCTATGGATATCAACGTTTGGAATTTGGGTCAAAGTCTTCGCGGATCTTTTAAGTTAGGTTTACAATTACAGGTAAGATTAGAAAGAATTACGTTTAATTTATAGAAAGCTAAATTTCCTTTGCAATTTTTATATTCATAATATTTAAATTAATCCTCGATCGAATACACATTTTCCAGGTTAAATTTAAGTTTCCTTTCCTCCGATACGAGGAGGCTTTAATAATTATTTACACGCAAAAATCGCAAAGACTCTTCTTCTCGAATCGTACATTTTTCACCCGTCGTTCTTTTATAAAAATAGAAATGTATTGCGTTAAAAGAAACGTATCTCGTTCCTGAATATGAACATAAAATTTCCTTCCACTTTCATCTCCTACTAAATTCGAAACAAGTACGCAACATACTTACGAAATACTTAGAATTTTTCCACGAATTGATCCATCGAACGTTCCATTTTCTTCATCCTGGCTACGCCCATGCCCCCCTCTTTCTCTCTCTTTTTCTCCGACAATGTCCGGCTCTTTTTTCTCGTTGGTGTCGAATTCATCCGGTTTTTCCCTCCGTACCCTTCCCCATCCTAGAGGATCTTTCGCGTAGAAACGCGTCCCCTTTAGATCGAAGCAAGTCGAATCCACGGTTCGAGTTCATCCTCGTCGCTGAATGCGATCCTTTTAATGGCATTACGCGTTTACGGCGCAGTAAGCTCTTTACTACACCGGTGAACCAACGTGGGACCAACCCGTGGACGAGATTTAATGCAACACGCTCGATTTATGACTTCCTGAACGCGCGAGATTTCTAGGAGGAAGAAGGAAGGACGCGACTTCTCGATCGTTCCCTCGATGGATTATTGCGGATTATATCCGTGGAGAAGTTGGTCCTTTCCTTTTCTCCTTCTCTCTCTTCTATTTTTCTTTTGCATCGCCGCGGAGAATGAGTAGAGACACGCGGTTTCCTTCGACGCGGCGAGATCTCCCCATCTTCCATCTCCGTGGATTGCTCAGAGATGCATCGATGCCGCCTCGGCAGCAAAGTTTCTCGTTAAAAAGTTTTCTTGTTAGAGATTTTTCTTGTCCCTCGTGTGACAACTCGCCCTCGCCGTTATCATTCATTTACACCTTGCTTCTTTTCAATTCCCTTTTCCCTTTCTCTTCTCGCGTCACGCTCCTCTTCCGTCCACGAGTTATTACCAACGTTTCAAATGCCTCTTCTCTTTCGCAACGTTGGCGAATAATTCGATCGCGTTTCTCTTTCGCTCACTTCAACTTTTCTCTCGGTCCGTTCTCGAACTTCGACTCTCGAAAACCGAGCAGTTTATCCCAGTTTATCGTTCCTCGCGATCGGTCGAAGAATCGCCAAATCAATTCGCTTCCGATCAATCGCCTCCTTTCCAACGACCAACTTTCGCCGGTTCTCCTTTTTCTTTCTCCCTACTCTAGCAGCACGCCGCTATCGTCTTCCAATGAAGCAGAAACATTAGAACCAGTCCTGCCCCATTCCCATCCATCCATCCATCCGTTCATCCCGCGAATTGGGGGATAGAAAAATAGAAATTGTAATCCAGCGTGTCCTGGGTTGAAACGACGAGAATAAAAATCGACGTACAGCTCGGCGACCAGCTGGATTCGAATTTCCATTGTTCGCGAAACCATTGAAGAATTCATAGAGAAAGTCGGAGAACTGGCTCCAGCTAACCAGACACACAGTTTCGTAGACAGGTCTCTGAAACGGCAGACAAGTCGTTGTCCTCCTCATCGTGATTCCACTTTCTTGCTCGTCCGTGATCGTGGTAGTTTCGATCGTCTTCCTCGTCGTCGTCGTCGTCGTCGTGATGGTCGTGGTCCTTGTCGTTGACGACGTCGACGATATAGGTCAAGCGTAGCTTGTAGCGAGCTGCCTGTTCTCATTAAACACCTCCAGGCTGCGTTCAATGAGTGTGGAGATTGCCATCTTTTGCACACCCACTGTCGAGTCTACTCCTCCTCCTCCTCCTCTTCCAATTTTCTCTCTCTCCCTCCACGAGTCCTCCATGAAACCTCTCCGCAGTCTTTCCAGTATCTTCATTACCGTGGCTACGTAGCTCCACGATGTTTCGCCGAGGTACACGTGTGTTTTCAAAGCTACTTCAACCGCGCCCACATTACCATCTTCACATTTTTGCCTAGGTTTTACCATTGTTCGCTTCGCCCTTCCTCTCTTCCCTCTTTTGCAAATTTTTTGGCGCTTCTTCGTCCGTTCACCTTGGCGATTCTCCTCTTTCAACGAGAGCATCGCTATCATTTGTCAAAGTGGAAAGTTAAGCTTAACGTAAATTAATTCGCCAATTTTTCGAGAAATATCTCGTACGTTTGTCCTGATATATCGAGGAGAACAATTATTCGTCTTCGAATAGAAACGTTTGCCTCGAACGTGTTTGTTGCAATATATGCGACAAATGAATATTCTTCTCACATTGGATATACATGGAAGAATCGAAAATTTTCCCACCGTTGTAAAAATCGGGCCCATAAATTCGTATCGAAAACGTCTCTCAGAGATTCCCGATGCATCTCTATACACACACACTCGAGGGAAGAATCCCCCGCGTGTTTCTCGACGCCAGTCCGCCCCGCGGATATGTGTATCCGCGCGGGCATCGACACATATCCAACGCGCGATCTCGCGCGTTTCAACGAAGGAGTGTGCCGTGGCGCACACCTGCACACGAAACCCCGAACGGGAGAGAGCCGTCGCATCTATGCGATCTCCGGCCACGGTTTAAGACGGCAGTCTGTGCCCTGGCATTCCCGCGGGTCGTTGAACCTGGGTGATCACGTTGGAGAAGCCTTGTGCGCGAATATCTCCTCCCTTCCGTCTTCCTTTCTTCGGCCGCATCCCACTTTCTCTCTCTCTCTTCCTCTCTCGTAGCGCGCAGAGGATCGAAAATGCGTGAGCGCGCCTTTGCGGTTATTGGTGGTTCCTTTGGTTCCGTTTGGTTGGATGGACGACGATCTGCCGAGTTTTCCTAGTTCTCGGTTATTATACATATACGATAATGGTGGTGATCGGTTCGACGAGGTTTCGAGAGCAAAGCAAAGGTTCTCTGTTGGTATTACGCTGTGTCTGTTGTTACGCGGCAAAAGTGTTATTCTCGAGATCACGGTATTTACATATGTTTGCGTACGGGTTGCGTATCGTTCCTTTTATCTGTTTGATCGTGAAAGCAGATACTTCATTGTTTCGTGCTCGCGCTCGTTCCTTGTAACGTTAATACAAGAAGTTTATGAGCCGTATCAGTGTCGCGCTTAATGTGTTACCGAGGAATGTAAAAGTGAATACACTGCCGCGTTCGTGTTCGTGTTCGCTGCTTCGTTCCAACGTTGCTCGCTCGGAATGGGTGGCTTCGAGTTAATTTGCGCGATTGTGTGCGCTTCGCTCTTTCTCGGAAAGATGTTTTTCTTTTTCTTTTTCTTCTCCTTTTTTTTTACTTTCGTCGAGGTTAACCTCGTTCGTGATTTTTCCTTTTTTCTTTTTTATCAAATTTGTACGCGATACAACTTTCAGAGTAGGTATAATTGAAGGCGCGTGTCAATATCGCTAATAGAAATTTTAGAAATGCGTACGAATTGATTGAAAAAACACCGTTGGTTGTGTAATTTGCACAAGGAAGTTTTTCACCTCCTCTAGAAATATTTGGATTTAATAGGCTGGTTATATATCTCAAGGCGAGGAGATCGAACGTTAAACAAACTAGCCAACTCTGTAAAAGTAATTAACGCGTTTAACCGGTTCTTCGTTGGACCGCTCTCTCCTTTATATATAACGAAACGCGAGTTTTATCCTTGATTCCACGTGGAAACACGCTTCGGCGAGTTGTATGGATGCAAATCAATGGGTTGATCGCGATCCACGAAGGGGGTTAAAGTCTCGTCGTCATTTTTTTTTTTTCTTTCCTTTTTTTTCCGTCCCGACTGGAAGGAAGCGTTTAGAATGATTCTCTGTCTCTGAATGGTTGCTGACTTCACTGTTGAGATGTCGAGCGTGTAACGATCCCTGTAATGATCGGCCGACTCGATGATGCATTTAGTCCCCCGGAAATCGATCTCGACTCGCGCAAGATTGAAACTGGATTTTTCTCTCGAATACTCTCGCCCTCTTCTCTCTTTTATCGTTTGTCTGAGTTTTTACACGAGCGAATAAATAAAATTGGAAAAAACAAAAGAAGGAGAGAGAGAGAAAGAATCGATTGACGCGAGCCTTCAATCCTTTTGACTGTGACACGAGCGTTATTATAGTCTATTTTGTGTCTCTTTACTATTGAAACGTCTGCAGATAGGTATTCAGGCTGAATAGAGAGATATTCAAAAAAAAGAAAAAAAGAAAAAAATATATACATAGGATATAAAATTGATTCGCGAAGATTAATCTCTTCTATCGGTAATCGAACTGCTTATCATCGTTTCTTCAAAACGCACCGTCGAATTGAATTTTCCAAGACGTTGACGTTGGAGAAAAATCATGGGAATGCGCTCGTGAAGGAGATTGCAGTTTTACACGCGATTTTCGCAATAGAACGAGTTACTCGAACCAGGATCTAAACCAGGGTTCCAGGGTTGAAATTCAAACGGAATCGTAGCTTTTTGGAAGCGTATTCCTCGTGATTTCCCGGCGCACACGTCACAGGAATATGGCGTCGATCGAACGGCAATACGAAACGGCTTATCTCCTGGAGCCGCTCTTTTTATTACCCTCTTGGGCTCACTTTCGCGAAGAGAGATCCCCGACAGACAGGCCGTGGATGGAGTCTACTTCCAACCACCCCCTCCTTCCTTTTTCCTCCCTCCACCCCCTCCCCAACGCTGTTATTTCACCGCCTTGGGAGAGTTGGCTCGGTTCGCAAGATGCAAAAATCTTCTCCCGTCAAGTTACTTGATCCGGATTAACGCGGAAAGCCGGGTAACAGCATCAAACGTTTTTACACGAGACGAGACTTCGGTTATTTGGTCGTGACGCGTCGTCGACGGGAACGAGCGACGAAGTCTTTTGCTTAGTGGCGCGGAATGCCGTCTATCCCGATGGAAACCTTCCGCGAATTTTTCCCTCCTCCCCCTCTTCTTCTCTGTGACATTGTGTCCCGCCTTGTATCGCGTGGATTAATAATCTTTCTTCGACTCTGGGATGCTTTTCTTTCGCGATACGGTATTTCCGTTCTCGTGAAAAGGTGAAAAGATTGGAGGAGAAAGCGGAATGGGTTCGACGAAGCTCGTTATCTCGATTTACGTCTTTTATTTGGGAACGATCGATGAATAATCTCTTATCGATCTGTTAACACTTATCGTTACACTCTTCCGATTTCGTCGAAGTTTAACATTGTTCGACGTAAATAGAATCGCAACGTGTTCAGATTCGAGAAATATATATACGTATACTAAGATATATGTTACATCTCTGTCATTAAAATACAATCAGAAAGTAGAGGAAACCGTGCCGTTGAAGTCGCTTTTTGAATTATCCCGATATCTCAAACGGTTGTCGAGATATAACTATTTAAAGTTGGTTAAAATAGTCTAGGGATGATGAATGGGCCCGCGAGTCATTGACCTACATTTTTTCCTGGAAATGCGTACTACGTTTTTCCAAGAATCCCGTCTGTCACTTGTCTGGAGTTTGGGGTAGATCAGTGAGACGAGGTGCGAGCGAGAGATCCGAGTAAGGAACAAGGACGGAGATAGTAAACGATTAAAAAATTACCCTTTTCTTTACACGACGATATCTCCGGAACCGGAAGTCGTATCGGGATAAATCAGAAAGCGTTTTAAAGAGAAAGGTTCCGCGTTTCCAATGATCGTTCACTCGTTGACCGGAAGTCATTATCTTCGGAGTTATAACGGTTCAAAGTTTTTTTAATTTTAATACAGTTTAATCAAGCTTAAGATAAACGATCAATAATTAGCTTTTCTTTACACGATGATATTTCGGGAACTGAAGGTTGTATTTGGATAAATAAAAAAACGTTTTAAAGAGGAAGATTCCGCGTTTCCAATGACCGTTCACTCGTTGACCGGAAGTCATTATCTTCGGAGTTATAACGGTTCAAAGTTTTTTTAATTTTAATCAAGCTTAAGTTAAATGACCAAAAATTAGCTTTTCTTTATACGATGATATTTCGGGAACTGAAAGTCGTATTTGGATAAATAAAAAAACGTTTTAAAGAGGAAGATTCCGCGTTTCCAATGATCGTTCACTCGTTGACTGGAAGTCATTATCTTCGGAGTTATAACGGTTCAAAGTTTCCTTAATTTCAATATATCTTTAATCGAATTTTAAGCTAAATTACCTGACAATTGCTCGTGTTCGGATATTTTAATCTATTTTTAATTATTAATAAGTAAAAAAAAACAATGTCAAAAACCAACATATCGTTTATCTCTTTGTTTTAAATATTTCAAATCAATTGTATAATTTGAAGGTGTAATGGATAATATTAAAGTGCTTAAAAATTTTCGTACCGCGAAAATCACTCATAAAGAATCATTGCAACAGGAAAATAAACCAAGATGAAGGAAAAAGTAGGAGCTGACGTGGATGAAACGTGGAGAAGCGTATATTAACGAGATGAGAAAGTGGATTACTGTAGTTAGGAAAAACGACGAAAATTCGTTGGTGAGTCGGAGTTGCCAAGATAAAATGGGATTGCTAGAATGAAGTTAAAATAAGATGATTTCTCTACTATTTCTTTATATATATATATATATATATATATATATATTTTATAGAAACTAAAAATATGCGTACATTATACATTTTATACAATTTATCGAAAAGATGAATCTATAGAAAATAATTGGCTTGACTGTTATTCAGACGGAACATAAAACATGTAGATAAGGAAAAATATGTGTATGGAGAAATATCCATAGCGATATCGAATCGTGAGGGATGGAGAAAGAAATAGGAAGTGGGAGAAGAAAGAAACTGAAAACTAGAACGTGAGAGTTAAAACATATGTATGCATGTTCCACTGGGCGACACTATTTTCCATGAAACTTCCAAGAATCGTATATTTTACAAAGATTTTGTGCTATTTTATCTCAAACTTCCATTTCTTTTTCAAACATATTCGTAACTTGGATACAAATATAGATACTTTTAAAGTTTATCGAATATCAGTACTTTGTTACGTTCCTTAAAGCGTATTCTATCATAAATCGAGAATAATTTTAATATCTAATTATTCGTGTAATAAATAACGATTTTCCTTAATTTTGATAGCTTAAAATGTATATTAGCTCTTCAAACTGGCTATGCAAATGCAAGCTAATTTGCGTTTCATCGAAGATTACGAACATTACAAAATTTTCCCGATGGAAACTTAATATTTGCATACAGTTTACGATCCATACAGTTTACGTTACGAAAATCAATGAGCTAAAATTTCTATGAAATTCTTATAAAACGCGTCGATATAAAAAAATTCATATATTTAAAATATGAATTCATACATATTAAATTAAAAAATATATATCCATTTGTTTCCAAATTAATTTTCTATCTAACTAAACTGTCCACATTGAATAACCGAAAATAATTGATCACCGTCACCGCTAATTAAAATGTAAATTTACCGAACGACGTTTATTTACACGTATAAAACCGCGATAAAACCTCGGTTCGAAAGGGAAAAGAGAGAGAGAGAGAAAAAAAGAAAAGATACGAACAAGACTCGCCACGAAATCATGCAGAGTGTGTCTCGTGTATCGTAAAACACGGGTAATAGCCCGAGCGTGGCGATTAAAGCGGCGAATAAAACGCGTTAAGAGGAATTAGAGCCGATGTATTACACGATTGTGGATCGTGGTTGTGGACGAAGCGAAGAAGAGGTACGAAACGAAGTGGCCGGAAAAAGGAAAAGTGAATGGGGGCCCCGGGCACGAGATAAGACCTCTCGGCCGATCCATCCCCTTTCTCTGTCTTCGCTACGATAAAGAATAGGTCGGCAATATTGCTCCTCTCATCATTCGAATTCATATATTCCCGTCCCCTCCGTATTAGAGTCCTAAATTCTCGAGAGGATACTTTGCTTCCGAGGCCTCTCCACACAGGAGTATATTATACCCGGACTCCTGGAAACTCTTTAATTAGTAAAAAGAGGATGAAAAGGGGAAAGGGAGGGGGATATATGGAAAAAGAAATAAGAGGAAGGGGAGGGGAACCGGGGATTATTAGCGTGTAGCATGGAAGGTTTGTCGGTGAAAATCTGAATTAGGTCCAATTATCCCCGATTTTGCTCGATGGTTGGATAAAGGATAATCGTTAGGATTGGTTAAATAGCCGCGGATGTTCGCCAAATCGATTCCATTTCCCCGTGGAAAAAATTTGCATCGCTTCATTTCTACATCGTGGAGAGTGTAATAATTAACTTGTTTTTATTGGAGATATCAGATAAGATGACGATTCGATGATTTATGACTCTGAATAAAAATAATATTTATTTTGATATAATCGAAAATTTGCCATTCAAATAACTCAAGATGGAATAATATTATTTTAATATTGGAACAATTAATCGGAACGTTTTATTTTTAAAAACTTTTAAAAATTATTCTTCAAACGCTCTACGATTAATAGATCTCTAATAGAAAACACATGTTCGTATGACGTAATTTTATTCGCGTAAACGCATTTTTTCCTTCTAATCTTTTGTTTTCGAGATGATAAATAGTAAAAAAAAAAAAAAAAGAAAAAAGGAAAATCAGTATTGTAAATAACGAAAAAGTTTTCTCGTTCGAAAAAATTGAAAAACCATTTCGGATAATCTTTGGTATCGCAATTTCCTCGAGGATAAGAGCACGCCGAGAACACTCGCGTTTTCAGAGAAAGGTTGGAGGTTCCAGGTTGTCCGACCTCGTTGGCTCAACCTGTTCATTGCGAGCAAGCTCGAGCACCACCGGATATTTACAGTCTGCAGTCTACTCGCTGTTCCTACTTTAATATCCTGTCATTGCCCCTGACAAACGTGAAAGGAGGAACAGGAGATGAGCGGAGGACGGGGAAATTGTGGAAAAGGTGGAATAGTGAGAAAAAGGGTAGGTTGTTTAGACAGCTCCTAAAATCGCTCCTCCAACCTTTTTTATCGAAATATTATTATTCCTGAACGATTGATCAACGCTTGTCTCGCCGTATTTCTTCTTTTTTTCTTTCTTTCTCTTCTTCATTATGAACGTTAAAACGCGTTTCGAGCGCGTGAAACGGTGTTATTTTACGCCGATGTCGAAATAGAAAGCAACGCCGATATTTTCAAGCATCGTTGAAATAATAATGGTATTCGAGGCACAAGAGCACATAAATGTAACTTTCAAGTTTCATTCACTCGCCGGTAGTTTGAGCTATGAATTTCTTAGGGCAATATTTTCGCCATGTTTTTTTCCTAACGCGTTTGATCTTTCAAACGTTGTCGAATAATGCACTTTAATGCCGACAACCGTTGACAAATTTACGTCATCTTGTTCGCTGAGGGAGATTGAAACGGAATTTGGATCGTTCGCTCAACACGCGATTATTTTTTTACTCGTACGATTTCGCGAGAAGTATAAACGATGGTTGAAGGAAATAATGGTTGGCCAACAGGTGTTTCGATCACCGGATAACTTGGCTGATAAAATCGATAACTTTCGAACATCGACACATTTTTCTTCCGTTTCGAAATCTATCTTGACACTTGAAAGAAATTACGCAATCGGTTTCTCGAAATTGCTACCAATGTCGCAAACAAATATACAGGTATTGCGCAATTCCCATTCGTCCAGCGCACCTTTATTACCCTCCCCGCAAACCGTTTCAATCGTTTCCTTAAAATATTCTCCTCGATAAATAACTTGGGATTCGAGAGTGGCACGGTTTATTAGCGAACGATACGGGGGATTCTAAATGGGCATTCTAAAAATCCCATACGGCATAACGTATCGGGGAAAATTTACGTAATCCTCTCGAGGCAGAGCAAGAAGAATTCGACTCGCGCCTATTCGTGTATAAGCCGTAAATGTTAGTTACAAAGTTGGTGGCACGCTCGAGGTGCGCGTCAAACTAGATAAAGATCCTACACGCTCCTTATGAATACCTCCCACGCGTTCAAACACCCGTGGACGTTCCCTATCCACGAGATTATCCGATGATGCCCCGGTGAAACAAGTCGCTCTTTATTCCCGCTCGTATCTAAATCTACGTGTATGTGTATATACTGAGCATCGATGAAAAGAAGGAAGATTCAATGCAATTTACCTTTTAATCCCATTCCAGCGGTTTCTAATTTCAAAAATAATTCTTGTCCATACGTTATTCGCCGAATCCTTTACTTGCAAGCATATCGATCGCTATATCTAATCAAACTAATTTTGGAAAGAAAAAATAAATTCTTCTAAACAATGATATTCGGATAATTTTTTAATTTCCGTGAGTAAAGAACCAAGACGATTATCCTTTATTATTATTCTATTAGCATCCGAACTGATCCGTTTGGATAATAAATATAATCTAAATATTCGAATGTTCTCTACGTAAAATGGTACAATTCCCATTCGCAAATTGGTATACGCGAATCCGCGATCCACTAGCGCAAAGCAGAAAGAAAATAGGAAGGAAATGGACTCGATACACACGGTGATACACGCGTGTAGATTCGCGCAAAGACGAGTTTGTGTGTACGGAGAGGCATCAGGAGCTTCTAGAGGAAGGGCGAAGGTCTTGCTCTCAGAATAGAGATCGGGACGCGATGTCTGTGTCCGCTCTCTCTGTCCGATTCCCTCCCCCCCTCTCTCTCTTTCTCTCTCCTACTCCGCTGCTGGACACGAGCCCATCCTTTGAAAGTATCTTCCAAGTATCTTGAATATTACGCTGGAACTCGTTCGTCTTCGGAGTGGATCTTCCTCTCTTCGCATCTCTCTCGCTTCCGGGATTCTTATTTCTCTCGACGAGGGGTGGACTTCTGACGAGGGACTACTTGGCCGTATATATATATATATAGCGAGGAGACTAGTTTCGATGGAAGAGAGAGGAATATTTTTCCAAACCGTAATTCTCCCGATACGAAAACGATCGATAATCGGTGTTGCGATTGTGTTCTGGAAATACTATTTATTTATTTACTGGATTTACTGGATATTTGCGAAATTTATATATTATAAATTTATAGGTCAGGTTGATATGTAAAATTGAATAATTATTAAACGTTTATGCTTAATCGAGCGACCGGTTGATAAATATGCGAGGCAAGTTTTTATTCTTAGATTCTTTATTCCACTTGCGTGCACTTATCTTAAGTTTGATTATATTATATATATGTCGTTTATTCCATTTCGAAAAATCGAATGAAAATCTTTTCCTCCCCTATTAATCTAAATTTAACCAATAAAAATTACTCGAGCAATGCGAAAACGTGTTCTCCTTTTTTCCTTTCTATAGATATATGTTGGAATTGTAGCGATATTACGTAACTTTGCATACGTAATTATAGAAAATGTTTTACCCGGGATTTTACCCCCGTCCATGTCTATCGGAGAGTTGCAAGAGCCGGTAGCTTTGAGAAAAATCGCGGAACGTTCGCCCTTTCGAAAAATCATCCCTCGAAGTGGGGATGCCTGCAGCCTAGCGAACGGAATTCTACCCCTTTCTAAAGAGAGGCAGGCATACTTTTGTAAAAAAAAAAAAAAAAGAAACGATAATCTCGTGATCATCTTTTACTCACGCTAATTTTTTACCACTTTTGAAGTTAGTCAAACACGATAAGATAAAGTTGAATATTTAATATATTCATAAGAAGTAAACGTTGAAAGCGATAATCGTAAAATTATGCATTTATAGAGCTGCGTTTATATAGCTCGGATAAATCGTTCGAAATTATACGTATAAACCTCTCGCGATGCTTTCCAACGGGAAGAATTTACAAAAATGTATAATAACAATAATTTTTCACGCGGAAATTTCTTTTTTTTTTTTTATTTTACTTTTCATACATTCGTTATCTATCCTAAACTAAAAACTACGTCGCTATGCTAACTCTTTAATCTCGAAATCGCGCGATACTTCGGCAAGAGACGTGCATTCCACGTTTTCCTCCCCAAAAAATTCCCCGAAAACGCGCGATTACCATTTTTTTTTATTTCCACGCAAATCACGCGCACCGAACAAAATTTTCGGATTCGTTTAATTTCGAAAAAAAAAAAAAAAAAAGAAGAAACGTCGATAAAATCAATCATTTTTAACGAAACATCGTTAAAAAATTGCCGCTGGCAGATCTTTTGCCGCCAGATTTCCGTATTTCCACGGCCGTCCACTTTCATTTCCGAGCTAATGTAAATTATAAATCCGCGTGTCTCATCGTGGGTGGCTACGTTAAACGCGGTACGAAGTACGAGCGTTCCTCGCATTTTTATTCTGCTGCCGCTGCTCAAGGCCAACTTGTATTTTTCCTACGAGCATGCACTCTCGAAGGTAGAGAGCGATTTCATCGAAGAAAAAAAGAAGGAGGAGGGGAGGGGAGGCGCGGAGGGGCGAGAAAGACGTGGAGAAGAAGAAGAAGGTTGTGAAGGAGCGCGAGAGGAAGGAAGGATTAAATTTTGCTTCCCCTTTCTCTCTCCCTCCCCGGTTGACGCGAATTATTCGGTAAAAATGCATTTACGAGCGTGAGGGGCCCGGCCATTAATTCTCTATTTCGTCGGGGATTCTGTGTCATCCAGCGCCACGTGTGCCTCGCCGCGTAATTTTCAGGACGTGCGTAACGGGCGTGCAAGCAAACAAGGATACGTTTAAGATAATGTTTAATACGTAGCTCAACACTCTCCATTAAAATGAGGAAAGCCCCGGCCGGCCGTTATTACCGAGGGAGGCATTATATCAGATTTTTAATTCCTCCAGTATATCTTCGCCGAGGAAACTTTATTATAATTACCGCGAATTATTCTCACGACTTCGCCTTCGGCTTTTACTTTTTTTCTTTTTTTTTCTTTTTCTTTTTTTTTTCTTCCTTTCTTCCTTCCTTTCTTTCTTTCTTTCTTTCAATCGCAGGTCTTGTTTTTCGCCATTCCTTGACGCGAATTTCCTCTTAGCATTTCGATACACGTAATCGCCGAGATCGGAACATGGAGCTTTAATAACGTTGGCATCTGGACGAGAATTGATTTAAATTGTCCGGTGGAAAGGCATCCGTGCGAGATTATCGTTATTTCTTTCTTTCTTTTTTTTTTTATTATCATTGGTTCGTTTTGCTCGTTATTTTATATACATATATATGTATATGTAGGAGAGAGACGTGATAGAATTAAAATTACGTTAGATCGTGTGAAATTTGTACGATCGGATTTTTTTGATATCACATGGCTCGTTGTTATTTCTTCGTTGTTTTAACGGTGCTCTGAAAATTTTGTATAAATAAATTTTGTATCTTGGATAATTGACTTTTTTGTAATTTTCAATGAACATATAATCGAAATATAATATAATCGTATCTGTATAGATCATCGTTATTAATTTTTACAATTTTTTTTCTTTATATTTTAGAGAATAAAGCAAGAGAAAATTTTCATCTTTATAAAAATCGAATATTCTTTTTAAAAATTGCACATTTTTACACCCGTATAAGCCACGTAATAAAAGCTTTTGCAGTTTGAAACCAGTACATCTATCCTTTCCAAAAAAAAAGAAAGAAAGAAACAAAGAAACAAAGAGATAACAAAAAAAAGACAAAAACGTTAACCTTTCGCATTCATGGACGAGATATCTCATGACACAAAGTTGTTCATGCGGCCCTGTATAAGCGAGATACGGCCGTATGTAGGTATTTTTATTATGCCACGAGATATTTCGTCGAAAAAAAAGAAGCCAGACAAAAATCATCCCGCGAAATATCTCGTCCACCCGGATGCAAACAACTTGGCGGCTCTAATCGCCGAAATAAATTTTATCCGTCTTTTTAACGCAAAATGGCATTACGGAGCTACGTGTACCGAAGATTAAACACGCGATATATCTCGTTCAAAGCGCCTCATGAACGGAGACCTGGTTGCCAGATACCTCGTCCTCGGATGGATGCTAAGGGGTTAATCAGTTTTGCTCGCGCGTTCCCTTATGAATTTCTATTACCCTCGCAACGTCACCGGTAAAACACTGTTTGTCAAGATGGAAAACGTTAGAAGAATATTCCATTTGGAAACAGATAATCTTAGAAATTTCCTCGTGCATAAGAGGCAAACGATATATTCGAGTTTGAATCAAACACCTTTCCTTTTTTTTGATATAACGATATAACTTTAGAAATAAATCTAGAATTCTTAGATTCGTTAATATCACGAATTCTGTCCATCGAGATGGAAAACGATAAATCGAGAAAAGAAAAGAGCAATCTTATTTAAAATGTTCTTTTTTTCTTCGCTCCAAATTGAAATTAATCCAGAATTTTTAGAATCTCAGGCCTGGTGTTTTATAGCAGCGCGTTTGTCCGTATGCATTTTCGTGGAAGGAAATAATGGAAGATCAAATATCGGCCTCTTATCCCGGGGAAAAGAGAAAGGGGTGGCGAATTCTCGGCAACGTCTGTCGCGTAACAAAAGGAGACGGAAGAAGGTACAAGAAGAAGGAAGGGGTATTTACACATGAATACAGGCTGAGCTTATCACTACGTGAATAGAGGGATATATATTGGTTCGACAAAGACTCGATGAAAAGCACGGTGCATATACGGTATCGAACTCATATGCCTACGACGACGAAACGTCTGCTCCGGCTCGCGATATTAGAATCCCCGGCATATTTTTCCAACCCCTCTTATAAACGCTCTATTTTATGAACGAGCCAACAAATTATTCGCAAGGTAATAAAATCGCTTGGAGGAAGCGTCGAATGGAATTTCTTTCGCGTATAAGTTATTTTTGAAGAGACACCGTGTGAAACATCTTCCCTTTCTCTCTCTTCAACTTATATCTAACTTATGAAAGAAATTTCTCGATTCTCCATTTATTCTTCTTCGATCAAAATTTCTATCGAATTATTTTCTTAATGTTCGAGTTTAAAAAAAAAAATGTTTCCAAGAAAATTCAGAAATCCCCAAAATAATATTTAACGATATTTATGCAACAGAAACTTTTCTCCCTCGATTCCATTTCCTTTTATCCTTGTTGTTACAGGACAAACTCTGACTCCTCTTCCTCCCTCCCTACTCTCCTTCCTTCCTTCCTTCCTTCCTTCCTTCCTCTCCTTTCGATTTAACACTAATCCTCCGCTGCGAAATTACGTCTCGATTCATTTGCCGTGACCATCGTTCAAACAATCGTAAAAGCCCGTACACAGAGAGAATCGCGATAAATAAGAATGATTCTTCTCGTGGAGGATGGGTCCACGTAATCTGGGCTGACCTGTAGACCGTGGGCTAGGCACACAGTACTTAAGGGCACCGCTCATTGACCATCCGGAAAGACGTCCACGAGAGGCTGACTGACTCCATTGTTTGAAAAACTTTTATGCCTATTGTGTGTGTGTGTGTGTGTGCTTATACACTCCCGGTCCAAGGAATTATTTCGTATTCTTCTTCCTCTCGGAGACACTCGATCCTCAATACGAGGGAGACCCCCATCCCCGCCCCTTTTATCTATCGCGGCCGAAGAAGGAACGTAGTCGTAGTAGTAGTGGTAGTAGTAGTTCCGTCGAGAATGTTCTCGCGTGAAAAGAGAAACGGAGAGGGTGAAGATTCTATTCACGAGTTTTAATATCGCTGCATATTGCGAAAGTTGCAGTCGTTTAAGGATATAATAAAAGGGAAGGGGGATCGATCGATCGACCGACGATTTTCTCGATTGACGAGAAGTTGGGAGGGGAGAAGGGTAGAAATTTACGCGCATTCGTTATTATTCGTCGGTGCGTCTTAACGGCGCGATCTCTTCTCCTCCTCGTCCCAATAATCTTGCATAATCGCCGTGGCGATTCTTTGCAGGGAAGGAAACTTTCCTTGTGGCTTACACGGGTTATTGCGCGGGAGGAATTTGATCCGTGCTCGATCGAGACGGAGTTCGTGGTGTTGGTGAATTAATTGATATAATATTCGATCATTTGTTCGTAGAAGTTTCATACGCGCGATTCGAGCGTGTATGAGTTTGGAAGTATAACGGTTGAAAAATATTTTATGAGAAAATACTTGTGACAAAGTAGTTTTGGTTTTCAACTGAAAATAATATTTAAGAGATCGTTTATTTAAGATGACCCACGAAACGCATCGATTTTCTCCTCGCCAGAATTTCTTACGAATGTAAGACGCCACAAGCGGTGTGTGCGAGCAATTACGGCAAATTCATCGTTTATCGTGGCGCAAGTCTGCCAATAATTTTCTTATTCACCGCGCCATAATTAAACCAGTTCCTCCGGTTGGGCACCACCAACTGAACGAGCATTAAGCTCTTACCAAGCTGGACCAAGTCTGCTTTCGCTGTGTCTTGATGTAATGTCGAAAATTGTACGTGTCGATAATGACTGGAAATTAGAAAAATTTATAGTATCGTGCAAAAAATATCATAAATAATATAAAAGCAGAAGCGCAAAAGAAATTATTATACGGTGAAACGATATATTTTTATTGCATAAATATCATTTACTCGGATCGTCGAATAAACAGATATATTTTTTTTTAATTCATTTTACAAATATTATGCGTGTGAAATGTAATGATAATAAGTTTCATTGGAGGGACCATTCATCCTCGAGTAGCCGCCATTTGTATTCATTTTCCGTCAACGTGGTTGGTGTCGTTGCTTCGCGAGTAAAGTAATTCGGCTTTTCGCTGAGCATTTTGATTTATCGTTATGATAAAAGCGACATTAGAGGAACAGTGCTACGCGACCAAGCGTGCTTGAATCCCTGGAGTGCGCCCCATCGTCTGTTCTTTAACGTTCTTGAAAGAGGACCTATATTTGCTGTTACTCTTACGAAAAATAATTAACCGCAACTATTGGGATACTGTTTATCTCTTGATGAATTCCCTTACATTACAGTTTCAAACGTATAAGAAAAATACCTGTTTGGAGATACAACTAAAATGATTAAAAGCTCTCGTTTTTCCGGGAAAAAAAGAATTAGAAAGTTAATAGAGAAGAAACGTATACACCGTGTCGTGAAAAATTTATAACTAGCTGAAAACGAAGCCAGAAATGTTTCTCGCGAAATAAAGAGCCCCTTTTCAACGTTTTCATTTCGGCTACGCATTATTTATAATCTCTCTCGAAAAATCAGATGTGTAACGTTAACGTTACCTATCCTGTTTTTTCACGATATTATACACTTGGATTTTTCGATCTAGATTCAATTTTCTCGTTTCTAGAAGAAAAAAAAAAGGAAATAAATTGTAAAATCCAACGGGATTAAAAACAACAAAATCGGGAAAATTAGCAAATTATCGAGACGGAACAACGATCGATTACGTCGACGCTCCTCGACGAAGGAAAAAAAGAAAAAGAAGAAAATATCCTCGAAACGAAACATTTTTATCGCCCGTATCGATTAACCTCGCGTGCACTCGGACCGGTCGAGATTAACGCGTTGTTGGCGGCGAGTCGGAAAAGAAAAATTATTCCCTCCTCCCTCGATCCTCTCCTTTGGAACCGTGGGCCCGAGACTCTGAAATTTACACGAACGCCGGCCTCTTCGGAACACCTCTCCCTCCTCCTCGTGTGTCCGCGCACGATTCAATTTATTTTAGATACGGCCTCTGCACCCTCGCACTTTTATTAGTATTTACGAAGCGATTCAGGCAGGTATACACGATCCGCCAGGTGGGAGGGGGGAGGAGGTTGGGAAACGGAACGGGGCCGGCTTGTTTGGCGTGTGTTCAGCGCCCTTGAAACATCAACCGCGCTCGATACGTTTACCTCGGGATTAATACGTATCTCCTAGACGTGTGCCACTTCTCCTCGGGGATATAAATTTACGCGAGAGCGTGCACGATAATTTCGCTCGGAACCGTCTATTAATAGCGACCTGGATACGATGTCGATCAGGAGATTTTGAAATTTATGGAAAATATTTTTATTCGTTAATTACGACTTCGTTGTGGAACCAAGTGAATAAGTGGTAGTGGTAGTTTTCGAGGGGTGCGTGTATATACGTTAGTGAAACTCGATACGAAACGTAATGAAAAAGATTTATATACCCTGGCATTTGTACTTGCACTGACCCCGTTCCGAAAGTTACGTCGTTTTACCACTGCTTCCGCGTTTGTCTGCTTTAATAAAAAGTTTCATTATGAAGTTCTAACGCGCTCAGAGAGAGAGAGAGAGAGAAAAAGAGAATACAAAATTTCGTTTTACAAAATGATAATAATAAAATTTGATTGTATATCAATATCTTCTCGTTTCGCATTGAAAAATATCCTCGAATTGTCCCTCTTCGAGAGACTATTTATCCTCAAAGAATCACAAAAAAAAGAAATCCAAAACAATATTCTCACCTCAAAAACATCCACGTCGGAACTTTGGCCCGAAGAATCGAAACTTGAGCGTAAGAAGAAACAGCTCGATCGAAGTGTCAAACTTGGTGGTGGGGGGCGATCTCCTGCGACTCTCCTCTTCCTTCGTCGTTTGCACGCGCGTGTTCGAAGAGAAACGCGTCACTGCACATTCTGACTACACAGTACGCGCGATCACGAGACGTGGCCGAGGACGAGGTTGGACGCGGTGGGTCGTAGTAGATTTCGCACCCCCCGCTGCGAGGAAAGGGGATGATGGACGCGCGTGAACGCGACGCAGCTTCGACAGGGGACCAATGCCAGGAGAACGTTTGGCGGAGGGAAGATGAAAGACGGTGGTCGAAGGAGAAAAACCGGAAACCGGGACCGGAGCCGTCATGGATTTTCTTTATGGCGGACGTGGCGGGGGAGGAGGTCTCGCGCGGTGGAAAGAAGATCGAGAAGGTGGGGAAAGTCGTGTATCGGGGTGGGTGCCAAGATCGTCGTTTTACATCCCATGAAGTGGTTGTATCGCTTCGAGTACATACATATTTTTTTTCTTTCTTTTTTTTTTGCGTCAATGCGTTTTTAAGAGTCGGTTCGCTACGAAATTGGCCGTCGCTCAAAGAATATCAATAAGTTGGAGGTTTTATTGCCGTATTTAAAGCTTGGTCTTTCTTGGGAGATGATGTAACGGAGCGAAATATTTATATGTTTTGGGTCGTTCAGGATGCAAGTTATTTTAAATATTTGTTGGATCCTTGTTCGATGATAATTCGATCGAGTGTTTGTGTTACGGTATACGTATTATAAAGCCAAACTCCATGCTTTTTGGAAGAAAAATTATTCATTGTAAGTATGAATCGAAAAGCACTCCTCTTTCGAGATATATTTCATTTATTCGATTATTCTTTTTAGACACTGTGAGTTCGCTACGTATAAATTTTTTCCTTTCTTTTCCGTTTAGAAACGTATATAATTAACGTATATATTGTAACATTCAATATATATATATATTATAGTATATTTATTTGTAAAATTCATACGATATTAATGAAAAAACAAAGGAAACAAAGAACGAGCAATACGAATCTCGTTAAGGTCGAAGCGAGAATCGCAACAGCGGAATAATAATTTTTAATACGGAAAAAGTAAATTGAAAAAGTTACAAACAACGACACAGCGCAAAGGTAACGGTGAAAAAAGTATGGAGATAAAAGTTCTCAACGAAACCTTACCGGGCTCTGTTGGAAAAGTCTGTTATATCCTTTTGTGAAATATTAGGTCACATTCACCCTGAACACCTGACATCTGTGCGCTCTCGCTCGTTGAGATTTTAGGGATGCGTGCCAAGTGTTCTCTTTGTCCCGAAAAACCAGTAGAAGTTACGAGTAGGAGTTAAAAGGAGCGAGAAAGGGGGGAATTAAGGAGGAGGAAGAGAGGAATGAAAGGGTGCGTCGGTGGTAATCGTACCTTTCTTTGTTTCCGTAGTTAAAAGCTATTACATCGCGATCGAATGCACTTAGAGCGTCGGTTTCTAGTATTTCCTGTTCTGCTTAGACCCCTATCCTCCTCGGATACGCGCGGAAATTACGAACGAGTATAAGGTAAATCGATCCGTTTCACCGTTTCCAGTCAATAATTCTTATACTGCGTTAAGATATATTTAATTTATCTTCTGTTTCGTCCATTTTATTTCTTTATCTGTTATTTTATGTTTAGATCCCGATTTTATTTACATCCGCTGTTCTCAGAATCAAATTAAATATCAAAGGACTGGATATAGACGAGCAAACGTTTGAAATTAGGTATAAAAATTATCGGGCATTAACTTTGTCAAAAGCACGGTAGCCCGATTTAATAGGTTCTAGCGCTAAGGCATAAATTCGCTCTAATTTATCATTAATTTCTTTCAACGTTTAATCTTCCGCCCTTTGTTTCTGTTCGAGATGGAAGATTTAGAGATTCGATACAAAAAAATAGAGAGAGGGATGCAAACGACAGGGTGGGAAGGGGTGGTTGGAGGAGGTTGAAGCGGTTGAAAAGAAAGATCTGGAAGGAAAGGGTGAAAGGAGGGAAAAACGTAGGGAAAGATAGGTCGTAGATTCCGGTACTTTTTGCCTTTTTCCGCGGTTAAAAGGTACTATATCGTGGTCGAAAACGCCCACCTAAAGCACTTGCTAAGAGCCTTTCCTAACCCATTGGTGTGTACACGGCGCTGGAATGGCATGTTACACCCCGGTCGGGTTTAAAAGGTTCCAGGCATTATTGTTCGATACATACATCACGATCGAACAATGATATCGGTTTACCTCTATTGTTTTTATATAATAAAATATCGCACGTCCAGTGCAATATCGGATGTGTAGAAAGTGTACGGAATCGGACGGATAAGAATTTTTCTTCCTTAAACTTCGATATATATATATATATTTATATCTTAAAACTTTGTCGTCTCGTTTAAAATAATTAATTAATTAAAGTAAAATTTGTAAACGATTAATCGTTCGATTTATTTTTATTATTTGCATTTTATTGATCTAATCAAATTTTTAATATCAATTTTAGATAATTTTAATTCGAAGATTTTATTGAATTTGTAGGAGAAAAGCAATTCATCTCATCTGGTTAGCTTCGATTTTTAAATTAAAAAAAAATATACATCATTTAACGAGACATTTAATCACTGGAATGTATAGATTCCGAACGAATTTATACATTTATGACGACGATCTGAAACGAACAAAACGATCCATAAAATTTTCACTTACGATCACAGATCCGAACAATTTCACCGGTCTCCCTCTCTCTCTTTCTCTCTCTCCCTCCCTCTATTTCTATTATTGGACAAACGAGTCGGATAAAACTTTTATTCTTCCACGTTTTCAGCCTTATCTAAAGGTCCCGTAGTCTTCGCAAAGTACAGTTACCGTGACTCGAATCGAGAAGCGATTCCACCTCGGTCGGTAGATCTGATATTCACCGAGTTGTGGAACAAATGGGGGAGGGGAGGGGAGGGGGGAGATTGGCTGACTGCGCCATTGGCAGCAGTCAAGTTTGCCCATTCGAATTTCAACGTCACCGGTCAATGATGCAGCGATCCAGTCCTCGTAAAATCGTCGATCCGTGAGATAGACACGTGAAGACGAACAACGCGCTTCCATCCAACTAATTTCCGTGAGAGAATTGGGGGAGAAAACGAGTATACCCGGCTTGATCGTTCGACCAAGTTCGAGATGTCAGCTCGTATCTTGCGCCGACGTTTCCGATTAACGATCACGCTGTGACGAAAATTATTTATCCTCCGCCTAATTTCGATTCTATTACGTTGCGAGACGTAAAGGAAAAAAAAAAGGAAAAGATAAAATAAAACGAAGCAAGATTTCAAGGATATGAATATCTTTATCTTTTGGAATTCGCGACGTGTGACGCATGCATTTATTTGTGCTCGATTTGTGATGGATTTATAACAATTAACATTTTAAGAAATTGTATCGAAAGATTGGTGATGCGCGTGATGGTATTTCCATTGGGTCATATTTGACTGCGTCGACGAAATATCAATGACTCAACCTTCCCTGAAATTGGTGATCCATAAAACTAGGTAGGGGAAAGTAACTATAATGCTCGGTCATTGATCGGAGCGATATTATCGGTCTTAATTTTAACGATGCGTTACTATTAAATCGATGTATTTGTAGATAAAAGATTCAAATTAAACGTACGAATAAATTAATATTACAGGTGCAAATATATTTATTTCTACGTTACGAATATTATATTTTTTCTTAAATAAAAAAATAAGGCAGATATAGAATATAATTTATCTAGTCGTTATCTAGTCATTGGACACGGTGAATGAAGATAAGAATTCATTGGTCAATATCTATGGTGACCTCATCGGTTCCCTCGTAAAATTCCAAACTGTTGGGTCGACGATCGATTTCAGGAGCTCGTTTCCGCCGGTAAAATGGGAGAATAACAGCTCTTTAATCTTCGTCTCGATGCATCGCGAAGATCTTTACAGACCAATCTTGACCCTCTTTCGCTTATTCGTCCAGAGATCGCGAGATATTACCATCCTGGCAACGAGAGATGGCAAAATATATAAATTTTCTGTAATCCTTAGAGAAGAAGATTAGAGAGGAAGATTATCTCGTATATCAAATGTAATTCGTGTGTGTTCTTTATTTATTAGTAAAGTCGATTAATCTATGTAATGGACAGTGAACGATTTTTCCATAAAGATAGGATAAAAGCGCGTACATTTTTTAAAAGTCACCACTCTCTGAAATGAAAGTCTGTAATATTTACATTTGATTTCATGGAAGATGAAAGATAATCTTTCAAAGAATCTCAAAAGTTGAAAATTCCGGAATTTTCTCGATAAGAGATAAGATATTGAAAATTCTATTTCTTTTTATTTCCTTTTTTTGTTTCATTATGAAAGATACATTACTTTTTTTTTTTTTTTTTGCTTTTGTTAAAAAATACATAACAGTCTGCTTTTTCTTTTTTGAATAAAATAATATTTTCCAAGAAGAGTTTCGATATTTTTTCTTCTTTTTGTAGAAACAAAAAAAACAAATCTGTTTTTCATCTAACTTGCAAATTATCCTCCCCCCAAACGTTTCTCGTTTCAATCAAATTTCAATTAAAGAACGAAAAAATTTATGAAATCGAAATCAATAGTTTTGTCGAACGATAGTTTTACAATTCTAATAAAAAAAAAATTTGAACATTAATCGGATTATGTACAACTTGAAATTTTTTTTTGTTTATTGGCATGTAACAAGCTTTATTTTATCCAACGTCACACGGCTCGCTGCACATCGATAATTGAACGATGCAGTTTCGTAAACACGCGCGTGTGTAATTAATATTCCCTTCGTATGTTTTGAATGTTCATCCGTATGTAAATCACGTTATTATAATAGAAATATTATCGATGTTTTACGTAGCATCGGGATGATTGATGTGGCGTGAACGATAGATTTCTTTTACACGGGTCCGGTAATTCGTATTCCCCTCGATCGAATATTTATGATTATCCACGATATTTTGAACAGTTGACAAGCCCGTGGAATAAAGTGCTACGCGTATTTATAACGGCCTAAGATGAGGCTAGATGTTGGATGAAATCGCGAAATGTTCCGTGAAAGAAGCTGCGTTTGCACGGTAAATCTTTTTTTTTTTCTTTCTCTTTTCCAGAGGAGGTTCATCGATCATTCGGTAGAATGTGTATCTGTACTCGGGATCGAGCAGAAGCGAACAGTCCTTGGATAGGTTTAATTAAGTTAAGCACGATATTCGTTTTCCAACGATAGATATAGACGTTGGAATCTTGGAAAATTTTATTTCCAGTTTCCAGTTTTTTTTTCTCTTTTTTTTTTTTTTTATTTCAAATTAAATCGAGAAATTATTAAAGCTTTGAATCCTGCGTGTATTCCATTAAACGGGATATATTCGTTAAAAATTGTTTTCGAGTATACTCGATTCATCGAGTGTTTAAACGAAAATTCCAATAAATAATTTTTAATTTGAACTCTCACACTGTATTATTTATTTCGTTTCGTCGAATCGGATCGTAAAACAAGTGGAGAATAATAATGATAACATTTGAAATCGATCATATCGATTTTTCGTCGATCAACTGTTGCTCGAATTTGCATCGTCGAAATAAAAAAGAGAGCGAGAAAGAGAGAGAGAGAGAAATAAGGTGAAAGAAAATGGCGAAGCTTTTTTGAAAAGAGAACGAAGCGATAGTTATTCTATGAAAAATCGAAGAAAGACGAAACGGGTCACGTTCCGCAGCGAGAGAGAGGCTTTCTTTCTTCCGGTTCGCAGTGGATGCTGAAGCTGCGCGTTTTAACGAGCACAGAAATGTTCCACTTTTACTCCCCTCCCTGGCCACCGGTTTCTTCCATCCCTCTTTGTTTTTCCCTTTCGCTCGTTTCCGTTTCTTCCATCGATTTGCGGAATTTCCCGGAATATTACACCGGGGTTTCGTTTCCCGAGTTTTTCTTCTCCCTAAAGAGAGATCCTTTTCATTTCTCTCCTTTTCCTACCACCTCCCTTATCCGCCTTCATTTTCCTACCCAAGATCCTCCAATTGCCCGATTAATCGATTAAATATAGACTAATGAATTCGAATTCATTCCTCGAGCGAATCCAAAGAAGAAGGAAACCGGATCCTTCCTTCCTTCTTAATATCATAATTTGTTAATTCGCGAAATTTCCTCGCCAACTTTTATATAATAATAAATGATTTTTGTAGTTTTTTTTTCCTAAACTCACGTTAGTCGGAAATTCGAAGATTTATTAGATTTCCACGAGATTATCGTTGGAACGTAATTCATGCCATAAAAGAAACAATCTTGATATCAGCACGACACGAGTTTTATTATGCCTCCTAAAATTTTCTTCCAGATAAAAATTCTTTTTACGCTCAACAGGGGAACAAGTTAACAACAAATATTTAAATCTGCACAAATGACAAAGTTGCGTCTGGATATTTAAGAAAGAATAATTAACATTCTTTCACATTTACTGCTCCGTGTATATATATATATATACACACACCTTCGATTAAAGATTTAAATTGGAACACCCGTGCACGCATCCATTGTCAAGTGAATTTCACAGACGCAACTCTAGACAGCTCGAAATCCCATCGAATTGTATTCCGATAATTGGCGAAGCAGAGATAGCTCGGGACTCGGCATGCTTCTTCAGCTACTAAATCATGCAAATACTAATAATGGCACGGACGAGGCGTCGGATAATTGAAATGTAAACATCTAGCTTGCTCTTGAGGAGGAGTTTGATGGTAGGCTCAGTCAGACTTCAGCCGTGCTCGAACCTTCCATGCAGAGCGAGGAAATAAAGGGAAGGGACAAGGGTGGGGCGAGGGCGAGGAAGCGAGAGAGTGAGCGAGTGAACAGTGAATCGAGGAACGGAGACTTGGCTGATATTGTGACGTAATATCTGAGTACCCTTTTGTGCACCAACTTCCCTCTAATAATATGCAAAACACACGATATTATATGTTATATACGCGTGCATGATTAAAAGCGACGATAGTTGGGATAGATGGGTAAAATTGAAATATATTTTCTTTTTTAAATTGTCGTTTGAATAGAAGTTGAACAGTGTTTAAAAAGGAATTTTAACACTGTGGAAATTTTGGATTTAAAAATTTGTTTTTATTGAGATACGGGATTGAAAATGGACCAAAGCGGTTTAAATATTAATCGATATTTTATCGCTTACTTTGTTTGATGCAAATTTTGTTTGGTTGCATACACTTATACTGAAAACGAGAAAACGTATTTAAAGTTTAAAATATGGGTGTATTTATACAATTTAATATTTATAAGTTTGTTAATTTTAATTAATGCAAACAGATTATGAGTTTATTTGCAATTTTTGCACATGTGAGAATATTTAAATCTTTGACTTGTCGATAATTTTTCGCTTAATTTCAACATTAATTAATGTATTAAAAGTAACGATGAAAATAATTTTGGATTTTCATTGTCGAGTTTAATTTTTGTAATTAATATATCGGAAAGAAAAAGCGAACGAGTATTAATTATAATTTTATCGTAGACGCCAAAATTATTATTTTAATACGATTATCTAAGTAGAAATCGAGCCATCAAGTTCTCGTTAACTTATCCGATACAACAACAACGTAAATAGAAACTCGATTTCCTTCTCCATTTCCAAGGAGACTTCGCAAATGGATATTCTTATTTTTCTTTTGCATATTTCGCGCGAATATTTCTTGCTTGCTAAAGCAAACTAGAGATTCTTTTTTAAATAAAAATAACAGCATCGCAGGAGCCGTTGGAATGGAATACTTAAAATGGAATACTTAAAATAATAGCATTAAAGAATATTAAAACAGATATGAAAAGGAATTTTAATTGTCACATAATGTACACCTAACATGTAACAAAATATTTAATTTCTTATACTTTTTTTTTCATATTCCTTCCTTTACATATTTTCATCCATTTTAATCATTTTAATTTTCTATCATATTTTTACTGAAGCAATACCGAATAATTTTCTTTGTGCATATATCATAAACTCGTTCTTTCTTCTACGTTATATTTCATACATACTGAAATCTTGCCTTCATAAAATTAAAAACAGTGTTATTACCGCCCGCAAAAACCCACTAATTAATTAAAATTCATAATTCACTTATCACCTTGTTCAAATATTTTCATCGCCAACATAAAAATATTTCTTTATTTCCATTATCCTGAAACATTCACGACGACTAACGTCGAGTAAATGATATTCGAAACTTGCCCTAAGTAACAATGTTTCATATTTCACTCGTTTGTGTGTCATTTCGTGTTCATCTTCGTTTTTCCATTTTCGGTCTTTGCGGTCTCCGCTCGTTAATGCTCCTCTCGTTATCGTTGAAACTTTATCTTCATTATCCATTTTGTCCCCGAATAACGTGTACCCACGCGAAACAAAAAATCACGCACGAATTAATCGACGCATCATGTCAATTGATCCAACATGCAACCAATTTTTCCTTCTTCTTTTTTTTTTTTTTTTCAATTAATGTATCGTCAATCGCGATCATTTTCTCTCATCATGCGTCGTTTTATTCGAGACATCGCTTTTTTCCCTCCACTTTTTCCTAAACCAGTTAAACTAAAAGGACCCAATCTAGATATAATTATTTTTCACATTTTTGCTTCCACTAAATTGTACACCTTAAATTCTCAATTTACAAATAATATTGGTTTAAAACTTATCTAATACCAGCTCGTTTGTAGTAATCAAGTGTTGTCGAAAAATTTCAAAATAAAATGGCAAAAGTGTCGAGACGACGTGACGTTTCGCCTCGCACAATCGAGCCTCGAACAATATCGAAAAGCACCGACAGGATTCCCCTTATGAAACCTCCGTACAATCCCACGGCATAAATAATTCGCTCGTCGGCGGCCGCGATACCGAAGCGAGAGACAAAATTTCAAGGGTCGCTTCATCGTTCATATTTGCACCGTTCGGGTTCCTTCCGAGGAAACAAAGGCGCGTCTAATTAACACGCTTGAGACAGAAACCGGGGCCTTTCTCGTTTCGCGTAGCTGCTCTGAATGCGGAGATCCGCAAAAGGGCGCGGATAGTCGAACAAGTTGGGGGAGAGGGTGAGAGGAGGAGGAAAAGGTTAGGCTCGAGGTAAAAAGAAACGAGCCGATAGCCGCTGCGACGACTCAGACAAACCTCGATAATTAGCGACTTCCCGTGGAACCCTCTAAAACACCGACACACGCGTTACAACCGTCTTTCGGATACCTTGTTTCGGGACTTAGAGCAACGTTCGATCTTTTGATCGAGTGCAAAGCTTTGTTAGATAATTGTACGTATTTTTCCATCTGCTGCTAAATCAAATCGCTGAGAAATTTAAATTTATTTAATTTTAGTTAAATTTTTTAAGGTTTAAAATAATGGTCGATCATTTGATCGAGTGTAAAGCTTTGTTAGATAATCGCCACGTATTTTTTGATCAAGTAGCGACTTATTGCTGAATCAAATCGCTGAAAAATTTGTAACGATTTTTTTCGGATTTATTTAATTTTAATTAAATTTTTTAAGGTTTAAAATAATTTGTAATTTAATTTTAAATATCTTTTAAAATAATGGTCGATCTTTTAATCGAGTGCGAAGCTTTGTTAGAGTAATCGCCACGTATTTTTCGATCAAGTAGCGACTTATTGCTGAATCAAATCGCTGAGAAATTTGTAACGATTTTTTTCGAATTAATTTTAGATTTACTACCTTTAGGTTTAAAGTAATGTTTAATCATTTGAATAAAAATCTTTGTTCGAGTAATCTTTCGTCCAAATAGCGATCTGCTGTTGAATCAAATTGCTGAAAAATTTTTACGATTTCTAGAATTTTCTTTTTTTTTTTATATCAATGAATTAATATGTGATGCGAAAGTGCAAGATGCGAAGTTTGATAGAGAATGGATTATTGACTGTGATTACGAGAATGATGGGCTAGAGTAAATTTAATAATTACTTTTCATATCGAGAAGAAAGGAGGGAAAATAAATCTCTCTTGTCGCTCGAAATTTGCAGGAACGCGCGCAGTTTACCATATAATCTGGACACAAATTGCATTTTATCGAAGTATCGAAGAATTCTATTACGTTTCATTCATTAAATTGGCATCGATCGAGGGTCGAACGTATCCGTGCGGCCGTTTTCCACCCGTTGCCTCATACATACATATATATTTGTTGCGTCCAGCGTTGAGAGTGAAATTTTTTTAATCTATAAATGTTCCGTTCCCGCGAAACGAAATATCCATATATACGTTATATATCTTCCACGAATCATTGCACGTTGCGTTCTATCGTTTCGCATTATCGAACCGTTATTATTTTACCAATACGTTATAAATTTCCATAATTGACAACATACCGACTGGAAATTACTTTCGCTCGCGAGAAAATGGAGAGCAGGTATTTTCGAATATACCTGGGACAAGGTGTACACGAGAACCGATTCTAGTTGATCGAATTACCGTCGAAACGGTACAGTATCCGGACTTAATTAGAATTTTATTATCAAGGATCTTCGTTGAGCATAAATCACGGGCGGTCTGATTCCAAGATCGAGTGTTTCTGGTGGGCCAGCATCGAATATCGAGGTTGCTCGCGTAATTTGCGGCTAACGAAAACCGTGAAACCGTCGAACGTTTAGGAACAGGCTGAGAACAGGAGATTAATTTCCTGATTAAGCCGATCGATTCCGTTTCTGACGTAGTTCCTTCGTCGTTTCCTTTTTCACGATCGTTATCAACCACGATTGTACCAGATGGAAATAGAGAGAGAAGAAGAAACGTGATTGAATAACTTGATTAGCAGCGTAATCAATTGTTGAGAAGCGGCCGGTTAATGTCTCTCTATGGTGTAACAATATAATGTTGTCGTTCATCGTATAGTTAATTTCTGCTAGTTTTAAAAAGCGAATTGAATGTTGGGATACGAACAATGCTCGTGTTTCCCCCATTTTTCAAAAATCTGATTTATCAGGTTGGATGTATTTATATATTGATGCATATCTGTGCAACATTTTTCATTGTTCGATATTTCATTTCGGAACTGTCACCGCCAGACCTCGTTATATACTATCGAAAAAAAAAAAGAAGACTGTAATTCACAACAATATAATAATACGAAACGATAAAATGTTCTTTTTCATCAAATCCGTCACGTTTTATGAAGTACAAGAATTTTATCGATTATTTATTTTTTAAAATTTCTCGATTTAGAGAAAATTACAAGATAAAGAGATCATTATAAAAATCATAGGGCAAGCTTATAATTACAATTTATAATCCCAAATAATCAACCACGATAGGAATCGTCGAATAGCTTACCGATACACGCAAAGCAAAACGAAATCCACCCTTTCTCGATGATCGTAAGCCGATCGAGCTTTTCATCGAGAACAAGGTTGGGATGAAAACGGAAGCGTCAACCAGGTAGACGATTGCATTCCATAACCGATTATAGGGCAACGTGGCCGCGAAATGTCGCTAATTACGCGAAAAGAAGGAGTGAAAGAAGAAGTGAAAATTCGAATCTGAGGAAGCGGCCACTGCGCATGATCGCAGCCCCCACCCTTCTCGTGCTCGTCGGTGTGCCTCACGCTCGTGTACACCATCTGTCACGTGACTGTGTAGGTCTCACGGGGTGGTTGGAGCCCACGTGGAACAACACGGTACTGTCAGTCGCGTCCGGCGAGTCATTCGCGTATCACGGTTCGCGATTAGGGTGCGTTTCCCACCTTTTTCCCACGGATTTTTCCGCGAGTTTCGCGAAAGTGATGTTCCGCGCGTGATATCAGTGTGAGAGTTGGAGTGTTTACTGCAACGGTAAACGAACACGAGGTAAGATATTGTCTCGAATGTTTTTTTTTTCTTTTTTTTCTTTTTTCAAGAGGGGGGGCAGGAGGGACGAGATTATTGGAAATAATCAACGATGTGGTGTTTCGCATAAGAATTTGGACACGTTTAGAGAGGTAGAGAGGTGAAATTTATCGATATAGGGATATACGAAGTGTGTTTAACTTGTTAAAGTTTTGTTAGAGTGAATGATAGGAGAATGAAGCAATCGCGAGTTTGTTGATTGATTGATTAATTAATCGAATTCCTCTGATATTTTTGAAGCTGTAACATCGTCATCAGCGATTCGAAAACACTTAAACACGTTTTCACTCTCCAATTTGAGTATTATCATTGATTACCGCTTCACGATTAAATTAAACCCTCCGCTCGGTGCTTGTCACTTTTGCGCACGCCGTGTCTAATGCCCACTTTAAAAAAGAAATCAAAAAAAAAATTATTTTCATTTTAGAAAAAAGAAAATCGAGAACATACTCGACGTACGCGTGACCACGAACAACGAAGCCAATCAATCGGTTTCGATCAGTTCGGTTTTTGAAAAATTCAAGAGGACGTTGAGCAGACGAGCAGATTAAAAAAAAAAAAAAGATGTTTTACGCACCGCGATTCACGCGGTCCATAAATTACCGACTTTTCTACTCGCCGCGTCAACGAATCTTTTCATTTATTTATTTATTTATTTATTTTTTCCCCCCCGTTTGATTTCTCTGTGTCGCATCAACAGGCCGAGAGAATTAATTAGTTTGAGTAACCGGATTAAAAATAAAAGTATCGCCGAGCAGAAAGTGGGGGATGAATCGTTTGGACGCGGTTCCGTTTTAAACCGCGACGACCGTTCTCCCTTCGTCTTTTGCAAACCGGTTACGTCACGTGAAAAAATGCATCGGCCTTGGTGAATCGCCGCTAATGATTGCCACGATGATGAAAAAGGCCGCGTCTCTCGACACCATTCCCTCCCCCCTTCCTCCCCGTGAAACAGGGGAGAGGCTCGATAAAAATTCATTACTTTCGCCCGATGATCGGTCAACGAATGGACGATCGACTCCCTCCTTCTCTCTTTCTCCACCATTTTCGATGGAAAAACCGTTCGTGTGCTCGCATTTTGTAAATAACCGCGTAATACCGCGTATGGTAAAAATTCATCGCTTTTAGTAAATTGGGCAGGCAAGGAGAGGGGAGAGGGGGGGATGAAACGTTTTGCAGGCAATGGTGGGAGTTAATTGACACGAGAGAGACTGTCTGTGCACGTGCGTGCGACTATCGATAAAAATTTATGAATAAAAAGAGGAGGGGAGGGATGACGATTGATCGTGAGAACGACTCGACGTTTAGTTTTGTAAATAGATTATTTTATCTCGTTTCTTGTAAAGTGATGCCAACGATGGTAAAGTAAAGCAAATTTAACGGATTTATTTGGGAGAAAGGAAATTGGACGTAAGGTAAAATTGAACGGCTTTTATTTTATTTCCATCAATCAATAAGCTCGATCGAGGAATCTATATAAATAGCATTTCTGTCAGGTTATATTCAATTGTGTTCAATTGTGTCGGTGTGATATATACAGCACGATTTTGCCAACGGTCCAATTTTATCGAGCCACTATTGAATTAAATTCTCCATTATATATCGCAGTGACATTTATAATCGAATAAAAACGAACTAGATACGTTTCGAACGGTATCGATATCGGTCCAAAATTAATCACAAGCCGAATCGTGTAATTTTTCTTGAATTATTGCGAAAGAAAAAAGAGGAATGTAATACTTAACGCCGATCTTAAAGGGGATGAATCTTCTAAAAAAGGAACGATCAGTTGAAAAAATTTAAATTTTTCCAAAAATAGTTTCACCACCTCTACATCCTAAGAATTTTTTAAATATCGCCTCACTATTCTTGGTGGATAATCCTCTCTTTCTCGCTCCTCCATATTCGTTTCAAGCACATCGATATTAAAACTTGCACGCTACGCCGCAATTCAACGAACGAAAATGGTGTCAAGGAGCGGCTTTGAAATTTCTTGTAACGCGAGACGTCGATACGCGCACGTCATCCATCGGTCGATCTTCATCGTCCCGTTAGATTTATATTATATCCCCGGAAACGGAGAGATCGGCCGTCTCCAGACACTCGTGAAAATTTTCGCCCCTCCTCCCTCCCCAGAAAATTTCATGTCAATTATGCAGGTTTCAAGTTTCACTTACAGAAGGTGGAAGTTTAGGAAGAAAGTTTTTCGTTGGTGGAGAAACTTCCTTGCCTCGGAATATTGCTTCGTCATAAATTCCCATTTTAAGCTTTTCCCCTCCCCGTGGCAGCCTCGTTAATTCGGAAATCTGGGTCTATCATTAGCATATAGCTTCTCTCCACTCGAGCTCCAGCGAGATTTTCAAAGGGGTGAGGAGAAGGGGGGGTGTGAGCGAGTTTCAAAAACAGGGTTACGCAGTTAGCGTTTTAATCGAGTGTTTCAATTAATAGCTACGAGTGAAGGCGAGGGAGGGACAAATTGCGTCGTTACCGCTCCAAGATCATCAACACGTTGGATAATCTCGTTGAATAACTTGCGAAGATTTTGCGAACATCACAACTGAAGCTCGTTAAACTGACTTTTAACGCGTTAAAGGAGTTTGTTCCGAATGATGCGTTTCTCCGTGTACCAAGCAGTCTAAAAACTTTTTTAATTCCAATTAATTCTTCATCTTACTACAAACCTTACTGCAAATCATTCTCACAAATATTCTATTCGAATATACGTATATTATTTCTCGTGAATTTTTATTTGAAAGGTTAGCTTTAAAGAGAAGTTAATTAAGAATCTCTTTATTGTTTTAATTAATCGAATTATTATTTCAATAGCGAATCGAATTGAAAATAAACGAACGAAATATCTTCAGATTTCCTCCAATTTACACTTAATTTACGCGTGATTTTCACCATGCGCGTAATATTTGCAAGGAAATCATTCGGGTTATTGAAACATCTATATTATTCGAATCTTTATCCAAGCAACTTTAATACGAATCCGACTCGAATTATCGAAATTAAACGAAATTATAGAAGAAATTCGAAGCATATACTTGATCTTCCACGTGCAGAATATCATAATACCGTCAAGATCATGCCGTTTAAAACCTTACGATCGGTGTTCCAGCCGTGCTTCTCGAATTCGTGAATTCGCATTTCAACTCTGGGTCATCGTTTTCCAATCGAATTCTCTCCATCGAAGCGGCCGTTACGAATTTACGTGACGGAAATATCGCCCGATATTACACCGCGATGTCATAAACCCTTCCATATGTACATACGAGATATATATATACATGTGTGTGTGTGTACATGTTGGTGAAAAAGTCGCATTTTCCAAGCGAGACGAAATCGATCCAACTTGCGATCGATCGTAAAGCTCGCGCTTTCGAAAGAAAGATCGATGCAATTTCTCCTGGCAGCCATCGTTCCTCGTGTTGTAGTCCGATGCAATTTCGATCGAAATTCAACGTCTCGTTTGCGAACCTTGAGGATTTTCGATCTTTGATGTCTGTGCAAGTGAATTAATCGTGCAATACGTCGAAATTGAACTTAACTTAAAGAATCTTGTTTTTCTTCCCTTTCGTTTCCTTCCTAACGTCAATGTAATTCGCGTTTAGCTTAGTTCTCAAGAAAAGAATTTGGAAATTTTTAGAAATTACTGAAAAAAATATTATTAGAAAAATTTTTTCTATTTTCTATTTTCTTGCGAAATTATCCTCTTTAAAAATATCAAGATTGTTATATAATAATAAGATATAATTCATCGAAATTTATTTTTATATATCGATCAACTATCTACACAAAATTCATCGATGATTCGACTTATATATGTATATATATATTTTCCTTTAAACGATTATTGCAACGAAATAAATGTTCACAAAGGAGGAGTGCGCGCAGACCATTCGAACGATTTAATTCCAAAGTTTCCAACGAAATTACCGGCGAAAGCCATAAAATCGGTGGCTCCTTAATCAAATTCTAGGAGGGAGGGAAAAATCGCAATTAACGGGGGCAGTTTAATCGTACGTAATAGCTCCGCCAATTTTGCCGAATATGCAAGAACCCTGTCAGGACATCAATTTGCGCTATGCAACCGGGCTCTCGTTCAATCTCCTTCCAAGGTCCTGCCTACGGAATCACATTCCTGGACTGGTCTCGTTTCCCACCCATCCCGAGGAAAATTCAGAGGACCGGTGAAGATTTTCGTTAAATTATTCAGGGCCACGAGCCACGAGCGGTGGAAAGGGCGATTTCTATTCTGGTGATCGATTAATTAAGTCGACGACTATCCCGGAACAATCGCGCTTTATTATCTGACGAATCAATTTCATTCACCCTTGGTCGTCGAATATTTTCTACTATCGACAAGTGTATCTTTTCTTTATCGTGAAAATCTAGGAAAATATTATTTCGCGACGATATCGCATTTTGATCGATAGTTTATCGTGACGTTTATCATTATTTATGGAGAATTTAATTTTAAAGAATTCGAAAAATATGAGAATATTTCCCTCCGTCTTCTTCGTCGTCAGAAGATTTGAGGAAAATGTTATTTCTGTACGATGGTGTATTGCGATCAACGGAGGGAATTTTGTAGATATTTAAAACAATATTTTAAAAACTCGTAACATTTTGCGAATATTTCATGGAATATTTTTATCTTTGCTTTCCCTTGCGAGGATCGTGGCAAATGTCACGTCTCTGCAATGTTGCATCACTTCGTAGCCAATTATCTTTTACAGTTACATTGCGATCGAAATGACGAATTTAATTTTTGAAAAATTTATTTAATTTATCAAATTTAATGAGAAGCAAAGAAATGGATGAAAGAACAATTTTGAAGTGAGAATCGAAGAATACCGAATTCCAGTTTTGATGGATCCTCGATCCTGCATGTCAGAAATACATCTTGCAAACATGGATAGTCAACATGGCATGAAACCAAACTAAATTTTTCCGCCTTAAGGAATATCACCTATTTGCTGCGAAATTCGGAAGAAATGGTCGTGTATCCAGCGGAGGAAATCGAAATTGGAATCGAAATAAATCTTGAATTAAACGTGTAGATCGTTGTAGGTTTGGTAAAAATACGTTTTCACGGAAAATAACGCAAATCTAACGGCATTTTTTGTCCGTGTTTTCGGAATTCACGTAATATTTTGCTCGTTTTTCGCGCACCAGCTCTTTGTGCACCTGCCGAGCCTTCCATTCGAGCGGGTTACACTGATTGGTTTCGTAACCATTGGCCTGTGAAACAAGTAGATTGCTCCGGAGAAGGAATAAAAAAAAAAAAAAAAATTAGAAAGAAACAACATCTTTTTTTGGAAACGAAGATACGAAACAATGGCTTTGTTTAAATGATTCTTTTTGCGATGCACGTATACATTATTCATATATATATATATTTTTTAAATTTTGATTTCTTCAAGATCTGTTGAAAAACTATTTTCCATCTGGAATCGATGAATTGTATATAATTATTCGAAGTTTGAAAATCCCAATATTAAAAATTTTAATAAATATGAAACAGATATTAAAAGAGCATCGGCTTGATTTTATTGCCAGATACAGAACAATACAAAAATTTAATATCGCAGAGACGGAACAACGATACGGAAAACCAACGTGCATGAAATGTTCCTGAAAAAGAATAAAAAACTATATAAATGTTTGCCATTGGAAATATGAGAATATAATCGATGCTGAAACAAAAGAGGAAAATAATATATATATATGATATTATTCAGATACAGAATTTCTGACAAAAATGATATCGATGAAAGTATTAATATCGATGAATTAATCGTTAAATCTCGTAATAACGCAAATTTCAATATCCTTTGGAATATATTTAACAATATTGAACAATTTAAAAGAAATCCCGATTATCTTTCTCCAGTTTCAATATTTAATTAATAATCTAAATTAAAGATATTTAATAACGTATAATTAGGATACCTAATCCACGATTTACGTCACTAACGTGACTCATCTCCACGAATCGAACATGGAATAAGCGAAGTCATCGTTGTGGGCAGCCAGTTTCCTACGTATCCAGTATCTACGTGTCAGAATATCCGACACCACTCGACCTGAAATTTTCGGCTATCTGCACCCCGAATCATCGAAGATCCGTTTCTCTTCCTCTCATTGTCGAAATACATCATAAATATATACATACATATTATCATTGAATAAAGTTTTCCAATATTTTTTGATTTGTCATCCCCTTTTGTAATATTTAAACAGGCTGCAACAAAGTTACTCACATATACTTTGAAGAAACTTTAAAAATTATCATAGAATAGAGTTATTTCTCAGATCATTTTCTTCGTTTATCATCCTCCTTTTTTTAATTAATTCAAACCTTTTTCTTCTCTCTCTCTCTCTCTCTCTCCAATTTAAAAAACGTTAACAAAATTTTATTATCGCAATTAATTTAAGAGGATCACGATTGACGATTTAAAAATTGCGAACGAAACGTAACATCGGCATGAAGATCGACAGTGGTTTGAGAATAGCACTCGTCACGAAACAAGTGCACGTGAAATAATGCAGAAGTACGTATTATCATCCAAGCTTGAAGCGAACGAGTTCTCGAGTCCTTGGAAGCGAAAGTCTTGGTGGATGATATCGACGAAAATGATAAAAGGAGGTAGAGAAATACGTTTCCACCAGCATTCGGTATTAACTATAAACAAACGTTTGTAGTGTGTATGGAGAAATGAAGCGTGCGTGGAAATGAGGGAACGAGGAGGCTCCCGAGAGCGATTCTGCTTTTGATAGGATGCCTGCGCATGACGTTTCGATAAACAGCCACCGTTTATATACTTTCCTTCTCTTGTTCACTTCTCTTTCGTTCGTCACGGATTACCGGATCATGCAAAACATCTCGTGTAACTTGTCACGGATTATCCATGCGTGTTTTTTCCTCTGTTCCATTCCTTCTTTGTTCCCTTTCATCTCTCTCTTTCTCCCTCTCTTTTTCTCTCCCTCTTTCTCTTTCGTTTCATTCTATTCTGACGAAATATCGGTATATAGAATGTAAAGTACAGATACGACTCGAAAAATCCGTTTTTTCTTCTTTTTTTAGATTCGTGAAATTTGAAATTTTTCAAATTCAGAATTTATCTTATCTTTTTTTTTCTTTCTACATCCTTTTCCAACTTCCGGGTTGTCAGGAATTTTATTATCTATATTTTAATATCTACATTTTAATGATAAATTTTATTTTTTAAAAAATTGACAAAAATTGTAATCATTCCCAATTCCGTTGCTTCTTCTTCTCTCTCTTTCTCTGGCGATAAAAATGGGTAGAGAAGCAGAAACCGTGGCGCGAATTTTCATTTCATTTCGATGGGGGAGGGTGGAGGGAGGGAGGAATATTTTTCATCGTGGAAATGCACCAAACAAAACCCATCGAACCCACGTGAAATCATTGCCACGGCGCGCGCATTGCAACCTCCGCATTTCGCCTCCCTTTGCCCATTATATTATCCAACAAGTTAATTGTCATGCCAGTTCAAATATTCATTATGAACCAGTTAACGGGTCGCTTCTCCATCGGCTCAATTTCGCGCAAACATTTTCCAATTTGGCGAAACAATCGCCAAGCTTTTCGCAACGATGCGGGAACACGCGTAGATTTTTTTTTTTTTCTTTCTTTTCTCTTTTTCGAACCCTCGAACGATTACTCTGAATGAACGTTCGTTATTCGCTTACAATCGGTTATTATCAAATCGGCAAATTTCCGTGTCGATAGTTCGCTCGAATCGATATCGAATGTTGGAATGAAAATTCCGTTCCGTTGAAAATCGATGATGAAAAGAGATGGAAAGAAAAAGAAAAAGAAAAAGAAATGGGGATAAAAATCAGACCCGACCTTTTCTTATTTCCCTTCTTTATTTTTGATCAAAATCAATTTTACGAGTTATGTCGACTTCTCGAAATTTATAAGAACGAAATTATACACTATATTGGATCATTAATTAGAAATATCGTTCCGACTTGGTATAATTTACATCCATTTACATTAATTTGGTATAATCAACGCGGTATTATGCGTTTCCAATAGAAATTGAAATTTACCGATAAATGTATGAAATGATGCAAATCGAATTGTACAGGATACCGTGTAATAAAAAAGAAACGATCGATTATATATTTTATGGAGATACGTTATTCCGTCTATGACGGATGGAAAAATAAATGAGAGATTGAAAAAAATTGATCTACTGCATATTTCACGCGCCATGCAAAATTTGTTATTTCGCGCATAGATGATAAAAATTATTGAAACCGGATTGAAAATAAAATTTTCATGGAATTTCTATCTAATTTATCTTGGAAAGATTGAATTGTCAAACGTTAGCATTGCGACATTTAAATAATAAATACGATTATGCAGTTATATTATATTTTCAAGTTTTTCTTTCACTTTTTCTTTTTTCTTTTTTTTTTTTTTTTTATGATTTATCAAGCACGAACATTGAAATGTTATCACAAATTGTGAGCGTACGTTCGTAGCTCCCTGATAAATCCTTTCGTTACGATCGATTTACGTAATTATGCGTCAACACTCCAAGACGAATTGAAAATTTCGTAAGTTAAATGACTGAAATGTCTCACAACTTTTATAATCATAAAATATTTTGCGTTTGTGCATTTTTCAAGGATACGTCTAAATGAATTTCACTAAATATATCACCGTAACGTCTACCTTCCTAAAATTTTAGGAGCACGTCACTCGTAAAGCCATCATAAGTTTACCCTTTATTAATTCAAACTGTACCTTCGTCACGAACTTTCATGCTAAACTTTGCACAACGTAAAAAGCGTGCATAGTTAATATTTCAAAGCGGTAACTACCGCGTTTAGAATTCCTAGAAAAGGAAATTTTGAATTTTCAAAAATTTAAAATGCTGCCAATTTTTTATCCAACTTGAAAGAGATTGAAAATTTTTATAATTTCGATATTTGACGATTTTCCAATTTATTTACTTCTAGACGATGATTTCTGTAACGATAATTGCGACAAAATGTTGAATTCTAGAGAATATAAAACCAATTTTCCAATAAAATTGAAAAGCTAAAATATTTTGCTACTAACGATGAAGATCATAATATTCATTGCAATTAAAATATTGTAAAATAATAAAAAAATTTCTCTGAAAAAACTAAATTTATACCGAATACACCGCTACACAAAATTGATATATACTATAATATAATAAAACATATTACAAAATTTTCCATCAAAATCGAGAAACTATTAAATACAAATACCACGACATACATGATTGAATTCACTGGAATCGCAATATTTTTTATTCCCACGGTAAAATTTCGATCTCCAAAAAAACACGTGAAACAAAATTTTCGAAATCATCGAAATTGAGAAATTTTTTTGAATCACAATTAAACGCAGCACGATGCTTAATCAGAGCAAAGCGCGATAATTAACAACCAATATATCCAAATGCAATATATCCAAAAATCTGGCAATCGAAATAATCGAGTTTGATGGAGTCCTACAGTTGGCCCCGTTTTCACCACGAGTAGCCCGTTCTCAACTTCTTCGATCCCTGTACACGTAGTTGATCCCATTCGTTCTGTTTATACAGGAAGTTAGCATTGTCGCTATCAAAAGCTATTGCGGCGGTGCATGTGTATATTAGCATAAGATGGGTGACTAGTAGCGAGCGAAATCGTGCGATCCTCAACTCTGTGATGGTGGAAGGGAGCGAGGTTTGCAGTCGCAGTAGCCAGGCTGGATCTCTAGCTTCCTCCTTCGAACGATTATGCAAATTTCCGACAACCCCGTGACTTAATGAATCAATGGTAAACCGCAATTCGCATACTGATTGGCTGTTAAGCTGCCATAAAGTAGGCGCAGTTAATCGCCCTCCTTCTCCTCCTCCTTCGTACCTGCTACGGTGTAAATCAAATAGCGACTAAACCTGCTGCTTGCAACCACCAGTCTGACGAATTATGTTGTGCCAACGATGCTCCTTTTTTTGCCCAACTTTTATTTAGCAACTCGAGATTAATGGCGCTCCGCGCGTGGTTGCACGTTTGCTACATCGTTCTGCATGAAATTTGAATTATTACGGGGGCCAAGAGTTTCGAGATCGTTGTTTTTTGGAATTAAGGAATTTATTAATAATGGGAGAGGTCGGTGAAGACGAAGAAAAGAAGAGAATGGAAATGCGCAATGGATTATTTTCAAAATTCGTTCGTTTGAAAATTATTAAGTACTCAAGTTTGTTGCTTAATATCGTGTAATGTTGATTGTTTAAGCTTGAAAAATAGGTCGAATCAATTTGCTTGGTTTGTAAAGCTCTTTTTATTTTTCTTTTTTTTTTTTTTCGTATTTTTAATCAATAATTATGAGGTATATAGTACGAGGTACACAGAAATCTAGTTAAGAAGGTAACGTCATATTTACCGTATATAACCCCAGAATATCTCGTTTCCTGATCAGTCCCAGTAGAAATGGAAACGGCAGGTACGCGAAATTCTATCAACAAGATGAAATTAAGGTTAGCAAGTTACCAAGGGGATTCTCAATCCGCAAATATAATATTTATTATCTCGATGATCGATAAAGATATACCTTACTGTATCTCAATTTCCCTCCGCTCCCTTCCTCCTTTCTAGTTTACTTTTTAATTTCGATAATTACGAGAGAACAAATGTTCCATTCTATCCAAAAAAAAAATCTATAATTATTCATATATATATCGTATTTGATCTATTTTGAAGAAATTTCAATACTCCTAATTCCATCGACAATTTCCATTTCACGGTCCTCGGTTTCATTGTAACTTGTTTTTTCTTTCTTTCTTTTTTTCTTTCTCTCGAACATTTGTTAGAGATTCGTTGCAGTCTCTCCAGACCTACTGACAAAAACGATTTCTTGTAACTGGAAGGATATTGTCCCCAGTTTCGAAGACGATCGAGGGTAGGCAATCTAATCTAGCTGTAGGCAACGGAAGATACCCTAACCTCCATTTTCTATTCGGATCGATCACTCACTCGATCATCCCTTCCCGTTTTATCATCCGACATACCATCCCTGATGGCGTTTCACCTTCGTCCTTCGTTTATCGACGTGTATCTGAATCCACCAGTCCAGTCCTCCTCCCCTTCCTCCTCCTCCTCTTCGCCCTTCAACGGCATAACCCCTCGTAAAAAGGCCCATTCTTGATTAACGTCACGAGTTAGATTCTTTTTTCTCGATGCTTCGAAATTGGGATCGACTCGTCGGGACAATTAATTAATCGAAAAATCTCGGATGCTCCAGATATGCTCCAGAATTTACAAATATACTGACGATCCTTTCATAAGTTTCGTAAGTTTTTAAAATTATGTAATTCTTTATGAATTTTGAAGTAGAAATAAAATATTCAAATTATATTGTTACGTTTTAAAGAAAAACAATTTTTATAGAAAATTCGCTTAAATTGCGTTTATACGAATTGATTCATTAAATTGGAAATAGATTAATGAACGTATCCATGATTATAATATCCTATTTTATCAAATTTTCACGCGATTGCGGTAAAATAATTTTAATCGCGCGATCTAACATAACAATAGAAACGATTAACAACATTACGCGTGAACGGATAAACTGTAATAAATTTATCGACGACGAACAATAACGAAAGTCACGATAGCGTAACGATTCGTTGCCCGCCTACGATAAATATCGAGATTTATCACAGGTGTGGCTCGTTTCGATTGTTATTTAATGACAAAGGTCGAACAGTGCCAATGCATTATTTAAATTATATTGGAATTTTTATTCTTAGCGTCGAATCATTCGTTGTGATAGTGCTTCAAGAAAATCGTCAAAGACGCGTCCGAGATAAATCGTATTTAAATCGAGACGCGTTTATCAACGTTATCGTATTCGAAGAAGATTTCTTTCTTTCGACGCATTGTTGACGATAACTCATTGGAGAGAGTCGACCCAAAAACGTCAGATCGTGAATGATCCGACAATAAATGTGAGAGGATCGATCCCGATAGTACAGATTTCTCGTTACTTTTTCTCGACCCAAATTCGATAAGATCCCATCGCTTGGAAAATGTCTACCAGCCTCTCGTTTTCGCTCCGATCGTTTCAATTGATTCGACACCTAACGATAACTCTTAGATCTATCTCTTTGTTCGAGGAAATTCCTCGAGGAAAAACTTATAATAACAATTTCGTAATTTTTTTTATTTCATTCATTATTATTAATTGTATATACGACAACGTATTAATTTTATTATAATTTTTAAGCTTAATTAGATAGATAGATAGATATCCGTGTTACAAATTCTTTGTTGTTCACTCGATACGATCATTCAGTTTTAAAAAGAAATTTTTTAATTTTTGTTCTCTTAAATTATATTAATAATAATAATAATAATGTGTTCCCATTTTGAAACGAGTTTAGATATACGTAGATATGCAGGAGGTATTATATCGTTTAAATTGGGAGTTTTATTCGATTACTTTATTACTCGAGCGAACAAGTTAGCGGCTCAACTTCGTATATCTCTGATAATCCGGCGGATGGTCCCGATTTAGTCGGCACGAGAGTGCTCCCATGGGTCATTCTGTTCCACTTGTCTCTCCAGAGTTCTCTAATAGCGTGAGACCATCTTCTGATTCATCCCTCATTACTCTTACGATCTGATGGTGGGATCCGACATCGGTATCTGGAATCGTTTATTGGACAAGGAAATATTGGGACGTCGGTGGTTGTTCGAGGGAAGAAAAAAAAATTGGACGTCGATGAAATATAGAATATAAAGAAGATTTGATCTGAAATTCTTTTTCTTCGCATTTGGTGGAATATATATAAAATAAAATCTCGAGGAAACGTTGAAAAACGTTAAATCCGCCTATAACGTGTACACGTTAAAAACCACAATTCCAACGTAATATAATTCTTAATAAATAAATAAATTCGAATCGGTAAAATTAAGAGACCGAACCTTATATCACATCAGATGAGTATATCGTTTGAAAAGGCATCTGGTAAAGGACTTTTAAAATCCAAGCGTTTTGATCCTTTTCGCGAGATATCCCCTCCCTCTTCGGATATCGAGTATTTTACGATCGCCGAGAGAAAGGAGGAGGACGAGCGTGGAAGAAGCGTGTTTCTCCGATCGTAAATCAAGTTTTCTCCCGCGAAATTCCACTTGGGAGAGGGTGTCGAGGAGTTTCTGGGATTTTTACATCGGCAGGAAATGACAAATAATGCGCGCCCTGTGATTCTTTCGTCTTCGACAAACCTTTTGAGGAAAGCACTTTTCTTTCTTGAGAACGGGTGGGACGAAGACGAGGCGATACACGAGAGATATCGGTGGTACACGGGGTAGGAAGGTGTAGACAGTGAGGGGAGAGACAGATTTTTTGATCATCCTAATGTTCGAGTTGGCGAGTTACCATTAAGTACTGGTCTTCTATCATCGTACTTTGCCGCGCGGATCATAAATTTAAAGGCCCATCCAACACTGTCGGAATCTCCTCTTTGTATTTTTCTTTAATTTTTTTTCCCCACCACAGAGGTATTTCGCTGTGTGATCGATTATGATGTTTTATTTAACGCTGCGCGCTCCCATTTTTGTTGTTGAGCGCGTCATCAATTGTGTCGCGTTTCCTCGCCGAAAAAATCTCGTTCGATTTATCTTTCGAATTAAAAATCGAGAATTAAAAATTGCCACTACGCAAGAATCCTTTTTCGATGTTGAAAAAATTGAGTAATAAACGGACATCGATCTTAAGTATATCTCTCTTCCCCCCATCCCCCTTCTTTTATAGAAAAAGAAACGTTTCTATCATCGATAATTCTTCTCCTTTCTCCCTACGAGATATTTATAATAATTAAATGTTCGTTTTCAAAAAATTAAGTTCAGCAGGATTAGTTATCAGTGGATAAAGTTTTTAAAAGTTCTTTTTTTATTTAATGGCTTCGAAACGTTCGTAAGGACAGCTCGTGTTGTGAATACAAAAGTATGTCGAGAGAGGAGCGTAGAATGAAAGAAACGTCCTCCGCTTTTCAGAGCTACCAGCTCGAATAGTGAACTAGTACTAAAAGCTCCTTCATTATCCTGTCTTTTTTAAAGGATTCATAAATCCTCTCGATGTTTCTACGCTATTACAATGCAACACGGGTTTCCGATCATTAGCTCGAACCTTCATTGAAAGTCGATGCGGATGTGTAATGTGCATAAATTTCAGTTTTAACTTTAATTACCAATTATCGTAGGGGATTTTAATAAATCGCATCGATCATCCCCTATCCAACACGTGTGGACACGTGTCTTTTTGTTATTTACTTAAAATTGCTCGAAACATATTACGATTCATGAAAAAACACGTCCTATTAATATTTAAAGTAATTATAAATTCATGAAATATCGTGTTTCTTATTTTAATTATCGGATTAATAATAACGACCGCGGCAAATATTACCAATTATCGGATTAATATTGCTTTTAATAACGTCATTTTGTATCGATTAAACGGCGTAACATTAACGACATTATATCCGTCTAATGAAAACGAGCGACGAACACAACGTTCTAATTAACTTACCAATTATTAATGTACAACGCGACAAATTGTGCGATGCGTCCAAGGGAGCGAAATTAATTTATCCTATCTTATAAATAGATAGAAAATCAATGAGACACGAAATATTAGAGAGAAAGAAACAATCCTGGAAATAAATGTTAATCGAACGATAAAAATTATAACGCGTTATAAATAGCGTGTAATCGTATTTTTTCTTTAACAATTAAAAATGCGGTTTTGCAGCTAACTTATTTCAATTATAGTTTCGAGAGAGGGGAAAAAAAAGGTTGGAAACGGTGGAAACAGATCTATTGTTAAAAGGATGCCGCTTTTCGGTACAAAGATTTAACCAAGTTTCAGAAGGGTCCGACAGAGAACATTCCGGTATTATTGCGTTAAGTTCCTCAATAAGACCGGTCGGACAACTCAAACAAAAGTATCGCGTAACTCCTCCACCGGTTGGTTGCGGATCGTGGAATTCTTGAAAATTCTAATTAAAATGAAAAGAAACGAACCGTGTCAGGGTTTATTGTCGGTGGACATCGTATCGCGTTGACATTATACCTGGAAAACTTATTTCGCGTCTATATACACGTTAATAATTCGCCTAAATTTACATTTAGCTCGAACAGGGCGTAATGAGCGGGGCGGGGATCTTTTCGAAGGACGCGAAGATGGGTTTATATACAATAGTCTGAATCTCGAGTCTAATTAAAACTGGAGTCGAAGCGACTAGAAGCGTGCTTTTTCATTTTTATATTTCGGATTATTAGTGGACTTTGTCGATATTTGGATCAATGTTGAAGATATATAATTTCGATTCTTTCGTTTTTAAAATTAAATTGATTTATATTTTCTAGAATGATAAACGATACGTGGAATTGTTTTATCTATTTGATATCGATACGGATGAAATATAAAATATTCTTCAATCATTACCAGCTTTAAATATTTAAAAATTCCTTGTATCTTTCGACTTTGACTAATAATGTGTACAAATTTACACAGGTGTACAAAGTTACCACATTTACAAAAAAAAGAAAAAAAGAAAGAAAAAGCGTTTGAAACACACTTCGTTTTCATTTACCTCACAGCGTTCCATTAGAATCTAACAAAACTGCGGGCAGAGCGTCAAACAAGCATTGTTCACGTTCCAATGAAAATTCCACATTTAAAAAATTCCATCAACATTTCAATCGAGCTGAAAAATTTTTTGTCCAGCAGGAGGGCAAACATTTCTTGAAATGACGCACAATGCGAGAATTAAAAAAAAAAAAAAAAAAAAGAAAAAAAAAGAAAGAAAAAAAAATGTTCGCACTATCGAGCGTAAACCCGTACAAAAGAATCCACGTTCGAAAAGGCGCGCACCATTCGTGTTGACAGACACGCCAAACATACGTCGAATCGAAGTAGCGGTTTTTTGGCGCTGGTTTCACCCGTCCACCAGCCGGCGACCCCTTCAGGGGGATGAATTTTTGTCGCAAAAGCTTCGAAAAAGGGGGCTTGTCCACGTGAAAAAGCCTCGACGCGGATCGCCCACGGCTCCGCTAGGCTGGACCGCAATGTTTTCCTCCAATTTCACCCAAACAAACAGTCCGTTATAGATTTGCGCGGCAGCATTCTCGTCAATTCATAATGAAGGCTATTGTGTAACGAGAAATGAGAATATACAGGCCTTGGGGTGGTGATGGTAGATTTCGGTATGGAAGGAAATATCGCCCTCGTAATAAAAGAGATCATTACCGATTCCCTTTCCATCCTTTGATATAATTGACTTTTATCCCTCGTGTTATACACGTTCATTGTTATTATACCGGGATTTTATTACATCGATGCGTTGAAGATTTACGAATTTTCGTAAGTGGAAATAATATTTCCACGCGAGCAATGATCTCGCTTTCGTCCAAGTTATCGACAACGTTCGATTGAAATCGAAACAAAGCACGGAACACGTTTATATTTCGTTAACGTTCCTTTATTTTTTCTCTTTAGAGTAGATCGGTTAAACGTATATAAATATTCCTCGCCGAGAGAAGACCCATCATCGCCGATCCTCGTTGTGAAGTGAGCTCAAGATTGAATTCCCAAGGACATTCCATTTTATCAAACCATCCTCTTCTCGGGCGCCACTTCATTTTTCCTTCTCCTTTTCCATTCCTTCCCCCTCCTCCCTGCCTCGCTTTCTCCTTTCACTTTCGACGAGCAGCAAAGCGCATTACCTACACGGCTCCTTAATTGACTATAAACGCTCAATCTTGTTTCCCAGAAATATGGCCGTGAAGAGGTCGGAATATACCTTCCGCGTCGCGGCCATCGACGATGAACACAGAGAACGGTAAAAGAGGCAGTCGGGAAACTTCTCTCTCTTCCCTTTCATCCCACCGATGGAAAACCCTTTCTCTTAGTCTCTGCCTTTCCTTTCCTTCCTTCCTCCCTTCCTTTCTTCCTTCATCCTCTCCTTTTACTGTCGTTCAACGATTCCTTCTCCTCTCTTCCCTTCATATCCTTCTCGATCTTCCTTCGTCTCTGGTAATACCTGCTGAATCCTCGGTGCCAAGTAAAGTACCTGTTTGCAGGGTCAGCTTATTCCTCCCGTATTATGAATATTATGATTTTCATTCTTCTTGTTTCTCTCTCTCTCTCTTCCTCTCTCCCATCGTCTCGTTCCCTCGCCCTCTTCCACGTGGTCGCCGTGATCCTCGTCGCCGGGTCTCATCGTCGTCTCTCGTTCTCCGGCCAGCCCTTCTTCCACGGTTATTCTCGATGGCCGTGGTTTAAAGCATATTAGACCTGCTCTCGACTCGGGTCCATTGCAAATGGGGAGGCCTAGCTTGTACCCCTTCTATCCGGGCCACTGGCCAACCCTTGAAAAACCCCTTCGTGCTTTCGTGCCGAATATCCTCTCCAGTCATCGTCTGGGAACAATCGCCCAATGCTGTGCCTTTAAACGATTTAAAGTAAGTCGGGGCCTCGACGTTGTTAATGGATTGCTTTGACGAACTTTGATTTCGCTGTTGCATCGATTCATCCGTTTCTTCTCAAATAATTCGCCCTTCCATCCTTATTCCCTTTCGTGATTCAATCAGTCAGTTGTAGCGGATGAAATGATGTGAAGTTTGATTCAAAAAATTGCGTTACACAGGAAGGTTGAGATTAAAAATAAATTTGCTTGTTTTTGTGAAAGCTTTCAATTTTTAGAAATTATGGAAAGTAAATTGTCGAGTGATTTGTATCTGGGTTGTGTCGTATTAAATGGCTTAAACTAATTTTACTATTAGAAATCGAGAAGGATAATGTGGAATGGTTTTAAATTCAAAATTTACTATTCAGCTTGCGCAGGCGTGTTTAAACACAACGCGTTTAGCATACTAATTGCATTCTAGACACGAAGCGGAGAATATTAACGATGTAACGAAAAAAAAGAAAACAAAAGTCTGAAATTGTTTCGCGTAACTTGACTCGAAACGTGAATTTAAACATGATTTCTCGTAATAAATTTAATTCTTTACGCCGTTCATTACGTTGAATTAATTAAAAAATGCATAATACATCTCTATCTATACACCCATAAATGTATGTGTTGTAAATTAAACGAATTTCATAGAAAACTCAATAATTTCAATGATATTTATTTTAATACTCGCTAATTATATCTTAAATTTTAATAAAATTTTAATAAAACGATACGATACCTCTCCCAATATTCCATCATTTATATTCACGAATTAAATTAAATCTCGAGCAATTTTTTGAAATTACAATCGTTTATCAAAATATATTATTCACCCCGTAAACGAACAAGAAATCATCGAACCAAAAGTAATTCATTATCCCGCGCATGCACTCGATTATTTCAATTAATCGAGAGGCATGCGCAGCCTCGAAGTAACCGAATGGCAAAACGAAGTCGATCGATGATAACAACCCATTCCTCTTACAACGTCCACCGTTTACGCAAAATCAACATATCCTGCTCACCAACCAACCAGACACCCACTATACATATATTCATCTCTCTTCCTCATATTAAAAACAATCCCACCCCTCTCTGACTGAATATCAATCCTACCCCCTTAACGAACTTACCATTCAAACCGCCATTCGCGAATGGATGGATCGCGGTTCTTCCTCGAAGCGAAAACAAAACCAGCCGACCTATCCAATGCGAGAGGAAAGGAAATCTCATCGAACTGTGGCGTTCTTGACCAGCACAATATAGCATAGCGCGTGGTATACGTGGCCCGTCCTGTACATACGTATGTATAATAGGCGCGCACAAGGGCACAAAGGGAATGTTTTTCGAGGAGAGTACGTGTTCCCGGACAAACGGAATCTTTGTTGGCCCGATAGAAAAATTTCTACGAGGGCCACGGCGACGTCTCGATTCTTTCGGACGTGGAGGCAATAATGAAGGGGCAAAGGGGCAAAGCGCGATTATTCCTCGCGACGTGCTGCGCCGGCGTTTGCGTTTAGCCGAGCTCCATTCAACCAAGGCTTAGGCTACGTGCGAGCCTCGAAATCGAGGATAGCCTCGTAATACGATTGTCCCGCGGATCGTATTTGTGCGAATAACTTGGATAATAATTGGTATACGTGCAAGGGTTTCGTTTAATCCTTTTGCACACGAGAGAGAATATATATATTTATGTATGTTGAAATTGAAATACGCTTTTAAATTTTCGAGAAATTATTATTATATAAAATCGGTGTATCGGGAATTTTTATGAAATATTTATCGATCGAATTTACTCCCGCATTGTTTTGAAATGTGTAAACAAACGTCTGTCTATCCATCGATGGAAATCGTACGCTTATAAAATCGTTGCCTTGCTTGAAATTATTCAATTTCGAAAATTATTCGCAGGAGATGGACAGTGATGAAACGTCGATGCGCGGGGATAATCTGGTCTCCTTCGATCTCTCGAAAGTGAAATCGATAAACGTCCGCTTAGAAAAGGCACGATTTTCGTTAATTCATATTTATGAGGTTAACCGATCGGATCGGTGGGAATAAAGATAAACGTCTGAGATGCTCGGATTAATGCGTGCACGAGGTGAATTCTTTTTTCTCTCTTTCCTCTCTTTTCTTCTTTTCTCTTTTCGCCCAAGTTAACGACGTCGTAAATAATAACATCGACAGGCCGATAATGCGAACGGCGATCGTCCTTCGTCTTTGCCTTCGTCCCACGGATTTATTCTTCTTTTCGTTCCCTTGTTGGCCGAGCCGCTATGAAGCCGTTAGTCATTCGCGACTGGTAACAACTCACTTCTGGGCTCCCGTCCGTGGTGCTTCAAATAAAATTGCATTCATTATGTCAATTGCTCCGCAGTGTTATCCGATGAAGAGTTTCCGCTCGGCTCGAGGAACGGACGGCATTCTTCTTCGGTGACAGCGAGCCGATCGATTGTTATCGTTTCGATGCTGTCATTTTTACCGGAGTGATCGGGATATTCACAATGGATGGGATTATATGGCGAGGGTGAGGGGGAGACAGGGGACGTGAAAAAGCAGCCTCATTGAGAAAATCAAGTTTCGATACCTTGGTCGATCGATGATGAAACAAGAGAGAAAAGGGGGGAATAATTTTTTTTTTATCTCTGTGAAATGCAAAAAGAAGGCAAAATATTTGAATTATAAATATTTGGCTCCATGTTCAAATCTTACGTTTTTTACTATTTTATTTAAAATAATTTTTACGAAAGGATTAGATTATTATTATTATTATTATGACGCGTAATAATATTTACCAATACTTAATTAATTAAATATTAATTAATTGTTCAACATAGTCTCTAGAGTTTAATATTATTAATTTACGAAGAAACACGATATAATGGCTTAACGACCTCGACCACTTACAGTATTGCTTCTGTCTTCCAGTATCTTTGTTTAATTCTCCGTCTCTCTCTCTCTTTCTCTCTCATTTTTTTCCCTTAATCTACTTCTGGAAAACCTCAAAAGATCTTCCTTGGAAGAGAAGCTCCAGCTTTTAATTAATTAGGCCCTTAAGCGTTTAAAAACAAAGAAGCGTAAAGAGACCGGTCTCACCGCGACGACACTCGGCCGATCATCAAGAAGACCGAGATGCAAAGAGGCAAAGAGTGGATCTTTGTCTTTATCTTTTAACACGCGACCAAAGATGGCAAAGATCGTTGGCGTGGCCACGTGGTTACGGAAGTGTAGATTTTTCTCAGGACTCGTGCTCTTTCCCGGAAACAAAATGAGAGTAGCGACGCCCACGCCTCAAGGCTCAGACAGATTACGTCGTCGACCGACTGAAGCTGGATGATCCGTCAAAGAAACGGTTCATCGACTCCATAAAGGAGTTCTTTCGGTTATAACATCCACCACGATCACTTTGGAATCCTACCAAACTTTCCTCACCGTGTATCAGACGGATAACCATTTTGTTTTCCCATTCGTGACTATCGATTACTCGTGAAAATATCCCCCCCTCGTCGTCAATTTCTCGATCGTCCATCGTATTATAAAAAAAATCATGAGAAAATTAAACCCATTCCCCATCGATACGTATCGATCTCGATTTCTCCGAACTTAAAAACGATTTGAGAATTAAACTATGCTTCGTGCAAATTCACTTTAATTAAGAAATTAAACACGCATTTCTTGTAATCATCATCGTTCCTAACTTTACGTAACTTAAATATAAAAAAAAAAAGAACCTGCCTTCTTTCCAATCGAAACGTTCCTCTCTCGAACGAAACTCGGTAGCGCGAAATCACTCTTTCCCAATCACCGTATTTATACGTATACTCGTATCCGAGCCTTCGTCCTTGAGTCCATATCCTCTCCATACTTTAATTGCTCCTCTCTCCGTTGGTCTGTCCGTTGGGGCCGGTGAAAGGAGATGCGCGCGTCCGGAGCGTGTGGAAGAGCGCGTGGAAGAAGAAAAGCTCGGAAAGAAGAAAAACAAGAGGAGGGTGGATCGGTTGAGCGCGCCGTCGGGCACATTATTAAAGGAATCCGTCTGTCTGAGTATTTCCGCGACACAATTAAGCGCCTACTGTACGGTGACCGTGAGCTGTCCGCCCTCTTCGTTTCCTCGCGTTATTCCCCTTTCCTCTCTCTCTCTCTCCCCCATCTCCCCTTGCTTCGTGGTGCCCGGAGCCCAACCGGAGTCCAGGAAGCTAGGCTGCATTCTCATCCCGGTGGCCGCCATCTTCGATCCCCTGTAACGTGGCCCGAAGCCACCCGGTGCAATCTACCCGTTAGGACCCGATACCATCCTCTCCCCATTCCTCCTGCCGGTGGATCCTACACGTGCACCGGAGGATACGGTGTCCAAAGGCTTTTCTTTGCGGCAGCCAAGCTCCATCAGCTCGAGTCGGAGGCTACCGCCGCCATCTCTCCCTTTTATAATGTATCCGGATGCCTTCCTCCTTCGAATCTTTCTCTTCTCCTCTTTGTTTCGAACAACCGAGGGGCCAGTCAAGTTTTTCGCGTAAGCCTTACCTTCCAATCTTTCTGGCTCTTTGAGCCGGAAATTCCGTGTATTGTTGTTCCCTTGCTGCCCCCTTAAGATGGAGGAGACAATTTCGTGGAGATATTTTCATCCGCGAATATCTTGATCGTAATAATTTTATTTTTTCTACTTTGTCTCTGTTTTTTTTATATGTAATTGTCACGATATTTCTTTACGAGTTGGCAGAATTTTTCTTTTCTCCTTTCTTTTCGATCGCGTCGAATCTTCAATCTTGAAAAATTATACATGCAGAAGGGACATTTCTTGCCGTACGTTTTCCCCGCTACTTCTATCGGTCTAGTGTCTGAACTGGTCGGACAGTCGTCCATCCCAATAAGGAAACCCGTCACTCTGCTCTCCATGTCCACCGCTATATTTTCCATTTTCCCTTTCTTTTTTTCTCCCTTTTTTCCCCATTTACCACGATTTCAGCCTCCTCTTCCTCGCCGTCTTATCTCCTTTCCCCTTTCTTTTCTTTCACGACATTCGACGACTGGCGAAGAGGCAGCAAGTTGAAGCTCACAATCGAAACGCGTCTTTGTACGTCACAGCAATTCGTCTGCAAATATATATAGTATATGTCCCTCTTTCTCTCTTTCTCTCGGCGGTCATTCAACGAAAGTACGTCATTGTCACGCGACCACATTGTTCGAGAGCTCTCGAGCACGAACCGGGGAAAAAGCGAAGAAGGAGGAGCTTGTTCGTTTGTCCGTTTGTTTAGTAATTATCGTGGGGAGTGAATCGTGATGGATACTTGTCCCTCGAGTATTATTCGTGTATCCATACACAATGAGACACGGTAAATATTTTGATGAAACATTTTTTCTTTCTATACGACGATAGGTATCATCCTCTTGCGAGGAGGATACACTCGCTTTCGGAATCGATGACACGTGATGATGAAAGTTTATTTTGCCGTCGCGTATTATTTGTCGAGCACCTATTGGGTCGAGAACGATCCGAGTCGAGACGACCAAGTAAATATTTTCAGATTGTATTAGACGCGTTGCGAAGTAATTTTCGAAAATGAAATGGTATTAAAAGAAGAAAAAAAAGACGTACAACCATTCGTATTACGTGATTCAAACTTTCAAGATCGTACGCTCCAAGACGAAAGGAAAAATATGAAAATATCGTGCAAATTTTCTTTGGAATATTCATCGAAAGAGAATTAGAAATGAAACGTTGCTTTGGAGTAAATTTAATTCACGTCGAGATTTAATTGAAAAGGAAGTGTATCTATATTACAAATTCAAGAAAAATATTACGTCCTTAACTATGATAATTACGTACGTAAATATCTCACGCAATTCGACAATAGACGAGGAGGGTGATAATTTCGCGTTACTTTGGCCACGTTTCCTTTCGCACTTTTTCGCACTGGCCGATTCTCAAGTCTGGTATCTGCTTATCCCGAAAGCAATCGAATTACGAGCGACGTAAGGACGTTATTCAATTATCGGCGGACCGCGCCGGAGGTGGAAAGTAATTTGCAGGCCCGATTCGATTACCCTTATCGCAAGTTGCTATCGGCACAACCGTTGCGTACTAATTACTCTTCGACGACGACGTCGAGACGCTTCCTCTTTCTCGTTTACGTTCGGGGAATACTCGTGCATCGATGAACACAGTGTCGCTATTTTCATATTGTTCAATCCTAATTTTTTTTTTTTTTTTTTTGAGAAGTTATTGCCGAGTCAAGACCTTTCTATTCTTTTTATCAAAAATGAAATATTCACGTGGATCCATAGTCGAGCAAGTGTTGCTCATCCCAAGTTTGAAAGTAACGTTTGATTCCATTCGAGTTTTACTTTTACTTCCATCGAAGTGTTTATAATATCTGGCAATTTTCTTCTGAAATATCGAATAGGAGATTTTACGAGAATGATTGAAAGTAATGAAATATTAAATATAAATAATTTTCTGGCGTAATTTAAAATTCAGTCGTGCGACTGGCCATTCTCTGGCAACGACAAAAGTGTACGGATCGATCGGCGGACAGCGAGATTAATAATTCTGAAAGGATCGTTCCAAACTGTTATTTAGCTAAGCTTCTCCGGCCGATCGCGGAAGAAGAGGAATCGAGCTAATGGGCACAAATATTTAAATAAGTCATCGAAGCGGGGAGCAGGTTCTCCAAAAGGGGATGAAAGTTTGCCCGCTCGTCGATCGATTACTTTTGAAAAATTTCCCATCGAGAAAAAACCGTGACGCGGCACAAAGTCTTTCAAATGTATCAACGGATTAAGAGAGAAAGTTTCGCGCGAAACTTTTCCACCTAACTTCCTGAATTCCCTGCCAAAAAATTCCGCGCATACAGTTCGATTCATAATTCCGATTGTATTCCAGAGAATTTTTATCTTTGAACTTTGACTCGTAATTATTATTCGAATAGATACGTTGGGGAAATTTTAAGATTAAGAATCGTCTTTACCCTAATTATTTGAACGATATGGTACTCTTGAAGTACCTCTACATCTCGATATTTCTTTGGTCGAAATACTATCGTGTGTGGTCATTCTAATACACGTAGAAAGGTAAGAGATATATATAAATCCGGATACTAAAAATCTCTTCTGTAATCGAGTATTCCCGAGCAGCTGCAAACACAATCGTTTAGTTATTCGATTATACGCTCCCTTGCTTCATCCCCTTCGCTCGCTTGTTCTCCAGCTTCATGCTAATCTCCCAGGAAGCTGAAGAGCCGGGGCTAAAGACAGAGGTGGAGGGGGTGGAGGGGGGAGGATGGAGGGAGAGAGGGGAAGGTTTGTGCCCCGACATCAAGGGCATCGGAGAATCCTTCTAGCTTTCATTATTGTTATTGCTATGTCGACGAGCGCGGTACAATATTACCATCTCCGTCGTTGTCTTCTTCGACATTGTCCTTCCCTCCATTCACCTCGATCTTCTTCTCTTTACCTCACCCACACCACCACGCCGCGCGTAGATAGATTCGTCAACGAATCCCGTTTTTCCATCGAGTTTTGGTTTTGCTTTGGTTCTCTCGTCTTCTTTGATGTCTCGATTGAAATTTCGACTTTATTTCCTGCTTAATCTATTGTTTCCCAATTTTTACTTCATCGTCATCTATATACACGTTTATTATTATTCTCTTGCCCCGAAATTGCGAAAATTCTGAAATTTTCGATAGGAGGAATAATTTTATTATATTTTTGTTCTAATAATTTGTACTACTGTTTTAACTTTTGTTCGTTATATCAGGCTTAATAATGCATATACGTCTGTTCTATTCGAGAAGAAAATATTTTGAAGATGTGTATGTACATAGGATGGATGTGAGAATGTTAAAACTCGGGATTTTCCCCTATAAGAATTCTCCCTTGGTGAACCTCATGTTTCTCGAGAGACTTATTATATTTCGAAAAATATTCGAATCCTTGAATCACGAGTCTGTCAACTTGTCACCGCGCGATACCCGGCTTTGAAATAAGTTCAAAAAATCGAACGAACGTTCAATTCTATTAAAAATTTGATAAAAACATAATTAAATTTTCTAATATTTCATTTGTGAACGATTAAATGATTTGACGAAAGAAGCACGCGGTTTTAAAACCGTGACGCGTTGTTGAACTGGAATTATCATTATCTTATTTCTATCTTATATTGTATCGCGTATTATTTATGATTACGATGTAAGTATATATTAGGGAGAAAAAACGGAATAATTTCCTTCTTACTTTCACAGTCAAAGAAAACGAAGCGTGCTCACGACTCGTAAAATTAAGACAGGTATATTTACTAGCTGGCTATCTACCTTGCAATTTACGTGATAGTAAATTCTGCATTATTAAGATGAATAATCTTGTGTAGATTTCTTTCTAATAATTTCCGCATACCACACGCGGAAACTACAATACGCTGCTAATGGAAATTGTTTCGAGTTTCGAGTAATCGATAAAACCAACTTTTTTTCACCTCGTTCTCAAAGAATTAATTTATTAAATATAATTGATAAATTTATACACCACCGAGTAATCGTTAATTTTATAATCAAATATATAGGGATAAGACAGGGATAAGAAATTATTATAGGAGGAATTAAACTCCGTCGTTCGAGTGAAATCAAAGTAATTGGACCGCGAAAGATTTCGAGTGAAACCACGGCTCCATTTGCTAATTACCTTAACGACTTTTAAAGTACCAAATAATCTGATGAAATGATAACCACTTTGCAAAATGGGGAGAAAAAGGAAAGATGGGGTGAAGGGGCGACCTTCGCCCTGATAATCGGTTCATTAAAGTATAATTGACGATTTTAATTGTAGTTCGCTAAGATAACTGAAGCGAGGCGAGCATCTCGATCTCGCCATCCTCCCTTCGTTTCTTTCAATAAAATTAGTTATTAATAAAAGTTATTATCATCTCGATGATATTTGAATAAGACACCCAAATAATCACGTGTTTCGAATATCAGATTTTTACCCGATTATATTTTATCGTTCTCTTATTAGAAATTATTTAAAAATTATAAATCTAATTTCCTATTTTATATTTATATACGCGATAACCATTATCTGTAATCGGAGTTAAAAAAACGAGAAACTCGAGTGGAATATGACATTTATGGCAAGGTGGGACGAGACGATAATTTTCATGCCCGATACTTGCACCGTGATCAAGAAAATTATATCATGAATTTCTAATGCGAAAGTTAATAATAATCACGACTACGCCATTCCCAACCATCGTACCTTTCCTTCGCTAATGAACAATCTCATTCGCGGCTTGTCTCCTTTTTTTTTTAAGAGTAAACCGTATTATGCCAGCAACCACTGCTAGCAATTATAGACGAGTTACACATTCGATACATCGGAATCTCTATGTATCTATAGAGATAAGAAGCACTGCGGATGATGATCACCCTCAAAGGATGTGAAAGGAGGAGGGAGGGATGCAAAAAAGTGGAAACGAGAAAGTTGTCGCCCTGGTAAAAGCAATCTGGAATCTGGACTCTGATAAAAATAGAGCAAATTGGTGGTTGCGAACCTGTTCGCGAATTGATTGAAAAAAATGAATAAATAAAAAAGGGATAGGAAAAGTACAAGGCCAAATGTTTCACGATCAATATTCCACGGGATAGTTCTCGAGTAGAAACAGAAGTAAGAGAAAGTAGTTATGGATATCTTGTCGAGTTGAATCGAGAGATTTATTTTATATACCATATTTTCCGTGTCGTTCGAAATTTTACATAAATGGATAAACACGGCCGAGTGTGGTGTCTAGTTGTAATGAGAGGGTAGAAAAATAAGAAAAGGATTGATAAATTTTTTTAACCAATATCGTAAGAGGGAGATAAACACGCAACGGTGACGTTGGAAGCTATAAATCACGAAGTGAGCAGCAGTAAGAGAAAATGAGAGAGCACAGGGCGAAGAGAAAAAGGAGCGAAAGAGAGAAGGCAGAACAGGATAAAGGGAAGGCAGAGTGGCTTCATAATAACATGACGGTAATTGGACGAGAGAGGCTCACATCCTAATTAGCCGGGGATGCTGACATTAAAGAGTGCACTGTTATTATCAATTAACCGCGCCGATTGATACACGTGATCGTCATCGACCGGACGTACGCACGACCTGCTTTTTATAGAGAGAAACATCGCGACCTGGACCATATGTCATCGACGTATGATATCACTCCATCGTTATTTCTATCATTGCTAATTACCATTTCATTGTGATACGTATAAACTCTATTAGAATAATTAGTATTACGACCATTTCAAAATATTTCATTTCAATTTGCAATTTCTAGCTATTAAACGTTTAATTGTTTACAATTGAAGTGATCGTTGGGCATCAATTAAATGATCGAAAATATTAATTCGAGATAAAGCGCGAAACATCAGTGACATTTATTTTTCAAATACGTCCGCACGACGAATTTGAAATTTTCACATATTTCCACGAATTAGCTATTATCAAATCTTGGATTTCATCAATTGTTTTTTCTTATCATTCCTCGAAAATACAAAAGTGAGCTCATTCGTGAAAAAAAAAGAAGAAAAAGGAAAATTTTCCAAAATAAAATATCTATTGAATCCTAATTGAATTTCCATTGAAATGATCGTTGAAACAAATATTCGAGGGAAGAACTATAAATACACGTAAGAATTCGCATTTATAAAAGGACGGAGAAAGAAGGGAATCTAAAAAGAAGAAAATGGATATACGAGTACAGCTAGCCGATGGACATGCGAGTATAAAAGAGACCAGTTTCCCGCTAACAAACGCAAATCCGAGCCCTATTGATGGTGGAGCCGGTGGAGGGTTCATACGGAAGCAGATAGCAATGGCACGGCCATTAAATAGGATCAAACCGTCGAATCGTTTCGAAAGAATTGGGAATAGATAATCGAACCGTGTTCCAAAGCCAATGCCTGTGCAATTGCTTCTCTCTCTAGTTTCCCCTTATACTTTTTCCCTCCCTCCCTCTTATCTCATGCCTATCGACTTGAAACAATGAAATTTAATGCAAATGCGGCGATCGATCTTCCAGCCATTCCATCCATCCTTTTTTTTTCTTTTTTTACGTTTTTAAATTACAATGATGACAAAGGTTCGACGATGAATGATTTTGAATCGTTAAATTTTTCCTGCTAATTCCATCAGATTCGCTTTTGTATCTGTTTTTAAATTACACAATTATTTTATTTTATTACATTATTAGAACGTTGTACGGTGTTGTATATAAAGCCTTCTACGTTTCTTCTGAAAGTGAAACTTGGAGCGAGCACGCTCATCTTTCTTAAATATCAAAGAAAAGCGTAATACGAGGAGTCGAGGAAAGTTCGGTATTTCAAACGAGCCGTATAACTTTCTTTCATCGGCCGCGACGCGATCGTCCCCAAGAGCCGCGGGACGATCTGGAAAACATCGGATCTGGTAATGTTTCCTCTTTTTCCGGCTTATCCACCCGGAATTAGATTACTTCCGATGGCCACTGAAGGATGAACCTGTCGTTCCATCACGATCGATTCCGGCCGGAAATCAGATTATCCAATGATTCGATGTGCATTTCCCGCTCTCACGGCTTCACATTCATCCTTTATCGTTCCAACGATTTTGAAAATTATCAAAATAGCAAAAGTCACAGTAAAGCTTTCGAATTTTCGTGAAATCTCTAATTTTTCTTTTTGTTTCTTCTTTTTATTTTTGGCAAAAGAAGATCATAAATGACAATCTAATTATACGCGCGCTTTTTTTAACAAGAATTTAATACTTGAATATCGTGACACGTTCAATTATTTGCTTGGTAAACGAATACCTTTTTAATTTCGAGTTCAACGAACAAAGATATAACTTCAACCTACGGTTTTAACGAAGTAATAAGTAAACTGGCAAGAACAACGCGTATTCCCTCGTGTGTGAATATATCTTGAAATACTCCTACATATACATGATTTATTTTATCCCCGAATTATTCAAATTTCACGCTACTCGAACTATTCTACTCGAACTACTCTAAATACTCTGTGCATTAACCTCATCCTTCCTCTGCAACTTTCTTCAGTAACAAATTAATTTAATCAAGAGAACTCTACTTATAAATCCGAACGAGACAAACCAAAAAGCTCGGCAAATTTTCCCATCTAAATCTAAATTTCTATCGTAGGAATCGAAATTAAATTAAACTCGGTCGGCGAGAAGAAGAAGAAGAAGAAGAAGAAGAAGAAACGCGATCACGAATTATTCCACGGTTCTTTTATTGTGTAGCAGGGGCGAAGAAGGGGATTGGCGAAATTAATATCGCGGGTTTGCCCAGGCCGCAAATCGCCGTGTACGTGACGCACGAAATAGAAGAGGCAATTAAATCGCGACCCCCGCAAATGTTTGAGGGTGGAGGGGGGAGGTGTTGTCCAGATAACCGGCGGGGCCGTGCAACCCACGCCCGCATGTTGCCGGGTATTCGGTATTTACGGGAGTGAAATAGATAACCTTCGTGAACCGCACACGGCCTCGTACGAAATTAGAATCCCTTCCACCCCCCTGCATCGGCCATTAAAACCAAAGAAATACGTTTTTTGCACGAGTGACATAGTTTATAGCCGTTACTTTCGCCATCGATACATCGTCGCGTCGTTTTATGGCTGTTTTATGCAGCTGCCATGTTATTCTTCTTGGGGAGAATTTATCGTGACAAGGTGTTTTCGCCATATATATATATATATATATTGTAATCGCGAGGCAGAACACGAACCGATGATTCTCCATGACTTTTAAAATCTTTAAAGTAAAGATTTCTCCCTTCCATCATTTTCGATTAATCTGAATCGATGAAACGTTTCAAGAATTCTACTACACTCGTGGGTTGTTTCAGACTCGCAAAAATATATGGATTCGCATATTTTGGAAAGTCGATTCTGGGTCCTCGTAGACAGTCCCTCCTCCCCGATCGCACATTCAAAAATTCCGCTATACTTGGATCGCGGCCCTTAAAAGTCTCGGGGTGGTTTAACGAGGCAACTTTTCACAGGGGCAATTCTCTTCTCGAGGGCCTACCGGAAATTCTTCAGCGGTTCTTTCGCGGTTCGTTCCACGGGGCAAAGAGAGAAAGGGGGGAAGAAAGAAAAGAAAGAAAAAGGAAAGAGAAAAGAAAAAAAGGAGAATTTTTTTAAGAAAGGCGGCCCGGCCAGGTGGTGGGCTCGACTTCAGACTACTTAAAGACGCGAGCACACATGTCAACGAAACGACTTTCATAATAGTGTTCTTAGCTTCCAGCTTCTCGCGGCCAACCTTCTAGATTTTTAACCCGCCTTTCAAAACCGCCTTTCTCCGCTAAAGTACACGCCATTTAGACATTCTACCAAGCTTCTTGCGCTCCTCTGATCTCTGCCCGCCAACCTCCTCCCGCTTTTGTTGCCCTCCGCCTAATTATGTCGTGCTCGCGATTTTCCTGCGTTACCTCTCGTTTCGATAAACAAAGTTACCACGGTTACGATCCACGGATCTCGAGAAGCATCGATAACGCGATGCTCCTTTATAATATATATATTGTTATTAAAAAGTGTGGAGAATGTAGATCGGAACGATATACGTTATTACGCTGAGCCGTCGAATCATTTTCCTCCTCCCTCCGCGAGATTTCTCTTCTCTTTCGTTCAAGTCCTTTTCTTCGGCCCTTTCGAGTGTTCGCCGAATGCGAAGGGGAAACCGTTTTATGAATTTTCTTACGGGACGAAATTATTTTATTTTATTTTTGGAATTCCTTCCACGTTCTTCCCCCTACCACTTATTTCGAGGGTTCTTTCGAGGCGATTTTGTTTGTTGTGAAATGCTCGCGACGAAATTATTATATAATATATTAGGGTGGAACGAAATGCGAGCACACAGACAGTCAAAGTTCACTCGTGATTTTTAACAAAAGTTATTTTTCTGTGTTTATTAGCGTTTCGTTCGAACGGATGAAAAGGGAAGAAATAAAAAGAAACACGCGCGATAAACAATTCGCGATAAAAATTGTTGTTGAAAATTTAATAATAACGTTTACGCATATTCGGTAAAGCGCGCGAAATTCTCACGAAAAGCTACCCGCTGGGAAACGAGAAAAGGGGGAAGAGAGAAAATCTCGACGCAGAGCACATTTTCGAGAGGCGATTTCGTTGCAGTGACGGTTCCTCGAACCTCTCTTACGTGCTTTCAGAGGACTTTCAGAAGCTTTCTCGGGGGCAACTGCATCACGTTTTCGCAACCTCTCGTGAGTATTTACTCGCTAATAGCGTGCAAAATACACGCCGCGGATTCTCGCAGCCTTTCACCGCCCTGCGAGACGTCCGGAAGAAACTCTGACCCCCTTCGAGTCGATTTCTCGGGAGGAATAAACCTTTTCGGGGTTAGTCGTTACTTCTCTTCCACTCCCGCCAATTTGTCCGTATGCTCGCTCTTATTTAGAGAATTAATTCCACTATAATGTACTTTTTCTTTTTCTTTTGGAGGAATGAGATTATGATTTTGAATCTTGCATGCAAAAAATGCATATAACGTTTAATGTAAGAAATATATATGCATATTATAACAAGTATTATGTATTTTTACGCAAAAATTTTGCACAAATTCCTACGGTCTAATTAATGAAACGATATCTTTGGTTGACTTTATACAAGAATGAGATTCATATCATGTATATTTACATATAAATTGTTTCCATTTTTTGACGCGACAAAACATAGTGAGCTCAATATAGCAGAACGAGTTTATACAATATAATTTATATTCTTCGTTATTCCCTATCATCTTTTAGCTCCATTTCCATGCTTACATTACATAAATGCTTCGCATTTACAAAAATTCAAACATTCGCCGATTACAATGCGCGCGACTTCGCCTTCCCTCGAATGATCATTGTACCATCCATTAAACCCGTGAAATCAAAGCAGGCATCGATCGAACGGCGCAATTAGCATTTCGAATAGTGGAATGCGACGGGGCTTAGCGCCCTGGCACAAAGGGGGCATCGAGCACACTTTCGGTTTGTTCAAGGAAACCGCCAGACGCGGTTTCGAATACGCGGAAGAGGCGTGGTGGAACCACCCTTTTCGAACGGCGACCCTCGAACGACAGCCTGACGTCCACCCACACGTTCGCCGAACACGTTTGAGCCATTCGCACGCGAAATTTATTCATTCGGGTATCGCGAGTTGCCCGATCAAGAATTCACCGTGGAGCCAGAGCTTGACCTGGTCCCATGGCAACCCGTTACCCCAGCCCCTGTTACGCCGATAAATTACGCCCCGATCCCCTCCTTCCCGCCCGACCCCACAATGATTAAACTTTGAAAAGTGCGATCCGATTTCAACGCAGATTGCGATCAACGGTTCGTCACCCGATAAATGTATTTTTCGTTCCACGTGCCGCCAATGTTTTTCTCCTTCCCCTCCCCCCAATCGAAATCCACCAGAAACGCCGTTTACTATATATCTTTTCGAGGGGGGAGGTACACTCGTATCGCTTTACGACGCGGTTTTTCGATCTCATATTTTCGATTCGAGCTTTTTTGGCGATGGCGCGCGTAACGTATCTCTGTCGAGAATAAGAAAAAAAGGAAAATTATGGAAATTACGTTTTTTCTTTTTCTTGTTCGGGAACGAGAAAATGTTTTCGAAAAAAGGGAAAAGGAAAACAGAAATGTATTAATGGTTGAACATCCGAATGTATAATCTATAATTTTTTCGTTCCAGACTTTAGGAGAAAATGTTAAACGTACCTGAATTTGGTTGATGTTTAAAGGTTAGTTTTTATTTATTATAAGAAGAGATACAGTTTTTAATTTTTGACTACGAACACGACGACGTTCGAAATTGACAACTTCCAAGATCAAGGCGAAAGTGTACCGTAAAGCATTTAGATTCGTTGTTTATCTTGGATAAATTACATAATTGGTAGAGTATCGGGGTATAACACATATAACGCGAGAAACTCGAGGAGCAACGATAACTTAGCGGGGAGCGACAAGTTTTAATTTGTCGTAGACGTGTCTGTTTGTTCACAGGTGTCTCGAGTAACGAAAGTACGAAGTTTAAACTTATTTCCCTCTCCGGCCACCTCTCCAACTTTCTTCTGCCCGTCTCTGATACGAAAGTTCCTCGGTGGACGCTTAAGTCGCAGTATCTCTTAATAATTCGCCGGCATTCATTTTTAATTGATTCCTTTGGTCTTGGCGAATTTCTGCTTATCAGCCCGGCTTTCCTCCCGAGTGACCGAGACTTTCTTAATTTCCATCTCAAAGATTAATACCTGAGAATTTCCCTCGTTGCTTTTGTAATCGGTGGGAAGGATTATTCCATCGTTTAATCGAATCATCTTGTCCGATTTGACGCGGAATCGCAAAAATTGCTGGGACTGCCATCGCGTCTATCGCATTTTTAAATTAATTAAACGATTGTTAACGAGAAAAATTCAAATATTAGCGCGAACGAATTTTAAAGGAAATTGTGACGGTGCAAAAACATCGTTTCCGTTAAAATTGAAGCGGAATCGCAAAAATTGTTCGTCTAACAATTTTAAATTAAACAATTTTTAACGAAAAAAGTTCGAACGATATTAGCGCGAAAAAATTTTAAAAGAAATTGTGACGGTGCAAAAACACCGTTTCCGATAAAATTGAACCGGAATCGTGTGTCTAACGATTTTAAATTAAACAATTTTGAACGAAAAAAGTTGGAACGATATTAGCGGGAGAAAATTTTCAAAGAAATTGTGACGGTGCAATACGTTTCCGATAAAATTGATTGTTGACGCGGAATCGCAAAAATTGCTCGTGCGTCTAACAATTTTAAATTAAACAATTTTGAGTGAGAAAAATTTAAGAGATTGGAACCGCAAATTGACGGAGTGAAACCATCGTTTCCGATAAAATTAATCCAATTGTCGCCATTACTTATATTCGATTGGATGAAAGATATAAGAGTTGTTAAAATGATACGAGCAAGCCTTAAACGGTTGGCCAGATGAAACTTTTCTGTGTCATCGATTATATACTATACCCTCGCAATGGAAAACAAAACGCGAATAAATGAATTCTCATATCAGCTTTCAATCTTTTCTACGCACATGACAGATCGTTCCACTCCAATTACGCTCGTTTAAAACGATCGTTAATTAAAACTCTCTCTCTCTCTCCTCCTCTCCTCCCTCTCTCCTCACCTCCCGAGAGAAAGAGAGAAAGGGAGAGTAATGGCTCAGCATTATAAGAGTGCTCCACTGACAACCGACAAATTGAACGCAAATAAAAAGAATTATCCTTTGCCACGATGGGAGACAACTAACGTAAAATTATTTTAGAATTATATTAACCCACGGGAATATCGTTGGTGTTCGTAGATTTGCTGATTTGGAAAACACGAAGCGTATGATTGTGTAAATTACCGTTTTCGTAATATCGACCAATCGTATTTTATCACGTTAATAATAATAAAGGGAATAATATGATGTACATAATAACAAATCGATTATCTAATAAATATAATTCTCAATAATTTTTTTCAAGCTGGAGGGTAAAAAGATGAAAGATCAAATATTATATTCCGTCCCTTTCTTTTATTTTCGCTCGAAACGTTTTCTTGTGCATAATTTACAATTTTGACACGATTTTATCAGAAATATTATTAGACGTGTTCCGAGTATAACGATAAATATATTTGCGAAATAGAATATTCTATAAAAAAATATATAATTTTCAAGCTAATAATTCAAGTTAATTCCTCATCGATCAGATCTACGTTTCCACAAACGAGTTATTGTCCATTAAACGAGTTACGAGGAAACGAGAGGAGAAATCGGTTGCCATTTGCCGGAGTCCACAGGTGTACACAGGGACAATCGTAGGAACACACGTCGCTGTCAACAAAGCGGATTAGGGTGAGAAAACGTGGCCGGGGCAGGGGTAAGTACGCGCAAAAAGGACCTCGATGCTCCTGGGCACATCCCGGGGGTCGTGCACGGGGTTGAGGCGGCGTAAAGGGGAAGAAATGGAAAGGACGAAGAAGAGAGGATGGGCATCGTCCACTTACTCAAACCAATGCATACGTTACGCCAAGGGAAGACGACTTACTCTCGATTGTGGATTCAATTTCAGAGGCGTCTGGCCAGTTAACTCATCCTCGCTCTCCTACTCGAAGATTGCAAGGTCACGGGTCGCTGAATATGAAATATGCCCCGCTGATTGTCCATGGATATCCTCCCTTCACCATCCCGTGGCGGGATAGATTCAAGAAATGACCGATCTTGATCCTGGAATTTTTCATTTTTATTTGAAACTGAAAAATATCGATGAAAGTAAACCGTGAAATCATTTTACGTTGGATCGATGAATTTATCGTAAAACCATTAGACTGCGGATTTTTGTGCGGTTCAAATACAAATTGTTGAAAGTTATGAACGATACTTTGATTTTTTGTGTGAAAAAATAGTGAGGAGAAACTAAAAATTTTATCATCAAAACCCATTCTGCAAGTAGAGAAAACCATACGGTTGAAGTTACTTTTTGAATTATTCCGATATCTCAAACGGTTGCCGAGATATAAGGATTCAAAGTTTCCGTAATGTTTAAACTAGCTCATGAAATTATGAATGGGCCCACGAGTCACTGACCTACATTTTTTCCTGGAAATGCGTACTACGTTTTTCCAAGAATCCCGTCTGTCACTTGTCTGGAGTTTGGGGTAGATCAGTGAGACGAGGTGCGAGCGAGAGATCCGAGTAAGGAACAAGGACGGAGATAGTAAACGATTAAAAAATTACTCTTTTCTTTGCACGACGATATCTCGGGAACCGGAAGTCGTATCGAGATAAATCAAAAAGCGTTTTAAAGAGGAGGGTTTCGCGTTTCCAATGATCGTTCACTCGTTGACCGGAAGTTATTATCTTCGGAATTATAACGGTTCAAAGTTTTCCTAATTTTAATAGAATTTAAGATAGTTCAAGCCTAAGATAAACGATCAAAAATTAACTTTTCTTTATACGATGATATTTCGAGAACCGGAAATCGTATCGGGATAAATCAAAAAGCGTTTTAAAGAGGAAGGTTCCGTGTTTCCAATGATCGTTCACCCGTTTACCGGAAGTCATTATCTTCGGAGTTTTAACGGTTCAAAATTTTTCTAATTTTAATAGGGTATAATGAGTAGGTATAATAAGATTGGTAAATGAGAATTAAGAATCGCTCTTTTCTTAATACGCGTTTATTTCAAAAACTAGAAGTCGTATCGAGACGAATGAAAAGGCGTTTTAAAGAGCAAGATTCCGTGTTGCTAACGATCTTTTATCCATTGATCAGGAAGCACTGTCTTCGAAGCTATAACCGTTTCAATTTCTCCTAGATTTAACACGTTTTTAATCGAGTTTTAAGAAAAATTAAATAACAATTACCCATTCTCAAAGATATTTTACATCAACAACTAAAGAAAAATATCTTCTTTCTTTCAATAATATAATAATTAAAATTTCAATTTTAATTTAGAACATTAGGACGTTGAAACGTTGAAAGCTGAATTCGAGATATTAGGGTAAACATCAATATTTTCGTTTGTAGCATCAACAATTTCCGAAAGGTTTCGATTGTATACACACATGCGTGCGTTCCTTCATTTGCTTAGGTTCGGCTCTGTAAATTTAATTCTGCTTTCCTCGTTCTCGTTCTCCATCGTTCGCTTTTACGATCGTCCAGCCTTGGAGCAGAGAAAGTCAATATTCCCATCGATGGATAATAATACGAGTTCTAGAGCTTAGCAATAATGCAGCGAAAAATTGGTAATAACTGGAACGAATTATTCTAATTTAACTATAACTTCTATAATAATCCACGATTATTATTGAAAATCGTTTAAACATCACTTTCATATATATTTCCCCTTTTTCTACAACGATGAAAATAGGATTTTTTTATTACAACAATTATAAATAACACGATAGAATAAAATACGTGTAATTGTTTATTCCAATTTCGAAGATTTATATAAAGAGCGGAGATTTTTAACGTTTTCATTCAAATAATCCCCTCCAACTAATTTTCAAGGATCAACACTTTATCCACTTTTCAATATACATCCAAACACTTCTCTGCCTGATACTTAAAAACAGAACAATATGGAAACCCGGTCATAAATCTTCGACCGGGGAAGAAAAATGGACGGGATTCCAATGGCATATGATCGCTCGAATCCAAGTTATATTTATGACTCCCCCTCCCTTCTTCTCCGTAAGAACATCCCGAAATTCCGATTCCGCGCGATCGATTAAGTACAAACGATATCGATGTATCTCTCGATGAAAAAGAAATGGAAAACGGAGTCTTCGAGTTTCATATCGAGTTAATATACTTTCGAAAGAGAGAGAGAGAGAGAGAAGAGGAAAGAAAGAAAGTTTAATATCCCTTTTCTCCACCCTTGTAAATCTTGCCGGTATCCCGTCTCAATATTCAGGGTGCCGATATTAACAATTCCGCGTGCGTGATTTACCGAGTCTCTCGACTTCGATGATAATGAATTCCCCCCTCCCTCGGCCGTCCCCACTCTCTTTCTCCTCCTCCTCCTCCTCTGTAACCACCCACCACCTATTTTCCTTACCGAGGGCAGACTTGTTACCGCTTAATTAATCGCAATAATTAAAAGGAGAGGCGCGGGTTTGGTGTTTCACGTTTGAATATGCAAAATCTAAGTTACGGGACGAGAATGGCCGTCGAAAATGGTGTAGGGTCGAAATCGATGGTCTCGAAAGAGCGTTGCAATTTAGGGGGATGGGGAAGGGAACGTTCCTCGAGGAAAATTTTATATGTTGGCGCGTGAAATTCCTCGGGAACGCTTGAAATTTTCAAGGATTAGAGAAGATGGAGAACAGATAGATGGTTTCGCGAGAAGGAACGTTGCAATTTTGCATGTTATATTTGTGAAATTTTGCAGGGAGTAAGAGGAAGATTATAAATAGATAGGAGAGGGAAATATCTTGATAATCATGGAAAGAAATGTACATTATAAATAACTGATTACATTACCTGATTATTAGATGATAATGCGTAAGTGTACATAGATCTCGGAAGAGGGAACGAGTTTTATCAAGGAGGGAATCGAGAGAGATTAAACTGCCCGGTTTCAGGGAACAGCTTATGTATAAAGTCATTACAAGTTATCATTTTTGTACGTTATCTCTTACACGTTAGCTTAATGACTTCTGAGTACCTGTTTAAAATACAACCCAGGCTGGCTAATCCAATCGTGGCGTTCAACGATTTCCATTTGATCGTAAAACAACTTTGCCACCCATTGAATTAATTCTAACAACATTTAACGACCGGATACCGTAATTATTCAAATTTTATTTGATTTACATCCCGATAAACGAGATGTTTAACCGTTAACTGCCAAATAAGTTAAAACGTGCAAACGTTGCTTCGATCCACCGTAGTAAGAAAGTAGCGTTCTACGAGTTACAAATTTTTTTCCAGTCCGCTCTACCTGCTGGCCCCTCGTCATCATCAAGGAACGCCCGACATTAACGTCATAACGATCAGAAAACAGCTTCTCGCGCCCCTTCGTTTCCTTCCAGATACAATTCCGCGACGAATCGGTAACTCGATTGATCGTCGCGCAATTTTTGCCTCCACTCCTTTTTCTTTACAATTCTTGCCGATTCTTCTTCGATCCGTGTCTATTTATATCCAAGACCGCACGTTTGGAGGAACACGAACGTAACATTATAGCGAGATGAAACGTGGAAAAAAGCGTGAATGATCGTGCGCTTTTGCACATGTAAAATAAAGGAGGAAGAGGAGGAGGAGGAGAAGAAGGAGGAGGATCTTAAATTCAAAGATTTCTCTCGGCCGTTGAAAGGATAATTTAATGTACTCGAACCGGCTTCAAGAAGGCAAGAGTCCTCTTCCTCCTCCTCGAGGGACGACAATAATTAGGGGACCTCCTTATAATAAGAAGAGAACGCTTTATAATAAGGGGAAACCCTCCCCGCCCATCCACGGGTCCCTTTCTCTTGGCGTGTCTCGTAGCCGTCTTGACGGCTCCTGTCCTACAACAAGAGTTTCACGGAATCACGAAAGGCGGTCGGTCGTTCGTTAATGATTTCTACAAATTATTGTAGACCGTAGAGGGTTTAATTACATTTTCGCAACAACACGGGGTCCCGACCATGGATCCTCCCATTATCTCGTCCCGGGGATTCTTTCTTAACTCCCCTAATTGGTCGTTAATTCTCGTTTGTCTTTGTGCGCGATACCGTTTCGCTGCAAGCGAGAGAGAAAGAGGAAGATTCGTTTACGCCAGGTATTTATTAACGACGTATCTAGCTCCCTTTGTACACACCTCCCCCGTGTACACGATACCTGGAAAATGAAACGGAAAGGGAAGGGTTAGCTTCGAATCTCCCTCCTCGAAGAGGACTCGTTTCTAAGAGGGTTTGTCCGAGTTCCCTGCAGGCATCATTCTGCATCTTGCGTTTTGTTTTTAGATAAAATGCTCGAATGGAAAAAACGAAACGGTTTTCGATTGTCCTCGAGAGAATGAGTTCTTTCTCTCGAGATAATATGAGTCTCGCGAGATAATATGAATTGTCGCATCGTGGCATCTTTCGGGGTGAAATGAGAGGATATAAATTTCAATGGAACATCCCGTGGTTATCGTTCGATGGTAATCCTTTCCGTTATTTTCGTGCCAATCCTTTGAATATTGGTGCCGAGTTTTATGGGCGCGCGTGTGTGTGCAGATGCAAGTGTTGGTGATTTATAACGCGAAATTTTCTGCCCCTCGCGACGGGGCCGCCAGGTTTGCCGAGGTTTCGTCGGGTGAAACATATTGGCACGTTATTAAATTCTTGGTTAATACGGTGGAATAATGATGTCACGGTGACCGGTAACTATCGAAAATGCTAGAGGGTGTAAAGTTTACGCGCGGCCGGGTTTGTCACTCGTAACGTCGTTTCGGGAATTTTGCAGTTTAAAATTGGAATTTGGGAAATGCAAAAGTGTCGTCTTTTCTTTTCTTTTTTTTCTTTTTTAAGCTCATCTTTAAATTCATATATCACACGATTTTACGATTGATTGCTGATTAATTACTATTTGTGCTCACTTGTGGATAGTTTGGGCAACGTGGCAAGCTGAAAGAACGAGAAAAATTTTAAAAAGAGAGAAATCACTCGTAACGTCGTTTCGGGAATTTTGCAATTTAAAATTAGAATTTGGGAAATGCAAAAGTGATCGTCTTTTCTTTTCTTTTTTTTCTTTTTTAAGCTCATCTTTAAATTCATATATCATACGATTTTATGATTGGATATGTTAAATTGTTGCATAATAACCGTAAGATTGTAGATTAATTACTACTTGTGCTCACTTGTGGATAGTTTGGGCAACGTGGCAAGCTGAAAGAAGAGAAGTGAAAAATATATTTTCGCGTGATTTTAATTGCACGGCATTGTAAATGTGATGTGAAATTTCCCTCTCGTGAGATAAATCTGTTATTCTACTTATGCTTCCGGTTAAATTCTCATTGAACAAAGCGCGAAAGACGTAAAATCTCGAACGATTCTCTGAAAATGAATTAAATAGACGTATCTTCCACATTTAAAAGTTTCATTCGAAGAAACTACTTGAAATCCTTTACAGTATTATTTCAAGAAAATAATACCACTTCTTAATGCCACTTCTAATTTAACGCGTAAGTTTTAATTTCCTCTGTTGCCGGCTTGGGATACACGTTAAAAGATAAGAGAACTTTCCAGAAGAAATTTTACACAGTTGTATACCAGTTTAATAAAATACATCAACAATTATCCGAATGAAAGAAAGAATAATTCGCTTCATCGATACAAATTTTATAATATTCATTTCTAAACATTTGTCTTTTCTTTGCACGTAAGAATCGTATCGTTCGTATTTCTAACGCGTTCAACGGTTTGTCCACCGGTGTTTGAAATTAGATTCACACATTTAGATCGGTTTCACACAGACCATTATTGTGCCACCGCATGCGGTGGAATGCATCGCTTTAAACCAGATCTTCCGCGGGCCGGTAAGTGGCGATCGACATTTCTCCCACGATTTTGCCACGTGTAAAAGCTTTCTACCGCAATCGCATCACGTCACGTGCAATTATTTGACCCATTTTGCGTCCTAAGCGTATCCGATTGGAATAACAATAATACCGAAACGAAATTTGAATGCGCCTAAAATCCTTTTCCTCCCGTATATTAAATACTTTCTGTTATACCTCGAACGTGTTACTCGAGCAATTTCCATAGAAATTTCATGATTTTCGCAATTTTCGGGCCGGAAATTTTAAAGCAAGGAGGCGACATAGCAATCGCCCGAGCTCACCGTGGAGGATCGAATTTCGCTAATGGATCACGCAAAAGTTCGTAGAGGCGTGAGTCACAGTGGGTGTAACACAAATGGTTCCCCTGTCAGCGGGGAGCCGAATACAAATATCCGGAAGTTAATAACCGAAACGATTCCGCCGCTCCTCTACCGTTGCCTGTCATCTCGTCAAACGGTTCGTACGCCCAATGGCTCAATTACACCAGTTGTCGTCTGAACGAAAGAGAATTCTTTCGTGCGAACCAACATATTCGTCTATTCCCTTGTATTTGTACAAAAGAAACGAAATGGGCGATTAATTAATTAATATCGACTAACGTAAAATATAGAAATATATATACGATTCTAGAGAAGAATCTCTGGAATCTAATTTAAATATTCTCTCTTTTTTCTCTCTTTTTTGCCTTTTATTATTCCTGTCAAGGTTTAAATCGTCTGCAACTTTATACAGCCGTTTCGAAGGAAAACGAATCGAATAACGGTGTTACGTACGATGTTCAATCGAGAGCGGTTGGAAACTTTACAATTTGGTAAAGGAAGATATTCTAGCGTCATCCGAATACGTTCTAAAAGTGAAAAGTGAGAGCGAGTATTCACAATCCATCTAGAAACTCTCCGAGGAGCCTCCGTCGACGCATCAATCAGTTGATGACTGCCCTGTTACGCCGATAAATAGCCTACCCTTTAGCCAAAGTGCTCGTCTCGATCGTGTCCAACCAACTTTATAATCCATTTCTATCCGTCGATCATATATGTATTTTCTTACCGCTTGTTGCGTTTTTCACGTACGAAAAAAGAAAAATATTGATCACAAATTAGAATTGAGAGTTATTATATCGTTTATTACGTTCAATGTTATTATTGGATAATTAGTTGTAGTAATCTTATCTACTCGTGAAAAATACTTAGTGAGTTTTAACTTTCGAATATATCGATACTCGAATTTATTTTACAATTTACTTTGATTTTCCACGGCAATTCTTTTGAAAAGGACGAATAGAAGTCCTGATTTTCCTTAAAATAATTACGATTTAACAAACAGTCCCTCGTTTTAATCGATTTCTCAGGAAAATTTTTTCAAAGAAAAATAAATATCGACGATCTTTTCAAAACTTTTTATTTTCCACCTTCGATATTCGAGTTTACTTTAATCAGTTTTTCACAATTGCTTTGAAAAGGAAGAACAAAAGTCCTAATTTTCCTTAAAATAATCCTTAATTAATCGTTATTTGACAAACGATTCCTCGTTTTAATCGATTTGTCAGGGAAATTTTTTCAAAGGAAAATAAACACCGACGATCTTTCCAAAAAAAAAGAAATACGTTGAGCGAAAAAAAGAAGAGAGAAAGAAAGCAGAAAGTAGTTGGAGGAAGACGAGGCGGCATTGGACGTAAAATTTTCAAAGCTTTACCTGTCATCCACCGTGGTCGCCGATGCAGAAATCCATCTCCATTAGAGGTCGCTGGCTTATTCCCATGGTAACCTTCCCTTCCTAGCATAGTTGTAAGTCTATCTATTTTCCCTGGAAAATCTGCACGACACACGTGAACACGTGTAAAGGCGCACACAGGTACACACGTATACACGACCCCTGTTCCCGGCCTTGTAACGTTTAATACTTGCAGCCACGCAGCCGTGCAATATCGGATATGTCCATTAATCGGCTCTGGATCCTGGGGAAACTTTCGAAATGCTGACCCTGTCCAACTCTGGTCTACTGCGCATACAGTTTGTCTGGCTAAATCCTCGAGTGCTCATTGTAAGGGAGGAACAATTTTTCACGGAGGAAAAGGATTTTCACCTGTTCGAGTATGAATATTAATTAGCCGGTGGATTCTCATTCCTCGCGAGTCTCCTCGTGTCGGGGATATATTTGGGGATCGTGGAATTTTAGAGTAGTGAATATTTAGAGAGATTTATTGGTGTTGGATAGTCAATTTTCTTTTTCTCTTAAATTTTTCTTAAATTTGTGGGTCGAGAGTTGGGAAACAAATGCGGATTATTAATACGCTTATTTCCGTTCGAGGATGGTGTGTTAAATCATCAGGTTAACTATTGTTATAGGGAAAATCGATTAGATCGATTGATTTAATTCTGTTCGAAATTAATAGGTCACGATATTATATTATAGGTATGGATTCATATATGGATTTAATAGAGTCGATATAGAGCCGAGGATTGAATTGTTTTTTACCTGTTTGGTATTATTTCATTATTACCGTTAAGCTTGTTTGTTGAAAAAATTCGATTATCCAGCTTTCAAGATTTATTTTATTTGTTTTTAATAAGTTTTAATAAGCTACATGGTTTACAAATGAATCTCAAGTTATTGGCTACCATGAAGAAAAAAAAGAGAATAACCGATAAAATTATGTAAGATTTAATCGTTTGATATTTATATATAAAAACCGTAAAGAGGTAATATTTAATTTCGTTCTGTCTTAATTAAGTTAAATTGTATTAAAGTATCGTGAAATATAATTTTCCACGTGTATTCGTGTGGGATTGAAACGAACAATTAATCAGTTATTTGAATACAATTATTAGAAGGAGGATATGAAGTATTTCCTAGAAATATCAAATTGAATTTGTTCCATCGCCCGTAAAGCAATTTACATTAATATCGTAAATTGGGCGACGATGCACGTCCAATATCACGATCTAAAAGCCTTCGCAAATAATTATTTAATATCAATTGGCTTTGTACAATTACGTGTCCGGAAATTACGAGCCAGTTATATCAATCCTCTGTGAAAAATTATCCATCGGAAAATTAAATTTTCCTTTGAAACAATTAATTTGCTTTATTTAACATTCCTAATTTTTCTTCTCTCGATTCTATTGAAATAGAAGAGTTGAAATAGATGATCGTGAAGAATATAATATAAACAAAGATAATTTGAAAATTTCTTGCTCGATTTCTAATCAAGATCATTAGAAGATCATTTTAATAGAGGGTCAAGATCGATGGAGGATTCGAATTCATTTCAAAACGAATCTCAAGATTGAAAATTTTATTCTCGTATAACGTATGTTTATATATGGAAAAGTACGGCTCGTATTTTGTATATTTATACGTGAATCGGGCGACATTGGATAGCGATCGCTGTTTCGATTCTGTTTTGTTTATTTCTCCCTCCTTGGCGCGACTCGATATAGCGAGTTCGGTTTAGTCGTACAAAGGCATCGGCACGATTCACATCTACGTAACGTAATTTATTCTTACTTCCTTTATTAAATATATTCTTACTAATTATTATTAAATATTTATATTAAATACATTATTATTAATTATAAATATATATTATTCATAATTGTTAAATATATTATTAAATTCTATTTCTTCTTATTATATTTAATATTATATTTAATTATTATAATTGATATAATTATTTATAATTACAATATATATTATTTATAGTTATTTTATAATTAATATAGTTAATTATTATAATTAATAATTAATATTAATATTATATTTATTATATATAATTATATTAATTATTCTTCTTACTATAATAATATATATATATAATATATTTAATAAAGGAAATAAGAATAAATTATGTTATACAGATATGAATCGTGCCGATATATATATTCTTTATTTTAATCAATAATCATTTCACAATATCTAACGTAATTTTACACACAAAATTAATCGACGATAAACGAAAATATATCCGGCAGACATCATCCTCGACCGTTATTTCCCAATTATCAATCCCGTGTTTTCCAACATCTCGGCGAGCATAACAAGCGGAACAAACGATAACGATCAAAGCGGGATTCGAGGCGGGATACGAGTAGCGTCAAAATAATTTTCTTGATTCGAAACGCACCGTCTCCTTCGTCCGCATAATAATTATTCGCGATAATTGATTTCATTTAAAAGCGCCGCGACGATGCGCCATTTACACACGTATCCACCTATACACACCCGGTATAACCGCCGTGCGCGCCGTGTCCAACGTTCATACATTCTCGAAACGAAATTAAATTCCGCTGTACCGTTGTCACTTGTTGTCTATTTCCGTGAGGAGAGGGCGGGGGAGGGGCGGTGGCCAAACTGAAATTCGATGCGATTCGCCCGCCAGGATGAGTAACAATTATATCCTGTGGCCGGGCTGGAAAATGATTTTCTCGTACTCTTCGCCCGTTTCTTTCTCTTTCCCCTACCTCTTTCCCCCCTCTCCACAATCCTCCCCTTTCTCTCCTCTTCCGTTTCCTCTTCGTCTCAAGAGAAATTACCGGCGCTGTTATGTGAAACAATTCTATGACGAGCGAGTTGGTTACGTTTCGTTGCCGGGTTAAAGAGGTTTAGTATGCGTATTTTTAAAGTGGATAATCACTTGAAAGTATTTTATATATATATATATATATATATATATATGGATAAAAATAATCTTTCCCTCGAGCGTGAATTGTGAAAATGATCAGAAAAAGAAAAGAGAAACGTTTGTGTAGATGAAGTATTGTAGAGAATCGAAATAGTGATAAATATTTATTATTATAAATATTCGCATATTGTTTCGACATTAATTTTGATAACCGTCGAGTCGAATATACACTTTATTTGATTATTATAAATATTGCGATCGAATAGATAATCTGTCAAATTGATCTTCTACGTCGAATAACTGATCAAGTCAGGAACAATGTACAGCGATGTTTCAAAGAAAGTAATGATGTTCTATTCGAGAAATTTCTCTATACTTCATACGTAGAGAAACTAATATATATATATATATATATATATATGTCTCGAAGGGCGAATGGGGGAGAGAAAAACGGAGATGATCGAAATCGAAGTACACGAGAAGTTAAATCGGTTTAATTTCCGTCCAACGTTTCCGATATTTGGCCAGCTCTGTCAATTCAGAGACGTCAGTACATTTTATAATAGTGGATTAAAACCAAATCTGTGAGAGAGAGAGAGAGAGAGAGAGAGAGAGCTCATTCGTCCTCTCTGTTACAATGTTCCGCTTTTATTTTTCATCAGAGATATTTATTCGATATTGTCGCACATTTTATTAATATCAATGAACATTGAATCATAAATTATTGGATATCTGAAAAATTCATTTTTAAATTGAAAATATATCTCATCGAGAAGACGAATAAATTGTATAAAAATGTCGAATTCGTAATACATTCGGATTAAGATGTATCATAATAAAATATCGGAATATACGTGAGAGAAGAATCTGTGAATAGGTTGTTTGTTCGAGGATGACGATTGCTAGTAAAAGAGTGTAAAAAAACGAACGAGCAGGCACTTTAAGGAAGAAAATTATTGTCGGTTGAGCTCACGTAATAAGACGAAAGTCGTTTAGTTTCACGGTGCATTTTCCGTTATCACCGCACGGTGAAACGTTTATACAGTTTCCAAGCTGGAAAAGCGGCCATTCTCGTCCAGAAAATCTCTTTCCACGTCCGATAAATTCACCACGTATTACAAATAAGATACTTCTTTACTCTACTTTTTCACTCTACTTTTTACATCGCTTTTATCACGAGCCAAGTTTAATTATCGAATTGTATACGTATGTTTAATATTTGTGCCACGTGATTTTCTAAAAGTTTTCTAAAAGTCGAGTTTATTAGATGTATTTTTGGCGAATTCAGATTTAGGTCCGAATAACCTTTAAAAGCGCTCCCATCTATTAGTTGATCAGCAAATTATCGATTGGCTATTGAAACGTTTTGACCATGCCAAATTCAACTTTGTGGTAGTTGCAAATGTTGCTAACTTTGAACCATGCAACCATGAGGGATCAACTTTCCAAAACTATCTCTCTCTCTCTCTCTCTGGAAAAGTTATAAATTCAACGAATTATACGAATAAAAAAAATTGAATTAACAAAATTCGAATAAAACTATTAACATTTATTTAAAATAACATCGATCAAAGCTTACTCTCTTGAATTTACAAATAACACTCGAATTTGACAAATTACACACTCGTGTAATTTTTCAATGTTCCAAACGTATTCGATCGATTAATATTGTTCAATTACACTTATAATTAATTATAACGCTCTGAATGGATTTACACATTCGAATCGACCGCTTCACAAGCAACCCCTTCGAACATTGGCACGAAGAAGGAGAAGAACTCGCGGTTAAATTCCGTTAATAATCGCTGTTCGCGTAACTCGCTCACTCGGAGATCTGTTAATGGTTCCAAAAAAAAAAAAAAAAAAAAAAAAAGAAAAGGAAAAAAAAAACCTGACGAATGCGAAAGAAGCACGAGAGTTCAAAATCGGTGGGCTCTCGTTCTCATCAACCGTATTCACCCTTCGTTTTTCATGCTCGGAGGCCTCGAGTGCTCTTCTTGCTCCAGTCTCGCGATCACGAGGGGATGATACTTGATATGCACCCCCGGTATCATACGTGGGCCGCCATTCGTAGAAACGATTCGCCCAGTGATAAATTCACGAAAATTCGTCAACAGTCGAAGGCAAGAAAACGATGCAACGGTGAAAGACCACCACTCTCATCTCCCCCCCTGGAGATGATACTTTGAGTCATGTCGTGAGTCACTGATAATCACTCTCGTCATAACCATTCCCTTTATTATCCGTGGCAGATTTGATGGTTGACATTATTCGAAGGATAAGCGAGCATCGTTCAGCTCGGATGTCGACGTGGCGGTAGCAGCAGTAGTAGTTGTACAACTGTAACAGTAGTTGTAATAGTAGTAGTAGTTTTGTCAGAGGGTGGATTCAAAAGGCCGTGTTCGAAGTAGATATAAATGGATAGCTCGTAATTTATGATGGTTGTTTATCTGTAGATTTTCTGGGCTACTGGAAACATTGAAATATTTCTTTTCTCGATCATATTTTGAAGTGTTGGACGACGAATTTATAGGATATAATTAAAATAATATATAAAGTTTCTTTTTTTTGATTGAGTAAGATTTCTGATCTTATCGTAAATGAAACGTGAACGTTAATCTTTCGTTAAGTTTAAAAATTTCCGAACGAATTATTTTGCACGATAAAGAATAATCAAAAATTTGTCTAAAATTTCGTCAGAATTAATTTCAAAAGGTTGAAAATTGGTCAAAAGCTTCGTTACTAATTCCTAATCCATTATTAGGTATTATCGTGGAAGCTAATTTCTGTACCTACTCGAAAGATCCGAACCTTACTGCAAAATGAGAAAGAGCAGGTCTGCAGACGACAAACCAATTAATTCCCAATTCCGTCTCGTTCAAGAGGCCAGCTAGCTCAGGTACGCCTTCGTGTCTACCAATCCGTGCAACGCGTGCAATCATTTTAATGTATAGAAGATTCCCAAGCTTCGATAAAAACGAACAAAAATGTAACAAACGAAACTATTTTCCCTCTTCTCTCTCGCGAAATTCCAAAAATTAAAAGGAAGAAAGAATAAAAGAAAACTTTCTAACGTGGGCTCAAAAATATTTTCAAAAATCTTTATTAAAAAAAAAAAAAGGAAAAAAAAAGGATTCGATTTAAAAGATCAACCCTCGCGGCCAATGAGAGTGAAAACAATGGCCGAGGTAAATCGGGTGGTGTCAATTTATGCAAAGCCGGGTGAGCAATGACAGCGGGGGGATTTTGAAGAAAGGGTGAGGAGAATACGGAGAAATACGAAAAAACAAGAGAAAGGAGAGAAGGGGTAACCGTGTTGCGCGGGTGGCGTAACAGGGAGATTGAAACAGGAAGAAAATGTTAGGTGATCACGCCAAGAGCCCATTCGAAGTTGTACCCGATGCGCTTAATGGTTGTGCACACCGAGTAGGAGTTATCCCGCGCTTTTTACCCTTTATTCCATCCTCCACCACCCCTCATCTCTTCCCCTTTCGAGCTCAACCCCTCTGTCCTCATCCTTTTTGATTTTTCCTCCCTTCATCCACCCTCAACTTCTCTCTTCCTCCTCGTCGTTCTTCGTCCCTTCCGCGCCTTCCTCCTTCGTCTCCCCCCTTCCTCTGCTTTTTCTCACTTCTCACTTTCCCTCTCTTTCCACGTTAATACCACTCTCGTCCTCCACCAGGCTTCCTACGTCTCTCTATCTTCCTCTCCGTCTCTTTTCTCTCTCTCTGTATCTGTCTCGCTCCTCTTCCCCCTCCTCCTCCTCCTGCTCCCATATCCTCTCCTGTCAATGCGACTCACTCAGCAACTTTTTAATCACCCCCGCCGAACAAAGGTGGCCGAACCAACCGGGTGTCCTGGAATAAACGTCGATGCCTTCGTGCAGGGGTATCAGGGTGGTTGCATCTGACGCGCGCAGCCTTTTGCTTTTCGCCGGTCATTCATAATTGCGGGGAAAGCGTGGTCGAAATTGTGGGTTACTGGATGCACGTCAGGGTTAAATACACCGATCGATATTCTTTTTTCTTTCGTTTTCGAATGAAGAAAAAGGGAAACGGATCGTTCATTTCGTACAATTCCGCGAGCGATATATTATTAAAGCGTTAAGATTGATTGAAATCCATCTCGAGTCAGATACTAATTGTAAGAAATTGGTTAAAGATTGTTCGGGGCAACGATCGATTCTGCTAGAATTGGTAGAATCTTAAGAGGGAATTTCTAAATTTTAAATTGTAAATCAGTGAAAAAATAATCTGAATAAAAGTAAAAATACGTGCTACAATATAGATAAATAAATATTGATCGTATTGAAATTCAATACGAATCGCTAACTGTAATAATAATTTCGCGTCTTAATTGTGTCTAGCCCACAATATCGAAATTAAAAAAAAAAGCAAAAAGAAGAAAAAGAAGACGAAACAAGAAACTCATCCATGTAATAGTCCCGTCTTCGAATCATCACGGTGACGTGTCTTTTTAATTCCGTCGCTAAGATGATCTCTTTCGCGCCACGAATAAAGTCACCACGGTGGAAAGGAGGCGAAGAAAAGAGTTTGCAGGTCACCCCTTGTATAAAAAGAGTACAGTGGGCGTCCTTTATCGAAAAAACCACCCCTTGCTTTACTGTAATTATACCGGTGATCCCCTCCCCTCCCCTTCTTCCCTCCATTCCTACTCGAGCTACGTCTATCCACCTCAGTGGGTTTTTTAAGACAATGAGCCGTGTCTCCAACGGGAAATAGGGAACATTCTTTCGTTCGCCGCTCCCATTTTCAATCGTGCCGCTCGCTTTCCCAGTTTTCTAATTTCGAAATTAGCAGATGCCTCGGCGAAACGCCGATTCGAACTTTCATCGTTATCGCGAAGGATACTAGTTCGATACTTTTCACGAGAAACTTGTTCTTAATTAAGAAAGCAAACCGGTATAACTTTTTCCGAGCTTTCGTACCGCAGTTTTGAAATTGGAATATTAATAATCGGATGTAGAATATTTATCCCGTAATTTTTAAATTAATAATGGTTCACTTTCGAGGATATGGGTTTAAAAAAAAAAGAAGGAGAGAACGAAAGATTGAAACGCACAAAAGATTAGAAAAAAAGTTATCTGTGTCTTTTAATAAATATTTATCGCTTATATAAGCAAGTGAGAAATATTTTTCAATCGTTATATGAGAATGTTTGTTTCTTTCCAGTACAGTGATCGGTCCACGCCCGTTCTCCTGATAGTGTCGCTCGCGGGTATCAAAGTATGCAGTCCAGATGGAAAAGTGAGTATATAATTTCTAATTGCGCCAAGTATCTGTGCGTATTTTTATCGCGAGGGAAGTAAAGGCGGTGATAAGAAGAAGGGGAGGGAGAGGGGAAAAAATTAACATTGTCTGTCTTCTCGCCCGTTTCGCGAAAGTACGGGCCACAAAGAAACTCGGCCAACGCGTTCTGGATGTATCCAACCGGAGTCGAGCGACGCTCTTTCACGATAGCTTTTAGTTCACAGTCTATTTCGGTGCTTTGTACCTTCGACGAATATTTCACGACTAGGAATGTCGCATTAAAAGCCGCGTCTTTTTGCACGAAAATGAAGTTCATCAAACAACTTTGCGAGATCACAAGCGATCTCTCGCTTCCTACGGTACCTCGAATATTTCTATGACGATCTTTAAAGAATTTTCACCCGTTTAAAAAAGAGGGAAAAATTTTCTTTTCCGCGGGGCAAATTAAAGATTGAAACTTATTCTTGGAAATTCTATTCCATTCGATTTTCTCAAAAGAGAGGTTAATTTTTGAAAATGTTATTTAACGAGCATTTGTTAAAAATGCTTGGCGTAAATATAAAAGATTCTTTTACAAATATACAATATAAAGGCAATCGAGCAATCAAACGGTATTAGGGGAACGAACCGCAATTTTGTATTTGCCCCGACATGGATGCAATCCTTTTCGATTGACGACATCAAAGATAAAATACATATTCAAAGTTTGTAATTGCTTGCGGATACACAATCGCGCATAATTAATTATCCGTCTGTTATAAATTATTCGTTGGCAAAAAAGTACTACAATTTCCGAGTTTATTTTGCGTGTTTATTTTGAATGTTATCGTAGACATATGATTTTTAAATATTATAATATATATATTTAAAATAATCAAGTTTAATACATATATGTATATCATATATCAGTTATATCGATATAATAATTTTTCGAAATATTTATTCAGCCTTTCTCTCTGTCGAAAATATTTTCAGGAGAGCAGGTTAATAACGTAAAACATATATTGCCAAAAAATTTTAACAATAAAACTATCCAATTGATTAAAGAAAAATATTCGAAAATAAATATCAACGGTCCGTGTGTAAAACAGTTTCGTAAAAATAAATTACTAGGAATGTTATTATTATTCCTATTCCGTAGTTTATTTATTTCATTTTTCAAGAGAGCGAATTGCATATCGAATTCGATTCGATAAAAATTTACCAATTGGAATTGGTAAATTTACCAAATGGAAATTAATTAGACCATCTTTCCACGTTTCGACAACGATGTATCGATGGACAAGTTTAATTTACTGTCCCTACCTTGTTCAAACACGGTCTGGGAAAACTAATCTGCAGCAGACAAGGGCAACATAAACATCCTTATTTATTATTTCACGTTGTTTCACGTTGTTGAAATAACCACTATATCTTCTCATTATTCTCGTAACGCGTATAATCCCCTCTCCCCCCTCCCCCCCCCCTTACTTCCCTCGTAACATTAAACTTATATAATTTATCGTGCGTCTGCGATATCAACCAAATTCATCAGAGTGAATATTCATCAGCGGGAATTAATCGCATTCTGGGAATCATAATCGTAACTGATAGCACGTAATTCATAACGAAGTAACATATTTTCTCGTCGATCCGTTAAAAATCGTTTAATTATTAAACGAGATATACGAGAAAATTAGATTCCACGTTTTGTATCGGATGAAACTGTTTTATCCATCTTACTTTCATCCACATACTTTATAATATTTATTATCGAATAATTAATTCGAGCGGAAATACATTAAAAAATTAACTCGTTTTCTTCCCTTTGCCTTTTCAATATGTTACATATGGATGCGATTAATCCTTCCTTGAATAGCAGATCAAAAAAGACAAAGAAGAATACAAAAAAATAAGGATCAGAAGCTTTTTATTTCTATTCAATCGTCGAATCAAACATAGAAAAAGAGAGAAAAAATTAAAGATAAAAAGAAAAGAAAAATGAAAGCAAAGGAAAGTTATCTGTTGTACAGGTACAGGTCAAGAACGATTCGATATAATGCATTACGTTCACTCGATGCTTTCAATTCTGTTATTTGTCGAATCAAAGCAGCGAGATTCCCCTGAGATTTCAAAATGGCGGCGTGATTGGCAGCGCGAATGAATCCAGGGGGCAGAGACTAATGCGGTTTAGCTCTTTCCCATATCGCCGTCATCCTGATTGATAATCCTTGTTTCTCTCTCTCTCCCTCTCTCATCTCCCCATCCCCTGTGTCGTGCTTTCCTGTTTCCGCTTTTTCTCTCCGTGGCCCCCAGAACTTGGCCCTCAGACTTCTTCGAGACAGCAGCCTCCAGAGATGGCGAGGAACAACGAAACTTTTAAGAAGTTTTTCCGTGTCGCGTGTCGAAGAAAAAATTTGGCGAAAAGGAGAGGAGAGACGTGGCCCGGAAAGCCTATTTTGATGATAGTTGCAACGAATGAAAATTTTATATCGCTCTTCTTTTCTGCAAACCCTCGTTTCGTAATCGACGTTTCGTGCTTCGTGGAATTTAATGCATCTCTCGATCCCTTATCGATTATTAAATTGCAGCGCTATCGGAAATAATCGTTGCTACTTTCCTTTTTTATTCTTATTCCATAGAATTTATTTATTCGCGCAAGAAAATTTCGTATATATGGCTCGAAGATTTATCATTTAAAATTATACTCCATATACTTTTCTTATCTTATAAATTTCTAGAAATTCGATGGAGCAAGACAGAGATACGAATATTTCGTCAAAAATTTAGTCCAAATATTCTGTTAAATTAAGCTGAATTTTGGTATTCTCAAAATTTCTCTTATCCGAAAATGAAATGAATTTAGTTGTGCAAGGAGTTTTAGAATTTCTTTATTGAAAGTTTTTGTATTATACTTTCTTCGTTTTACAGAGATGTTCGTACGAGTAGAAACGGAGATACGCATAGTTTGCATAGAAGAATAAACGTATGCATCATTAAAGCGACTCGGAAAACTTCGCAAGCTCTTGCTTTATTTGATGGTCAGCAATTTCAACGAAACTCGACGAAATAACAGACGGGAAAGAATGAAATAAAAGAGGACGGCGTTTTATTATCCCCGTGGAAACGCGGCCCGATATCCCCGTACAAGAATTAACAAAAATTTTTATATTATATTTCGCGTTAAAATTTAAATTTACCTCCTCGTCGATTTTCAACTCGCGGGTATCACTGAACGTATTACGGAAAGTTAAAACGCTGTATTAAATGGAATTGCTCCCCGCGTGATGCAATTTACTACTGACTTTATTAGGTATACTTTCGAGTACACCGTGCTGAAATTACACCGTGCTCTGCTAAAACAAGGATATATAAATTACAGTACTTTGCCTGAAACAAGAATGAATCTAAACTGTAACCATACATACCGTTGGATTCAACAAAGTGGGCCAAAGTTGGAGATCGTGCCGTTTCCTTCACACGTACGTTTAAATTTCGATTTAAAAAGTCGCAAATATTTTAAGTAAAAATGAAGAAAATGTCTTTAGGATTATGAAAAAATTAATTTTCGTATTTTTTAAAAGTATCGATTTCGCTAATTCGCGTCACGTTTCGATCGTGACAACGTTGTTATAGAACACAAAAGTACGAAACATTCCCTCTCGAACATCAAACGCGGTGCGACCGATTTGAGTGTTTCGAAAAGTGGAGGAGCCGCGGATATGAACCCATAAATCCAATAACCAGCTAGTTTTTTCCCTCCTCGATATCCTGTCGGTAATCTCCCTGCCCTTTTTACTTCCACCTTTTAATTCAATTTTGCATCCCACTCTTTTCCAAGAATTTCGTTTTAACAATCCTAAACACGAATACAAATACGATTTCTCGTGATTGAACGTAATTATTTGCGTTACGTTAGATTAATGAATAAAGAATCTTATCACTCGATGAGGAGTGAGATGGATAAAAATACACCGGTAGACGTATTTAGAGCATTTAGAAAACCTTTTTTCGAGCACGTGGCTCAGTAATTGAACATATCCACGGTGTATCTATTTCTCTTACCGCAATTCGCATTCGATCATTTGAAGAACAGACGTCACAGGAAATGAGAAAGTTTCTTTTTCAATGTTTTATCGCGTTTGGCGGGTGACGTTTCGTCATCGACTGATTCAATTTCCTTCGATGTCCCGGCTGATAACTTTTCTAATATAACTGAATGGGAATTGTGCTTTTTTTTCTCTCTCTCTTCCTCTTCCTCCCCTCCCCCCGCAAGAAGCGAAACCGTACCCTCTGTCACTCCATGCCACCTGTTACGCAACTTACGTGACACGAAACTCCGCAGGAAATCGTGCGTGTCACTCTCATAAAGGTTCTCTCCGAACCCTAAATAAGGTTGCGGTTCTCAGTCACGCAACTCTCAATTGGTTTTCCCCATTAATCGTCCCGTTGACTCTCAGCGTTTCGAGTCGACGATCGGAATAACCGAATAAACGAAGATTTTCGACTTTCGTCTTTTCGATTCCTCCAACGAGATTAGAAAATAAGAAAAAGTCTGTGACGAAACTCCAAATTGAAAATATTTTAAATTGCTCGAAAAGATCTTTCTTCGAATTTCGAAGTTCGTCGAACGAGATCGATTATTAACAAATTAAAAACACGTTACAATTTATCAATAATTGTTATCCTCGAAATTATCCAATTGAATATGAATACAAATAATCTCGGACATCGAATGCAAAATTCTTTCCACCCCTACATTTGATTTATTACCATAACTTTTCTTTCCCTGGTAAAAGAAAACAGTTATCAAGTTTATCGAACATTTTCGTTCGATGTGAGGTATAAACTTAAAAACGTGGAAGGAGAAGAAAGAGAGGACGAAGAAGTTGGAAGCGTCTGGTTGGCCGCGGAAGGGAAATCCGGATTTCCCTCGGAAGCTCTCCTCTCCCGGGACCGAGGAAGAAAGTTGCAAGGACAGAGGCTGCCGTTCAGGGACGTATCATGGCTGGATGCGAGGGCGGGGAACGTATAATCTCTCGTTCCATCTCTTTCATCCCTGCGAGATGGTGGTGGCTTCTCCTCCTCGTAAATGGTCGCAACTTTTGAGCAATGTACGCTAGTCATCTTCATTCACAACCTCTCTTTCACAGCCCTTTATCCCTCTTACGTTTCCGCCCTCCTCGGGAGAAGAAAGATTTTTCCCTTGCGTAGAGTAATTCGAAACGTGTTTCAAAAAAAAAAAAAGAAGTTCTTTCTGGAGGAACCGCTCAAAAAAACCTGAGAGAGAATCAACGATGAAATTGAAAAACTAAGAGAAATTTACGAGTGGGGGAGGGGAGCTTCTTGAAATTATGAAGTCCTTGTTGAAAGTATGAAGTTTCGGGAATGCTTAATGGAAAAGTACGAAGTTTCGTTTACTCGAAGTAAAAGTGAATTTTCTTCCGCTTTATTTAGGATAAAGTATATATTGGAAGAAAAAAAAAATTCTTACAACCAAATATTGTGTAAGAACTTGGTTATTTTTTCTCAAGATCCGCGTCGAACAATAAGAATTTTTTTTAACAATCATCCGACGTCCGTTTATTTATTGAAATTTTTTCTCGGCTTTCGCACAATCGTCTCCCACGTGGGCACAATATATCGAGCGAACGATTGTCGTCATCATCGTCGTCAGTTTCTCCGTAATTCCGGTGTAACGTGTTCGCAGAGAGCCGAGCTCTGAATACAGTGAACATTGAAACGCGGTGTTTCGCGTACATTATATAAAGACAGATGTTACAAAATACGTTTATATATTTTTTTCTGGCAACGATCTGGTATCTTTTAACGACAGTGTCTGAGACATATTTTCCACGGTGAGGAAAAAAGTTGATCGAAACGCGCATGTATTATCGTATAATCGTTATTTCCATAATGGCGAGAAGTCTTGAGAAGAATGTTCTTTGCCTTCCAGTGAGAGAGTTCCTTCCGTTCTTCGCGCAACTGCCAGACGAAAGCACTCTCGGATGCCCCTGTTTGCATGTAAAACTTTTTAAAAGATTGTCTGTAAACAGTCTGCATTTCTCATACTCTCCTCGGAGGAATAGGAAGGACGGAGGGAGGACCAAGTCCACCAAGGGATGCTTAAACTCCTCCATTTTATCCCCCATCTGTTTGTTTCGTCGAACGTTTGTGAAAGTTTCATTCCTATTCCGAGTTTGATTTACCGATAACACTTCGTCTTATAACATAGTCACTTTCCATCGAGTAAAAGTGAACGAGAGAATATTTATTTTTTTATATAAATATTCGTGTGAATGTGTATATTATAGAAATAACTTTCTTGTACAACGTTTATTAAACTTGATACAGATTTTATTCGATCTCTTTTATACTCTTTAATCACATCCTTCGTTGTGCAATATCGTAATTTATACACCACACACCTCTACAAATCACTTTATTACTTTCGATCAATTAACGATTAAATTCGCAAATAAATTAATTAAATTAACGATAACGATTCAAACAATTAGATCTTTGTAATACAATTTCTAAATTAATGCAATTTTTGTCGTAAAATTGTAAAACATCACAAGTAGGATTATTTCTTTTCCTTTCAATAAGAATACGCGTAATTTCATCTTAAAACGTAAATTGTTCGTTAACGATCCTAGGAATTCGTTCGAACGTTGGAGATATCGATTACAGTCGAAAATTCCGGAAACTATGAAATGGGCGACGAAAAGGAGAGACATCGGAAAACGAGTGGAAAAATTCCAACGAGTTTCATCGTTTATGGGAGTCGTATAGCGATTATGCATATCGCGGACCAAAAAATTCTGCAGGGGTATAATTTTTTCCAGTAATATCACGCCAGTGTGCCGTTTGATTATTCCGAAATTCGGGGGAACACTGGTGGAGGACACGTGAAGTGAAATATCTGGAATGGAAGAATGGAAGAATCTGGAGGAGAGAAGAGAATGATGAACAGGCCTTTCTCTGACAAACGGTTTTAAAAATATTTCTCTGATCCTCGAGGAAAAGTTTTCAATCGATGAAAAATTGTAGCGACATAGTTTTTGCAACTCGATAAATTTAATCTGGTCGAAGGAAGGAATTTTTTTAATAATTGCAAAAATGAAAGATCGACTTAGTCTAAGGATGTTAGGTGATTTTGACAAAGATGATTATTATTTTTGGAAAGAATTAATTTTCCATTAATAATTTTCTTCAATTAGAAATTTCATTCGCGTTTTTATCAAGTTTTTCAATCGTTGGAGAACAAAAGCAATAAAAATCGATATTTCTTCTCTAGTATCCACTTGGTTTCTCGTTAATCCTGTATACTTAACATTCCAGCAAGAAGCTGACACGGTGTTGGCTTATTAAGCTTGTATTGTTTCGTGCTTTACAAATAAGATTACTACACAACTAGGATAATACAATGCCGGAAACAGAAGAGGTTACTGATATCAAAGATATCTTTTGTTTCAAGTCTCTTTATGCGCGTTTCGTTGTGCCTTTCTTCGTCTTCTTCTCCTCTTATTTCTCGTTAAAGGCTATTTACGAGAATCATTGTCATGGAAAAACGATTATTTCAATTATTCCTACACAAACTTATCGAGATTCTTTCGTTCGTTGTTCATCGTACTCCATCGAAGAAAGAGTTGTGCACTTATCTTAACGAAATGTGAATTTAAAAAATTCATTAGAAGAATAATATTTAAAAAGAAAGATTTAAATAGATTTATATATATATATTTTTTTTTCGATTAATTCATTATTCCTATAAATAAAATAACGTACAATTCGAAATAAAGTGAAAGAGGTATTTCGCAAAATATTTTAAATTTATATTAAAATTGGAATTAAATTTATCGAATATATTTTGAATTTAATTAAATTATCGATGTTACATTAATTACGCCCAGTATTCAAAATACATGGAAATAAAATGATTAAAATAATATTAAGAGATATTTGTATTCATTATATAAAATAATTTGCATAACTTTGACTTTCATACAGGATAATTAGTAGTTCATAAAACTACTTCAAGCAATCATGTGTTTATTCAGAGAACTTTTCTTCGTATTTTAATTAAATTTCAACGATAATTTAATTTAATGACGAAGTTATAATAACTTCATTTTATTTAAGCCAAAACAAACTATTTTACGTAATACGCGACGTAAAACAAACTTTGGTTTTTCGTATGTTTCCTTTATAAAATTGTCAATTATCATTTTAGGATAACGAAATAATTAAATATAATTTAATAACTTTTATCATTCTTATACATTTTACATTACAATTTATTCATTGTGAATAATTTTCCCTCTTAATTCATCGTATAAAGTAAAATTAACTTTGAATTATTTCTGAATATTTTTATTATATCTGAATATATTTTCGCATCAAAATTATCGCGTTACTTTATTAAAAATTTAATAAAATATCTTTTTTTTTACATTCAAAAAATTCTTCTTCGAATACTTTTATCCTCGAATCGATCCTCTATCGTGAGTAACCAAAATTTCTATTTTTATCTGCGCTCAAAAATCATTGAAAAATTCGCTTCATCTCTCAAAGAAACAATTTCCAATTCACTGTTTCAATTCAAGTATCACAATAAAGAAAGACCAACAAAGTCACGAAACTTTTTCATCCCCGCTTCGATGGACGAAATTCAAGGTCAGGAAGATTCTCTCTCTCTCTTTTTCAGCCAGGTCCCATTGTAACGAGAAAAGCTATCGTGGCTATCGGAGCGGAGGGCCGCCTCGGCTCTTCTTCATCAACCGGTGGAACGAACTATGAGAGTCTGTCGCGTGTTTCGTAATTATTTCACGTGGTCTCGGCACCAGCTTCAATTAATCGCGAGCCGAAACGAAAGGAGCGTTGCCGCTCCGCTTTAATAATGCGACGTTGTCCCTCTCCTTCCTCCCTCCTCCTCCTCCTCTTCCCGGCCATTTGCTCTTCTGTCTCTTTCCTTCATCGTATTATACACGCGTATATTTCCTCTGACGGACATCAGAGGCGAACTTTTCGAGCACCATCCCTCCGCCACAGGGGCAAATGGAGTTAACGACCGCTGAAAAATAGACGCGGTACTGTCGAGCGAAATTTCTCTCTCTCTCTCTCTCTCTATGCGTGTGTAACGAGAGACAACGAGCTGCCTTCAAATGAAATCTCCGTCTGTCCATTGATTGAACAATTGCCGCTTTGATATTATAATATGCGAATTCGTGGAAAATCGGTGGTCGGTGTAATTTTTACGGATTGAAACGCGGGTTTGAAATGGCGAATAAGAGGATCAGGAACGTAAAATTTCGAAAAATTTTGTCTCGATCAATGAGGAATAGAGGGGGATGGAAGCATCGATTGAATTGTATTAAAAGAGATTTCGATGTTCGTTTTATATTTGATTAAAATAATTTGTGATACGTGGAAATGGAATGTCCTTGAGAACAAGATTGGAAGACTTATTAGTAACGTGAATTTTATCATTATTATCATTTAATTGTTACAAAATAACGAAGTTAACCCAATATTTGACTTCTTCTTTTCCAATGTAGATTAATTCATTAACTCTCTAATTGAAAAGGATACGCAAATAAACGAAATCGATAACGATATTCATTGAACATTTGCCGCGAGATTTCATCTCATTTCGCAATCGTTAAATTATTTTGAACGAAGAGGAGACTCGTTGAAAAATGCATTTCCATTGGAGCGCAATCAAAGGAATGCCCCGAATTAAATCTGCTCGTCGTCGAGGGGGAAACACTTGCGATCGAGATTAGAAACGGAAGTGGCATGGACCGGATTAAAGAAACGCGGACACGAAGGAGTGCGAGATCGGAAGCGGGAGACAGTTGGACAGCGGGCAAGGCTTTAAATCTAGGGAATTTCATTGGATTTAAAGTGTCGGAGAGGGAGTTAACAATGTTCACCTGCGATTTCGCCCGTGGTCATCGTGAAGCGACACGAAGCGAGCTTATGCGATTAACCTGTTCATACTCGGCGAAAGGCTACTCATCGAGTTTATAGACTCAGCCAGGTGTGTGGATTCTGGAAATTCCCTAAATTTGCATCCACCGGATCCGAAGTTTGTTCAACGCCACCACATTTCCTACGGGCTTTGTTCATTGCGTTACACGGCAAAGTGTTTCGCGGGAAATTAAGTTAAACTTGCCGACTTCGGCTAATTACGTTGGAATAATAGAAGAATAATAAATTTAGAAACGGATCGAGCAACCTGTCCACAATTGTCAATAACAATTTACATCCGTGTGTTATCTGAATTTTCGATTTCTATCCAAGAATCGTAACGAAAATAACAAAGAGAATGTTAAAAGATCGAAGCGAATTCCAAATTGAAGACTGAGCTATATCCATAATTCGACTCCTCCGCCTCTGTTAAATATTAATCGAATCGAGAAAAGCATCGAAAAACCTCAAATCCCTTTCTCTCTCTCCACCAAGCGTTATCCTGAACATTTGGCACTGGGGAGAGATCGAAACGAAATAGCGCGAGTGAATACTTCTTCCGTGACACGACCAATGTAACACGCACGACCAATCCCCACTTGGTATTCGCAAAAAGAAAAAGGAAGAAAAAGAAAAACGTCGGTGGCGGAAGCGTAAAATGGCCCGATAGCTGCTTCGACTGTACATTAACAATTTGGCACACAAGAGGACGCTGTCGCGACACCGGCCAATGGATACTTTGATCGCGAAACGAGGGGGAACCGCGGCCCCCTTTTTCGGGACTTTAGACCACCATAAAGCAGGGTGATGTAGTGTCGGAGACACCGGTGACAAAGATACGATACCCAGGGGTCCGGAAAAGCTATAAGTGAGTGCTCAGCCGCAGGCATTCTCGCCGATCTCTCCGACGCTATGCTCTCCGTCCACCTTTTCCTCGCAATTTCCACCACTACTTTCTTCCCTCGATTCCTCCCCCTCTTCCTCTCCACCCATCCCCCAAGAAGAAGCTGGGGGAAACCGATAGGGATCTTTGGACCATAACCCGCTCACTTCTCCGCTTATCCCTTGCGACTACCAGCAGGAAAATCCTTTCCTGACACAGAGCATGATTTTATGTGTCCTATCTGGAGACTCTTTCTCTCTTTCTCTCGCTCCCAGTTGGACTATCCGTCCTTCTTTCCAGCTGTATCCGCCGTTTCCGCGTGTGTGTGCGCGCGTTATGGGGGTGGGAGGTTTATCTTTGACTGGTTTATTGATTGGTTTGCGTTTTTTTGTGAATGTCAGCTCTCAAGGGTCACGAAATTGGTACCGGTACTAAATTAGGGAGGGAGGGGAGGGCCATTCGTGTGCCCCTCGATGGAAGAGATTCGAAATTGGTGGGAACGAACGTACAGGGAATAATCTGTTTGGTCGTTCGGAGTAACGTTTCGAAATTTGTTTGCAATACGGAGGATGGAAAAGGGGGTGTTCAATTTGAGACAGAGGGATAATGGAGAATTGATATTTGGCGAGACATTTTTAAAGCGGATGAATACAGCTGTCCGGCGAAATTTTGTTTCCTCTCGACCATCCACGAATAATTTGTCTAATCGATCGATGGAACGAAAAATTGTGCACGCTTCTCGTTCTTCCGAAAAAAGAGAAACACGAGATGAGCAAGGAATCTCTCGTACGACTACTAAAAAACCTCTTTCGAATCCCACGGTCTTATTTACACCGCGATTCACACCTGCTCACCGTCGACAATGCACGCAAACGAGTGAGATAAATAAAGTCTGACGAGCACTTTCCACTCGTCGTGAATTTACCCGGCGACGAAAGCAGATGGGCGTAACGTCGCCAGAAATCGCATCAATGATGCGACGAATTAAGTGACGCGTATCCAGTCGATAAATGTCATGCGTTACGCGAGAAAGAAAGAAAGAAAGAAAGAAAAAAGAAAGAAAGAGGAAGAATTCGTTCGAGGAAGAAGCGGAGGCGGGCATTAGGGATTGAAGTAGACACGACTGGAGTGTGCATTAAGGGGGTGATTGAGAGAGAAACGAGCGGGAAGGGATTCCGTGCGAGGGGGTAAAAAGCGTGTACATTCCCAGGGAGGGAAGGGTGGCTTCTAGAATGGAAAAGACGCAGGTATATACCAGGCCACGTGCCCGCTAGTCTTTCCGTTTCGAAACGCAAGAACTTCTTAGAAGAGTGGCTGTCAAAGGGGTTGGAACGGGTAAAGGAGTACGGTCGGATAGAGGGGAGGGAGATAGCTAGTTCGAAGAATGGAGACAGGGAGAGAGAGAGAGTCGTAAGGGGTTGAAAACCAAGATGAAATCGCAGCGAGAAGCCAAATTTTCCGCGTTCTTGAACCCTCGAGTTCGATAATTCTTACGACACTTTGTGCGATTTCCACCCTCTTAAGCCGACTCGAAGATTCCGCCAGGTGGAGCCACCACCCCTTTTCGATCTCGAGCTCAACGATTAAAGACGTTGTTCGTCGAGTTCATTGTTTCCTTCGACGTATCAGTCGATCTAAGATAGGAATCTCGAATCGATTTTCTTCGAAATTTATTTTTAAAAGAGTTCGATAAAATTTTGGGATCCGTTGATTGGAAAATTCGTGGATTTCTCTTCTCGCGAGAAATGTAATTCTTTTGTTTTTTTTTTCTTTTTTAGAAAAAGAAGAATAACGCGTGAAAATATCTTGGAAGAAAACGCAATCTCTCAATCTTTCCTGAAAATTGAAATTATTCCTTTAATCCCACAAAATAATCAGTTTCGCAATTAAAAAAGTACGAAAGGATCGAGGATGTATCATTTATTTCAATAATATCTTCTTTCAATTCTAATAAACATCCCTGGTAAACTCATTACGATTTCTCTCTCCCGGCTCATCCATGCGCAAAAACAACATTTTCCAAAAGAATAAAGAATATAAAAGTATAAAATTCCTCGCAATTCACGGACAATTTCCATCCTCGCGAACGAAGCAAACAGAATAACTCTGCCGTGAGTTATCTTTCTATTATTTCCCAGGTTTTAATTGGGGGAGGGGAGGAGGAGGGAGGATCCATAATCCCTAGCGCATCTCTGCCACTAATATTTTGAAGTTAGCCCGACATGCACCGACCCTAGCCATCCCTCCATCCCTCCCTCTCCCCTGCAATGCCACCCCTCGTGCATTCTCCAGTTCGTGAACTCTAGAGAACGCATCGATCCAACGAATTAGTGTTTTATTTCCAGGGCTTCTCCTAAGCTCTCGCTTTAATTTTCTACCTGAAAAAATCCTTACTCTCGCAGCGACCCCCCGCGATCCTCATCTTAATGCGAGAAGCTCGGTGTATATAACTCGATAGAATAGGTTTTTTTTTCCTTTTTCTTTCTTTTTTTTTTTTGCACGCTATAGACAAAATACAGAACCGCTATCACAATGAACTTTATTTTCATAAAAATGGACCCGATTCTATCTCCCCCGTCCTTTTTTCACTCCGCTCTCGAGCTACTTAAATCCAGGCGTAATTGCTCGGGGGAAAACGGCAAACTTAATTGCAATAACGTGCTAAATGTAATTGGACGATGTGGAAATATAAGTTTATTTATTTATCTCGTTACATCAGTCGAAAGTTTTTTTCAAATATTATTAACGCGTTCCTTCATTTTTATAAAACATATTGCTCATTAATTTTCATTCGAAATTTTTATTTATTTATCCTAAAAACGATCGTGCGTATTACGAAGAGTTAATTGACCATACATTTGTTCGTATTAAATATCAATAAAGTATCGTTTCTCTCTAAGTGTGGACAACTTTTGCAAGAAATATTGTTAAGAAATTTAGAAAATTTTCACGAATGCTGCAGCGTGTCAAATAAAACAGCTCCTTTAACGTACGATCTATTTAATTTAATTTTGCACAAAAAAAAATGTCAAAATCGCACCTCTCCACGAGAGAATAATTTTACTTTGAACGTTAATAAAATTTAAAAAACGTAAAGGACGTTTCGACTCTTCGAACGCAAATGCAATGAATTTCAATCGGAAGATAAATCTCGCTGCACTTAGGGGAGGAGGGGTGATTTAATTTTTGAAAACGAAGCGCTCATTCGTTCGTTCGTTTCGAAGCGAAGGAAAACGAATTCCCTTTGTCCCGATCACGTATACACCCCTCCCCGCCCGCGAGGAGAGATTATCGCAACATGCTAACCGATGTGCAATGTCCGGCCGCATACTCGACGCAGAGCAGAATTGGTATAACACGGCGGTAATATTGATACTGTCTGCCCATATATCACAAACACGCATCTCGTGACTGCATAACGGATGCAGAACCGATGGTGTAACCGGGTATATACAACGTTGCAAATTGTGCCCCGCTTCGAATCGCTCGAGATTTACACAAACATTGCGCGTGTGTGTTTGTGCGCGTGTGAGTAAGCTGATCAGCCGGAATTTACGATTATTTTTACGTAAGCTTCTTAGATGTATAGGAGTATGTTGTGCTGAGGGAAATCGATGTAAGTCGGTGTAAATTGTAAGTTGAAAAAGATACGTAAGGTAAACGATGATTTTTAAAGACTCGCTTGCAAAAAAAAAGAAAAGAGAAAAGAAAAGCTTATTGTACATGAATTAATCGTAGAATTGGATAGGATAAGAAGATTAAAAGTAAGGGTAGATTTAGGAGGTTAATAGGTAGTAATTTGAAGGTATGTATTCAACTGGTAGAAAAGCAAATATGCACTTATCGGTTAACGATACTATATCATTTTAGGGTGGAAAACTTGAGAGCCAATAAATACGGTCGTTGGATGCTGGAACGTAATTCAAACGACAGTGGAGTTGCTCGACTGTCCATGAAACTACGGAAACCGCAGGCCGATTGATAGTAATTACCGTAGATTATTGTGACTTTGATTTATACGGAAAGGTTGAAATTATCCTTCAATTACCATTTGCCTCGTACGCAATTTCGAGCGGCGTTGATTAATGACACGATGGATAGGCCGTGCAACCCATTCGACGGCGATAACGATGAACACGAACGAAACTGTTGCGCGAAAATAATTCGTGAATTCGTTCCATACGATTCTGGGCATACGTTTTTTCACCTCGTTATCGCCAAAAAAAAAACACACTCTTCAATACAATTTTCCCTCCCCGGATTTGGTAGATTTTGGAAATTTAAAAAAAATTTTTAAATTTAGCACAGCGGTGAAAGAATTTACGAAGAGAACGAAGAAGAAAAATTTCCTTGTGAATCCAACAAGTGTCGAGTGAAATGAATCCTGTCATATTTTGTTGCAAAAATAAAATAATAATAATAATAATAATATCCGGAGAATATTTTAATTTTAGAATTATAAATATATCGCAAAATCTTGAATCCAAGTAAAATAAATCCTATCACATTTGCGAAAGTAAAATAATAACAATATCCGAAGAATATTTTAATTTTAGAATTATAAATATAAAATCTTTTACGAGCGTAATGGAAACTGTTAATTCGAACAAATACTCGTTTTAGGGGAGTGAAGAAGTTGCCTCGGTGGAGAAATAATCATTGTCCTTGGTATAACGAGGCAAAATATACGGGGTAAAGTTTGGGGAGCATTAGCGAGCTAACGTGGCCGCGTTAAGATGATTAAAGCAAATGGAAACTTGTTGCAGCGAGATCTTAGAGAGTCACCGCGTTAAAGTTCGTAGCAGCGGCCATCGAGTTAATCATGCGAGGTTAGGTTTCGCGATGCGGTTCGGTGAACAGGAATCACGGGGCCGTGGTTTTTGAATCATCGAAGATCAAGAAATTGCAGGCAAGACTCGATTTCCCGTGATAATTCGAATTCGCAATTAAGAGAGTATTAACAAACTTGTTGGAAAATGTGGTGCTTCATCTAAACATCACTGGGCTGGAAAATGTAACGTAATTCGACTCAAGTGTAATGCAAGACTCGTAATGGAGTTTCAAGAGGAAACGTGTAAACACGACGATTGTAATTAAGCATCTTTCAGCGCAAGAGACGCACCAGTTGGAATTAATCGTTCGATAATTAACATATTTGGAGAGGAGCAATTTTAAAATCCTTTAAAACTCTTTGTAAACAAAATACGATACGCTCCCCTCGTGATAAATTATCGGTGTTTTACGTAATACACGTCGTGCATCGTACAAGAAAATACTATTATTATCCGTTGCAGACAGATCCATATCAATTTAACGACTCGTGGCTGCATAAACCATTCGCGGTATACATCAAGACGGTATACATCCGTGTTTCGAATGGACTTCGATCGATGGAACCATCGATATTCCTTCACTGGTTTGCCTCCGAGGGAGGTGTATCTAGAATCAAATGATAAAGGAATATATATATATATATACGCGAACAGACGCGAAAATGGATCGGGAATTCTCGTCGCGTAAAAGTATCCCACGCTCGTCCAAATAAAAATATCAGGAATTCAGGAATTCAGGACGCGTCGCGTAGCTAGTATACGGCTAACAAGCAACAGGGTGAGGAGGAGGAGGAGGAGGAGGAACGTTTTACAAGAGGAGGGGGGAGGAGTAAAGGAAAGGGAATACAACGAGGGAAAATGATGAAGATTAAAACAGTAACAATCGTAACAAGCGGTTGTCAGATTTATATATGCCGGTTATGGAACCATTCCCCCCCTCTCTCTCTCTCTCTTTATCCATCCTTTATCGAACGTTTTAAGGCAAATAAAGTTACAAAGGGGGAAACGAAAAGAAAGGGGGGAGGGATCAAACGAGCATCCCTCCTCCTCCCCAGAAAGAACGGGGAAATTTTTCCAATGATAACACTTGTATACCACGGTTTTTTCCTTCCTTCCGTCAAAGAAATCAAATTGGCTGAACGATATTTGTGGTTGTACCGATCAAACATCGAAAGGGAAAGCCTCTCGAAGGAAGAAATAGCGATTTGAAATTAATACGATTTGAGATTATCATGTTGAGAAGACGAGATAAAAGATGGAAACTTTTCGATATCGTGCTCCTACGGATCTAATATGAATTTATCTCAAAATTTATTCTATGCGATCGTGCTTATTCTATGCGATGAAACGTATCGAGGTTTCAAGATTCACTCGAGAATCGAGGTCATTCGAAAGTCAAAGCGAAGGATCAAGATCATTTGAAGATCGCGATGAATGATTGCGCGCCGAGATCGAAGTTCAAGGTTGTTGGAAGGATGGGTCGTCACGTGGAATACGTAAAAGTAAAAAGTGACTTTTTCCTCTGTTTTTCTCGCGGCGTAACTTTCACTATTTTTGAAATGTTTTCGGGCGAAATATCAAACATCACGGTATGAATGCAAATGATGTTTATTCGAAATTTCCATCGCCCGATGTAATATAACTTTAATAACAAATTCATCTCTGCAACGTATTTTGTGCTCGGGAAATATTCGCGGAGAGCAAAATAACTCTGTTTAGCTTTGTAAATGAGAATGCAGAATTACCCGGTAATATTCGGCTTCGTTTTGCGCGATTTTTGATTCAGAAAATTTTGTCTACGATAAGAAAGAAGAAGTAATTCTCCGTGAATCCGTGAATCGTATCGATCCGACGTGCATAACGATGCACGTGATTTTTTATCCGTTAATATGCATTAATATGAAAAAAAAAATACGACTCCATCTTCTCTCATTTCATCTTCATTCATATTCATAAAATCTGCACGGTTGCTCTGCATATACCGACCAATTCAACGAATAAATGTCACCTTTAAATTCGAGATCATTATTTGAATTAATTTACATTATTGTATAAAAGGGCTCGTTTCAATTCTCTATTCAAAGAAATTTTCTCCCTTCATTTTTGTCAAAGCGGTTTTAAATCCTTACGAAAAGATTATTTTCCAGCGCACAATGAGGAAATTAAATTAATTAAACGGAAACTCTGCTTTCTCCTCTTTTTTTTCTTTTTCTTTTTTTTTTTTTTAATAAATGAAATTATTATTTTATCTTCGAAACTTTAGCAGTTTTCTTTTTCAACTTTGTATTTTATATTTTATATTCGTTTCGTAACGATCGTAAATTAACTCGATCAATTTTATCCGATTTCTTATCGACACGAATTCATAATAGATATACATTGTATTCGCGACTTGTAATTCATAACTTCCTGGCTTCGAGGCTTCGAATAACATACATCCCATATCTCAGAATCTGAAACTCTGCCGTGGAATAACCTTGCGACGCAATCGAAGCGAGTGATGAAGTAAGGGAGTAACACGGTAATGACGAAGGGTGTTACCGTGTTGTAGAAATTAATGGAGTGGGTGGAGCGCATTGTGCAACCATAGACAGATGGGTTTCGGTCGGCAGAACCCATCGAATATCGGTCATTGACATCCAATAGCCTGCGAAGGAAAGTGCGCGATATTTGAGCGTGGGCAAAAGTAGTGAAATTAATCAACTAACCATCTTCTTATCGCGATCGTGTCGATATTATTCTTATAGGATTATAAGAATACAAAATTTGCCCACTTTTTTGTTTCCTTTCGAGAAAATTTTTACTCGTCGTATAAAATCTAAAGGGATAAACAAGAAGAGGAGCTGGTAAGATTATTTGTTTACGCGTTAGAAAATGGGAAAATTGAAATTAAAAAATTGAGAGAGAGAATAATATTGTTCTCCCTTCTGGTTCTGACACGTTATTATTACACACCCTTCGACTCCCTTTATCCCTACGACATATCCTCGATTTCAGTTCTATTTACTTACGGGATACGAGCGTTTGTTTAGAAGATATTTGAAAAAAAAATATCGCTACTTCTATAAAGAAAAAAAGGTACGTCTACTATTTTCAATGTTCCCAAAAAAGAAAAGAAAAAAGAAAGCTTCGATCTGTTAAAATTTAGAAGGCCAGTTATCTATGGAATATATCTCGTATATATTCGATGCAGGAACTCGACATTCAACATTCGGGCATTTCCATGGTGGAAAACTTTGCCAGGTTGAAGATCCTCTCGGTGGCTCTTGGAGCACGCACGTTTACATCAAAAGCCTATCCAACGACGTACAGCATTAACGCTCATGATGGAAACCGTGATCTTCCTTCTCCGCCCTTTTCATTTCTCTTTTCCAAGGGCGCCACATTCAGAAGAAACAAGAAGGGATGCCGAAGGGTAAACACGCGTGGAAAAATAACTCTAACTCCCCGAGATAGCGATAGCACGTGAACTCGAATCTAAAGCCCACGGTCACGGTCAACGGATCCTTTATCCTCCACCTGCGGATTTCGTTGAATCCGGTAAAACGATTCGAGCTAGTATCTTTCCAGATATTATCTTCTATAAACACTTTATACATATATAAAGGGAAAGGAAAAATCGTTGCAAGGATTTTTGATTCTAACAAATAATTTTATCCGTGATATAATAAAATAAAATTCATACTTTACATTCTAAAATCTAAACAGGTATTCCCAATTATTGGATATTTATCCATTTACGAAAAATTTAAATAATCCAGAAAATAAAGAGTGAACCGGATCATTGCTTAAATCTCTCTACTCGTGTTCAAAACAATTTTTCAATAAACACTCCATTTAATTCACAATCTATTGATCACAAATTTAAATACGCATCACCCCCAAATTAGATCAGGTGACTTTACACGCTCCACCCCTAAAACACCTCCTTAACGAAACAATAGCCACCCTTATCCAGTTATTTTCACCACGAACGGCCAAATGTCAAACGCAAAAGTCTTAGCTCTTAGTAAGAGATTATACCGGCCTTATATCGAGCCGAGAGCGATAATCCCTGGACAAGGACGACGCGCTGCATCGAGCTGAACGGAGACAGGGATGTTGCTCCACGTGGGGGAGGGGTAGATGGAGTATCAATGAAGCACACGCGAATACACGCGCGCATACACACACGCGCGCACGTACACAAGGAAACGAAAGAGGCCGGTAGACGTGCAAACAGTGCAGACGACGAAAAAGGGCGCCAACCTTTGAAAACGGGAGCGGAATAAGGGATGGCTGGGTCCCGAGCAGACCTTCCACAGCCGCGCGATCACCGAGGGCGATGTTTACCCTCCACCTGCGGATTTACTCGTGCATACACGGAACAGCACTCCGGGGTAAAACGCATCTCTTCGAGCATCCAGGAACGTCGAACAGTGTCCATTCGTCGGGTTCTATGCGGCCGGCCAGGTATATACCGGCCGACGATACTCCATTATTTTACCGCCATTAAAAGGCCTTTGCCCTTTCTATGGGCCGAAAACCCTTCTATGGGATTCCTTTCTTTCGTCCAATTTTCAAATATGCCACCGATATGTGCCTCCAACAATTAATCGTCGAAAGAACGGAACGAAGGTCGGGTAACGGTGTTAATTATTGATAGGATATCGATCGGTGTAGGGACTTTGACTTTTGATTTTGTAAAAAAAAATTCGCAAGGTTTAACTTAATTCGTTTGATTTCCCTTAAAGTTGGTTAATTTCGCTCGAGAGGATGGGAATAGATTTTTTTTTTCTTTTTTTGAGACGGGGAGAGAAAAATTGGTGATCGACGATGTTGATGAAATCGGGTAAAGCAAAAGTGCGGTGGATGGCTGGTTTGCAATAAACGAATAACGAAAAACAAGCGGCTGGTATAACCTTTGTGTCTATAGCTTTGCCACGATTCGTGGAATATATATTTACCCTCCACCTGCGGATTTACTCGTGCATACACGAAACAGCACTCACGCTGGAATCACATATCTCTTTTGCATCCTGCCTCCACCCTTCCCCGCAATCCCCCCATCCGTTACTATCCATTCACGCTGTCCATATGGTATTTGTCAAATAATCAAGCAGCATGTCAACTTATACTTTGCATGTACACCATGTATCAATGTGTACGAACGTTATTTCGATACTTTGATGAACTTGTAGGAATAACGAGACGAGCGAAATTTGTGTATTATTTAAAATAGAAAAGTATTTACGAAAGTACGCGATAAAATCAATTTTAGCAATCAACAGTAGGTTTGAATCACTAGTTCCGTATAATGCTGTAAACAAATATATTTGATATCCTCGTGAATAGCATATTAATTAATGCTCAATGAGCCAACAATTTTGCATACGTACACAAATCTGATCCCTTGTTATCGTATCCATCCATTTTCAACTATGTAGGATTATGATATTATTCTTGTTTTGAATCATAATCTTCACAATCATTATCGTACGAGGATATAATAATACACAGCTTTTAATTTATAATTAATGATAAATATATAAAATTATAATAATACATCAAGAATCTTTATATTAATCAATTTTCAGATGATCACAGGTAAACATTTAACTCGTTCACTTTAATATAAAATTATGTTGATCGATAAAATTATAAGAATTTACCCAAGAAAATGGGCAAAACGACTCCTCTTCAAGATCAAAGTAACATCCTTTCACGAAAAATCAATTACCAGATAACGCTTCGAAAACAACGGCCGCTTTTTCTTCCTTTTCGTGAAACGGAAGCCCTTGAAGAGAAGATCCATCCTCTCCATCCTCGAAAGGCGGTCGCGGCGCGAGTGGAACGATCCCGGTGTAAACACGACGCCCGTATTCAGGGACAATAAATAATTTCTCGTTGCGAGAAGCAGCGTTCTTTTCCACGCCGCGTTGATGTTATCTCGGCCGAGCGTGGGCTAGAGGGAAATTAGCTTGACGAGCGCATGTTCAAAATCCCACGGCAAACGAGCAACGATAACAGAAGCCTTGGCAAAAATGGAGAGAGTGAAATTTTTACGCGACTTTTCCGCTCCCTAATTTCGTTACGTGTAACCGTCGCCCGTTTCTCAATTAAGCCGTATAGAGATATTATCCCTCCACGGGACGTTTAATGCTTTTATCGTGTGACGCGTTTCCCCCCACACTTTCCACGCGTTGCGAAGATACGCGACAACCATTGTTTAATTTTTTTCGTCGTTTATATGATTAATTGTTTCTAACTTCTATGTATATGGATGTGAATACCAATCGTGACCAATTGCAACCAATCGAGCTGAAATACAAAATGAGGGGTAACTGGAAGATATTACTTTTATTAGCTAGCTATTTGTTGGATTGATATAATTATTGGGATTGGATCAGTAGTATGAATGAAGTGTTGTTACGATACCACGGAAATCGTAAGCGTTATATAAAAAAAAATGTACTTGATCCAATTTACAAATGAATACTGTTACTGTTTATGCTACCCGCGAAATGGCTCCATCACTCGTGAATGTGCGTGTTTTATTCACGGTGAAGAAACACGGTTCCTCGGATATTTTTCTTCGAATTTAGATATTATTATTTTTGAATATATTCTATGTATTTAAAATTGTTATAATATTTGTTCGCAGATACGAAAAATCGTAGCGCAAAGCATAAAATTTAAAGAAATTTAAGGAATATTCCCTCTTGCTTTCGCATTACGCCAACACAATTTTCCAGCACATCTCCTTTAAAGCGGTAACTTACAATTTACGCGCACCAAACACTCTCCATTCAACCGTACTCCTCTCGCGCACATATACCTAACGTAATCATTGAATTACACGTGTGCACCTGTTCTCCCGAGAGTACTCTAAATCTCGTTGAATTTTTCTTTCCATCAAAAGAAAGTCCCAAATCCAACAAGATCCTCGTTACATCTAATCCCATCTTCAAACTTTCGCGAATTACAATTAATAGAATGATTTACGCGTATGATTAATAACTAATAGAATAGTTCCATGGCATCATGGAAATAAAGTTTTTACGAACTCTGTAATATATTCCTTGGAAATTATCGAAGCCAAGAACGAGCCGATAGACGTTGTTCAGGGGGGAGGTGGCGGGATTTTTTCCTCGTACATCCAATTTGGTTAGTCGGCCATCCCTGTGCCAAGAACTCCGCCGATGCAAGGGAGTGTGAAACGCGACTAGCTAGGGAGGGGCGTTTTTTTTTCTTTTTTCTTTCAAGAAAAAACGAGAACTCGTGCATTAGCTTGAGTGCAGGCCTCGACCTTGTCTACGACTACTGTTTATCTTGCTACTTGGCGTCGATGGGATCCGACGTGGCGCGTACACGTACATAAACAGCATGTAACGCGATACACACGAGGAGAGGACACGCGTAAAAGGGTGTTTATGGCGAAAGTTGTGCACTGTACACATTGGATGTGCACGCCATGCTACCCTTCCAACTATCCTCTTTGAATTAGGGGCGCGTCGGATTAAAAATTTCTGTTTGCACCGGTCTCGTTAGTCCAAGATTTCGTGCGAATACTCCTCCCTCCTTTCTTCCTTTCTGAAGGATAATCTGATACGAGCAGGTGTCCGTCTATTTTTCATTCGTGTTTAATTCATTGATATGTTGTGACTGAAATGATGAATCATTTTTATTCTGTGAAAAAAGTAATATTCTTTGGACAGGCATCGAGTATTTTCGATTTCGTTGAACGTTTTGCTTTAATCAATTTTAATTATTCTTCTTTTATTATTGTTATTATCGTGACGCGTTAAATCAATTATTCGACGTGAAATCCTGGGGAAGAAATATAGAAAAAGAGTTTTTCGTTTGTTTAAATTTTCTTTTGTATATTTTGGGTTTCGTCGAATGTTTTGCATCAAACTTAACGCTTTTGTCCTATCGATTTTATTATATAATCCTTCTTTTATCATTATATATTAAATCAATTTGATAAATGAAATTGAATACAGAATCGATTGTTCGAATCTTTATTCCCTACGATATCCATTCCAAGTTATATGTCACGACGATTAATGGCCCTGGCCAATGACAGTAGGGTAAATTCAATTAAGGAAATGGTATGGCTGTTCGCGATATGCAAATGCGCGTATCAAGTTTTATGGTGGAAAAATGTCGCCACAATGGGGCCGCGTACATCCGTATACGTGGCATTGCGCATGCTATTATGGCTCAATATCTGATTATAATTATTTTTGCATCCGCATTTCGGTTCATTAGCGTGTTGGAGTGGTGGAAAATCCGATACGATCCGATACGAAATCTGATGCGTTTCGATTTTTAAAGAAAAACTCAAGTTTTCCGAGTATAAAAGAATGCATAACAAGGTATTCCAGGATTGTTAGAAAAGAGTACGTACAATTGTTTTCTTTGAATCACGTGCTGGCACGCTCCTTTTCCGTGGTTAATCTCGCGAAAGAGATACGATTAGTTTCAGTTCGCGTGAATCAGCCTGTACAATTGCGAAACACAGCGAACTGTTCGCGAATCTCATAAGAGTTTCTCTCACGGAGACATCAAAAGGTTCCAGGATGAATGCCGGTTTCAATGGTGGCCGTGATTCAGTTTGTTTTGTGCTCGCGTTCCCTTTATTTTTAGGTTGAAGGCAAACAATATTCACCGGGGGTCAGAGAAAGATACAAACTTGATAAAGCGGATGCGAACGCGATACCTCCTGAGACGTGATATTTAAAAAAGAGTGGAGAAATATGATTTCTAGATATCATAATATCGATAACATTATAAACATTATTCCATCCACGTGTGTTAGTATGTATGTAATTTACATGTATAATTCGATTTAGTCGGTTAATTAGAGTTTAGCTAATTTATTATTAACGTGTAATTTCTGTCTCTCTCTTTCTCCCTCTGCCTACGAGTTTTACCATTATTTCGTTGCCAAAAACCTTGTTATCTCTCCAAAATTATCTATCCAAAATTACATCAGGCTGTTAATTAATGTCAAGTGGGTCACACGGAATTCCACACGGAATTTAAAAATAACATCCATTCCAAGTAGAAACTCGGCATATTCCATTTAATCTTTGGATTCGATCTGCAACAAAGAAAAAGAGAAAGAAAAAGAGGAATCATAAAAATCACTTCTCTCCGTGTGCCACTCTGCTTATGCAAATTATTTTTCTGACACGGTTACGTATCGGTTTAATAGAAATTTGTTAAAAGTCAGGGCTGTAATCACTCGCCCTCCACCGATTTCCTTTCATCTTTGTTCCCGACGTACGCCCTTTTGTCGGATACGGCATTGCTCTCGGACAATGCATTTTCCAAATACGTACCACGTGATCACGTTGGCCGAAGCCAGACCCTGCACGCGGCCGAGAAACAATCGGCAAACGTTGCCGGGTTCGACGGACGAAACCTGTCAAATACAAAATCGATTAGCGAGCTAACTCGATGGAAAAAGTGCAAATATAAGTTTCATGAAGAATATTCGAATACCGCCCTGTTTCAATATTTTTCTACCGATCTCTGGATTGATATTTCATCGAATAATATTATCGGACGAAATATAAGTTGCGCAAACACCGATCTCGGGAATACCTGTGTTATTTTTTCGCGAATATAATGTAAATTCTCCTCCTCCTAGCTCTTTCTCGAAAATAATTCATCGATAATTTGAAATTATTTCTTAATCGGTTCTTACATCCTTCTTTACGTAGCGCGATTCGTTGTTGATTCGTTTTAAAATTATTATCTCGTGTAATATTTGTATCAGTTTCAGCCAAGGTATATACGATACGGACCAAGATACACTTGTTTCAATATTGCTCTTTCCGTTGCACAAGTATCGATATAATAGTAACGACCAGAGTTTATGAATGTTTACTTTAACGTGCTTTACAGCTTTAACTTAAACTCGAAGAAATAATGTACGTATTTATCAATATTTATCAAATCGTGCATCGATCGTTACAAGGATGAAAAGTATACACACGGATAAAATAGCGAAATTTTTTTAAAAATTTATATTATTCTGCTGCTCGTAGACAAGTTCAAGTTCTCTCGCTCTAGTTAATTCTAGTTAATTCTCCACTATTTTTAATTGTATTTTTACTTAATTCTCATAAACATACGTATATATATATACAATTTTTAAATAAGTTTTTAAAATGAATTTGCAACTGCACAGAGCAGATATTTCTGCCTTGCTGCATTTCCGTGCTACGTTATAAAGTTGTTTTTCTTCATCTTCATGCTGCTGGTGAAATCGTTTAAATTGCGAGACAAACAATTTGAAAAGTTGAAAGAGGTAAGGAAAAAAAATAAAAGATCGATATCGATCTTAATACGTTGATACAAATATGACGCGAAGGTCGTTGTGGCAAAAACGATTGATTTCTCGCATAGTTGGTCTGTTCCCTAACTACTTAGACACCGTTAAGAGGCGTCCCTTCTACTCAAGGATTAACAACTTGGCGGAAGTTTGCACGAACTCGTAACTATGCGCGGTGTTAAGGAAATTTTAAAGGGAAGTGGCACGTACAACTGCTATTGTCCCTCAAATTTCTCCGACAGGGCCACCCAACTTTTCTTTAAATTAACGCAATTGTGTCGTCCAACACGAAAACAAAAACTTTGACCCTTCTTTAAATCTCGTTTCTTAAAATTCTCGGAGATATTCGTCCGGGCATTTCATCGCCGAGTATTTTTATTTCTTGATTGATATCACAAGATATCAATTCTGGGGGATAATTAATTGAAAAATAACGCGTATGGATTAATTAGTAATTTTCATGATAGACATGTCCCATTTCGAAGCATAAACAATATCAATTGTAGTCAGTCGATATTACGTGCGTGATAATAATCGTAATACGAAGGTTAAACCAATCGATTTTATGGTTTAATTAATACTCAAATCGATTATTGTTCCCGTAATGGCCGTTATAAGGTCCGACCGCCATTCCTCTCGAATTATAACGAATATGTCGATTAATTAACCAACTGAATGAATTATATCCAGTTCTCATAACGAATTTTCCATCAAATGATTTTATTCGTTTCATCTCTAAATATCCTGTTTAACATTTTTTTATCTTTCGAAATATTTTGAGATATCTTAAATTCCGCGTATCCTTCGATTAAACGAACTTTTGAGAAACTATCGCATATATATTTTATTTCTCGAAATCATATTATTAGAAACGCAATATTTTAAAATCCTATCCTTCAACTTTCGATTAAACTTGGTCAATTGGAAATTTTTCGCGAATCTGATTCCTTAAAATTTTCGCGTTTGCGAATAGGAAAATTTGAACAGCAAGAGAAACATTATGTTCGCACGATGGAGACGCAATCGAAAATGCAAGAATGTCGTCTCTCGCGATCAATGTTCGCCCAGGGCCACGTTTATCGATTCTCGCGCAATACACCGTCATATTGCACACACATTATGCAAATATCGGCGTACATAATAATTCACTGTTTATTGAAACACGAGCGGCAGAGGGTAAGGGAGGATTTCCTGATTCCATTCAGAACACTTACGGTTCGTAGCCCACGTAAAATTAGATTCTGCCCAGAAATTGGGCGAGTTATTAACTTGGATTAACGAAATTATGCGCCATCTATTTCTACGTCTTCCGATTAATAACGATAATTGGTGTCGCGTTCCTGACAACGCTCGTCGATCGTTAGGATCAGTAAACAATCGTTGTCGAATTGTTACCTCTGTTATTTATGTAATCGTGAATGCTAATTAGTAGCTTCGCTCGTAATTTCGCGACATTTGAGTTGTTTTAGAATTATCACGATAAAAATATTGTACGCGGATGATCGAAATAAAATAATCGGATTGAAATTAAAATTAATTTTTCTAAAAGATATACGTTATAACGAATCTTCTGTCTTTTACAACAATTAATTTAAGAATTGCGAAAAATCGAGAGTTGGTCGATCGCAAGGGTTGATTGATAATTCGATAATTCTAATTTTAATTTTAATTTCCCATTTATATTGACACACCAATTAAATGGAATAATATATCGTCTAAATATTTTACAATTTCCCCGATTGTCTCATTAAATGGAAACAAATTGGTACAATTTATTCAACTTTCATTCATAATACATAATAGGCGGTAATGAAATTCATTTAATTAATTTAATTTCCGCTCACTCCGTATTATTATTATTATTATTACTTATGAAAACGAAACATAATTATTAAGCGTAATTTTAAAACGAAAAGAAATACATTAAAAATCGGTTAGATAATTAATCATTTCGTTGGAACAAAATTTTAATTACAAGAATTATTTGTCCATGAGAGAGAGAGAGAGAGAGAGAAGATAAATAAAAATATTCTTCGAATTCTTTACAACGGAGAAAACAGAGGAGGAGTAAAACATAATTGAATGCGTATTCCTGGCTAGGCAAGACCGATCAAGGGAAGGACGAGGGATTTTTTTTCTTAGAGCTCGTTAAAAAGTTCCACGGCGGAAATGGACCGCGGCGAGCCACTATGGAATTCCGGGGTATCCAGAAATCCCGAAAGAATCCCATTGCTCCCTTTACGCGAGTTTGCTGCATCGACACCTCTTTTAGAAGATGGTAATGGAAGGCGACCGCCATTTTTTCTCTTTTCCTTCCTTTCTCTCTCTCTCTCTCTCTCTCTTTTCTTTTTTTTCTTCTCACACCACCTTCGACCTCTTTAATAAGAAAATATTCTTATCTCTGCATACATTCGAACTTTTTAGGAACAATTACACGGATCGTTAAGTTCTGACTACCTCCCTCCCCCTTCTTCTTTCCTGTCACTCTTAAATGTAAGAAAGATTTATCACTCGTTGTTGAACGTGAAGGTAGCGAGGAAGTAAGGTAAGGGGGGAAAAAATGGAAGGTTGCAAATTTTTCAGTTATATAATATTCTTAGAATTTAAAATATTGCATTTATTTTTTACCGAAATTTTGTATAATTAATGAATCATTTCTTGAAATCGTATGAGTAATTTATTCGAGTAAAAAAAAAATTAATTATAAGTATCTGCAAGATTGTCAATTACCATAGAATTAAGTGAAAGTGTTTAAAAACAAGAAGGAGAAAAAGAAGAAGAAGAAGAAGAAGAAGGTTGTAAGAATTATTCCGAATAACTAGTTCGATTCGAAATTAGACGAAAAGATGAAAAATACGGAAGGATCAATTTCGTTACCTCCACAAGTGGGCGATTGCCGCGTTGCCGCGTTGAAAATAGGAAAGAAAATAAGGAGGGAAATGATGGATGCGGAGGAACAAATATGGACTCTTACAAGAGGAGAACCACGATCTGTGTATTCACTTGAAGCGGTGACTGTACGTGCGGAAGATATAAACGATGCCACAGAGCAGAGACCATCAATAACTTCTCCTTCATCTGTTCCCAGCCTTTTCCCTTTGTACAGGAAGTACCGTCTCCGCCTAGGTAAACCGTTGTCCTTCGTTCTCGTATTTTACAACGCTCTCGCCACACGGTTTTTGAACCGTGCCTCGTCCTTCTACGCCCTTATCGTCCTCCTGCATTCGAGATCACGCGTGGAATTTTGATGAACCACCGTTGATACTCATTATGCGAAAGTAGTTATCGATAATAAAGAGGAAAAAGAAGTAGAGAAAAAGGAAAAAGGGGGGAGGAAAAAAGAATATTTGTCTGTTGAACAGGGAAATAGACGTTGAAGTTGAGGCGAACGAGTGATTCTCGCGAAATTTAATCGCTCACACTGGGACGAGATAAATTATATTGCGCGATTGTTTCGTCAGAAAAAGAGAAAAGCAATGGTTAATCTTCGTCAAATGTGCTTGATTAAAAATGTATGATCAAATGTTTTCGATATTTTCGTTTTGTTATTTCGTTAAAATTGTTTCGGTTTTGAAAGGTTATGAGCTTTGTATGTAACGTTGCAAAGTTTATACCCAGCGTATTTCACAATACGTGTCCCCTTCCTTTATGGCACTACGTCATTAAATTCCAGGAACTCGTTATATTGTACTTCACAGTTTACAATTTCGCTCAAACGTGTTTCCCTCGAATTAAGAATTCGTGTATCTGCGTGCAAATGTATGCAACTTTTTAAAACGGATATTCGCGCAACGATAAATCAAAAAAAAATTCCTCCTCGTTTCGAAAACTTCAAAATATTTCAATATTTCCGTCCGCTTCTTTACACCTTTCTACCGCTTTCTATAATCCACCATCGACGCACCGTCGATAAAGAACACACAAAAATCGAATAGTGCCCTTATACGCTCGTCTTCTATAAAAATCATTTCTACGTCTCTCACGTAGAGGTTCGCCGCGCCATCGTGAAAACATGAAAAATTCAAGGAGAGAGAGGGAAAAAGAGCGAAAAAGCGTTTGGGTCCCTGAAAATTTGTTCCATCCGCGGCGTTCCTCTCTTCAATTATTTTTTCCTTGGTGGGTCTCTGGTGGACGCGACGCGGCGTGGACGGAAAGAAAGGGAGATCGTTGGAAAATCGATGAAAATGGTGGCCGATCGTCCAATAACGGCGGCTCGAACGAGTTATTTACGGTGCACGGTGCGTGTATAGTCGCACACAAATATTTTCCAGGAGTTTGGGTATCCCTCGATATAAAAATATTTTATGTCGCCGCGCGGATCCATGATGCGGATGCGCCAGCTTATAAACATTATGCATACCGAAGCGCACACGTACACGTAGCATACTGTAGGGGCAGGCTGTATAAAGCATACGTGACCTCACGTCCCTCGTAAGGTTCCAGGTGAGAATACGTCTCGTATGCTGGTGTAATCATAATTTTTCGACGAAAGAATTCGTCGAAATATAACACGCTCTCTTTCACGTTCGTGGAATTATGACATCGGAAAAAGGAATAGTTTATACTCGATTTATCAACGCTGTGATCGAAAAATAAGCTTCCTTTCTTTTTCCGTTATGAATTTAAGATACGTTTATATCTATAGCTCTCGATTTAACGAACGTCTATACGTGGAGGAATAGAAAAGTGGTGATTCGATCGACCGAAGGGAATTTTACGAGAAATTATTGTATTTGAAACGATACTCGATATTTTGTTCGTTTCATATGAGATGTATCGAATAAGAAGATAATTTAATTTTTCTATTTTTCCGAGTGAGAAAAAGTATTGTGGAAATGTATAAATGTTAAGTCATTAAATATAAAGTACAAAGTATACAAAGACAAGGGAGAAGTAATAATAAGAAGGAAGATTGCAAACACAGCCAGTAAACAGGCACAACGGTAAAATATTCCAGACGAAAGAAATGGCGCTTTGAAGATATAAGGTATGCACAGTATAATGAAACCTGACTGATCTCGAGATGTTATCCATGCTTCGAATAATTCCTCGAAAATATACAAATTTATAAATATTGTTCCACAATTATCCACAGTTAAATATATATTTTATAAATAACATATTTGCTGGGGAAAAACTGATATAATTTAAAATTTTTCTTTGTTAAATTACTGGCACAGAAAAAACTATTATTATTAATATTACGTGTAATAATATGAGTTTTAATGATATATACTCGAACCAAGATGGTTTGATAACGATTGTAATTGGAAATCCATGGCTGACTGTCGAATGATTCGCGGTTTAAGTCGAACAATATCTCGAAATCGCTTGAAAGTTCGAAAGCAGACTTCGCGCGGCAGAAACGACCAACTTTCCGGCGGATTTTTCTGCGAACGGGAAGTACGGCTGTGAGCCATTAAAAGTTCCATGTTGCTGAACGAATTCGATGAACGAAACTTCATCTTGGGTTCGAAAAGGACCAAAGTGGCCAATAATTATGATTTATTTCCTTTTAATCGTAACGTGCTACCGTGTTAATCGAGACAACGCTACGATAATGCTTCACTTCCGCGGTTCAATTAATTATCGAACTATTTCTGAGAACAAGAAACGATCAAATCATAAGATTTTTTGATGAATCGCGAGAAAATGTTAACTCTCGATGCTCGAACAATTTGTTTGTACTGATTTCATATTTATTTTGTGTACTATATTCTGTAAAAATATGGTTTAAAATAAAATATAAAAAAGTGTATCAAAGTATCATCAGCATGATGATAAAGGCAATATATAATTACGTAAGACTGATAAAATTAGATAAATTTTGAAAATATTTATTAAATAATTTTTTTTCTAGAAAAAAAACGTGAAAATAATTTTTCTAATAAAAAATTATTGTTTATATTTTGCGTGATGAAATTTAAGGTTATGCGCCAGAAGTGGTTGGTAAGAAATGGCGTACTCTGTCGACAGTTATTGAAACTAAGTGTTATAAGACGTAATGTCTTACGCACGTCGGTACTATAGGCATTTAATTTCTTAAATTAAATTATTTAATCAAATATAAATTTTTCTAATCCGTTTTATCATTATCGAAATAATTAAAATAGTTATAAATTTTTATAATATTATAAACTATAAAATAAAATATAAAAATAATAAAAGAAAATAAGTGATCTTTACAATTTAAAACTTATAATTTTGATATACATTGTAAAAATATCTTATTCTATTTTTTTTAACGAATAACGATATTTTCTATCGCCACTTTGATTCCCCGTATTTTCATCCTACATCCATTAGATCGAAGATTTACCGTTCCTAGCAACGAGCTGCAATATCTCTGACACTCTGATAAATTTAAATGATATTTATGACTTATCCAATTTAATGAGGATGCTATTTCTTTATATATTCGACTCGTATAAATTTCATTGATTTAAGGGATAGATTTAACAAGGAAAACTTAATAAGATTTACATAATTATATTTAGAAAAGAATCTTATAATAAGATAGTCCTTTCTCTATATAATCTACGTATAGAATGTCTAATGCAATTTTGTTCAACCTTACGTGTCATCATTATAAGGAAGAGGGATCAACAGATCTCATATGACTTCCCATATATACTTCACCCTCAACACAAGAGGTGATGCGTGGAGATGGAGGAAGCCCACTTGTAAGGTTTAAACAACTTTGCTTCAAAAATAAGGAAACGCACAAGATGTACAAAATCTTATTCTTCGATCTTCCAGTTATTCTTATAAAAAAAATCGAAAATATTATTACAATTAAAACCATTCCATACGAAAAATCTCTCGATCTTCCACATCTCCAAAAATACTGAATCTATTTTTTAAAAACGATCATTACAATCCTCGATATTATTAATTAATTTCAAGAAATTCTTAATTTTCGAATATAAAGTGAGTGATTTCTCTTGCATCGCGAACGATAAGCGATTTTTCTATTACCACCATGGTCCGTGATCACCACGGATTTGCGGATACGGTTCAAAAAAGAAAAAGGCGTGGAACACTTTCTGAACACGCAGCGAAGAAGCGGGGAAGCAAGCAAACGGTGAAAACTAGTAAGAAGGCATAAAATCGCAAAGAGAAATTCAACGACCCCCGCGGATACGTGTGTAACGCAAGATAACGCGGGGTGTCGCAAGAGACGTCGCTATTTTATGCTTGAGAAATGTTGCTGCAGACTGAAACGTAACAAGCTGCTTTGATCTTTTTGACCTGGCCGTACTTTCCAAGTACCGTATCATTATTCGGTAGACATTTTTATTCAACGTATATATTCAAAGGGGGAGGAGGAGGAGGAGGAGGAAAGTTTGAAATTACCATCCGTTTTGTAAATAACGACGGCCAACGGTGGTAAACGGGGGAGAAAATTGTTGATATTATCGTATTTCCCGATATTAACCGTGTTTGATTATTTTTAAATTTGATGTAAACCCACCCCTATAATTGTTACGCTTGCTATTTATATTTATACTTTAACTTCTCCAAGTGGTGAATCTTTTACGATGCGTAATACGAAGACGGAGTATTCGAGAGGAAAAATATTCGTTTGAAATTTTAAACTGGATCCTCTCGCATACGTTCAAATTTAAATTTGAACGTGTTGAACATTTCATTCGCATTTGCATTCTTTCGAAATATACGAAGTATACGTAAGTTGACGTATAAAACATTTATCGATTTTATCATTAATATTATTTTTTCTTTTCTTTTCAGTGCGTGCAAATGGCGCACGCGTTGAGGCGCATCTCGTACGCAACCTGTGAACCTCAGCACGCGCAATTCAGCTTCCTCGCCCGAGAGCCTAGGGCGCACTTCAGCATACAATATTGTCACTCTTTCATCACCGAATCTGCAGAACAGGTTAGTGGATATTTTTCATTTTTTCAGCCTCGTCTAAACGAATTCAGTTTCTACGAAAATTGCGATTATCATATCGTATAATTTTTATACGAAAATTATCGTCTTTCCCCCGTATCAAATTGGACGCGTTTTGGTTCAAGAAAAAAAAGAAAGAAAGAAAGAAAGAACAAAAAAAGGAAGAACGTTAAAGCGAAATAAAGAGAAATGATGTTTCCACGTCTGCTTCGTCATTATATCTACGATTGACACGAGCTGCAATGACGCACTCCGGATGGGAGGGAGGGGAAAAAAGAGAGAAGAAAAAAAAAGAGTCGCAAGTTGTCCTTGGTGATATTGCAATAGTGCATCGCCATCATCCAGGACAAATTGCACCGGCACACGGAAAGGGTGAAAGAAGCGCGTGTAGGATATTACTCGTCGTAAAAGATCTATGCGAATAAATCGTGCATACGCGTCGTAAGTTCTTCTTCGTCGTAAGTAAATCCGTTTCAAAAATCAAACATCGTTCTTTTAATGAATTTGTTTTTGAAAAAAAAAATTGAATTTCATTTTTCGAATCGCACGCTGTTCGAATGATATTTCTTTTTTTTTTTCTTTCTAGATAAATAATATTAAAAACGTTTTGATGATGTTTGAAGTATTCAATCGCCTTGCACACGATACGTTAAATGCACCGTACGAATATGCAACACTCTTTAATACTATTAATAAATCGTAACGCAATACGAATTAGATTGCGCAGCTTCCAATATTAGTGATCTATTTTCTATTTTTAATAAAGAAGAATCTCGTGTAATATTTTAAAGATAATCTACGTAGTAGAAATTGGATAATGATTCATTATGTAAATAATTATAATGAAATAATGTGTATAAATAATAACAACCTCGTCGATCGATTAGATTTAATCGCAAATAATGCGGGTACGAATGAGTGACTTCTTTGTATGAGTAATTTATAAATGAGTAATTTAATAAAGGAAACGATAAAAAAAAAAGAGAAAGAGAGAAAGAAACGAACCAGTTTGAGATTATTCGTATTGAAAATTGTCGGGAATGAAATTGTGGAGGAATGGAAGACAAGGATCGAGTTTAATTATTATATACTCTATCTCTCGTGTACTTATTATACCGGCACAATCTATCTCTGAAAGAGGATACAGGCCTATTCAAGTTCTACAAAGTGGCGAAGCCCCATCGAAAGGTAAAAGGAGTACTTAGACTTAGAGGATACTCTTTGCACGAACTACTTTAAATCGTTGGTTCAAGTTCCGGTATTGCGATTTTATGTCTATGATCATGCTAATATTTTTATATTACCGATTGCTCCTTTTAATCTCTTTCATCTCCTCGATGTAGAGGAATGTTGCTCCTAAGATCCATTAAATACGAATAAATAATTGATCCAAATTGTATCGAAAATATTATATTTATTATATTTTTCTTTTAATATTCTCTTCTTGTCGCACAAATTACGAAATTTTCTCGTAATAATTTGAATTGATTTTTGTTAAAAAAAAGCGAAAGAAGAAAAGCTACGAGATTTATAATCGTTTCTCGAATATTCGATAATTATGGGATTAAAAATTAATCCCATCGCTTCTTAATTCGATAATAAATATTACTGATATAACAAAACTGATTCAACGATTCAAAATAAATAGAACAATACAAGAATCGTGTGTACCACGCTTGCATGCTACGCGACCAAAGAAACAGAAAGCTAAACACGAACGAATCGAAAAAGGAAAAGAGGGGGAAGGGGGTACGGTTATAGTAAAATATAGCTATAAAGACAATAGTCCTGTTTACAGCTCATTGCATTGTCGTGCCGCCATTAGCGTTGCCATTCTGAGTGGTAACTACTCGACACATCGCAGAAATACACGAAGCAACAATCCTGCAACCATCCTGCAACCCCATCCGGAACTCGAACGTGTCTTCTTCCCTTTCTCTCTCTCTCTCTTTCTCTCTTCCATCGCACCATCGTTGAACGTGCATAAGCGGCAATTATGCAAACCGAGGGTCTTCCATAAATCGTCACTAGCGACGATTAAACAAAAGTGTCGATCGTTGATTGTTGCCCTCGAAATCGTGATTTCGATTGATCTTTCGCATCGATTGAATTCTCCAACGAATTAATCAACGCGGGGTTTAAAATTCCACGACTTAGGCGCGTAATGTACATAAATGCATATAATCGCCCTCTTTTCTACAGGTATATACTTTTACGTAATAGCCGAGGCTCATTTGTATTCAGTCACAATGGGACTATAATGTTTCGTAATTGAAGCAGTTTCCCGAACAAAATTAATTCCATTCGTACGAATTTAATAATTTCGTATGTGTGTTTTCGATCTTATTCTTATTATATTTGTAATTTATGTAAATTTAATTTTCATATCTTTTCCTTTTTTTTCGTGTCCATAAAAATGATTCTTTTGACAATGTGTATTGCATTATTATTCGTGACGTGTATTATTATTCGTCGTCATGATTAAGAAAAAAGTTTGAAATATTTAACTCTTCTTCTTCCTAACAATTAACAACAATAACGATTTTGATTAAGATAAATTTCCAGCAGGATGTACGGGATATATTTTGTGATATAAGTTTATCCAAGAGGTTTATCTAACAATTTAATGTAAAAAAAAAAGAGGAAAAATTATAAAATAGCAATCCCTTAAGGCTTCTTATAAAGATGTGAACAGTTTTCTTAAATTTTTCAAATTTCTCTTCACGAATTATTGAATTACTTGAAATTTCCGTAATTTGTTCTCGAGATATTCAAAATGGCTGGATGTTTTCGAATGTGTGCTCGAGTACAATTTTCTAATCTATTTTTCTGGAAAGCAACGTTCCCAGATACTTCGTGTTGGTAAACACCAACCATAAAAATAAGTTACGAAACCACGTTATACAAGGTACAAGCTGCACGTACACAGCAAATTTCAAATTAGATTCCCCCGTAGATAAGATCTCGCGCAGAGAAAATTTATTCTATGATTTCCATATACATCCATTAGATCTCTTCGTTCATTTCTGCGTTCAAGTTTTAAAAAATATAAATATTTATACATTTTTCTCGTCCAATTTTTATTTTACTCTAATAAAATATTACGAGGGAGTAGATAAAGTAAATCAAAATTCAACTCCAACGTAAGATCCAAAAACTTAACGTTTCCCCAAGGAATGTAATATAAATATTGTACTCATTAAGGATCGATCATCTAAAAAAATCATTGCAACCATAAGTAATTACGAAATTAAAAAAAAAAAAATGAAGAGAGCATAGAGCTTAATATCGAAAATAATTACGAAATCCTATTCACCGAGAAAAGTTTCTTTCAGGCGAAACTTTCCAATTGAAATTATAATAGAAGGAACAATAATACTCTTCCTTTATAAGAATAAAACAAGGAACTATCCTTGTCCTCCATAAGATTCCAAGAATCGCTAATTACAAAATTAATACCGAAGTGTCGATAATTAATTTTTTCCAGATGAAGTAAAGAAAAAAAATATTCAAATTAATATTATTTCACCGTAGACAGTTTCGCTCGAGAAGATGCGGAGACGGTCTTTCGTTGAATTTTAATTGGTTAATTAATTAGTAACGAGAAACTGCTTTCAGCCAGGATAAATAAACGAACGATCCTTCCAGTTGGAAATTGCCTTTTCGTTCACGTTCGATAAACAGATAGATCCTCGCGAGCGAATTAACGCGACGCGAATTTTCCTCCGCGAAAGACGCGTAAAAAATTATCGCGGACCTTTTTTGCTTTTCCTTTTTTCCTTTTTCTTTTTTTTTCGCGAGAGAAGTAATTTGTCTGAGCGAAGAAGGAAGAAGGAGGCCCCCATTAAAACTTCTCGAAAGTGTAACAAACGTTCTTGCTAATTAGATGTCCTCTCGTGTATTTCCTTGTTCGTCAGGGGGCGCCATATTTTCAACGCGATTTGTACGTGGCGGCAATTAGAAGGAACAAGGCGCATAACAGAGGCGGCGTATCCATTTTGCCACCATGTTGTCTCCTCGCGTCTTAGAGAGTGAGAGAGGAGCCATTCTGTTCTTGTAATTTCAGTCGGTTCACGTGCCACGGACAAATTACTTTTCACCGTGATGATGCTTACGGAGTTTAATGAAAACGTGCACGATGCGTGGCAACAAGTATCTTTTACCTTTAATCCCGACTAATTGTTCCACGTTTCGCGTTTCAATTATGGGGGAAAAATTGATCGTTAAAAGATGATTTTAGTCTCTTCTTTTTTTTTTTCTTTCATTTAGAATTTTATTTTTAAATTTCTCGTAAATAAGGGATTGTGATTGGAGAGTGGCGGTGAAAAAAGATGTTATGACGTTGTAATCTCCATTCATGTAAAGATATCATCGAGTCAATGATAATCCGATTAAAAAGATCGTAATTGGAATATTGTAATCGATCTTGATTAGATGAAATTTTTATTCGATTCAGAAATAAGTGCAAATTGGAACGCACTTGTAGCGTTAAAGCGTGTTAAACGATGATTAAAACCGATGATTAAGAGCGTCATACGCGATTCTATCGCAATTAAGGCGCCTCTGAAATCAGATATCGCGGTTAATGAATCCTCCTTCTTAACGAAGGATGATAATTCGTGCAAGAGATCCCACAATGCTTATCTCACGGATAATGATCTTGACATTTTCTTTCGGCTATTACACTCTTGCGCGTAATACCTGTACACGCGGGACGCTCCCATCATTATCCTCTATCGGATCCTCAATCTTCATTACATCCTCCATTATCTGAAACAGCCTTGATTTTCGAAACCAACACCGATCAATTCTCTAGTCCTGTCTTTCGAATACCACGATTAAATCATTCTTACAGTGTACTTGCATTTATTTTTACTAATGTAAAATGTGGAAATGTAACGTTTTAAAAAAAAAGAAAAAAACAATATTATATAATTTACTAAGAACTTGGAAATATTAAAAGGCAATTTCGATTCGTTATTAAAAATCATAGCAAAGAAAAATTCCCTAATAAAATTAAATCATCCTTACAGTGTACTTCACTAAATGTGAAATGTAATGTGGAATATCGAAAGTTTCACGCGATATATTTAAAAGAAGAAAAAAAGAAAAAGACAAAATACTATGTAATTTGAAAAACTTAGATTATTCGAAATATTAGAAGACAATTTCGATTCGTTATTAAAAATCATAGCAAAAAATCCCCTATTAAAAACTACAAATTAAATCATCCTTACAGTGTATCGCTTGCTTCATTAATATAAAATGTGAAAATTTCACGTTTCATGTATTCAAAAAGAAAAAAACAATACTATATAATTTACTAAAGATTCGAATTCTTTGAAACTTCGAAATATTAGAAGGCAATTTCGATTCGTTATTAAAAATCATAGCAAAGAAAAATCCCCTACTAAAAACTACAAATTAAATCATCCTTACAGTATATCACTTGCTTCGTTATAAAATTTGAAATGTAATATAAAGTATCGAAAATTTCACGTTTCGTGTATTCAAAAAGAAAAAAACAATACTATATAATTTATTAAAGATTCGAATTCTTTGAAACTTCGAAATATTAGAAGACAATTATCAAAAATCATAGCAAAGAAAACTTCCTTAATACGTAACTATATGATATTTTCTATCGTGAATATAACTCGCATTGAAAAATAGCAAATATATAACGCTCAATAAAAAGTGACAAGTTTCTTATCGATTCCCAAAATCGCGAGCCTACACGAGAAACCGTAACGGTGGATTACCAATCCAATAACGAATCGGGGGATTCGCTAATTGGACAGCGAAGAAATCAATGTCCCGAGTTATTCGGCCACGCAACGAACGAAGTAAATGGAATAAAGGCAAAGCAAGCAGTTACACCGTTCACGGATCGGATCGTCCGGTCGTTGACACGTCTCTCTCTCTCTCTCTCTTTCCCTGCGCAAAAATCTTCACCAATCGGTGGTGGTACAGCTGTTCATCCAGCAGAGAAGCAGGAACAGCTTTGAGGAAGTCTGATCATCGACGATGACCGACACATCGGACACGATTCCATTCCGCGGAGAGCACAAGCTTTCGCGTGTATTTTTCCCCTTATCCCCTACCGGTTCGAGCTTTATCGGATTATATCAAAGAGCCGATCTCGGTTTCTTGGATCAATTAATCCAATCCACGTCCCGACTAAACGTGAAATCGACGCCATCGATCGCCAATAATTATCCAGCACGCCCGTTTTCAGAATTGTCCGTTAATGCGAAACTTTATTACGCAAATTAATTAATGAATGTTCGCCGTTAAAATTCTCCTTGTACACCGTAATGGCTTTACCGGTTTACTGTTCGAAAAAATTGCGAGTGAACGGATTAATTCGCCATCGATCGAATGATTATCCGATTTAAAACGTGTAATGTATTATTTCGAGCGAGGGTTTCGTGAATATTTATGACGAGGGAAGGAAAGAACGATTGTCGGGGCAATGCGTATTCTTTATCGGATCGGTAACGTTACTTCGTTGATTCTGCGAAAGTTTAATCCAAAGTTTCTTTGAATAAAAAGTGAAAACGTTGTATCTTTTCGAAAATGATATTATTCCTTTTTTTTTTATCTTATCGAAAAAATTAATGTAATAATTCTTGGATAAATATCTGCAGAGAAAAAGAGATAAATTCTGGTAAAATATATTTATAGATAATGAATGAAAAAAAAATTGTAGCAAAAGTCGAAGCGAGAGCGAAACACTGTAAGGATAAAATCCGCGTGTTGAAGCTCGCATCAATAATGAATTCATCACGATGCGATTACAACGGTAGTTTATGCGGTTGGAAACAAAAATTGCTCGGCAGTATTCATCATCCTCATCGTGAAAACCATCGGGATATGCAACGGGGGGACGGTCTGGATGACTTTAAGAAATGGTTGGCGGGCAAGAGATACGAATCAGGAAATGAAGAACGTTTTTTCCTTCTTTCTTTTTCTTCTTTTCTTTTTTCTTTTTTTTTTTAAGAACAAGCGCAAGCGGATTTACATCGATCGAGACTTCATCGTCATGAAGTTTTCGCCAATCAAATTTGCTCGCCATCTCTAAATCTGAAACGTTGGAGTTATTATTAAAGCGATTCTCTCTCTAGCGTTAAATATAGACTGTTGCGATTAAAAGCTTGCGCGAAAATGGTGAAACGATAGGAAAATTGAATTATGAAATGAAATTATTTTTGCGGCAAGAAAATACAATAACGGACGTGATATAAAGGAGTAAGTAACGTGAAAAATTGTTACTCTAATTATTAAGCGTGTTAACGTCTTTCAATTAAAACAATAGCATCCGTTTCGAGGAGGCAAGCATTTTCAGAGAGCGCAGAGTTCAACAGTGGAACAGTTACAATGGAATATTCAATTAGAGAAAAATAGGACAGAGATTCTTTGATCTTTTATCTCTCGCTCTGCTATAAATCTGACAAAATGATTGTTTATCTCTTTCTTTGTTTCCTACGAATTACCCCTTTTAATTATTACACTTATCCAATGTTAACCAATGTCGCGATAAAAGAATATCGAGTAACTCGGAACGTTATTTGACGAATTATTTCGCAGAGAGCAGAGCTATCTCACGAGACGTTCGAATGAAAACGGTACAGATAGAGTTTGCGCGAAGATGGTAGGTTACGGGTAAAACGATAGTAGTACCTCCTTTAATTATTGACTCTGAAGCTGCGGGCATATCGGATGCAGCCCAAAGGATTTCATATATATGTGTATATATATATATATACACGTGTTTCGAGAACGTTTAGGGTAATTGGCTAATACAGTGCTATCCAACCTCTCTACCTCTCGAACTTCCATTAGTCTGCCTTCGAGAAGATATTCAAGAGGAGCGCGAAAATATTCGCGAATTTTTTAAAGTCGTGATTTAATTTTAACATTTCGTAATATAATATTCGATTAAAAAAAAAAAAAGACACCCATCGATCGATTTATTTAAAACTATTCTCGTCGAAACGAATGTGTGTCATTTTAGATTAAAGTCGTTTAAAGTAAATGGAAACAATTGGAAGGGGAGTGAGTATTCGGTGATGTTTCGATTTCGACAAAAAGTGGAGGAACGTTCGAATCTGAACTGTTATCGACTTGGAAGTGTAGCCGAATACCGGCAAAGGATTCTGTATCCGATCCGCGTATCTGGGAGTATTTTGGGTAATTGAGCGACTAATAGATCGACGAAAGTGCCGGCTCACTGGGGATCTGGTCCGAGGTATTGTACGTGACCGATCCTCTGCAGAACAACCGGCACGAGTTTCGGCTTGAAACTAGAGCTGCTATTCTCGTTTAAAGCTGATGAGTCGTTTGTCTCGTCCCTCGCTTATTTCTCCCTTATTCCTCCGAAACGTTGAATCGACTCGGAGAATCTAGAGTTTTAACCTGCTTGATTTTCCGTTTTCTTTTTCTTCTTCTTCCTTTTATATGAATCTATCCGCTTTTATCTTCCGTTTGGAAAAAGTATCGATCGCTGTATTATTTGAAATGATGCGCGAATATCTTTTCTTGGAATATTTAAAACGGGATGAAAAAGGAAAAACGAGGAAAGGAAGTAAACGTTTGATTTTAGTTTACAACTGACCTTTATCTTCCACTCCCAGAGTTACCTTCCTCCACGCCGTTATCTTGCTCGCCTTTTTAAAATTCAAATTAATGCGGCCGCCCGCTTTTTAAAATTCCACGTGACGCGCGTGAAATATTACTGAAAATATATCTCAACGCGCTTCCAGTAGTTTTTAACGCGGTAATAACAAATGATTAATCATAATTTTCAATTATACATGGGAATAAAATTGTTCGAAATATTAGCATTAAATTGCGCTTGTCGAATGCGCAATCTTTTCTCCCCTCCCTTCTTTTTTTCCTTTTTTAAACTCTCGCCCTCCGAGCTACAAATATTCGACATTCTCCAAACGATAATTAATAATTATCCATACCTATGATACGTTGTTTAATTATATGTATCGTATTATACACTCCCTCTTTCTCTCTCGATTCGATCCTTCTATTCTCCGCTAAGAATTTACGCACGCAAGATTTTTAGCCCACGTACGATACGCAATCGGGCGAAATTTGCGCATAATAACGTGCCCCACCTAGCAGCCACGCAGAGCAGTAACACTGGATGAATTATGTATACCGACGTGAATAATATAATTCAAATAACCGGGTATCGATACGTCGAAATTACAAGTTGGGAGGGGGAGGGATCCTTGTATCGGTGTTATCGATCAATCGGTATTATTGACACCGATTAAATTTCCCCTCCGTCTGTGTATTCCCTTTAAATAATTAACCTCTAATGACTCTCCTTCCTGTACATTCAAAAGATATATTTAACCCAGCAGCAATACGGAAACGGGAAAATATCTTCTCTCTTTTCCACTTGCGAGACGCGTATATTTACGAAAGTAAGTCTGCTCTCCGTTGCGCGAATGCAATCTCGGGAAATTAGGCGACGCAATGGAGATCCGTCGTTGCGATGACAGCTCGATATTGAGATTCCTGGAGGCCGCAGAATGCTTATCATCGACGATGCCTCGAACCTCAGGATCGTGTGTCCCTTAATTTCAATTTCGTGGAATTTTGGACGGGAACGAGATCTCTGCGGTGTTTGGGGAATTTGCGAGAAAGAAATTTTTCACCGAGGAGAAGAGAAAAGAAAAGGAAAAAGAAAGGAAAAATTTTGGAAAGATTTGGAGGAAAATCTCTCGAGCAGATCGATTCGAGGGAGGAAAAGAAAGAAAGGGGACAGGAATGCATTCTGGGGTTGGAAATTAGACTGGAGAGAAGGAAGGTGACCGAAAATTACGGCTTGCACGGTAGTTTTCTCCTCATTGCTTCGAGAAACGCGTCAAGCCGTAGAATTAATTGGGGATAAAATTGAGCAATTTACATGTGCAGCTGCTAAACGGCGAGAAAGCGTGCTTTCATTCGATCGGGAAGCGCGCGGTATATTCGTACTACCATACTTACGTATGTAAGTATATGCGCCCCATTGACTTCCCATGTGTATCAATTATTCAGTCGAGTGTCTCCTTGAATAATTCATCGGCGTTTTAGTTATAAGTTCGGCTCAAGTGGCGTTCGCAACCCGTTCACCTTCGTGAGCGCATGTGGCTCCCATTTCCTTGCCCCTCGTTCGTCGGAAAAAGAAACTCTTGTTCACCTGCTCTTTCGTTGTCCCCCCGTATAACTCGCGTATCTACCACTTGTGGATCGATCCACGATAATTCACCACAGATTTACCCTGTTAAAACTTTTAAAAGAAAAATTTAGAAAAATTTCAGTGAATGAAACACCATTACGTAAAATTATCCGAATTTTATTATAAAACGATCTATCGTTCCGTTTTATTCGAAAATATATTCTGTGTAAACAATCATTTTAATCGCAATTAAAGTCTTAACAATTAATTGGAACCTAGGTAATAATCACTATGCTGCAAATGGACGTAATATCAACGTATGAAGCTACGTTTCCCTCGAATCCAAGTAAATCCAAATCGAATCCAAATAACGCAAGACGCGCGTATACGCCTATATATATATACGATCGACGTAATTGACAAATTGACGTAAAATTGGAGGAAAAAGGATTGGAAAGCGTCGATCGTATCTTTCTTTCCCCGTGAATTCATCTTGGAAACGAGGTAAAAGCATCTCGCTGTTATATCCGAAAGATTTCTAGACGTCCGCCTAAGGCCTTGGACGTCTTTCCTTCGCAACAAGGAAGGGGGATACTTCTCTCTCCCTCCTCCCAAGGGTTGGTAAGAATGGCAGCGGCCAACTTGGTTGGGCGCGGAAGAACTCTGAGGGGGGTGGAGAGTAGTATAGTAGACTTTGCACTTGGAACTTTACGGTTGGCCTGCGCCTCGGCGTTTAGTCAATCCTAATGGCACTCCTCGGATTAAAGTTGAAACACCTTCCGGTGAATTAAGAACGCCGTCGTTCGTGAAACTCGCGAGCTGCGTGGAAAGGGGCGAACGTTGGAGGGACGAATTAATCGGAGGATCGAGGGCCGACTCGAGGATCGACAATTTTGGGGGGGTTTTGTCTCGAATAATCGGTGATCGGGCAAAATTTAATGCATTCGAGTTACTTCGATTATTAAAAACGTAATAATAATAATAATAATTGCAAATAATTATATGGTCGAGGTTATATGAGAAGCGGATCGATTGTTTATGCGAATAAACGTTATTCGTAAGTGTGTTATTATTGTTCCACTCGTCGTCGAAATTTATTTATTAACACATCCGCAATCGGTTATTTTAAAATGAGACTTTCAAACGTGTTGAGGATCCTGCTATTTAACGCCCTTTATGATTCTTTGATTCTGACAGAGAATATTTTCTAGGTGGAACGAAATTAGAAATTAAAGGTATTAGGAAAGAAAAATGTGGAAAAATAATGATGAAATTGTGTATACATTTTTGATATAAAAGAAAAAATGCTTCAAAAAATAAAGAAGGGACGAAATTAAAGGGGATATTTGAAATAGACGACACGTATATTATCTAAGACCGAGCAATCAGATTCCATTCGAACAATCGAACCTCCTATCTCCCACGTCGATTTTCTTTCTTCGAACCACGATTCCACACAATGGGATCCTACTCATGGCGCATTCCAATTGCATCGAGAAACGTATTCTAAGAGAATTCTCAATTAACCGGCGATGGAACAGCTAACAGAGGCGAAAATGGTATTGTTAACGATAACAGTGTCTACGACCTTAATCCACGTAACCGAAAACGTTATCATTGCAAGAAAAATCGTACTCGAGCACAAATTGACCCGTTTCCCTTTAAATTAATTTTAGATTCCTTATTTTCAGACTAATTATACAATTTTATCAAATCTTTATGTTAATCGTTCCATAATATACATAATATGATAATGTTATTCACCACACATAAAAGAAACTTTTTTTTAATACTCGTTCTAACACGTAACGTTGCGTGATATTCCGTTATATTTTCATTCTTTGGTAACATGTTTTTAAAATTATAAAATCATCTTTCTCGAGAAATATATAACTCGCCGCCATTTTAAATAAAATTAACTCGATAGTTGCGTGTTCGAGTCCAGGATCGTATCTTTTTTTTTGCGAAAGGAAAATCATTTGATTAACATCGAAGCGCACGAATGAAAACTTCCTTCTTAAGCGTGTTCTTACAGCGTCATTTGCGATGCTGCTGCTGCAAAAAAAAAAGAAGATACAGGTTCTCCTGTCCAAGGTAACTGTACATCGAAAGAAGTATATACGTACGTGTCACGTACAGCCATTTTGCAGTATAATTTTAACACGTTTCCAAACGACGAAACTTTCTTATCAATCATTTCTTATCGATCTTTTCCTTGGCGCAGAATTAAAAAATTATTCGATCGCTCTGCTGCTATCGAATAACTATCGGATGATATTTAAAAAAGTATAGAAAAAAGAAATTTTCCCTCTCATCGTTCAAAAACAAACTTTTCAACGCTTTCTCTTCCCTTCCTTCCTTCTCTCTCTCTCTCTTTTCTCTCCTCGCTCAACTTCAACGATCGATTCTTTCTCTTTCTTCGCGAAATTTTCATCGACAGTTGCAACCTTCGACAAGCAACGGCAAAGCACCGGTGTTCATTCCGAGACGTTGGAATTAAATTTTTCCGCGAACTCGGAAACGAGTTTCGAAGTCTCATTTCCGATTCCACGTTCGACCAGCACACTTGGCTCGTTCGCCTGGTCGGGCACAACGCGATTCTACCCGATCTGGAAGACGTTATTCGACGATCATCGGATACGAACAATCAACACTCTCTTTCTGTCACTCCACTCGAGCCGAGTATGAAGAAAAAGGAAAAGAAGAGGATCGAGATGGGCGGGAAGGAAGAGGGCACTCGGATGGATGGAATTCGAGGTATTTTCTTGTCATCCCGAAACGACCACGCGGCCCATTGAACCCTTTATTTACTCGCCAGCCTTCGAGGAGAGAGGGAAGCCTCTCGAGCGAGACGTGAAGTGGACCATCTTCGGTACCGATCGCTCGCTCTGAACCACCCTGACAACTCTTATCGCGCGACACATTGACAATCACTCCGTCCTCTCCTCCCCCATGGATCGTACGTACAAATTTTTCCTTCCTACTTCTTACTTAATCTTGATTCACCTTTTTCCAAACTGCGCCTGTAAATTTTCGCGCCTAATTCGTGACTCTTGCAGTTTCTCGAAGAGATTCGAGTACGTCGTTGAGTGAGGTTGGAGAGAATTGAAGAATATTTCCGAGGATGAGAGATACATCGCGGTGGACAGTGAATGAGGAAAGTTTAATAGTTGAAGTTGCGAGTGAAAGTTACTTCGACAACTTATGTGATAATAATAATTGCGAGTAATGTCGTTTATTAATGCATTTCAATAAGTAAATGCATACATAAAGTAAACTAATTTATCCGAAATTTTTAAAGCGATTGACCGGTATTTGAAATTATTCGATGTTCAGAGTGAAATAGGAAGTGGTGTCTAGTCGTGATTTATTTTATCTTCTCTCGTTACATGTGTTCGACGATATGCAAGAAGCGAAACGAGCTTTTTTATCGCGAAACGTATCTTTATTCTAAGGCTTATCGAGCAGCGTCGATACACAACGTTTATTTAAAATTGAACGTTTTCTTATAACGATGAAACCGGTGGTTAACCTTCATTAAATGCTGAATCAGTGTCTCCATCTCTTGCTGCTACGCCTTTTATTAATCTTTTACGGGGACTGAAATAGGTTTAGGTTTATTTCTCTTTCTTCGTAGCTGATACGATTTCTCGTGCATTTACACGGGGCCGCGTACTGCAACAGCGTTCGCCCAGGATTGTTTCTTCATTTTTCAACACGGAGGAAGGAATCTTTGATGCGGCAGAGGCAACGGGAGGATAAAAATAATTCTTGGTCTTGTCGGTCAGACGGTTTTAAACCGCGGGATATAATTAGATTCGTGACACCGAGATCTTCGTAACACCGACGAAGGAAAAACCTTCGGAGGAGAAGTAAATAATCGTAAACAATTTTGGCAAAATTGAAAAACGAGATAAATAAGGAGGATGGAACGACAAATGATCATTTGAGCCTAGAGATCGAGTTCGGTTTTTCTTCTTTTGTGATATTTTTCTATTCATTAGAAGAGAGAATGTCTTCCCATCACAAATACGAATTACAATTACGTTAATAAGCACCCCCCCCTTTTTTTTCCTAACCAAGAATCAGAAACAGTAATATTCATTAGCAAATTATAAAGAATTAAAAAGAAAGCATGGGTTTGAATGGGCGGAAATCCAGATTAATGAAAAGCTGAGGATGAATGTACACGGTATATACCTGTGCCATCTTCGCGAGGAAAGAATCTACAACTAGATTGAAAAGGGAGCGTTGAATGTGCTCCTAGAGCACAGAATTTTTTTTCCAGAATTGTTATTAATTTTCATAAAATTCGTTCCTCTCGAAGAATAAGGAAACGAAGGTTTGAGTTTCTTTTCTTCTTTTTTTTTTGTTTTGTTTCGTCTCCGGTTTGAAAAAAAAAAAAAAAGAAAAACATTTGTCAGAAAATTAAAGGAAAGCGGGGAGGAAACGGCACGAGAATACGTCATCTGGAATTAAAGTCTTTTTTTTTTAATCATATCCAGCTTCGGTATTATCCCCAATTACGTGAAATTTCAAACGGGTTTTCCTTCGGGACGGTTTTCTCGTTTTCTTATTTTCTACGCAATTACTTAAGATCTCGTATTCAAGTACTAAGTGCGTTGCCGACTTCTCCTCTATTACTCCCTCCTCCTCCTCTCTCCCCCCTTTTCCAACAAAGATCTCATTATTCTCCATCGCGCCAGTTTCTTCCCCCGTTAAATGATCCTTTATAACAACGATTCTTAAACTGTAAACTCCTCGCGGGGGAGGAGGGGGCCGGAAGTTGATCCATAAATAAGTTTTAAATTCGATCGGTTTTTTCCATTGTGAGTGATTTTCTTTCCAACTATTAAACTTTTCTCTTCTTCTCGTTTCTTCGTACCGTATTGTATAATAATTAATTAAAGAGCCAGAAGCGTATGTTCTCTCTTCTCTTTTTTGCAATTATTTCGATCGAAATTAACATCGTAATTCATCGAGATAGAACGGTTCTATCCGTCTTCTCACGAATCACAATCGTAATATAAATTTTAGAAATCTTGGAAAACCTTGTCCTTCGAATCTCGTTCGATAAAAAAAAAAAAAAGTTCCACGATTTTCGTGCGGTTCAGCTCTTGGAGCAGTCGGGGCAAGTCGATAACAGCTCTAATCTCGACTCGACTTGGAGCAATAACCACGAATGGCGGAGTAGCGCAGCTGCAGAGGTGGCAGTTACTTTTCATAGGCAATTCTAGACACGGCAACTCTAGTCGCGTGCGAAAGTTGAATAAAGGAACCACCTGTTCCCTCCTCCAGTTTATCGCCTACCGGTTTCCCTTCCTCATTGATTGTCCGCGATGTCCACGGTGTCCTCCACGGAGGGGGGAATAATATTCGCCCGCGAGATGTAAATCAAATCGAACGATCGCGAAATTTGAATTTACGCCATCTGGAGGGATAGCGACGAGAGTGGCGGGTATACCCGGTTGTCACGTTCTATCGTCGTTTATTAACGGCGATAACATGCGTCGAGATTTTTATTTTTTCGAGACGCGAGTATTCGTATCGCAATTTAGTTATGATGAATTGCGCGAAGGGGAAATATCAATTCGCCCGAATTATTCACTGTTACACGTGTCTTTTGATATTTATCATAATTTAAAATATTGATATAAATGGCAACGATGGTGATCCCTGTGAAAATTCTAAATTATTTGCAATTTGCAACAACAAGTTTGATTGAGTGATAACCTATAACCATGGATGAAACGTCCATCAATTTATCACCGATGATTACGTTTTCGTTTAATTGTTCGTGTTCTTGAAATTGAATTAATACGAGAATTCTAAAAAGAGAAAAAGGGATGGAGAGGAGACAGTTAAACTGTAACACAAGAATTTCCAATCTGTACTTCCGTATTCGACCGCATCAACTGAACTTCCTTTATCGCCGAACGTTATTCGTGCAATAGAATCGAGGGTCTATCGGTGAAAAAACTCCACCTATAGCTGTAACGGATAAGTTACACGTTCAAAGAGGATACGATACGTTGTTTGCGCGCCAGTGACTATACCGAGAACGCGATAAAATGTAATTCTGATACATGCGGGCCGATAGCGAGGACCGATAAAGGCAAGGTTAATCTCGACAATTTTCCTTCGACAATCAACACATACGTAGTTCTCATCGCTCTAATATACGCATAACATTGAATATGTATCTCTAACGGTGAAATAATTTAAAGAAATTCCTTTCCCAGAAATTTCTTTCCTCCGTGAAATTCAAGTGCAAGCACGTATACATTTCATGCGCTTGACTTTTTAAAGATAGAAGGTGAAGAAAGAATCCGAGAGAGAAGTTTTGTTCCTCTTAAAATTGAAATTTTAACGCGATTTTTAAAAACTTTATGTCATTGATCAATAATTTATATCCAAATCGTATAAAGGATAATAAGATAATTGTTGATCTATTAATCGATTTTTAACAAAAGTTGCTAAAAAGCTGCATAAATTGTGCAAAACAATTTTTATTTCGATCGAGTTATTACCTATCAACTTAAATATAAATATCACGCTAAAGGGTACAAAATATACAATTACATAATTCGGAAGATAAAGTGAGCTAAAAGTAATTGAACAAGGGACTACCGTCGACTGTACGCGATATAAATTGGCCGTTTAAAAAAGACACGGTATCTTAATTAACCGATCCACGTTATTCCACAATGTTAGCCGAAGAAAAATGAACGTCCGGGATCAAACGTTTCGATAAGGACAGCGTTGCATGTTGGACGATAAAGCGGGCAACGTTTCGGGGCCTAAAGCGGGCGCGCAGTGGAATATTATCTTTAAGAGAAACGAGCATCGAAAAGATCATCGATTTCTCGCTCTCCCGAAAATTAATCCGCTACATAAACGATAACAGCGACGTAATTTGTACACTCTCGAACGTATCGTCATTATTACAATAATATAAGATACAAAAATTATAAAAATACTCGAGATCCTTGTTCCTCAGATATTGGAGAAAAATCGAATTCTTCTTCTTTTTCCCTTCGAAGGGAAATCGATCTCGGTTTGGAACGCTTGCATCGTGGTTTCTTCTAAATTTCGAAGAAAGAAAGATAAAATAAAATAAAAAAATGGGAAGAAATCGATCGACGCAGGTAGCTCTTCCCGACGCAACGATATCAGGCAGCGGGATACGTAGTCCAATACCGTGGCCACTGTTGGCTCGGAATGAGGTTGACCTTGGCATTCTCGTACAGATAATAGTGGTACGTACCTAGTTGGTGGCCACTGCGTACGCTCCCCCTCTTTTCGATGTCGTACCCTCATTTCGCTTCTTGCCGCCTCACCCCTACATAGCTGCATCAGCGCCTACCGAGAAACCGTGTAAATCGGGATAAGACCTTGCCTGCCTCTCCATTCGTGACGATCGTGACGAGTTTTCCTTTAACGGAGTGCACGCGAGATACACATAGTTGCGTTTGTCCAACGAGACGGGAGGAGAGGAAGATTTGATCGACGACGATTCGAGCGATTTCTCCTCGAGAGAGAAAGAGAGAGAAGCAATCGCGAGAGGAACGCTTCTCGAGAAATGACCAACAGTGCCGGCCTTTAATTCTCTTATTCTCGTCTGGAATATCGGATCCCCGCTCGAGGAAAACGCGAGGAATTGAGATACGAAGAAATCACGCTCTAACCGTGACTGGCAGCGGAGAGGCAGTCTGAATTTTCGAGCGATAATTCACCGAAGAAAAAACGTTTTCACGCGGAGCGAAGCGGCCTTGAAATATCATTACCAATTCTCTGCAATAATATCGACGAAGAAGGAGGCGATGTGAAATTAATCAATATCGAAGGATAAGAGAGATTAAATAATAATTGCACCTACGAGCAAAGTTTAATAATAATAATGGGTGCAACTATTTTATCGTGGCACTGTATTAACGTCAGCTTTAAAAATAATTAGACGTTGAACAGCGACGTCTCAACGGGCTTAATCACGATGGCGGTTAAACACGAGCGGCGATACCGTTCAAACAGTCTCGCTAAACGGAGATCGAAGGGAGAGAGGTTGAAAGCGCAGGTTGATAAGGTGAGCCGGCTGTTGAGACCGTTAGGAGGAACAGAAGAGAGCAGAGCAGAGCAGGGCACCGCGACGATTTGCAGGAGGACGCGAGTCGCGTGGAGGCGTGCGACTATGCAAGGTATGCAGCCTCGAATCTTTTTTCCGCCTTTTTATTACTCTCCCCACTCCGCAGAAGACGAACACGCCGCGACAAAAAGTAACATCCTTATCCTTGGTCGCGATCCCAACCTCTGACACGAAGCTTCCAGATTTGACACGAGTGTAGAGATCGGAAAATCAGAAAATTTCATCGTTATATTCTTGTATTTTATTTCTTTATCCAAAGGTTGCGATATTGTTTAAATATACGGAGGATTATGCTTCATGTTCGTTTGCAATTATTGCATTTATTGAGTTTGACTTGTAAAAATCGCACAAAATCCATAGAAAAATTGACATAAACTTTAACACGACTTCTATTACCGTTCTTGTTCTTATATTTTATCTTTGTCCAAAGCGATATTATTTAAATATATGAAGGATTTACGCTTGTTACTATCTCCATCATAATTGAGTAATACAATTTTTACTATTATTACTTTTCATTTATTGAGTTTCCAGTCTAATATAATTAAATTCTTGTAAAAATCGCGCATATTTTTTTATAAAAGTCATTAGAGAAATTATGAAGAATTATTCTTATTTTTACTTGTTATCTTTGTTATCCAAAGGATTCGATTTATGTCTGTTTGCAATTATTGCATTTATCGAATTCCAACTTAATATAACTAAATTCTTGTAAAAATCGCGCATACTTTTTATAAAATTCATTAGAGAAATTACGAAGAATCGACATAAACTCTAATGATTTCCATTATTGTTCTTATTCTTATTTTTTCATATTTGTCCAAAGGCATATTGCGATATTATCTAAATACATGGAACAACCATTTTATGTTCTTTTGCAATTACTGCTTCTTGCCGTAGCTGAATGGCACAATTACTCTTCATTTGTCGACTTTTTCCTGTGATATAATTAATTTCTTGCAAAAATCGCGCGTATGATTATCTCGCATACCGGTAAGTACAGTAAACGTTACAAATATTTATAAGATCGTTTCTTACCTGTTCGTTAAGAACGGTTCGCGGAATCGAATGTTAAGAATGGTAATTTTCCTCTCTTTCGTAATAAAATTCACGATGAAGACGGGAAATCGTTGACGATTTTCTCTTCTCGAAACTCTTCGTTGAATCTCGACGCGTGATCCGCATAAACGATCGCGAGTGAACGAATCATCCTCGAGCCTTCGCGAAAAGGGTATCTGGAAGATTTATTCCGGCGATGGAAACGCGCCTTAAGGTTTTCGTGAAATTCACGCCGACGACCACGACGACCGAGTGGAATCTCTTGTACATTAAATTAGCCGGGGTTGACGATTAACTCGAGATCATTTACGAGACCTGGCTACCGCCATCTTTACTACCTCTCCGTCCACCCTGTCTCTCCCCTCCCTTCTCCTGCTAACTGCGGTAATTGAATTTGAGAGCGGCTCTCCGTATTCCTGACTCCGGCTTCCTGTATATACCGGAAATAAAAAGAAAAGAAAAAAGAGAAGAAAATTTGATAGCCTCGCCTCGTTTTCTCTTGGAAAGGGGGCAACCTTGGAGGTCTCGGAGATGTTGGAGATCTGTGATTACGCGACATTTTCCCTCCTCTATATAATATTGTTTAACGTTTCGTAACTCGAAATTGCCCGCTTGTATGCAGTTTGTCAAAGTTTGTTTGTTATATCCATTTTTGTATAAATTTTTTAGATGGACGGAAATGGTATCAGCGACGTATCATTTTAAAGGGGGAAATATAACAGATATTTCGAACAATTTGTGCAATTTCAGAGCAGATTCCTTTTTTGTACGTTTCTCGATTGCGAAACGAATGGTTTTTTATTTTGTAAATAATACTAATAAAATTTCACTTTAACAATTTTTATTCGCGATAATGAAAATTATTCTTGAATAGTTTTCTTCGTATTCCTGTATTCGTTCTTCGTGTGAATCAATATTTGATTTAATAAACGTTTAATAGACGAAACGTTTACAAATCGTTTAACGACTTCTCAAAAAGAGAAACATCATTATCTGAAGAATAAGCGAGGATATTACAGTTGGTCCGTGTACATGTATAAAATATAAATAGGTTTAGAAAGTTGTATCGCGGAAAAATACCCTCGTTCACGGTGTACCGCCATAACGGTTGAAGTGGCCATTGAAGAGTGGGCGCATCAATAAAAGAAGCTCCCACATCTACCGTATGTTTAATACATTCAATTTCTCGACTCATGACTGCATTCATAACGTCAATTATGAAATAACGCTAAACGCAATATCAGCTACTTTCAATATAATGCCTGTGAATTCCATATGGATTTAACGGTACTCGTGCGATCTTGCGACAATTCACCTGTCGATTCGTTCCGAATTCCAGAATTCGAAGAGGAAGAAATTTTAGATAAAAAAATCGATCCATCGATCAATTTTAAAGGATTTCAAAGTCTCTTCGATAACTCAATTATCACATTAAGAATAACAGATCTTTCGAGAAACTTCGTAAAGTAGATAGATTCTCCAAATCCTTTAGAATGCTTCGTTTTGCCTAAATTCCCTTCCAAGGAGCTTCGAATTCTCTCCAAGATTCTTATCCTAATTTCCTCTCGCAGACGACTTCCCTTCGATCGCAAAAGAGCGGAAATAGCAAAGAGGAAATCATAGAGAAAAATATCGATATACAGATCTCTGGAGAAACTTCGTAAAACGGATGAGATTTGGAAATTCTTATCCCAATTCCCTTCTATCCTCAGCGACGACTTCCCTTGGATGGGGAAAAAAAGCGGAAACGAGTGGGGCTTGGATCGATTGTTAACCCCCCGATCGATGCTCGATCGATGACGTCGCGGATGTCGTGCACGAGGAATATGAAGAGTAAGCAAGCCCCTTGGCTCCGACACGAGTCGAGCAGGATCGTGGCGGCATGGCAGGAGGTCAAAGAACGCGAATCGCAAACTCATGCGATCGGCGCGTTGCGCGCGGCCTCTCTCGAGCGCTCGGGCTCTCGGTTGTTGGAAGCTCGGCCAGCCGAAAGGGGACGGGAACACGTTGGAAAGCCGAAGCGGGACGGAGAGGGAGATAGGTGGTATTCGCCAGCTGCCGTTGAACGTGTTCAATGCCGCAGTTGAAGCAAGAAAGCGGTCGGCGGAGGAGAAGAGGTCGGTCGGTCGCTCGCTCGCTCGCTCGCTCTCGGTTCTCTCTCTCTCTCCTTGGTGGGGATGGAGCCGTGTGGGCCGGCTGTGGTGGTGCTGCCGCTACTCCTGCTTCGTGTTCCTCTTTCGACTTCAGTTCTCTCTCTATATACGTACCGGGAGGTATTGCCATTGCCGGGCCGGCCAGCATGCTCTAGGCGGCCTCGAGAGAGAGGAGAGCACCACCTTGGATCGGCCTCTGTCAGGTAGGACCGAAACTGTGTGACGTCCAGCCGGGGAGGGGGTGAAAATCCACCACCGGCATCTCGACTGGCAGCCCTACCGGTTGACAGTAGAGAGAAGGCACGCGAAGCCACTCCTGCCGCCTCGTCCAATCCGCATCTAAAAATCGTTTTCCAGGTTTTTAGTCGAAACTGTTACGCGCTCCATCGATAGATACTCCTCTCTACCTCTCTCCCCCCCCTCTCTCTCCTTTCCTCTCTTTCTAATTGTGTTTCAACCCGTTAATTTATCGACCTATTCATCCGTATAATTTCTTAGGAAAAAACGGTGTCTGAAAGTGGTAAATCGTTGTGTAATAAGAGTATATATATGTATATATATATGTATATACACATATATATATATATATATATATATGTATATACACGTACCTGTAGAGCGTGCGGTAGCGAAGCCGGAATGTCGCCACGTTAAGATCGTCTTTCTGCTCGTAAATCCGACTGCGTTCGTATCAGGAGGCACGGTATAACGGAGCCGTATCCGGCAGTGGTTGTCCAGTGCAAAGAGAGAAGAAAACGTGTGAAACTAGTATTATTATATACAGAGAGAGAGAGAGAGGGGGAGAGAGAGCGAGAGAGCTTCGGGCGAGAGTACTTGTTCCGAGGCGAGGATTTCCAAACGAGGGCGAGGATGAGAAGAAGATAGGAAGAGCGAAGGAAGAACGAATTTGGAGGAAAATTGTGAGGATCGGATTCTTTCGGACCGGCAGAGTCGGAAAGATAAAGAAGAAGGGAAAAGAAAAGGTGGAGAAAAAGGGAGACTTAACGCGCTAGTAGTAGACGGTTGACAGTCGACGAGGACGAAGCGAAAGGCAGCTTCGAACTTGTTAACCGGTTTCCGCGGATCGGCATGCAGAACGACACTCTGCGAAGACTACGTACGCCACGAAGTGGAGCCCTCGATGTTCCGTGCGTGTCCCACGCGTAAAGCGATCGGACCGGTCTGCCGGATCAGAGACGGATGATCACCTGCCAACGATAGTATACCTTACAGCGGTACAAGCTGGTACTGGATAATTTTCGAAGAGCCTGAGAATGGATGGGAAACCATGAGTAGCTTGTGAAACGATTTTATCGCCACGGTGAATGATATTTTGTTATTTATTGCTTCGAGTCGAGTGTTCGAAGGAGGAGGGAAAAAATCATGTTTGCTTTACGAGGATTTTTGAAATAGAGAGGGAGAGAGAGGGAGAAGGATGGACGGGAAGGATTATTGTTTCAACGATTGGAAAAAGGAAGGGTGAGAGAGCGAGGGAGTGAAGAGACATCGACGCGGGGGAAGGAAGGAAACTAGCGCGTCGATCATCGAAACGTGCTTCCCTCGTGGTTTCGTGAGATATTTTTAATACTCCTGTGAGTGTGATCCATCGAACGGTTGTTTTTCTCCGTTTTCTCCGAGAAGTGGAGAGCAAGGACAGAGTTCTGGCTGCCCGTTATCTGAAACGCACGAAAGAATTCTTTATTTCCAGAGTATACTTGTTACGCGTTGCACATTGTTGATCCACCGAGTGAAATTCCAGATAAAGAGTGTGCCTGTTCGCCGATAAGTGAATGAAGGTTTCTCGCCGGGTAACAGTGTTGAATCGTATCGCTTGTACAACCGGTATGCCGGTAGTATGCGAATTAGAAAGTGTGCTAGGTGGTGCCATGGACAAGTGGGTGCCCCGCTCGAGTTAACGATCTACCTTCGAAAATGAGAATTCGAAATAAACGAAGAACGAAGAAAGATCCGAGATTAGTGCTTTAAAAAAAAAGTATCCGATCGAGCGTCTGCTCCTCGATCGCTCGACAAATTACACGATGGTTATTTTATTTTGTTTTTCATCTTCCCTAAACCCGTGGAAGAGAGGGAGATACGAATAAACACGCGTCTTTGGAAAGATAAAGTGAATCGTGACGGAAGGAATCTACGCATGATTTGCTGGCCAGATTAATCAACAATATGTTCAGTGAATGGAAGAACGGATCGTGGGTCGAGTGATTCTTTTTTTCTTTTTTTCCTAATTAATCGGAAAAATTGGCAAAATTTGGCGAAAGCCGCAAACCGTGCGCTTCGAATCGAGTTGGAGGACGAAGAAGTGCAACGGTCGCCGTGGCATGAGGAGGTTCACACGCAGGCGCAAAACCCTGGCCGCATTCTCTGCGATTATGGGACGCCTTGGTAAAGGCTCGCAGAGCAGCACGACGAGGCCCATCTTCAGGGTACAGTATCGCAAACTCGTGGACGAGTACAACTCGCAGCAACAGGAACAGCTCAAGTTCATGCCAGCGTTACCCGATTACATGTCGTACTGCTGTTGCCGATGTGGTCACACTCAAAAACTCAAAGTAAGTTTTTTTTTTTTTTTTTTAACCTATGTACCGTGCATGATCATGAGAAGGTAATCTTTGGCTAGAAAAATAAAATAGATTTTCCCGATACCCGATTATTATTATTTTTCTTCTCTTCTTTTTCTTTTCTTCTCAAAATTCTCCATCGATGTCGAATTTTTAATATCATCGCTCGTATCTATAAATACCTATAAATATTCTCAAATGTCGTGATGAACGAACTTCTCTCCTACCGTTTCACGATCGAAATAGATTTTCAGGATAGGAGAATTGGAAAATTCGAACATTTTCAACATTTTCAAGTTGCTCGAAACTGTCGAAGTCTCCGTCGCTTTGTGTTATTATTGTTATAAGAATGAAAAGTCGATCGATTTTTTTTCTTACGATTTCGATCGCAATTAAGTAAGGTGAATGGAATAACATCATCCGCTCGACACCCGATCCCTGGACACTCGATATCGTATCGTTTCCAACTATATACGTATTCTTCGGCAAGGAGCGGAAAGAGCAGGCAGGGAGCCGCACACGCAAGCCTTACTTTCACGCGAGTAAAACGACGAGCGGGCCGGATTGCGTCATTAAAATGATCCCGGCACAACCGATGCTATCGCGCCTTTATCTTTTATCTTCCTCTCTTTTCGAAACGGTCGCTCGTGTCCGTGTACGCCGCAAATCATCGAGAAACATCTTACCGTATTAACCAATCGCGATTAGGTTGCAGTACCGCAACATGACCCGAAACAAGCCGGGTTCTGCATCTGGCGGGTAGGAATTCGAGAAACCGAGTAGCCCATTGTTCCGCGAAAAAGGCAGGCGAGCATAAGTAAGTAGAAAATATTATATGCCCTTTTTCGTTATTGTTTCGTTGCCTGTAAAGAGACGTAACTCGTAAAGTTAACGTTTTATTCAATGTAAAACACTGGGATGAAATAAGTAAAAGAGGGGGTTGGTAAGAAATACATATATATATATATATACAGGGAGTAGACGGGATAAAGAGGAGAGCGGTGTCGGCGAGACATCAGAAAAAGTGAAATTCTTTCCTTTCTCGATTCGTTCGTTTCGCAGGATCGCGAAGGGATCGACGATTTCTCGAAAAAGAGAATCTTTTTTCTGTGAAAAATGAACGAGTCGAGCGAGGATTTATTACTTTTTGCTAAACTGGATTGAAGTTAAATAAATTGGCAAAAAAGTTGTGAATTCGTATATTTTACTACTCTTTTTTTTTTTTTTTTTTTTAGAAAGAAACGCAACTCTCAAGTCAACAACTTGCCACATCTCCGATGCCGCTTTTTTCCCTTTTTTTCTTTACTTGTCCGACTGGTTGACGTGTTAAATAGATCCACTATCCCGGTAAGTCCGAAACGAACTGGTTAAGCCAAACATGGTGTGTAGGAAAAGGTTGGAAGAAAAATCTAAGAAACCGTGGATCGGCTCGAAGACGTACGATCCAACAAAGTCCCGTGGAAAAAGTTGGAATTCTAAGATCCCAAGGAAGCCGAACGAATAAATATCTAAACTGAAGTATAGGAATTTGTTACCGGGGAAAAAAAGGGATCGTGTGGCATACTGGGAAACTTACTACTATCTGCTCGAAAAATATTTCTGAACGGGATGCATTAAACGCACGCTCTTTGAAGGGAAAGAACGTACTCGATAATTTCTATCTGCTCTAAAAGAAAGAAAAAAAAAAGCATCCCGTAAGTTGTCCAATCTTTCTCGAACCTTGCAACCTCCCTTTCGTCGAATAACTTACTGGAGCATCCTCTCTGATAGATAAGAATAATAACGGAGAAAAATTTTTTCGAGAGTATTTTATTTATTCACGCACAATTTTAATTAAGATATCGATTATATTCCAGTCTCTTCGATGAAATAATCCTCGAAACTTTTTCACCTCGCTAATATATAATTATATAGAATTAATTAAAGAATGAACATTACGACAACTTTTTGATCGAAAAAAATAATCTCTCTACAGGCTCATATAGGCCGATTGAGAACCACTGTGCCTCGCCACTGTTTCTCGATAAAATTATCGAGTAAATTTAATCTCGCTCGACAAACGTATTACCTAATGACCGGCGATAAATCCTTGAGAGAAAAATTCTCGAACAACGCTGCCCGTTTCCAAGAAAATTTAATCGGCCACCGGCGTTCCGCTCTCTCTCTCTCTCTCTCTTTCTCTCTCAACGATGATATAACGATTTCGATTCCGGAAGTCAAATTGCCGGAATCCGATTTCGGCTCTCTAATTTTCTCCAATTTTCCTTCCGTGACGTTATTGCGTCACGTCTGTTGCGATTATTAGAGTCGAGACATTTATCTTAACTAAAGAGAAAAGAAGTCGAGGGAGAGAAGTCGAATTGTGGAAGTGGATCGCTGAATTCGCCTAAGAAGAGTCACCACCGATCGTTCGAACGTGCATGCAGAAGCCTTCGAACGGTCTAACCTTAGCGATATTACGTCGAAGAGAAAGAGAGAGAGAGAGAGAGAGAGAGAGAAAGTGGCGTGGAGGAAAGAGGGAGAGAAAGAGAGAGAGGAGAGGGTATAAGCCGTGGGATCGGACGGGCACATTCCTCAGGACCGTACTTATAGCTGCTCGTGGCATCGGATACCTCGTGCTCACTGCTCACTCTTGTCTCTTTACCGGCACAGTGTCTGTATAATACTGATATTTCAGTCCCACTCGTTGTGTCTTTATATTGTCGGCCACGTATGAATTACTCGCGGGGGGAAAAAATATCGGGAAAGGGGGGCGGGCGGAATAGGACTATGTAATTTGCTGCGATATTACGTTCGTTGTCTTTTTTTTTTTTTTTTTTTTAAGGAAGAACCTTCTCGCTTGTCTCTCTACGAATTTTATAAAATTCGTGGAATATTTTTTTCAAAAGAGTAAGAAGAAAAAGGAATACCGCGCAACGACACACAAAATTTATGATATCAATTTTTGGAAATTATTTGGAAGGAAATGGAGAGGCGTTGACAGAATTCTGTAGAAGGATGATTGCTGCGCGTGTATAAGGGGATAAAACAGGGGAGGAAATAAATAAATAAATAAATAAATAGGGAGGTAGTAACATTGTTGAAGCACTTATCGCCACTTTCCACTGTAAATCGTCTTCAATCCTTTTTTTAACTCCGCCTTTTAAAATCGTGCTCACAGCCCAGACACATTTATCGTGATGCATTCGCTCCACTTCCTCCACGTGACACGTCGTGTGCATCGTTCCCACACTAGCCGACTAGCACAATTTAGATAAACCGCCGTTGGCGGAGAGATTAAAAGGTTAGCCGGGGAAATAGTGTACGTTAATTGCCGCCACTTGAACCACCGACCTTACGCAGAAGCGACAAACAGTCCGGGGGGGATGTAACTTAAGGATCTTCTCCCCCAAAAAGAAAGGGGACTACCCCTCTGTAAAAAAATTCGGTTGCCGTTCACGTTGAACCGAAACGAAAGGCCATCCTTTCGAATAATTTTAAAGAGATCGTAGAAGGGATCGGAGAAGAAGGGAAAAATTCGTTTGTTCGTAATTTAACTTAAGCGTATAAACGAAACGTGTAAGGGATTTTGCACAACGGAATTTAATCACGTTTTATTAATAACGTTGGGCATCCAACGCCAACGCCGATCGTGGTGAAACGCGAATAACACGATCACGCTCATTACAAAATAATTTAGCGCAATTACACGGAGGGGAATTCTTTCGATTCGAATCTCATCTTGCATCCCGATCCTTACGTAACGCAATGATGATTCGATGAAATGTTAGTAGGTCTCCGCGCAAAGTTGCGCGCTTTCAGACACTTCGCCCTGAGATTAACCGAGAGCGATAGCAACACGTACAAACGAACGAAACATTGGCACAGTTTTATTCACGTGAGAACGTATGGGGATAATCGATCGCCCGGTATAAAGAACGATCGATGCCCTCGATTTTCAATCGTTGCCCAATGGTCGTGAATGCATTGCAGAATATTCTAATGAGACGAGCGGAAACCACGACATCTACGACGTTTAAACGCTTCGCCCTCGCGTATTTCGTAACACCGCGTGTACTGGCAAAAGCCGCTGCGTGTGGGTCGTTTATCCCCTTTCGCGATAACTTTTAAATTTTACATACTAAAAATAATCCATGTTAATCGAGTCTCAATTGTCCGAATTTTGATTACTCGTTATCCAATCAATTCGATGTTCAGCATAATAGTAATAATAATAATAAAGAGACATAATACGCATTTTTTTAATATTTTGCGTAATGGAAGAGGCTGTTACCTTTCCAACCGAGAAGAAAAATCTCGACGGAAAGATACATCTCGAATCACGTCGTCAAGAGTTATTTTTTGCGAGAAGAGATGATTCTTCCGTCACACTCGTTCAACAACCCTCGGGTTACCTATTGAAACGAATGTTGGACACCCTCCCTCCCTCGACCCTCGACAATGGAAAACGCGCGAGAGATTGATCTTCTCTCCTCTGTATGCGCGCGTGTGTGTCCGCAGACAAAACCTCAAACGTCCTTTAACGAGCCCTTAAGAAGAAGGTAGGATCTGAATTCGATCGCACGAAGGGAGGGAGAGCGTGACACTCCTCGAACGTGACGCCTCGATGGAGTCGACGATCGTCGACGACGAAATCCAGCTGGATTCAGGTATAACGCGTGTCCTCGACGATAATAACAACACGGGGGCCCCCGTATCACGTCGGTTTTCATCGGGTCCTCGTCGGCCACGCAGTCGAAACGTTAGTTATTTACGAGTTAGGAATAAGGGATCACCTGTGCGAGATGGAAAGAGATGGCGTGGAGGGTGGAAAAAGGAGGATAATGAGGAAGAGAGAGAGAGATATATCGCTTCCAGGTCGCAGACGTTACGGAATTCCTCTCGACATCAATAGAGCATCGTGCACAAAGGGTGGGCCATTATTGTCGGGGCACTTCATAGGAGCCCCAGGTACAATATGAACTCTCGAGCCTTGGCATGGAGGCATAAGTTACACCTGGTAGCTCCTCAATAACACATTACTTCCCCGGCAAAGAACGTAGTAATGGCTTCGTCGTGGATTCGTCGTACCACTCGAACTCGCCCGTTCATTCTCTCCCCTCTAGCGCGTTTTGTTGTGAAGAACTGAAAGCATCTTTTTGTGGTATTTTTCCTTCGCTTAGAGCCTCCCTCCCCGACTACTATGAGAGAAACCCATGAGAATATAATTGGCACATGGGGGGAGAGTCCATCGATTCGAGCATCGACCTCCTCTCCCCTTTCCATCTTTTCGAGCGATAAATACGCGTCGATTCGAAAAAATCGGCACGATGATATGTATAAAAAAGAAAGTTATCCGGATTAGAAGAGAAAAATTGAAATAGACACAGGAAGGAAAAAGATTTCGAGTAGATGCCTTCGAAAACGGTGTGTTTCGCGTGTACGTACACGTGAAATGTAAAAGAATTCGGAACAGACGCGTATATAGATGCGCGTAGACTCGTACTTCTCGCGTTATTAAACCTCACGGAAGTGGGTCGACTTGGTAAATCAAGCACAATGGCCGTCTCCTGCCAACGGCGTACATACAATATAGCCGCCTCTATACTGCATTTTTACTCACTTTGGAAGTTTTAGAAAGTGGAGGAGAGACACGCGAAGTTTTCAGGATCTCGGCAATGGAATATGCGCCACACTCGGACGTCCACTCGGGGATGTGCATAGCTTTGCAATGCAGCGATATTCACGGTACGTTTATCCACTTTTGCCTCTTCCCTGAGTGAAGAACCACTTTCTGGTATTGTCTTACAACCTGTTTCGAGCGGGGGAAATAACATTGTCGACACCCTTTCTCTTCGTCTTCTTCTTCTTCTTCGACGAAAGAAAAATCCTCGAGATAAATTGAAACGAGAACGCTTTTATTTATCCGAAAGATCGTTTTAATTTCAATGAAATGCAAATTGAAGAATGAATCGATGGACAAATTATTTCGTCTTGACTTTTCGTGTCTGACTACTAAGAAATATTTTTACTTAGAGTAGAAAGAAACAATTAACCATTTTCCCTTCGAGCGAAACAAAGATGCGGTTTCCCTCTGTCGAGTCACGTATAAGACGTAGCGACTTCAGACCCGTATATCCTTACACGCGTCCCCCTGCATGAACACATTCCGTGTACACACTTTAACCTTCCGGCAATTTAAGTTTGCTATTCCTTGGTAACCGCCGCGCTTGACAAAAGATTTTAATTAGATAACAAACTTACGGTACGTTAAAGGAGCGTGATAATTCATAATGGGATAGAAGGAAATTTCTCTCCACTTGTTAAAAACACTTCATTACTTCTAATATAATAATTCGATAATAACTATGTAACTATATATACGTTACAATACGAACAACAATACGTAATATCGCTTATTATTGTACATTGATAATGGATAATACGAAACGTTTATCTTTTTCTTTTTGCATCGAACGTGAGTAAAATTTATACGTCCGTTCGTCAAAATTTTTAACAAAAGAAGATGCCGAGATATCAATCGTATCAACGCGCGTGCACAACACGCGGCTGCGGAAAAACGTGAAATCGTGCGTGGCCATGAACGTCAGTATGAATAATTGTTATTACCCCCGAGTGGAGAGAAAACCGCGAGACAAAACCGGAAGTGCGCTCGAGTAAAGTGGATAAGCGTAATGGTGCGTTATGCACACAGAGGGAACACGCACTGGCGCGTCGTCGAAAGGAGTACGTTATAAACTCTGTGAAAGGGGAAAAGAAGCGTGACAAAACGGCTAAAAAGTCGAGAAGAATGTTGCGTTTCATCTCTCTCCATCCGTGATGATGTCATTGCATCGCAAGCCACTTTACTCATTGCGAGCGGTATCAAATTGCGACAGGAATCGAATTCTCTCTACGAGGTGGCAAGACGTCTAATTTCACTTCCTTCCAAATAAGCGTGGAGCGAATTTTGATCATCGTTTAAGATTCGATTCGATCTCATTTGAGATTCAAGATTTTAATTCGCAATTTATAAACGAGTATTTGAAAAAAATGTGTTTGGAATGGAAAGGTTTTGATGATTCTTGATTTAGCCTGGTGATCAACTGTGAAAGATTGGCACTTGGTCTCTCAAGATAATTCGTGAAGGAAAATAATTATTCATTTTTTATTATTATTTACAATTAGTTTCCTCTTCGTTTCGTTCTTTTTATTTTATTTATCGTAAAAAATCGGTCAAATCAAACGGAACGGAAAATATTAAGTCGAAATTGTCTTGATTACTAGCTACTGAATATTTAATTAGATTTATAATATTCACGTTCTTTTTTATCCCATCGTAGTTCGAAATAGAAATATCGATAGCTTTGCGAGGAAGAATTTTCATTAACTGGAAACGGAGTGAATTTAGAAAAAAAAAAAGAAAAATAATTACTCGTAATTTTTAATATTAGGTAGGTAACATTTATTAAAAAGTTAAAGAGATGTTTAATTCTGTGAGTTCGATGTTTGGAAACGAGAGGAGTTGAGAGTAAAAAACCAGCCGGGAGCCCGGAATTTCGCGAAATGTTTTTGGTCAGATTTAATTAACCTGTGACACGCGGATGCTGAGGGACTACAGGAAAAGGGGGCTTAATTTCGTCAGTTATGAGCACTAATGAAACTGTAGTTTGTGTTTCGACGTCACGCCATTGTTCCTCGGTTGCTGGTACGGCCTGAGGCCACTAAAAAGGGCCAAGGTAGGCCCATTGTCCTACGAATACGCGCTAGTGTACCCTTAGGCTTTCCAAGTTGCTCGAAAACAATACAATCCTCTAAAATACGAGGTTAAAAAAAAAAAAAAAAAAGAAAAAAAACCGTGATAAGCGTATAACTGACTCGTCTGCAGCGAAAATATATTTCCACCTGTTAACGCAACGTTCATATAATAATAAATATTTCTCAATTTCTCACAAATAATACGTGCTCACGCAATTATTATTAGCAAAATGAAACGAACGATTATTAAAAAACAAATACGTAAATTATTGTAAAAGATGTTGAGCGTATAATTGTATGAATTAAAATATAAAAAAAAAAAAAAAAGAGAAAAGAAAGATATTCGACGAACTATTTACCTGTAACTTATCCATCGCGGTGAATAGCGTGTATATAACCGTTAAGCTAAAACAAACATTTAAACAAATCTCAACAGAACAGAAGCTTTTCTAGTTTCGTTGTCTTGAATCAACGTGTACTATGAGTAAACAACTGTCATTTCTACACGTTCCTTAATGAAAAAAAGATTTAGAATTCGATAAATAAACAAATGTGGCAAACGTAGCTTCCTAAAAGAAGACGATATTTAATTATGAGTCTCTTCTCTCTTTCTCTCTTCTGGAAAACTGTAGTATTTTTAAAACATCGGTGTTAATTCGTTACGACAATACAGGTGAAAGAAAAGCGTCGATTTTACGTATTTATACATTAACAAGAGTTAAAATTTCATCATAGAGAAACGCGAATAAGTCAGTCGAAAGAATTCCGTATTACCTAAACGCGTCCTCTGATCTAATCTCCTTGCCATCTCTAATGCCGGTATTATCTCTTCTCCAGTCTCGAAGGAAAACGAGGAGAGGGGAGAAAAAGAAATTAAAAAAAAGACACGTTCCTCGAGTCACTATACTTTTGTGTATATATACTATATATATATATATATATTTGACCGTTACGTAAGGAAACGCCATCTTGCACATTGGATCTCGATTGGATGCGCCAGCAGTTCGGTCCAGACGGGATTTTTCTGAAAAGAATCTGCAATCGAAGGGACGACGATATCGTGTATCGCATTGAACGTTGGCTTTGCAATAGGATTGCAGCTAAAATAATCTATCACGATAGCTCTGACCTTTCCACAATACATGCTAACCAGTCCACATATCGAATTCTTACGAACGATTGCGCTCGATTCCGCTTTACAGACGAAATGGTGAAATGAATCGCGGACGAAATTTCATTTCGTCCTCGATACGGGGACAACGAAATTACAAAACGAAAAATCATCGTACAGAGGGGAAAAAAATTGATCGACCCATCGTCATTTATTTCATCGTGCAATTGTATCTAAAATTATTCCCACGTAATTAATATCATACGAATCGTATTGATTTGAAAATTGTAAGAAAAAATTTGCGATTAATTTCGTTCGAATTTGTGGGAACAAGTTGAACTCGTCACTTTTTTTCCACTACCCCTGTAAAACGAATCTGTCGCGCAAACCAAACTCTAAGCAAGCAATTTTCCAAAAAGCTTCCCGCTCCAAACGGTGGATCTGCACGGTGATCTCTAACGGTCAATGCATTCGGAAAGTCTGATCGATGGAGGAGCGTGACCGGACTGTGCTGACATGTGCAAGCAACTATGTAGTAATATCGTGTAAAGCCTTCGAGTATACATGGAAGGATGATGAAACAGGTGAACCGTTCGGTTTGCGAAGAGGGACGACCCAAGGGAAAATCGGGCCGATGTCTCGAGAGGGTTCATCCAATGATCATACGGAAGATCGAGCTTAGAGCCGGCCGCGTGGTGTTAATTGCTGATCAAAGAGCCCAGCTCTTCGGCTAAAATTCCACCGTGTTCCTCTCTTAAGCTCGTGTATCTCGATATCTCTTCCAATTTTCCTTCCGTCAGATTTCACGTTTACACGGGCAAAGGGTGTTACGATCAAACAACAGTTGAATCCGAAACTGTGGATTTATTCTTTTTTTTCAGACGTTTAATTTTCCAACGAAATTAATGAAATTGTAATCTCTCGTGTTTTATTAAATCGTTTATTAAATCTATTAAATCGTGAGAAAGCGTCAAACATTTGACGAATGAGTAGAAACGAGTTTGTTTGTAAATTATTTAATAATAGGGATGATTTGTTTTATTCAATATTGATTTATCCCATGAGTGAAATATTATTAGTATATTAGCTAATTTTTATATAATTTCTACAAATTATAGAATCTTTTTGAACAATTGTAACTTTAAATCGAAAGTTTCCGTTAATATTTAATTAATGTGTATATTTGAATGTCGTTTTCTCTCAATTTTATAAAAATATTTTTAATTATGAACATATCGTTATTCGATCGAACTGATATTACAATAAATGGCAGAAAATTAAGCCCTCGCAATCTTGTATATTAATCATCGAGAATTTAACATGACAGAATAATCTCCGTTGTAAGATAGTTGCGTACGATTGTAAACCTCGATACACATAGTTTGCGTTTCTATCGACGTCTCTTCGCCGTCAATATCGCGTCAGTTCGAATAAAATATTCGATTATTCGACGTGTATTCAAACGATGTTACACGCACAAATCTTGTCTCTCATAATTCGATTATAATCGTGTACAGCTCGAATATTCAGTTTCTAAATAATTAATAAATTCTAAATAATTGATTTTGGAAATATATCTTGGATTCGTTTTACTTTGTCCTTCCATCGATCAATATCGATGAAAATTATTTCTACTTTGATTTAAAATGGAATATAAAGAGAATAGCGTACTATACAGCGAGGGGAGGGAGATTGCTATAAAATTGAATAAACAAACGTTTGATGAACAGAGTTGGTATGTGTGCCAGCAACAGGAAGCGGTGACTCGTATGTATAGTTCGTTCTCAATTTAATTTCAACATGTCAAACAAAAATGCATCGCTCCTGGTGAACGCTCTGCAACAAACAGATTTATAAATGGAATTTGGAAAAATTTAATCTATTATTTTTCGAATAGAATAGATATCCATATAGTTACTCGATAACCAGCATATAATCAAAAAAAGAAAAAAGAAAACTTTAAAAAATACAAGTTCAATTTAATTAATTAATAATTAAATTAACGAAATTAATTTATCTGAAATTTAAAGCAAATTCTCCTTTTTAAAATTATATCTATATTTTTATTGCATATATAAATTTGAAACGATTTTGAAAATACTACCCTTTTTGGAAATACTATATGGAACATAGTTTCAAATGCTAAGCGTCATTCCACTGAACCAAATTTCATAGTGGTAATAAATCGTGTAGGCTGCGATCAATAACCACTATTCTGCGGAATGAGAGTGGTTGCTCGATCAACCACGAAATTTGATTATCTAAACTATCTCGTGAGGTATACCTGAATTAGTTTGGATAATCGAAATTCTATTCCACTATTTACACTTAATTATTAAATTACGACAAAATCATCGAATAATAATACGCGCTTATCCCAAAATTCTAAACAAAATTTATCTCCTAACTAACTAAGTTTTCGAAGAGTAATAAAAATATGATATAAAAATACCAACGATACTATCTATCGTACACCCATTTCAAAAACTTTCACCTCACCACAATTGTACGAAAACGTGTGTGAAAAGATGAAGAAACGATTTTATCGGGGAGTAAAAAATAATCGAATTAAAAAAAAAAAAGAAAAAAGGAAGAATATAAGAAAGATAATGGTGGCGCTGGTCGAAGAGGAATGGTGGTGGTGGTAGGACGCAAGGCTGCTGGCGGGAAGGAAATCTAGAGGAATGGGAGATATGGCCGTGACCGCGTGGAATGCATGGAATGCGGCCCGTCATGCCGGGGCAAAGCCACGGCAACCTACCGTCCTTTCGGTCCACTTCGATCCTTGTTTCTTCCTCTTTACATCCAACACGTCCACCTAAAATTGCGTATCAATTTGCCGCGATACCACGATTATGCATGCGTATGCATCTTCGAATAAATTTTCTATAAGCATTTCTGTCGAACGCTTATTTTGTAATAATTTTCTAAACGATTTACTTTTTTACATCGAAATGAATATTCGAAAATATATGGAAGGATTCGTAATTCGTATAACTCGTGTCATTCGAAATTTCAAAAGTTGCGTTGTTTTGGATGAGACGCGAATTGTGATTAGACAGGTGTGTTGTAAAAGGACGTCTATCGTTTCGCCTTACCATCTTTGAACGATCGAGTAAATTGCGAAGCTCGATGCTTGGAATCAGGAAAATCAATTAAGGTATCCTGCACCTGCCTCTCTATGGGTTACCAGTCAAAAAAACATGCCCGAGGGCATCGAAGAATCCTTCTTTTTCGTTATTGAATACTATCTTGTGGTAAACGTGCAAAATTTTGAGACAGACTCGCGACAGACTTTTTGGTTTTAACATTTCCATTTTCCTCTTCTCGAATCGTTTCCATTTGTTTGTCAATAAAAAAAAAAAAAAATAGGCACGCACGATTTTCTCGCATCGCGATAAATATCAAAACAAATTTTCAAAGATATTCAATCTAGAGATTATAAGATACTTAAGTTTATTTGCAAACTTCGTTCAAGTTTCTTCAAAGTTTGTGTCACGCAAATATATATTACTTTCCACGTAATTTCGAAACTTGTGTTTATCGCGCTCGCAGCTCATCTCTCTGATCTAACCTAAAAGCTTAAACTTCGAACATATAAAACAAAAATACAAAATCTGTAAGAACATAACGTAACGCCTACACGAAAAAACGCTCGAACATCTTTTCACATCCTAAACGATCTCTCAATAACCCGTATCGTTTCCATTAAACCACATCTAAATTCCACCGCGAAGAAAAGAAATACCATACGATTCGACGGATTCACACGGTCGAAGAAAGAAAGAAAGAAAGAAAGAAAGAAAGAAAGGAAGAAAGAAAAAAAAATCCAACAGTGGCACGACATTGAATTTAATCGTTGCCCAACGTCGCAACGATTAGATTGAAAGAAACCCGGATCTAATTGTCATCCAATCTAATCCAGTCCCCAATGGTTTCCTCCGAGCGAACGAGGAGTCGAGAAGAAGGCGGAGGATGAAAATAAAGAGGATGATTTCATCCTCGTGTTTAAATTCGTATAACCACCGTATAAACCTTCCCGTCCTTCCATAGGGCGGCAATTCTCCCGACCGTATTTTCGTTTGTCGGCGAGAGATCCGCCGCTCTTGCACCGCCTACAACTGGAAATAAATTTTTCTCGATGACGCCAGCCCCGTCGCGAATCATCGATCTTCGCTGGGCGAAAGCTCCCTTCCCACATCGAATAACATTCGAACTTGAAAGCTTGGCTGGCTGACTGCCTTTCGAGGCAGTTTTATTTGGAGCCGGCTAACTGTCACGATCTGGGCTAATCGAAAGAGATTCAACAGGATAAATTGACCTGGATTTATTCCCACGCTGGTAGTTGGCGATATATAGCTTTCCCATGACGATATTCTCTCTCCCTCTCTCTCTTTCTTTCCTCGATACAGGCCTCGCACTCTGATTGCACCATGAATTTGCCGATCAAGTGCACCGGCCGAGAAATTTTCGATAATTCGTTCTTCGCACCTGCGTTTCGATTGAGACCGCGAGTGAGACGATAAATTAATTTTATGTATCTTTTTGAGTAGCTTTTGAGGAAGGGGAGACGAAGAACGTAGAATTGATTCGAAACATTAATTTGTTATTTCCTGTAGTGGATCGATTGAAACGTGATATGAAAGTGATACGAGAAAAAAGAAATTATTCCATTTATGAAAAATTGATCGTACACAAAAGTCAATCTGTGTATGAAGTAGCGATATAACAAATTAAATCGATTAAATTTTAATCCAGACAAACATTTGATGATCTTATCGATTGGTAAATATAAAGTATCGATCGAAAAAGTATATTTACTCTGTAATTTCATCGTTGGATGTAAGAATCGACTAGAGAAAAAAGAATTATTTTTCAAAAAGAAGCTTTCTACAACTCTTCCTCCGTAATATACGAAAAAGTGTATAAAGCACGAAGGAGATTTTTTTAAAAATCGCGTGATTTGTCAGATTCGATATCCGGATTCCTGGAAGAAAAGATAGCCGAGTGTAAGGCTGACGTTTCGAGGACACGCGCATCGTGCATAGAGCCGCGCGGGAGTAACAAGAGGAGGAGGAAACGGAGGGAGAGGAAAGGTGGAGGGGGCCATTGGAGCGTAGCACAGTATCTTACCCGCAACTTTGTCCCCACGAGGGAACAAGCTGCCCGTCATTATGGCAAAAAAGTTAAAGCGTCCGTATCTACACAGTGACAATGTAGTTAAGCACTCGTGATGAGAATCACGACTCGCTATCCTCCGCCGAGGAGCATCTCCTGGGTGAATACAAAATACACGGCCGCGTTCTTTACGAGCCACCTCTTTCTCCCGTATGGCAATATTTATTTTTGCCCGTGAAACGCGCAACCGCGATTAAACTTTCACCATAACGAAGCTTTTGCTGCGTTCGTTGGACGTGTCACGAGCTCTCTAGTGTTTTGATTCTTCACGCACGTGTGCTCGAACGATCGAGATTGATGCGCCGAATTTTTTCTTCCGCTCCTTTTTTCGTTTCTGTCTTTAGACGAAGAATTATAGAATTACATTAAATTTGTTTTTTCTTTTTTCGGCGATGTAATTAATTCAATCAACTATTGACGATTTGAAGAATCATTCGGATAAGTGAATTATTTAATGCCTATCACATCATTAAAATTAAGTTAATTACCTTAACCTCCCGAACTTGACTTCTACTAGCCCTACTTAATCTTTTCCGAAGGCAACAAAAACAGAATTCTTCATTGTAACCGTTCTGTGAACGTGTAATATTAAAATAAAAACGTTTATTACGTAGTTAGTTTTTCTTATCCCGCACGAAGGGAAGAAAAATAACAGGGAGGAACAATCGTGATCCTCCAATTGCGTAATCTCGAGATCGTCATACGAGTTTATATTCGAAATAGGAAACGATTCCATTCCGTTCCATCTCTCTCTCCCTTCTTGCCTCTGCATACGGCCATACAATGCACTTTGTACAACGCGTTCGTTGCTATTTGTAGTGCGCATTAGCTCTGCGGAGGTTGCGGGCCAACTTACGAGATGGCGTGGCCCGACAGCAATTATAGCGTTGCCCGCGTTTTGTTAATTGAAATATTTCGAAGCTGGCGCATAAGCATGCTACACGACTTAGAGAAGCGTACACAAATCATGAAATTAGTCGCGGGAACGAATCAGGGAAGCGGAAAATAAATGGCGCTTGCTTCCTACGTTTTTTCTTTTTCTCTTCTTTTTTATCAATTAAACCATCTTTGAAACCATCTTTCTCCACGTTCCCTCGAATAAATAAATTCGACGATTTTCCACAGAATGGAAAGAAAATACGTTTCCATTCCCTCTTTCATTCACCACTTATAATTGATTATCACAACGATTATTATAATCAAATTATTCGCACAAAGGACTTATATACCGACGGGTAACGGATTACGTTTTCGCTGTGCTGCCGGTCAACCGCGATCCGGGACCGACTCCAATTAATCTCAATCACGCGAAACCAACGATTTTCGGTGAACGTTCTTCTCGCGGGGGGAAACGAGTGGAGCGAAAGAGACGCAGGAAAAGGGGGGAGGGGCAGGATGGCGGTAGGATGGACGCCGACAAAACGAGAAATGAAAATGTGGAGGAAAAGAGGAATCTCGGTGAGCGCGGCCGCGGTGGTAGATCTTTTTGTAGGATCCTCGGCAATGGCCGTGGTATGTGGTATATAACGAAACGCCCTTACGCCCCCTTCCCCCCGCACGAAGGGAGGAATGGAAGGAAGAAGAGGGAGAGTGACCAGGCGGCGAGGAGGGAGGTGGAAAAGCGGCGAGCCGAGGTGGGTGAAGGAGGGTGGCGGCGTATACAGCTTTCCACCCAGGCCACAGTGCAAATGCAGGCCTTGAATGTGTAATAAGCACTCACGTCGCAACCCTTGGCCAGACCCGTGGGCTCGTGTCTGCGTTTAGAAAGGTCCTGGCCACGCATACGTCCAGGCCAGAGTCACACGCGTGCCATCGTCTCGTGGATGGTGCACGTTGAATGCTCCACTCGTCGTCTGCAGCCTCGTTCGAAATCGACGCAAGTTTGATTGCGACGAGGACAACGAAGACGACGACGACGACGTCGTTGGCTGCCTGGCAGGCAAACACGCGTATCGGCGAGACGCGAGCTTATGACTGATGGGGGTGGAAATGGGGTGGAAACAGGGTGAAATGGCAGGCGGAAGGGGCGGTGGAAGGCTATCGCTCTCTTTTCCAGAGCTCGGTGAAAGGCAGAGCGTGGTGCGTATTAATGCGCCACGTTGACGGTCTGCTCAACGAGAACCGCCTAAAAAGAGGTATTGTGCGATCAGGAATGAGTACCTACCCTTTTTTACCTTTTTTTTTTCACATTTCGTCTTAACTGGGGGTTGACCGTTTGAGGGAAAGAATGATTTCGAAATCACGTTATGTAATTTTAAACGAAATCGATCTTCTACGAAAACAATTTTTATTCTTATTCTTTCTTTGTGCGAACAATCATTCATCTTTTGCCTCTAAAATTAAAATCTTTTTGTCTCATAATTGTTTTTTTTTCTAAAATGCTTTAGAAAACAAAATTATCACGGTAGAAGCTTCATGCTGGGAAAGAATTAAATAATACAAATAATAATTAACTGTGTTTAAGATACCATATTTACAATCGTATCGTAAATTTTTATTAATTTAAGGTTCCCTCTGGATTTTGGGAATTCCTCGCGATTTTCCTTATTTCTCTTTCCCCCGTTTTTCTACAGTTTTTTCGTTATATCTTTTGTCGGATTTATCGTCTATTCGTTGGACGAAGATCGGTTTCGAAATAAAAGAAAAGTTTTTAGCGTTTGTAACCATCGTACTCTCTTTTGATCTCAAACAGAGAATGGTTTCTGCTTTGAACAAGTTGCTAGATGATGGTGCTTTTGTAGTGTAAAAAGTCTTTCGTACATTTTTTTCACGTTGTTCCTTATTGCGCAGAGGAGTTAATTAGAAAACGAATTAAAAATGTCGAATTACTTTCGAGAACGAAAAATTCATTTGATGATACCAAGGGAACGACAAATTATACTGCAATAGTATCGATTACGCGTTTAACACAGTATATCGAAACCTCGATCGTTTCACGCACAGATCGTACAGGATAAACGAAAAATATATACAACAGGATTAAAGAATAACATTATTATTATTTTAACGTATATATTTCGGGTTGAACACGATGTCACGATGTGGTCGAGAACGAAAAAACACACGTTCTGTCATCAGAAAATGTAATCATGTAAAAGTAAACGACGCGTAAAATAAATAATACAAATAGATAATATTGCAATTTAACAAATAAACGATTCGATCATTTAAAGATAATTATTCAGAATTTGTGTTTACCGAACTTTATTATTACTGATCGAAATTGTTCGAAATCTCCAAGGGGAAAAAGAATACTCCTCTGGGAACAACACTCAATTATTGGACACTTCTACTAAGGTATCGTTAAACAAGACGTCTATATGCCGCTCCTTGAAGTGATAAGGAAGAACAACACTCCATTCCCGAACTCGCCACCAATTTCTAACTACTTCGTAAGAAACCTCGTTAACGAATTTATTTGCTACGACTTTATCAAGTTGGGAGCCTTCCTTTTAGTTTTCAACAACACTCGTGCTAGGGTGCTGTAACGTGAAGAATCGCTTGCTTAATTTACTTTTCAAAGAGCACGGTTAATCAATTTTCCAATTAAACAACATCTAATCTGAGAATAAAAATTACATTTACAGCGTATAAATTATTATTACACCGTATCGCGATCAATGACAATACGAATCCGCGTTCGATCGTATATTTCTTATATCCGGACGAGTGTTATTTCTCAAAACAACGCGACGAATAAACATACGGTTTCTCTCGCGAGCAGCGCCGATTGAAACTGATTTCTCTTGCGAATTCCATGCGAGCCAAGCATCGGATAACACGCATCGAGAGACGGGATCAAATTTGCAGTCACTGGCCACTGACAACCGATCGCTGATGGTACGCAGTTATCAAATCCCGGATGCACGCGTGATTGATCTACGTGATCTTCGTTAAAATTCTAGTTGACCTATCCTGGGGGAGGGGAGTTGAAAAAATAAAAGGGAGGGGGAAAAAAAATTGACAAAAGTTCGGATTGAATTGTTTTTATTCCTTTGCTCCCCCATTTTTTTTCTGCTCTGATTCGATTCGCGATTCGAAAATAAAGGGGACGGGAAAATTGCACGATAGGAGAATCGAAAATTGTCGAAACGTTACGTGTAAATTATTTATAATTATATATACGAATAAATATTAATATCGCATTCCCGCGTGGAATTCGCAATTATTTTCGTGAAAGTTTCACTTTGAACATTACGCGAGGATTTCAATCATTCGGAGAGCGCCATTTCTCATCCTTTCAGAGTAGTCCTAAAAGGATCAGGTGATAAATGTACCCCATAAATATATGTAACTTACTGATGATTTGCACTTATAGAAGCGAGCAAGTGGCTTCGTATTGTATTTAAAGCGTTTGCCAAACTCCTTGCCCTCCTCGTTGTTGCTAAAATTCACCAGTTTTATTTACAAAATAACCGACGCGTTGTTTGCAAATCGTTTCGTAAAAATATGTCGTTCTGTTAATAAAACTTTTAAATAACTTTTCTAATATATCTATTTCTACTTTATACAAACGATTGAACAATCGTCGCGATAATAATAAAGAGAAACGCATCGAACTTCAACTTGTGTAACTTCAAATATATATCTCTCGATACTCTCGATTCGTTATTACCAAATACCGTTTTGCACAAAATACAGAAACCACAAAGAAAAAACGGAAACGACCGTAAAATATGGAACGAAGTATGACGTTAAATGGTTGCGTGAAACAAACTCCCCGGATCCGATCACTTTCGTTTCATTGGCTGTCGTCGGCCATGAAATAAAATTTCCGCCTGTGGTCGACTCGATCCCCAGAGTCACCAAAAACGCGAATATCAAACACGCGCCGTATTCTAACCGCAGACACGAAGAATACGCGGCGTCACACTAGCACCATGTTCACATTCGGTTCCCATTTCGAATATCCGGCTTAGGCAAGTGGCGACCGCAGCCTCTGCTATAATATCGAATGCGCCACCATCCTCGCCCCTCATTTTCCACTCTTTCTCCCCCTTTTCCTGCTCCTCTTCGCCCCTTCTCACCCCGCTCTTCCCTCCTCTCCTCTTTTTTCTCCATCCATCTTATCCTTCGCTGTTATTATCTTTCTCTTTTTATTCCTTTCTTTTCTCTTGATATACTTCTCGCTTCTTTAATATTCTCATATCGTCTTCTTTTTCTCTCTTTCTGTATATATATATATATTATCTTCCTCTTTTTCTTTCCATATATTTATTTCTTTCTCCAGTTTCGTATTATCTCCTTTTTTTCTTTCTACATTTTAACTTCTCTCGCGTCACCGTCTCTTTTTTCCCTCTCATCTTTCGATACATACTCCATTTTCCATTTTCGTATCATCGCGTCTCGCTTCCCTCCACACATCTCGTTCGACACATGTAAAGTTCCTCCGTGTAGTTTATTTTCCGTATCGACCCCGCTTCCGGTAGCGTCCTCCTCGAGCCCTGTCGTATGGATTACACCCGACGTCCGTTTCTTCCTCTCCTTCTTCTCCCTTACGCGCATCCGAGCCGCTCGAAACGTTACGTGAAACAGCGTGCCTCTTCCTCTCCTCCTCCTCCTCCTCCTCCTCCTCCTCGTCTCTCGTGCGATCGTCATCGGAAATTTTGTACGGACGACGACATGCACGACGTTTTACGGGCCTCGAACAGTGGAGAGAGACTCCTTTGTGGAGAAATGGCGGTAAACTCGTCGTCTTCCATAGTTTCTGGATGTGACGTGTGAATGATAAATGTTTTGGTTTCCCTGCTGCACTATGGGAGACAACGTCTTCCGTCATTGTTTTCGAAAACTTTTCCCTCTACGAAATAGCTTTCTTCGCGACTAAGTAATTTCGGGCCAGATATTTTTCAAAAAAATTATTCCTGGTCGAAAAAGACGGTTAAATTGAAATGTCGATCGATTCGACGTTTAGAAGGATTAAATAAAAGACCACTTGAACAAACGCGAAGTTGTCATTTCGAAGTTTAATTAACCATCGATTATAGTTTGGAATTCATCTTTGACGTAGACCGAAGCATAGAGGACTAGTGAATTGGCGAATTAATTGAAATTCTTTGATGCAATATCAATTACTTCCCTGATTCGAACCAGGTCAATCTTTATCCTTAAGCACTTTGTAAATGGTTTTAAATGTTACGATATATCTGACGAATAAAGCAACTACTTTTACTTTTACTTTTTTTTTACTTTAAAGTTATATTGACTTTTCATTTTTTTTTTTTACGTTATTTTTCAGGCGGAGGAGTTAAACACCATTGTCGGCAATGCTTTTCGTATGGCATACGTGGCGCAGCTTCAGCGCCAACCGATCCTTCAAGATGTGATCTCACCGCAATCATCGCCACCCTACCGAAAGGACAAACAGGAGAATCGATCTTCGTGGGTATGTAAATTTCTGTATCTCGTATCGCGCACCAGCGATTTCGCTTTCTCTTAATTTTCATTCTATCGATAACGTAGAAGTAGAGAAATCGTTCCGCCTTCTAATAAATTCTAATACCGCGTGAAGGTAATTCAAAAGAAAAATCTGTTCGAGCGAAAAATTTCATTAGAATTAATACGATAAAGCAACGATAGATGATATAGATAACATAGATGATATAATATAGACAGAGAAAAATTTATGAAGATGTTCAACGACTGATATAAGGATTTCTTTTTGACACAAAAACCGAGTCAAAGAGCGAGTCAAGTGCAAGGAAAAATAAAGTAGAGAGGCGACATATAACGCGGTCTCATGAGAGCATCAGTCTCCAGTAGAGGTGTCCCATTTACAGGCCGCGTTAATTATAAATTCGACCCAAGTCTCTCGGCTCCATCGTGTTTCCACGTAAACGGTCAGTTCGTCGCGGTCTTTCCTCTCGTTCTCCCCACGCAATCGTCCTGGGAATCGTAAGATTCTGTCGATAAACTTTTCATCGTTTACCGGCAAATTCGAGCCTCCGTAAGAGCGATAGCTGCGTTAAAATTGGCGAGTAAAAAACTCGGGAACTGGCCGCCAATATATCTGACATTTACCGCCTAACAGATTAAACATTCAGTACGATTCCTCGACGTTTTATTTCCTCGTATTTTCTTGCCCATGCTTACGTTATCCGTTTCCCGAAACTATTTTCGAAACGTTTACGTAATTGTCGAATAAATCGAAAAAATGACAAATGTTATTTAACTTTAATAGAAATATTCTTTATCCAAATTTTAACTAAATATTTATACTTTGACGAATTTACGTAACACTATAGAATTTTATTATTCTTTATCCTTGAACGATATTCTCTAATCGAATTGTTCCACAGGAATTTCTCACAATTTGGTTGAGTAACGATCGTTCTTTTTCGCAGAACAAATCGCTGGCTGGCGACAGCTCGATCGCCGGCGCGGGAGGTGTTTGCAGGAATTCGTCTTCGAATTCGTGGCTAAAAAGTCGGACGTCGCCCACGTCCAGAACTGGAAGCGGCTCGTCTGCGGCGGACATGAACGTACAGCTCGGCAGCGCAGGCTCGCCCACGCTGCGACTCGCTAGCGTGAAGGTGAGCTCACGCCTTCTCTTCCCCGAGTATACATATTTTCGCTCAATGGCTTTTTCAACGAAACGAGCGACGTTATTTCACGCCGTTATTCGCCACGCTGTTCTCGAGCCAGACTCGAGAATAGAAACGTCGTTGAACAGATTGAATGGCGTCGTATCGGCCCATCGCGCACGCGAGAACTAAATAATGAATAATGTGGTCAGATAGTCTTGGCTAATTTCGAGATTTAATTCCTTTCATTTAGGACAAGCAAATTACAAAATAATTATTCGGAACGAAGATTTTCAATTGACTGTTTTCTAATTATCCGATGACTTCATCTTTGGAAAAATCGAATTTTAATGCTTGTTGTAACGATTGCGAATAGACTTGACGGACCCCGGTATACACATCTCTTTTTATAGAATATGCAATCTTATCTTATCAACGAGGCAAAATAAACGTTAAGCAAGAGAATAAATATTTAATCAAGAGACTGGATACATTAAAATTCATCAAGACCTTATTGAACACGAATATTTGTTACATCTTCGGAATAAATTTCCTCGGAGACAAAATTTCATTATCATTTATCACGAACTATTATCTTAATTTAACTCGATGATTACTCTCGATAAACGAAGAACACTAATCACAAGTTACTATAATCGTTCTAGATAAGGAAAAAGATTAAAGAAAATCGAATCCGCGTTCACACTCGCATTTCTCTCGCGTCCTGCGCGATAGAAATGTCTTCGAACGTGGTCGTTAAGTTGTACGTATCATGGAGACTGATCAACCATTTCTTTGCACCGAATCAGACACCGAACTCGATCCCGGGTCTACGGCCGACGCACAACTTCACCAACGTTCTCGGCCCAATAACGAACGAGGATGAGCCAAAGAGTATCTCTCAGCAGAGCACACCGAGCAGCGATGAGAGCAACTCACCTACGGAGCTAAATTCGTACAAGAGACTAACGGACAAGCCGCCTCTGATAAAGCGGCTGGCGATGGGTTTGACAGGTGGACGTGACGTTCTTGGGTTGAACGGTGAGGATGACAGCTGCCCCCTCGTCAGTGGTAGCAGCACACCGACGAGCCCGTCAAACAGGCCGCATTCTGGGGGTTATATAAACGAGGCGATCATCGAGTCCGAGGGCACGAGGCCGGCGTACAACAAGATACCCCCATCTGAGAGTCTGGACAATACCATCAACGCCTCCATCACTGCGAAAAATTTCAATATTGAGAACAACAGGTAACAACTTGCGAAAAAAATATGAATAATTATCTTATGACAGATCTTTCAATACGTATAGAATATTTTATGCGAGGTATTATGAGACCAGGGATATAGATATTGAAAAATTTTCATTTTTTTCAAATTTAAATCTTTGATCTTTTAGGCGGAAAAGGATTTCGATATTGGTTAATAATTACGGGAAACTTACAGGATAGGACATAATTCTCCCAGCTCTGGCACGGAAACAGAATTCAAATCGAAGAGAAGATCTCAGATCAGTACCTCGAGCAGTTCGGTGCCCGCTGATGGAAGTACACATGGTTCCACGCCGACCCCACCACCTCTTCCTGAAAGAACGGATAGCCTTAACAACCGCAGTGAAGAAGCTGAACTACGAAAAGCTCCTTGGTTTCAAGCTGGAATACCAAGGTTTCTCATCATTACATTTTTCTAATATTTAATTTTCAAAAATTGCTAATTCAATGTATTATAATGAGTATAATATAAGCTTTTAAAACTATGAAGCTTTTTACCCATTGATATTTATTTAAATGTAAATATCCAATTATTATTATTATTATATTATTCATAAGTTAAAAATATATATATAATAGAATAATAATAAACCATTTGAGTTTAGTTATTTTCACTGCTTATTTATACAAATTTGCATTTTCACAGTGTCATGATCATTTATGATTCCAGGGAAATAACGCTAGAAGTGTTGAGTCAGGAGCCGGAAGGAGCCTTCATGGTGCGAGAGAGTACCAGTAAACCCGGATGTTATGCCCTTTCGCTTCGAGTGCCGCGCGAATTCCAACCAAGCGGAATAGCCCATTATCTCATAATGCGTACGAACAAAGGCTACAAAATCAAGGTAAATCTCTTCTCGGGATGGCCTTTCTTGTGAAAGTCTTTAACCGTCTACGAAACGTCTGCGCTTAAATAGAGTAATTAACACTTTCGCCTTGACAACGTAAATTCATTTTCTACTATTACAATTCATTTCAATGCTATTACTCAAGGCAGACAAAAGAGACTAATAATTGAATAATTTGTATAAAACAAAAATAATTAAAATATATTGTTGCATGAAGTACATTACAAATGATATATCAAGAATTACACAAATTAATATTTTCATGAGACATTTTCGAAAGATCAATCCCCAGAGATCAAACAGAAAAAAATAAAATCGATTAAAACTTAATTATATAAAATAATATTAATGCAAAATTTAATTGCATAATTTAATAAATAAATAAGATTCAATTACCTAATTTTTTATCAATTTTTTATTCTATTTTTATCTCTTCAAAGATATTTATAGATAAATATATTATGATTTTATTTATATTGAGTACATTAAATTCTTCTTTCGAGATTTATATAATCTGTATAATCTTTTAAAATAAAATATTTTTTTTCGTGTTAACTATGAATGAAACGAATGCACATTGATAAAGAAAACCGAGCCGCTTTGTAGCCAGATGTTAATCACCGTAGAGTAATATCGCGTTTGGTCCGATGTTTTCAGTTCAGAAATATTATAATAGAGACATTGTGCAAGTACAAAGCTACTCCGGTTGCGTATTCTGCCATTTCGGTACGCGTATTTAAATGTCCGGATTTCCCTTGTAGGATAAATTAAATGGGTCCGTGGACTTTGATAATCTCCGAAACGAGTATAAATGAGTTTTGTTGGATGTACCGCAGGGAAATCAAAATTCCCCACTACTCTTTCATCTAGAATTGCATTGCCGTGGCAACACGCGATGAGATTCGAACATGTACAGTACATGATAATTTTGATATATGTGTATAAGATGTTTGTTATTGGTTTGCTTCGTTTCTAATTCATTTATTATATTTGAAAATTAATATATTTTCAATAATTAATTTTACATTATTCATTTGATGTAACAATGGAATTTGCAGTTTTTAACATATAACAATCAATACAATATCTATAAATACTATAAATAACTATATTTCAACAAAAATTATATTACTATATGTGTATTTTTATTTTTATCAAAAAAATTATAATGAAATAAAAACTAATTAAAACTTTATATCATCATCATGATAAAATTAAAATTTTTGATGGATCGAATACAAATAGTAATTATATTATTTTATTTGTTGCAGGGTTTTACAAAGGAATTCACGACACTGACTGCTCTAATTACTCACCACTCAGTGATGCCAGAATTACTACCATGTCCTTTGTCATTAAGTCGATACAACCCAAGCTTTGTGAAAAGCGATTCCAATAAAGACTTTGCGGACATCGATTCGGATCCCGATTACAATACCTTAGCCGACTTTCGCAAAATGATGGCTGACCTGAACGTCTAGAATAAAGCTCTTGTAATCAGAATGATCTGGAAAAAATCGATTCTTTCACCAATTTTTCGAACCGGACAATTAAAACTGAATTCGTTTCCGAGACACTATGAGAAACTGAAAAATGTGCTTCACAATAGAATTCTACAGAAGATCGTTCGAAGGAGTTCGTAAAATCATCGAAATGTGTTTTCACTGAACTCGATTTTCGATTGGTCGGTCGATCGTGTTTGTCGATAAATAGAAAGAATTTATTATTAATGACACGATTGATTGATTATTCGTTACAACGATTCACCGCATGTTCGAGAATAAAAAATATACTCTCGAATAAAATTCAGTACTTTTTCGCGGTGATAAATATAAGTCATCAATAGTGATAGAGAATATAACATAAGTAATTTAATGATCGCCACTATTCGTGAAAATAACAGCGAATCAAAAGTCGGAGGACGCACAGCAGGGAAAAACTGATTCCTTATTTTGTAGATTTCTCGATGTTTTTCGTTCAATGAACGAAGATCGATTAATATGAATTTTGGATTGAATTGTTAACAAGCGTCTATTTGTGTATTAATATATATTGACGCCGACTCTGCGATAAAAAATTTCGAAGCACGATTAATTTGCAGAATTTTTGATAAACTAGCTTATTGTAGCATTTAGATCGAATAAAAATTATCATATAAAAAATGAGATAAATATTTTTTAATGTTACTGTGAATATCTTTTGAATGTTTTTTTGTTTCGAACGAATGTGTGAAATTCTATAGTGTTCAGTTTATAAATCAAAGATTATTTGACAGTATTACAATATCGATGATTATTTAATAAACAGAGCAAAAGTTTTTAATAGAAAATTTACCAATTAAACAATTACAAGAGAAATATTATATTAAATCGATATAATTTTCAATTAGTTGAATATGACGATTATACAACGAGATTTTTTTAATTTTCGATTAATTAAAAAAAAAGTTTAAAAATCCTTGAGATTTTGCTATTAAAATTTCATGCGACTAAATGTTTTACAAAAGTAATGTAAATGTGTTTATATGTATATAAATTATAATTATTGTTATACAATACTATTCATATTTAATTAAATAACATGGACGGCAGCGTTAGAAGAAATAGATCTTTGAAACAGTGACGATACAAAGCGTAGAATATGTATTACCCTGGAATTTTAAAATCGATGAAAAACATATTACACTGATAATTTAATTCGACTAACCTAGTCTTGTACAGAATTTATGCGCGCATAGTGGATGTTAAAGAGGAGAAAAGAAGAATGAATATATAATCTCACGTGTATGTTAACCGACATAAAAGATCAAAATCGAAAACTATGTGCCGCTTTTTATACGCCCAAGAATATAAAATTTTAAGGAAATATTTCAATAAAATTCCTACTTTTCAATTTTTTCAATATACAAAATGATAAAAAAATTGATTAAGATCTAGAATAAAATCTAGAAAACTACCATCGAATCCATCGAATAATATGAAAATAATATGAAGATTATAAGATAATATTATAAGATTTTATAAACGGCAGGTCATCGTTGATTTATTCTACAAAATAATGCATATAAGAGACATGATAAAAAATAATAAAATAGTATTTTACTAAGGAGTTTATCTGCAATCAAATATCTGGTATTAAATTAAATACAATATTCCTTCCTATCATGCTATATATTTACGTATAAAATCGATAAATGTTTCTTATATTCGTTTATTTAAACCGAAAATATAAGATTTATAATGCGGACCTGAAAATATAAAATAAATGAAAAATACGAAGACTAAAATCACATATTATCATTCTTAACGAAAATATGAGACAAAACTTCAGCATGATTTTTAGCTAGTTTACGGACATTCATTATACTTCAAACATCGAGTATATGATGATCTTCGTATTGCCAAATTCAGAAATATTTGCTAAAATAAATACGCAATGAAAATGAAAGAAAATTAATAAATCATTGTAAGCTACGCTAAGCAAGACATTAATCACTGCTTGAAGTTTGTAACGTTTTACGAATTATTATATAGCAATGCGTTGTATAATTTCAATAAAATTATTTATTACAATAAATATTGAACAAAAAAATAATTCAATTATGTGTCCAATTTATATCCATAATTATATTTTTTATTATTAAAAATATTACAGTATATAAAATTCTAAATTATATTTCTTGCTGTGCAACGTGTCTTTTTCTTTCCGAAATGAAAGGTACAGTTCCTGGTTTAGAATGAGTACGTCTATTAGACTCCCTAAAATAAAATGAGTAAATATAGTAAAAATATTTCGAGAAAAAAAATATATAATTCAAATTTAATATTTATAATTTTTTTGTTTAATAATGATATATACTTTCGTTTAGTCTTCTCTCGAATCGTACGTAATTCATTCTTTGCATTGTAAATATGTTTTGGAATCTGTCTATGTCGGGCAATTCGCTTCAGTTGAGGATGTGCAGCAAACTTTTCTTTCAAAGCTTCACTATAATTTAATGCTGCCTTTTCTCTAGGTTTTAACTGTCATTATTTATTTTATTAAATTATTATATTATTTTAATATATAAAATAACAAAAAATCAAAAAATATAAAACATACCACACCCAATTTTTCTGATGCCCTTGCTTTCCAAACACGAATATTCATTTCATCGCTTCCACTAATAATATACTTGTTATCAAGAGACCATCCCATGCAAGTTAATCTTTGCATACGTTTTGTATGGTAAACTTCTCGAGAATGACCCTTATTTACTTCAAAAATGCGAATAGATTTATCGTAACTTCCAGATACAAATTCTTTACCAGTTGGTGAATAATCAACATCAATTACAGCTTCTACATGATCCATATGCACATTTACTGGTGTTTTCAATTTACGAATATCGTAAGTATATAAACTAGATAAAAAATAGAATATATCATAGTTAATATATTTCTTACTTTCCATATTTCAATTTAAATAATAATAAATTTAAAAAAAATATATATATTTTTTTTTGAATTTACTTATAATCTTCATTAGCACATGTGAAAGTAATAGCTTCCATAGGATTCCAAGCCAATCTATTAGTTCTTAATCTCATAAAAACTTTTCTCAAAGGACCTGTTTCTCTGGCATCATATAAAATTATACTACGATCACTTCCACAAGCAGCTATAAAATTATATAAATTTTAGTTATAATCTTATAAAATTAAAATACAATTACTTATGCTTAATCATTAATAATTAATTTTACAATACAATAATTATTCTTACCAAATAAATTAGTTTGGACAGGATTATATTTAATATCATATAAAGTATCAATACCCCATTTTAATGTACGAATTGGTTCATTACGAGTTTCTTCCCATAAATGACATACTTCACCACAAGTTGCAAATATTGGTTGAGAACGATGATGAGAAATTCCAGTTATTACAGTCTACAAAATGTCCATAATTTTTAAACTAATATAAAACAATAGTTGCTAATATTTAATATTTTACCTTACTAATAATTGTATTTATAGGTTCTTCTTCTTCACCAAATGATGTTTTTTGTGATTTCCATGTTTTAATAGTTTTATCATCACCAACAGTAATGAACTGTTCACCAGTTGCATTAAATGCAATCCCTCTTATAATACCATCATGGGCCAAAAAACTACGTATACATTTTCTTTGTGTAAGATTCCATATTCTTATTTCTCCATCAAAAGCTCCACTAAGTATAGTAGACAAATGGAAAGGATGCTTACACATATTGGATACTCCATCTTTATGACCTTCCAAACATCCTACAAAAGGTTTTGCAAATACTCTTTCTAATTTTACTGAATTTAAAGCTCTAGTATATTCTCTTGCTGCTTCAAAAGGATGTAATGCTGGATCATAATTCCTAGGTACTATAAATAATGAACAAAATTAATTATTTAATTATCATAACTATATATAATAATATATAATAATATAATATATGATTTATAACTTAATTTAAAACTTAATTTATAAAATAAATTATAATATAAAATATAAAAACTTAATTTATTATTATTTTTCATTAATACTAACCTTTATATATGTCACGTTTTGTTTCTCTTAAGTATTCATCAGGATTTCTTGTTAGAATTTTCACCTTCATTTTGTAAATTTGTTAATTAAATAAAATTTTTAAAGCATATTTTATCACAATTTGTCACAAATGAAGTAAACACGTGCATATCTACACATAAAAAATAAAACATAAATATCTATACGTTTTTAAATATTCGAAACTTATCATTAAAGAAATATTGAAATTTATATATATTTTATATGTTATATAAATTATTTATTAGATACTAAAATATTATTTTTCGTGGACAAATATTAAATTTTTAAATTTAGTGCAAGTATAAACGAATAAATAGAAAAAAAAAGAACATACACATACAAGACACATGCAAAAATGGTGAAATCAGTACCACTTTAAAATGCCGCAAATAAAATTTATAAAGAACAGCAAATAGTATGAAAAAGATATAGGATTAACTGCGCCATCTTTTGAATGCTAAAGATATTTCTTTTAAGAAAGAGTAAAATATAATAAGAATTAACTTTTAGCGCCATTTTTTAAAACATATCTTTCTAAAAATATTTTAGAGATAGTGCTGATTCTCGATTCTTGATTTATTTTATCCCTTCTTAGAAGAAATATCAATGGCGTTTAAGAAGTGATATAAGTAGTCAATTTTTATTTTATTTCTATCTTTTTTTGTATCATTTTTTATTTTTTTTTTATGTTTCATGCGATATTTTAGAAATGACACTGATTGATAATTTTTATCCTATCACTATCTTTCTACCACTATTTGTTTTCTTTCTCTATTTGATATCTAACTACAGATGATATATAAAATACTTATTGAACATTTCATGTCTTTCTTTTTTTTGATTTAATGTTTTAAAAATTTTATTCTTAGATTTACAATGTATATCTTGAATAATGACTTTATAAAATAATATACTCTGATAAATAATATTTTTTTTATTTTCGAATGTTTTTTGATTCGAGTAAGTGTTCAACAATGATATAAAACAAAAAAAAATTCGGTTCAACAAAGAAAATAGTTGAAATATTTTATCGAAAAAGAAGGATTAGAAGGTTCTTCTTAAAAGGAGATTCTTTTATATTATTTCTTATTTGTAATTTTATAGTTTCAATTCCAACCAATATAATGTTACAATCTTATTCTGAATCGAATCGGTAATGCTGAGAATGACTTTAAAATGATAATAGAATCTTTGTGTCATCGAGGATATCATATGCTTTAGGATAAAAAAAATACATTGAACGTAAGGTATATTTCGTATTTCATCTGTAATATTATGTTAGTAGTACGTAATACGTGACTTGGGTAACGTGTGATCATAAAAAACATAGCAAATTTTTTTTAGATACTGTCAATACAGTATAAATTACAAGAAGTAAGTAATCAATTTTTATGATAATAAATTTAACAATTAACAATATGAACTATTACATCGAAATTAGTTATTACATAAAACGGGAGAATAAAGAGATATTTAATTGATTAATTTGATAATTTTATTATATTAATAAATCATTATTACTAAATCAAAATATTATTTTTAAAATTATCATTCTATTATGAAGTACAATTTATTTATAGACATATAACATATAAAAATCATGAGTACATAATATAAAATTTTGATTTTAATCATTAATATCATATATTATTATAAAATTATTATTGTTAATATTAAATAACATTTTATAACTTTGATAAAGATTTTTATTATATAGGATGTTTTGCACAAGATTGATAAGGCAGTTTAAATATTTTAAAATAAGACAACTACATTCAACATTTGTTAAAAATGAAAGTAAACCTGTTACTGAAACATCTAAAGTTAAAACTGAAACACCCAAAACTACTAATATATCACAAGCTGAAAAAGAAGCAATTGAATTTGTATCAGGTAAAATATATTTTTAGAATGTTTTTGATTTTAATAAAAGTATATAAAAAAAAAAATTATATTTTAGGAGAGTCTTTATATACTTTGACTAACTTTGATAAAAGAATATTAGTTTGGGTTAAACGTTTTCCTAGTATGGATAAAGTTCCAAAACAAGTAAGGTAAGTAAAAATATATTCTTATATATAATATTTATAAAATTAAATTTAAATGCATGTATACATATTTATATACATATATGTAACATAAGTGAATTATATTTTTTAAAGAAATATAAAAAAAGTTTGCTTATCTTAAAACTATGTCTATTAAATATTTTATTCTTATTATTCAGTATACGAACTATACAGCTAGCTCATACTAAAGCCAGAATTAAAGTATGTTTTTACATGTTGGCTTTTGCGATAATTGGCTCTATTCTAGCTGTAATGAGTGGTAAAAGAGATGTTGCTGCTGGAAAAAATTTAATAACGGAAAGACAAAAATGGTATGATAAAGTGAAAGAAAAAGCTCAAAAAGAAGCCGAAATGGCTGAAAAAAATGAAAAATAATATTTTAATAACATTTAAATTTGTTAAATTTTACTTCAATATTTTAAATATTTTTTTGATTAATTTTTTTTTCATATCATTATATTTCATTAGAATTATTTAATCATTGAAGTCATTATTTTGAGTAATCAGAGATTATTACAAGTAATAATTTTTAGTAATAATAGTATTATATCTTTATAAAATATTAATTTGAACATATTATTTCTATAAATTGTGAATGAACATTATTATATCTTATCTTAATAAATGAGAAAATTTATTTTTATATAACACATTTATTAATAGATTAATTTTCAAATTAACAAAAAAATATAAAAAAAAAATGAATGTAAGAATATGATAATAAACATAATAAAGATGTTTAAAATTTTTTTTATTGTTATTTCCTATATAAATTTTCTGCAAAAATTGAAAATATTACAAAAAATGAGCAAAATATAATTATAATTTTTTGGGAATTGAAAATTTCTAATTTATCATACAAATACAATAGCTAAACACATTTAAAATTAACATTTTAATATATATTTGTAATTAACTTTACAATCATATAAAAAATTGATGTTTTTAAAATATTTTTAAAAAGAGTAACAACAAATTTAAATTTGTATATTTGGTGGTTTATAAAAAACACGACATTTATTATAATAAACATCAATTGTGTGTTCCTTTACAACTTCTTCTATATTCAATTCTGATTGTAATAAACGAAGAGTGTTTTGTTCTTTTCTTAATGCTTTAAGAAGTTGTGGACTCTCATTACCATTATCTCTTTCAGTCTTTAATTGTTTCACTTTTTCTTTTGATGCATTTAGACACCTTGTAATAGCTAATTCTCTTGTTTTATGGCCTGATTGAATTTGTTCATATAAATCTTTGCATTTTACAGTAGGATCAACTTGTCCTTTAAATGATTCCGTTGGAAGTATAGTATTTAGCATATAAATAATTTTGTCATCAAGTTGCCGCATTTTTTTTAGTGCATCCTGGAACAAAAATATTTTTAAAAATTTTTTGTGCATATATAATATGCATGTAAATAATTATTTTGGATTCATTAATTTATATGTATATTTAATTTATATTGAAATCTGTATTATAAATTATGTATTGAATATATCTTTAGTTTTCATCTTTAGTTTTATTTTAGTATTCGTAAAATTTTGCACTTTTAAATATCATTTATTACATGAAATACTAAAAAAAGTAATATATAACCTTAAATATGCTTGTAATGAATTATAACTTAATAAAAATTTATAGTTTAATACATATGTTGAATGTAATCGAAACAATTGAACTATATAATTTGAAATATATCATATTTTATAATACTTTCATTTACTATAAAAATACCTGAAACTCTAAAAAATCTCCACATCCCACACTCACGGTTGCCATTTTTATAAAATGGAGTATTCACGTATTCAACTACGATAGGAAGTATCGTGATTAAATTATTACATAATATTGTTATCTTTTATTATTGTTACTACTGTAATTAATTATTCAATTTTATTTAATTACATTAAATAACATTTATGGAAAATTTTTTAAATTATATATTTTTATTATATTACATATATGTAGATATTATTTAAACATGAAATAATTATAAACTAAAATAAACACATAAATTAAATTAATTAAGAAATAACAATTGTGCCATGTGTTTAGATTTTAATAAATTAAATGATAATGATATTTTTTAAAATAAAATTTAAATATTAAATAAAATAAAAATAGATCTTTGTATTTGAATTCAATAATTACTTATAATAATGAATAATTTAAATTGAAATATATTTGTGAAATTTATAATATTATGAATTGTTTAACAATATACAATTTTTTTAAACTTTTCGAATAATTATTCACATATATTGTAATATTATAATTAATAATTTATTAATATTTTTATATATATTATTTTGAAAAAAATGTTTAGAAAATATAGTTCACAAAAATTTATATAAAAATAATATTATAAAAAAAATAAAATATATATAAATAATATAATATATTATAATATAAAATATTTTTGAATATGTGTATGAATTATATATTCATAAATGATCTTTAAATGTAATCATAAATGATAAACATAAACATAATAAAATGTATTAATTACAAATTTTAGTATTTTAATAATTTTAATAGAAATCAATATAAAATTTGTTAAATAAGTGTTTCATTATAATTTATTATTTTCCATTAATTTTATTTAAAAAATTAGCATTTTAAAAATACTATTTTTTTTCTCATTTTTGATATATTACATTTTTATGGGAAATCCTAATTTATGTAAATCTTTTATCATTGATGATACAATTTGTGTAGATAAAGATTCTAAAGGTGCACGTGGAGGACCAGGATTAATGTCTGTTAACAAATTCATTGCCACTTTCATAGTTGATACCCAATTTCCTGTACATAAAATTTTTTTACATAAAATTTTCTTTTTAAATTAAAATATTATATTATATTTAATTTTTTTCAAAATTGATCATCACGTTTATCAAATTTTGATAAATCTTACCATATTTTGATATAGCAAGAACAACATTTGTCAAACGTTGTTGCGCATCTCTTGCTTTCATAACATTTCCTGCAAGTCCTTCTCTAAGAGAATCAATCATAAATTCAGGAAGCATATTTGAGCTTGTTGTTATATACGAATCTATTCCTACTGCACAGCCAGGATTTATTAACTAAAACAAATGAATAATTTATATTAAATTTATTATTATTTACAATTAATTATTCATGTATTATATATTATTTTATATTTTATTATATTTTATTTTATATATCATTTTTCAATTCTTAATATGATATTTTTTAATAAATAATTATATACCTGATCGTTACCAACGAATACGACGTATTTCTTGTTATTAGCACGAAATGCTTGAGCACCTTCATCTAAATCAGAACTGGTGAATTTTATTCCGACGAATGTTGAAATCTCGTCATTTAGAGATTCGAGGAATTCTCCCATATGTACTAAAAACAAATTCCAATGCGTTTTTAGACGTGTTATATTTTACATATGGATTTAAAACAATCATAATTATTAACTTACTATTAACATTAGTCATTCTTGGAAAGTGATAATATAAAAATGGCGTGTTTGGAGCTGCCTCACTAACTAGTTTTAAATAATTTTTTAATTGTTCCATTGTTGTTGGTTTAAAGTACAAATCGGGTAGACAGAGAATAGAATCTGCTTTGATGCTTTCTGCATGTTTTGCCTTTGAATAAATAGTTTATAAATAAAAAATGTATATATTATATTTTCATGATTAATTAATCAAATTTGAAATTAAAAAAATATTATATTCTTAACGTAAAATTGTATGTATTATTCCATTCGTAAATTATGGAATTATTTACGTACAAGTTCGAGAACATCGGGAAGAGATGCACCTCCTACTTGAATCATCAAATGTTGTTTCGTTGTTTTTACAGCATTTGCCCAAGCCTCGGCGACTAATTTTCTTTCAATTAAAGACATGGATGGACCTTCTCCGCTCGTTCCATTTACTGTCAATTATAAACTACAATTTATATTTACCGAAATATATTTTTTCATTTAATTTTTATTAAATTTTTAGCTGGATATATAGATTTTTTACCGAGAACACCTTCGATTTTTTTTTTTGCTAAGAAATTAGCGTATTGTGATATGATAGACAAGTTTAGACTCCTCGAGCTAAAATATGACGATAAGATCATGATAGAATAAAATGTTATTTATATCTCTGCATTATATAATATTAAGAAAATTACCTGTCATTATTAAATGGTGTCAATACTGGAGCGATTATTCCCCTGAACGTGAACGCTACTTTCTATGAATAAAAATAAGAAAATGTTTTCACTCTTTTCAAACATTGAGAATTTAATATTAAAACGCTACTTTCTATGAATGAAAATAAAAAAATGTTTTCACTCTTTTCAAACATTGAGAATTTAATATTAAAATATTTATAAATACTATATACGAAACATTTTGAAATATTGGATTAAAGAAATGATTGTTTTTATATTACATAGTCTTTCAAAGTAATTTATGCAACTGTTTGATACAATTGATTTATATATTTATACCGGCATTGTGGAGCGTGAGGTGAATTCTAAGAACGTCAATTAAAATACTAACATGAAACTGAACGAAGAGGAATATTTAAACTTTGGCTTTGATAAGATTGTCTCAACTTAGTATCAAATATCACGCGTCATATGTTTACTGATATTATGAATTTTTTTTCGTAATAATACTAATAATACGCGCGTAAGTTTTCCTACACTTTTATAATTATTTTATTTCGACATATCTAACGACAAACTATTTATAAAACTTTGCAAATTTTAAAGTAATGTTTTTATAAAAAAAGACATGAATATAAATTATAATATATATTATCTTTTCTAAATTTATTTATTACGCTATAATTTTTTCAGATATGCAAATTTTTACGATCGCTTTATCATTTTTTGGTGAACGAAGGGTCGAGATTAATATATTGAACAACAATAATTATTTATAAAAATGCTTTTTATGTTTATTTACATGTAGATTTTCTTTTTCTTTTAACAATGCCAATGATATATTAACACAGTATCGTAGTGATAAATTATACATAAGTTTCAAGATGGCCGCATGCGTTTTCCTTTTTATGGATATAATTACCATTATTCCTCGAAACGAGAACGAAGACTATTCCCAAGTTTACGTAATAACGCCAAAGAGAATTACTATGTAATATTACTCTCTACGATCTTTTTTCAAATTTGTTATTATTCCTTTTTCCTTTTTTTTTTTCTAAAATTTACTTATCACTTAAATATAACGAAATTCATGCTACGACGTATTGGCGCATATTAGTAAAAGAATTGTTCTTTTTTTATCGATACGTTTATTTTTCGTCTACCTTTCGTATTTTCTCGATATTCACGCAATATACTGGATATGATGTTACGATGATAACTACTTATAATAACGTTAGACTCGCCATATCGATTTTCGTTCATCATAGACAATGATTCTTGTTTATATTCTAAAAGAGAAAATTGTTTAATTGTAACTTCTTCCCATTCTAGCATTGATTTATTATTAATGTAATAATGATTTCTTTTTTAATCGCTCGTCTAAGTATCTCGTCGAATTATTTTCTCATTAATCGGTCGATGAGGAATTAAAAATGTATTACAAGAGGATCGACTAATAGAAAACTTATAATTACAGGAACTAAAAAAATGTAAGTAACATTTTTTAATTGGTATAAATATTTAATTATCACTGGGTACAAATTAAAAGTAATTTAAGATATACTTAATTAGAATTATAAAGTTAAATTTTTAGAAATATATAAAATGTGGAAAAAATTTCTAGATTTATTCAAATATTTAATTTGACGATTTAATTGTAGGTAGTGGATAACTTATTCGTAACTTAATCGTATTAAAATTTTAATGAAAAATATATTTGTAAATTTAAATGTTTCACATTCCTTAAAACTTAACTATTAAACGAAAACGTCTTTGAGAAGAGTCGATATATTTATTATTTATATCCTAAATTTGTGGCACAAGATATTAAAGCATTATGTTCAATTTCAAATATCGACATATTCTTCGTGAGATGGTTATGATCTATAATTGCTTCGTAAATATATTTATTACCAAATGCAGTTAATAATAGTTATACGATTGCGTTACAGTGTTAAGTTGTGACGTAACCAGGATGTTTAGTACCTAGAAAAAATGCTTCTTCTATTGGACGTATTATCGAGTATAATTTTAATTAACAGATATATTTCTTTTTTTTTTTTTAATAGTCTACAAAAATATAAAATAAATTATATCATACACAATTGAAAATATATACACAGTATATGTATACATATATATGTACATATGAGAAGAAAGTAATAAATAAGAAAAATTTAATAAAAATTTTCATTATGTATTCTTTATGTTTATTTAAGGAAAGCATAATTCGTCATCGTTTTGAATTTGCTCAATTTGGCACATAATTGCAATACGATATTAAAATACATATAAACGAAGATTGTACATATTAACAGTTTAAAATGTATCATACATATTAACAGTAAAATACAGTGAAATGAAATATGGGAAATAAATTATAAGTAACGCATAAATTGATCGTTACTTTAAAAAAAGAATAATTTACAATTGGATAATCGCAATTATCCACGGTGTCGATTAACTACACGATATCGATGAAATCTGGAACAACACTCAATCCGTAAAGAATCGAAGTAGGAAAGAAAGATATTATTCGAAGAACGTAATAAATAAAAGGACATTTTTTAGCAGGAACGATTTAATTCTACTTCGAAGTCACTTCTTCCAGCTGGTTACGTTACTACTGTTCGGCGAAGATTTAACAAATCAATTAATTATTTAATGTCTTGTACACGCGATCAATATCAGCAGTCGCAATGACCTAATTTACTAACAATGCACCAAAAAGCCGTCGATGAGAATGCAGTGAAAACGACCCACATTCTATAATGTATATATACGTATGTATGTTAATTAATACATATATGTAATATATATATATATATATATATATATCATAAAATTCACACTTGAAAAGACATCTCGTATGAAATATATATATATATATATATATTAGAGATTAATAGCCGTGGCCGGACCAGCCTGGTCACGCGGCAGAAACATCATCGTAAACTGTTTCTTCCTATTAACTTTTTTATTTTTACTCTTTTAAATTCTTTTTCTATTAATTGTTATCTCTGCCTCTTATTCCCCTTAAATTTTCTTTGGCTTCGAATCGCATTCCGTACAAAAGTGCAGCACATAATTAGCTGTTGAGGATATTCTTGTACGGTTTGATCCGATAACAATTGTCGCTCTGAATTTTCTATCACGAATATATTAAGCATTATTATCCCTTAATTTAACTTTCATCGTGTCCGATCGACGTTCGATCGTGTTAGTTTCTTCCTAGTCAATGCATTAATTAATTATATGTATATATATATATTTTTTCCCTTTATAATCGTACTACAAATTTTACTTTTCTGCGCATTTTTACAACAGACGAAAGCAAAAGAAGCTCGTGATTACTATTTCATTAACTGTAACAATCTCGTACAATAGGTAAACTTTTATTAGAAAATCGTTGGATCGTGCCGATCCGTTTCTTTAATAATACAGCAAAAGCTTTAATCTCTCTCGTAACGAAGTTGCAAGTATTTTATATTCATTTTATATCGATTAACCAGTTTCCTTTCCTTTTAAACAACGCGAAATATTGAACTTCGAAAGCATCGATTGTTATCAAATCATCCGATACCTCACGATTATGCCGTATATGCGTATCCATATTTTCCACAGATATACGTATACGCACAAACGCATGCAGTTTTCTCTTTTTTTTTTGTTTAATTATTATTATTATTATTATTACTATTACTATTATTATTATTATTATTATACGTCGTAAATACATTGCGCGCAGATATTCAATGTAAATAACAACTACTGAAGAACCACGGATATGTACAACAGGGATATGCCCGATCGATACAGGGTATTTCTTTCGCATGCACGCCACGTTTTTCGTTTATGTTCCTCTTCGAATTCGATTCGATCAAAAAAAAAAAGGATAATCGGAGTTGATCGCCTCAATTTACATTTGTTCCCTCTCTCCTTTATCTCACGCGATCGATCCTAACCATTTAACGTCGAACGATACGAGACGATAAGATTTGCTCGAATCGAAGCTTTCGAATATAACGCAAGTTTGAAACGAATGATTTCAATGATTCGGGAGCATCGAAGTCAGAAGCTTTGAGATATTCGAAATATTAGAAAATAATTTGTCTTGATCTGTTTATAGAGATTAGTAATTTTATGAGATGAAAAATTATAAAAAATGTTGTTTCAAATAAATAAATGCAGCAGGCAAGAGGAAAAATATTATTTGTTCTTTCTTGGATCGAAAAATCCTCGTTAATTTAAAAGAATGCGATGAGAATGGGTAATTGCATAACATCGTTACTTCTTTTTCAATCAAAAATTCGAGAGCATCGATTCAGAAAATCTTACGATCGTAATCATTGTTTTTTTTCAATTCTCGGTGATCCATCGATAATATTTATTCGAAACGGTGATAATATTTGAAATGCGATTTCGACACGACGTTCTATCAGCTTATTTTCTTTACAATAATTCTACAATTCGCAACGAACGATCATTTCTACGAACAATTTTTATATTCGAAGTTTCGAGTGATCGGAGGATAGATAACAGCGTCTAAAAAGTATCCGCCGATTTATTTTATTCGCGTTTTTTTGTATCTCGTCGAATGTCGATTTCGAGCTGTTCGATCTCGTTCCTTTTATTTTCTTCTCGCCTTTTTGAATCTCTCCCTTTTAAATCCCCCACCCAGTTGTTTCGCATAATTTTCATCGACGAAAAGAAATTTTTTAATACTGTATCGTTTGATTAACCCCGAGAGATCGTTCGAAAATATGATTAATGAGTATGGTCCCAAAAGTTTTAAGAAGTAGTTGTTTCTTATCGCGTGGAATACAACGTAGCTTCCGTCTTATAAATATTTCTCAACAAATATTCCGGAATCAGCCGTAAAGAAGGGACTTCTGAGCATGTGCGTCGTTACGAAATCAATCGAATTGCGATAAAATAATTTTGAATAATCTTTCATTGGGGAGGAAAAACGATTGTAAGTTCGTATTTTGATTCAATTATTAACATCCTAAATGCGAAATTACGTTATTACGTAAAATTTTTGATTTCCATGATTTCATTTATCAATTTCTTTTCGGAGGATCGAATCTTTCACAAAACTGGTAAAAGTATAATTTCGTTCCACGCGTATAATTTTCTTTACAACGGTCCATCGTTTCCTAAACGTTCGAAAATTTAATTTGAAAACATCGAACAAAGTTTCGAAGTTTTTTTTTTTTTTAACTGGAAGATCAACGGGACCTAATGGAAATTTTAAACACACTGCACACTCGTAGCGACGCGAATGCCTGTGAAAAGTTGAATAATAAATAGTAAGTAGCTTGGTACGAGAATCTATCGCTTTTTTAGTATCTCTTTTCTAACATTCGAAAGACGTCCGTATTAATCGATGATACTCTCGATGCGGGGGTTTTATCCGAGACTCAAGGAGCATCGAAATAAACTACAACAATTAATTATCGTTATTAGTAGCCCTTTGTTGTTGCTTCCTATATATTTACAGAATGTTCCACGATAGTTTGCTGTACATTACGTAAATACTTGTTTTTTTTCTTGGTGTGTAAATATTCATTTTTTGTTTGCGTAAAAAGTCTTGCATTGACCGTGATATTTATGCTTCCTTATCTCTTTAATAAAGTTTATCTATCGAAATGAATGAAATTAATGTTGAATTGACAAGATGCGTAAATGTTGCGTCTAAAGACTTATCGAAGATATTTGTAATTATGTAATTATTTATACGAGACATTGTACTTTTGGAGTTTTGTTTTTATTTTGATTACGTATAATTGGTATTTCATTTTTTTTTTTTAAATTTTTTATTATTTTTAATTGTTTCAAATTATCGTACGATTATACATTTGTAGAAAATTATATCCGACGTAGAAGATTCACGATTTTTAAATAGATATGTCATAGAGAGTTATAGAGCGTCAATTTTGATTAATAGATTTAAAAAAAATTCCATTAGTATTGAAATTTTGTATCAATTTTTCGATATAATTTAGATTATTCGAAACGTGGATTTTCGTAATCACGTAAAATTAAAATTTCACTAATAAAGAGATAAATCAATAATACCAAGTATTACAGAATAATAATAAAAAAAAAAATATATACAAAATTTGAAAAATAAAATTTAAATTTAAATATAAAGTTTATATTAATATAAAGTATAAATTCTTCTCTTATTTCTCCATTAAATCTTGGAATTTTGCTTCGAGAATATATATTGTTAGATATATTCGAAAAAAGGGGTAGAATATGGATGAAGGAAGTGGTGTCCAAAAATATATATCGAGGAGCACGAGGGACGCCACGAAATTGTCTAAAACCATCATTTTTATTTAATTCTGGAAACGGCATCCCGATTCGATAATCGCATTCGATCGTAAAATATTACGAAATTTCATTTTTTTTTTAAATTCTTCGATCAAACCAAAATATCACACTCGACAAATTTTTCGTGAGACACACTTTGCCGCTTCTAGAATCAGAAAATTTCTAGAAAACTCTAGAATCAGAGGAAGAATCAGCGTTTCAAAACTGTCAGTCCATGGTTCGTTGAAACTATGATATTCGTTAGGATGATTATGCATGGAAGACAAAGGATAATATATTTATTCGTGGCGTCCCTCCCTCCGTGGTAGGTAGATTTTATATATCACCTTATCTCCTTTTTCTCTCTTTCTCTCTCTCTCTCTCTCTCTCTTCTCTAATTTATCTCCGTCTATTGTACATATACAAGAGTTATACCATGAAAATTAGGCAAAAGATTCCGATTGGAAGGAATCGATCGAAACCGATTCAGATGCACTGTCTGCTCTTTAAACAATCGGAACGACGTAATATTGAAAAATATCGATCGACACTCCTTGGTCTCATATATTTTTATAATCTACAATAATAATATACTCGCAGTTATATAATAGTCGAGGGACAGGGAGGCATTATTATTATTATGATTGTAAAAGTAACATCGATCATCTACATTTTCTCTCTCTCTTTCTCTCGCGCTCTCTCTTCTTTTTTTCTCCAATATCAACAATATATATTTAATAAATACGAATTCTGAATAATAGCAATGAATATTCACGCGCCGTAAAGATCTCTCGTTTCGTTTAGTTTCGCGCAGAAAAAATCTCTGATCCTCGGATGATCGCTCGATCATCAATTAAACAAGAGGATATATATATATATGTACATATATAATATATATATTGCCTGCATTTCGTTCTCGTTAACGAATTAATTAAAAACAAATCTCCACAGTACGTATGAAGACTAGAATGATAGCTTCGTTGAATGATAGTTCGTTTCATTCAACGCGATCGATGGGAACATGGAAATAATACTGTTGTTTCATATCTTTATTATTATTATTATTATTATTACTATTATTATTATTATTATTAAATACTAGAGCTGTAACAAGTTAATTTTTATTTTGTAACTCTTTACTTCACTGCGTGATTTCGAGAATTTGTTTTTTCTTTTTTTTTTTTCCTTTCCTTTCCTTTCCTTTTCTTTTTTTTTTTTTCTTTTTTGATCTACGATGATTCTCTCGGTTAGAATGCTGCTTTGTTCGATTATGGACGAGTTTAGTGTCGTGTTCATACAAAATTTTTATATATATCTTACTTGAAGTGCGTCTCTAAACATACATCGATGATAGAGCTTGACTAGACGTCTCGTTCGTCATTTTTTTATTTTTTTTATTTTATTTAGACGTAGATTCTTACTTTAGAGTTTGCTACTTTGTCTTCTATAAAGTGGGGAGGGGATGGAGCGATGTGGAAATAAAATATTAATCTTATGAGGTATGTAACGGGTGTAGAGGAAATAGAAAATTATGGTATTATGGAAATTTTATATTTCGCAGATGAGATAAATAAATTTGATATATCATTTTTTTGTTTATTTGAATGTGTTCTTGAAAAAAATCATGCAGTCGAGTTTGTATCGAGAATTGTTTTCAAAATTGTGTAAAAAATTTGTTGAAAAAGCAATAAGAGAAGCGATTCGTTATTGTCTCTTTTACACGAAAAATAATCAAAATATAAAAAAAGAGCGAATATTTCGATAAGTAAAAAGATATTGCAATATTGTTGTTAAAAAAGTAAAAATTTTACAAAAAAAAAAATATATATATTTATATAGAATTAAATAATATTCTTTGATTGTCAGAACTTTAATAGAAATTTGTGACTGCATGATCGATATGCATTGATATTTATAACAATTTTGTCGAAGATTATATTATGAGTAAAAGAACTTCTAAAAACGAGTCAGGTACTTAAAGTGCAAGCGTTAATTATTCGAAGGACAAGTCAATGCTTATAAAAATGAATCAGGTCCCGCTGTAAGTTATATCCATATTTTTGAAAATTGAAAATTGACCGGCTTCATTTTCGAAACAAAATTAAATGCTCAGTAAATTTTTCACCGTAAAAATTCCCCCTATATCCTTGATAAAAGCCATATTTCGAAGCCATTTTTCCTCACAATGTACGCAAATGTTCCTTTCAATAGAGTTAGATATAAATATACACGTGTATTAAAATATATTGTATAGATTAAAAAAATATATACATATGTATAAAAAAATATGGAAAAACAGATATACATTAATTTACAACCAAAAGAATCAATCTAATCGAAATTAAAGCTTGCGATTAAAATTATCTTTTTTTTATTATCATTATCATTATTATTATTATTATTATTATCTTTGGACTATCCTTCGGTACTCTTCTCTTCAAGGAACTCATTTTCTTGGAGATCATGTAACATTTGTATATTTGTATAATATCAATATGACTAGAAAAGTGATGATGATGAACAGTTAAAAGTAACGAATTGTCAAGGATACTATATCGTTATAAAATTCATTTTCAAAGCTTAAATAAAAGAGGAGACAAATATATCCACTGTTGTATCAGTGTGACGAAACAGATATGGACGCGTATGAAAATCATCGATGAGTTTCATAAAAATTTGAGGCAGCGCGTAATATGCATTAACAGGATTGTTCGAACGTATCGTAGCTCGCTTTCCTATCTCTCTTCCTCTCTCTCTCTTCCTCTCTCTTCTTCAAACCTATATTCAAGCGTGTCTTTTCAATTTTTTTTACGTCCAATCAAACTCTGTCTCAACCGATGATACTGTTCGTCGCTAACACCGGTCCCATCTCCAAGTAATAACGTTTTTTAAAGATCCAGATTTATAGCATATTTTAAGCAGTGTTGAGTACAATTAGGCATCTTTTTTTTTTTTTTTTACTAATACCATAACCAGTTCCAATGCTGGTTATCGAGTGGACTGTTTCTTTTCTTTCCTTTCCTTTTCTTTTTTTTCTTTTAAACGACACGAACGTTCGAAGGCTCTCCCTATCGAATCTCACGTTCGACCCCCTACGATTCAATGCAATTCTATCAATCGTAACTTACGGTTGGTTTCTCCGAGTGGCGAAGATCGAGGATATCGACGTCGCCCTTGACTGCCACTATGACTTCCACACCCTCAACTTTCTCAACGACACTTTTTTCAAGTGGAGGGCCGCGTTCAAGATATCGGACTCGCGGGTATCCTCGCCATCGGAGTGAACTTCCCTCCTACGGCCGTGCATCAGCAGGCGATGCCTGAGCCCTCTGGAGGTCGGGTCGGAGAGGGCTTCGGAGACAGGGACCTTCTCCTTGCTGGAACCGGGCAAGGAGACCGACCTCCCCACGGAGAAACCTTTGCTGAGCCTGTCCAAGGTGGCTGGCAACAAGTGCCGCCTGGGTATCGCTTGCTCCCTCTCCCTCATGATGAATCTTCCTAGAGTTTTCCAAAAGGCTTGGGTGCTGTACACGTTCTCGTCGTCGCGCAACACCCTCAGTTGGCGGCTACCGCTCCCAACAGCCCCGGTCCCACCCCATTCCAGTTCCTCGACCAAAGCGAACTTTATCGGATCCTCCATCCTTCTGGCCTTAACCAAGGCCTGGGCAAGAACGTCCTGGGCGGAACTGCTGACGGGCACGCGGAGTATCGCGTACGGTATGTCGGGCGACACGTTGTAGATGCAAACGAGAAACGTGTCAGCCTCGTCCCAGATGTGCGTCGACGTGTCCCTCTCCGAGTCGAGCTTCGAGTGGCCGGCCGTGCTTCTGATCGAGGCCAACCAGGCCCTGCTGCTCGGATCGTCCCCTACTCTCTTCAGCAGAAAACGGCCCTGCCCCTTCCACAGAGCTTGAGCTTGCAACGGATGCTCGGTCGGGTCCAACACCCGTTGAGTGGGCAGCTCCTCCCTGTCCCTCTTCTCCCAGCCGCAAGACACCTCCTCGACGAGGATATACTCGTCGACGCGGTCCGCCGATATTCCAGCCTTTTGAAGAGCTTGTAGCATCACCTCTTGCGTCGTGCTCTCCTGCGTTACTTTCAGAATGGTGTACGGCTCGTCTGGTATCACGTGATAAACCATCAGGAAGAACATTCTCCTCTTCAGCGTAACCCCGCCTAACCCAGGATCCACGGTGGTCAGTTTTTCCGGCTCCTTCCCGGACGAGGGCCGCTTCGACGACTCCTTGTGATCCCGGCAACACGTGTTGTAATCCAGGCTCTCCTCCTCCAAACGGGAATAGATAAAAAGCGTGGACAGGGCCAAGGGTTTGTTTTTGCAGGAACGCAGCCGCACGTGCCTGTAGCCTGGCTTCAAGCATTTCAACGGGATCACCCTTTGGGCGATCAAGTGATGGGAACTCGCTTCTATGATCCCGAATCGCAGAAACGCGAGATCTTTGAACATTACTTGGAAGCAAAATTTCTCGTTCCAGATAGGATTGAGCGCGTTGTTCTGTATTATTTTCGTTTTATGCTTGGCGCAATCGATCGGTATACCGACCAGCTCGATTTCGACGTAAGTGCTCGCCACGAAATTCGTTGGGGAGACGTACTGGCCTGAAACTATCGAGAGCGTCAGATGTGCCGAATGTAGCCCGTCGAATTCTTTGTCCCATGGATTGAATCGTCTGCGAAATCAATTTTATATATATATATATATATTTCTTTTTATATGAGCAAATGTAAGCCAAGATGCATATATTTCGTTTTTCTTATATCTCAATTCGATTGAATCGATATCGTACCTGTACATCATGTGACCCTTGTCCCACATAACCGAAGGTTTTCTAACGTATCCGCACTGTCCATTTTGCTCGAACATAGCAGCGTTCAGATTCAGCCCGGCGTCGTCCGTTTGATAATTTAGCGCCACCATTTGAATACCGAAGGCCCAGAAGATTACAGGATTGAAATTCGTCGAGTCGATACGCATACCAGCTGGATACGTTCGTATCAATTGGGTTTCTGCATGAGCGACGACCCCTAGAGGTTGTTTCCTGCATATCTTTTTCGCTGTACTTTCATTCAGGGAGGAGCATTGGAAGCAAGCTGGAACTCCACGAGTGAATCTGAAATATTTATAGAAAGTGTTTATAGAAAGTAAATTTAAATGAAACTTTTTTTCAACTTCTTTTCATTTGGAAAGCGCGAGAACAAATTGCAAATTGTCATGAAATCTAGAATACTTGCCAGCTTAAAGTCGCTTTTTGAATCATCTCGATATCTCAATTGGTTGTCGAGATATAAGGACTCAAATATTTCCATAATAATTGAGAAGCTTGCGAAGTGACCTATATTTTTTTCCTAGAAATGCATACTATTTCTAGGAATTGCATCTGTCGAGATACATCAAAAAGTGTTTCAAAGAGGAAGATTTCACGTTTCCAATGATCGTTCATTCATTAATCGAAAATAATTATCTTCGAAGTTGTGGAGGCTCAAAGTTTTAAGATTTAAGATAAATAAAAATTGCTTTTTCCCTTACATTGATATTTCGGGAACCGCAAGTCGGATCGGGGATAAAAAGTATTTCAAAAGTATTCGTTGACGGAAAGTAATTGTCTTTGAAGCGGTTCAAATTTTCTCAAAATAATCAAAAACCATTCTTTTCTTTACACGTCGATAATTCGAGGACCGAAAGTCGTATCAAAATAAACCAAAGAACGTTTTAAAGAGAAAGATTCCGCGCTTCCAGTGATCGTTCATTCGCTAATCGAAAATAATTATCTTCGAAGTTGCGGAGATTCAAAGTTTTAATAGGATTCAATCAGATTTAAGATAAATAAAAATCGCCTTTTCTTTACACGCCGATAATTCGAGAATTGGAAGTCGTATCAAAATCGGAAATAATCTTATCTTCCAAGTTTCAACGATACGAAATCTTTCTAATTTTAATAAAATCCAATTGAATTGGAGAACTGAATCGATGAATATCTTCTCATCGATTTTCAATCGTAAAAAACTAACCTGAACAGATTTTCGATATTGCTCCCGCCGCTTGCTAACGAAGCCGATGTTGACAGAGATTGTGGTGAACCGGAAGATGCACCGATGCTAGTGGCTCCTATTCCAGCTATACTGTGCCTCTGTACAGGTCCAGTGTGCGGTTGATGACGCGTTTTCCCGATAGCCGCGGTTCCCGGTGTCGTATTCAGCCCACGAAATTTAATAGCCTGCAGATAAATCACCAAGTCCGAAAGTTCTTTGGCTATTTGGCTACTTTGTTTCTGTGACTTATCGTCGACCGCGGAATCTGATTTTAACCGAGTATGCGCCACCTGCGTCCCGCCCAAATACCTTTCGTAGCTGGAAATGGAGTTATCTGCAAAGATAAAACTTTCGTGTTAGCTTCGTGTTCTCCACTTTAATCACTTTGCTTCTTCCGCTCGATAGTTTTCCACCAGTTTGATACGATTAATCGAATTATACGATTATAATTAAATTGTAGTCTACAACAACAGGAAGCAATTTTAACAAATTTCGAAATATCGTCGAGGAGAGAGAAAACGTTACCATCGATATTGTCGTCTTCGTCGTCATCTTCCTCGTCGTCCTCATCTTCGCTGAAATATTCGGAAACGACAGAAGCGCTGCTCACATCGGTGCGCATCTGTTTCATGGACGACGCACGATCGGTCATGAGCATTTTTCCACGATGGCTCAAAGGAGGATGCGCCAAAGGGCCGGCAGGATCTACCACCAGCTTTTTGTTCTTGATTAATATTCGATAGCGCAACTGCGACGGCGATGGCAGTTGGGGGTCGTCGCTGAAATCGGTCTCGAACAAGAACTTTGTCACCAGTTTGTCCCCAAATACCGACTGAAATGTAGTACAGTAATTTAGTATACAATCAAAGTTTGTTTCTCTGTTAAAATATCACGCAAAAAAAAAAAAGAAATAAATGATAAAAGTTTTAAAATAGGAGGATTATTTATCGAAATTAAAATTACTAGATTAAAGTTATTTTTTAAAACGAACGTTTCAATTTTTCGACCAGAATTAATTTCGCGCAATTTTAATATCTATTTTATAATTATTTATAAAAAAAAACATGGTTCAACATTCGCTTAGGAAGGTGTTAATTAATATACAAAATATTTGATACATAGGATGAAAGATGACGTACTTGAAATATTTGGGCCATTCGAGCTTGTTGGCTTTGTGAACAATGATTTTCGATGGAGAGGATGACAGGATACGGGGAACTGACGAAAGCACTTCTGTCGATCGCTTCTACGACCGAGCGAAACGGTATCTTGGTAGTGAAAGTGTGACCATGGTAAATAACAGGGGATCCATCATCGCCATCCCAGCAATCGAGTTCTACACATCTACATCCTGTTAGTAGTACCTGGAAAATGAGCTTACCGTCACAGGCTTACCGTTCACCGTTTTATTCCTGATTTTATTTTCTGACAACTTTTTCTTTCACGTATATCTTCACATCGATTCTCAATGCATTTTCTATCATTGAACAAACGTTAATCGTTTATTCGTTATTTTTATTTTCACTACAGAGAATGCTATTTATTTCATACTTAACATTTACACGGAAAAGATTTACACTTTTGATGCGATTCGAATTTAGGGTAATCGTGTGGAAAGTTGAATCGTTCTATTGATGAAATTTTTGAAAGGTTTTTTTTCATTGTAGCGATAGCAAAGTATATATACGTATTTTAAGATTCTCATCTTGAATTCAACTCTTAATTTTTCCACGAAATTCCCTTACATTTTCCATGGAATTTTCTAATCGAACGCTTACTTTTTTTCTTCTACCCTATCTCTGCCCTTTACTTTTTCCATCGATTTTATATACTCGATGGTCCAACCAATTTCCGATTTCCAGATCCATTCTTTCAACTTTCTCAATTTTTCTCTTCTCCAACAATAAGAAAAGCTTATCTGACGTTAAACGACAATCAAACACGTCGAGTAGAAAAATCTTTCGTCTACCTTTCTTTTCGAATCGATTCTTTTCGACGTTTTAACGCGCTCAATGTTTTAAAACTATCTAAAAATTTAAGACATCTACAACTTCGAATATATTTAATTCTTGTTTCTTTTCTTCTTCTTCTTTTTTTTTTTTTTTAATTTCTTTTATATCGTTTCACAAAGGCGAAGTTCCCCATTTACCTGAGAGTAAAGCTGGACCGAGGATTCTCCTTTGAGTTGATGACCTGTTAAATAAGTATTATGCGAGCTGGCGATGTAATACTGGGACAATGGCTGTTGCATTTCAGTCTCGAACGGCGTTGCATACTCGTTTGGGAAAGCATAATTGTCCTTGTCCATCATGTACCGTGCAAAGCCCTCGAAAGACAAACACCATTGTGTACGTAGCCCTGGGTCCGGCTCGTGTCGCTGGAATCAGAGCAAATCGTCTCGGTTGATTGTGCTGCTCTGCAATATCTTTGTATGCCATTGTACCACAACAGCATAACCTCAGAACGGCGGAACAATGTCATTGATGTTACGCATCCTAATTTGAAGTAATCAACCGCATTACGTGACTTGTTGGATGTAGGAAAATATCGTGACCTGCGATTCGCACGATCGATACACCTGATGCCTCGAACACACTGGCATTTCTCGATGAAACTTTCTACGATGAAAAAGAGAAGAAAAAAAAAAAAAATATCTAAATTTTAAAATCGATTTACACGACGAAATAATTTTATATTTTGGTATTGTATATCGTATAAATATCATGAGCAAACAGTGAACGATAAAATAATGTTATATTGATTTTTCATTATTGAAATTGTCATTCAATGTCAATTCATTATATATTTTTATTCGAAGTATTTTTTTTTTTATATAATCGTATTAACTGCGATTGTTTATTCAATGTGTTCAATGCGTATTTCCATATTTCGTTTGAATATATTATTTTGTTTTCTTTTTTTTTTAAATAAACAACCGTTTCGTCACGCTGCAATGAATATTCACGATATTTTATATTCGCATAATTTATAAAAAAAAAAAAGAAGAAATAAAGTTCTCTTTCGTTTATTTTTATTCCATAAATAAGAGAAGAAAAATAAACATCGATCTATTTTTTCGATGGGCGTTGAACTTTTTAATTTGGACAAAAGTAAAAGAAGTTCGTTATATATCTCGTTAGATATATATTTTTACGTACCTTGACCAACGCCTTGATTTCATCGTCGGTCAATTTCTCTTGTTGACGAGATTCCAAAAATTTAGTGAATGTCGCCAGGGTGATTACTTGGGATTTCGAGGTATCAACGCCAGAACAATTATTAACGATACTGGCTGCGGCCACCGCGTCAAAAACTTGCTTCTTTTGAAGGTTGCTGCTAGTTTTGTACTCACGACAGTCTATGGAATTATTCCTCGTTAAAAGACCTGTTTGGACGACATTTTAGATTAACAAAATTGAAACAAACGATCTATTCGTGAAACTTGTTTTCGAGTTCTTTACGACGCGAGGAACACGTTTCGTTTAACCGAAAAATTTAGCAGAAATATTTTTTTATATCGTAAAAAATAACATCGATATAAGAGAATTATTTATCGAAATTTTATTTTAGTCGATAGAATTCTGAAAGAAAAATTATAATTGTTCGACACATCCGATGCGACATCACGGGCCAGAGATGATGGCGAATATCGATTTTCTTTTTTGATACGAAAAACAGTTCATGGAAAGAAAGAATGAAGAAATACAACGAAATTCAAAATAACTTATCGATAGTGATCCTCGTACAGAACAAATGATATGCAAATGGAAAACTCTTGTTCGCACTTTTTACATTTTTTAAAAATATAATAAAATCGCATTGGACGTGTCGATGTAGAATTAAAAAATTGAAATTTTTATATAAAATAACGTAAACTGACCGATTCGTTGAGGGGTTGCATCACTGGTCTGCCTCAACACAGGCGGGCGTACATTGAAGTCTCTCAAAGAGCCGTCGCTCTGGCTACGGCAAGTGATGGCCAGTTGGCCGAATAAGTCGCGCAAATCCTTTCTCGCTCTCAGGCTGAACGAGCGGAACAAAGCGACGAACTCGACAAAGTTCAACTGCGTTTCGTACATTATGGAAGTGGTGCGCGCTTTCACTTGCCAAGGTGCTTCCAGCCCACCTGACATTCCCGATCCATTCTTATCCTTGTCTCTAGCGACGCACAATAGGCTGTGTGAGTACCATTTGAAACAATATTACCGGATGCGATTTGTTTCGGTATCGTTTTAACAATTAATAATGCAATAACAAGATCGAGGATCGATTTATCATACAAAGAACGTGAATTATTCTTTGAATTAAATTTTTATTCTCTCGATAAAAAATCATGGATCAAACTCTTCACGATGCAAAGTTTTACTGAATTTTTTGGAATTTCAATTCGTTGGAAGAGAGAGAGAGAAAGAGACTAGGAAATACGCGCGTTTAAATTAATTCAATTCACTTCACGAAACACGGAAAAATATTATATAATCAGAGATTTAATTAATTCGCAAGATAGAAGACTCAATTTTACGTAAAAATGAAAAAAAAAAAAAAATAAGGCACGAGTGTCCTTTTATCTCGGTTCGCTATGCTGTTGATGTTGCAGCTTTAAGGAATAATGGGGTGCGATTAATCGAGAGGGCGGAAGTAATCAAGAACTATCGGGAATTTCTAGAGTTTGAAAAGTCGAGTTATTCTCCACTTCTCTATTCTTCGCCATCTTCTCGTCCAATTCCTTTCAGAGGGGGCGAAAATTATCGGAATCCTTACCTCTGAAAGCTGGAGTAAGGCAAGTTGGAACTAATAATTCGTTCGGCTGATCCGGGAGGGCTGCGTGGGGGTACTCGATCCCTGCTAGACCGTGGGGATGCCGGTATGATTCTCGTCAAGGATTCCCTGCTACCCGTAATATGCCGAAGTGGGGCCGTTGATAAGCCTCCATCCGAAGACGAGGAGTCGAATTGCTTTAGGCTCAAATCCTGTTTTAAACAATCACGCGTAATATCTTATTAGATGAAAAATCGCTCGATAGTATTTTTATCTTTCCAATTTACTTTTATTATTCCATCGAAATCAATCCAATTGTGAATTGAGTCGAGAAATAAAATTTTCCATCCGAGCATGAAAAATTCTATTCTATAATCACGTACATTATTTTTTTTTTTTTACGAAAATTTGTCTCAACTTGAATATCATTTTATAATTATTATTTTATCCCATCAAATTATCGATGTATTATGAATTTAACTATGGATTAATCAAGTCTAATATTTAATATGGATATCGGAGTATATAATTATTTCGAAGGAGAAGACGAACCTTTGTTAACGCGTGAATATTGCCGATAGATTTCGTTTTCTTCCCTTTGGTGTTTCGTTTTCGAAGATTACTGCTACTCGTCGGTGAAAGCGTTCCAATACTTTCAGTCATGGACCAATCGCGACCGCCGAAAGCCCTTATAGCGTCAGCTGTCATTGGCTCGAGGCAACCTTCCTCGAAATAAAGCTGAAGATACTTCTCTTTCAACCATCGCGACCTACGATCCGTTAATTGTTGTTGCCGTTTCAGGCCTCTTAATATCCAACAAAGACCCATATACCAAATTCTGAAACAAACACGATAATCACACCTTTATATGTGTTTATATTAATACGTTTACTCTCAATAAATATATATATATACATGTTTTGATCGTTGCAAAACTCGTCTGCGAATAAGCGGATGACTGTACGCGATGGATGATCGAACGAGAATCCCACGTTTCGTTTTTTTCAAGATTTTTTTTGAATATTGGACAGAGCTTTGCTTTACAACGTGGTGAAATTATATTGCATCGTATCACTGATAACGAATCGCAGAATTCATCGATGATTCATCAATGATTCCAGGTCAATCAAGATGTAAAAATTTTATTATACAAATTAGTTACGTGTCTTTAAATTCGCGACAAAATTCAATTCACGGGAGAAAAATCTAAATCTGAAATCTTTGTTCGCATTCTGCCACGTGTGTCTGCCACGTGTCTGGATGGCACGTTTTTCATACGTATTTCTGTGATTCCTGTGATTTATTACGATTAAATTCCTTGCATAATATCCGAGAAGCTTTATTTTCGTGTTGTGGAGATTCTCTGTAAGATTTTGAAATCGATCGACATTCTCGTAATTCCATACACTTTTATCTTGTATTTCAATTTATTTTCGTACATCTACAACTAGTATTTATGTCGCTAAGATTAGTCCAATTTTTGTTTCGATCAAGCCAATATTTTTTTCTTTTTATCAAAGTCAATTTTTTACCGTTACACGTGAATAGTTTATCCCGTAATAAATTGCCTTTTTCTTGGGATTACCGTTTGCAACGTTGCATCATTACACGTACCCTTATCTGAAATCCTTTGTACAATCCATGTTCGAGGGAAACGAGAAGAAGCAACGAAACGGTAATAACTCCTTCCAGATACCAATTCTCTCTCTCTCTTTTCTTTTCTTTTTTTTTTTTTTCAAGAGTACCATATTCGTCAATTTACGTAGACTCGATAAAATAGCCATTCTGTGCACGATCCACAAGCTACGGTATTAACGTTGGATAAAGGTTTGTCGTAACAGTATATTCCCTGGAAAAAATGTGTGCAACGTTTCGCTGATCTACAGCTCTCTCTTCTAACATGATTTAAGGATAATCTCTGTCGTTACAAATTCCAACAGTTTTTTAAATTACGACGTAACGAAATTCAAAATTGAAAATAATTTAAAAGTTACGATAAATAAAGTATTTAAAAAGTCAGAAAATTGTGAAATATACGTATTGTAAATATCTGAATCGAATAATTTGATTCGAGTTAAACTTGTTTTGTTATAAATTATCCAATGCACGAGAGATGTTATAAGATGGATCGATATTCGCCATGTATAGGCGTTCTAAGTAAGTATGATGTATTACAGATGTTTCCATAAAAGATTTCTGGTATATTTTATAAGTCCATTTCAAAGACGTTTCAATAGAGAGACATTGGATGAGATGCTGGAAGTACTTCTCCACTGCCATCAAAGGTATTTTAAAACGCACATATATACGATTCAGATCTGTTTCAAAGGAGGCATTCTTAATAAATACCGTGTTTCAGAGATGATTCTTTTGAACCTGATATTAGGAGATTATATCTTGAAAATTGTATATCGCGAAGAGGAGCATGATTAACAAGACGATATATTTATCATCGAGCAATAATCTAAGAAATGAAATTTTTCTTTAATCTAATCATTTACTTCCCAACATATTTCTTTTCTCAAAAGCCATTTAAAACGATTTAAAATATCTTCATATCTCATTCTGTCTCCATAGTCAGCGTGATAATTAAAATTGTTAACACTTAATAATTTATTATTCAAAGCATATTCGAACACATAATACCAAACGAAATCCACGAAATGAATATTAATCAATTTACAATTACAATTAAAGTAACATTAACCAAAATTTGTTCCAGAGTCTACTTTCTGGAATGGCTGGAAGAAATCGTAGTGGCGCGCTACTTACTTGCTAAGCGCAGGAGGGCAAAGGAGAAAGATCAGTCGATTGTCCGGCAGGCTGGAGCCGTACATAAGGCCGATGCACGAGTCGGATCCGGACAGGCCGTACCTCTTGCAAATGCTTCTCAGCTCGGTCTCCCTGTCCCGGTCGCAACAACCGATCATCACCTCCTTCACGGAGCTCAGGTTCAGGTAACCCTCCTCCAACGTGACGGAGGCGCAGTCGGTCTGCTGCTGGGCGCCGTATTTGGACAACAGGCCGGCCGGAACCGTGTCCTCCGGATTGGCAGTTAGGGAGAACTCCGTGGACGCTGTGCCGCCTAATTGCGCGGTCTTCAACGGGCTCCACGGCGGTTTCTCCCAGACGAAGGTGCCGCAGGCACGATCCACTCGCGCGAAAACCAACGCCGTCCTCGTGGCACCGCTCTCGCAGTCCCAGTGCACCAACGTCGTCCCGTGATGCAACACCTGCCGCGTAAATTTTTCCCCTCGTTACACGTGTTTTATGGAATATGGGTGTCTGAGAAATTTGCGAAGAAAACAGAAAAATATATATATATTTTTAAGATTTTAAGGCGGAGATATACGTATTTAAGCGTAGAGTGTTGTCCTCGAAAGTATTAGAAACTGTGATTATATTCTTAGGGCGGTGTGTACATGTTAAAGTGGAGCTCTCGAGGGTTGTTCTCGAAACTATTAGAAACTGTGATTACATTCCTAGGTTTGAGAGAGAGAAGTTTGGAGAGTTGCTCACCGGAGAATATTTTTCGCCGAGTGGACACTTTAGTGTCGAGTGTTCGAGAATAATTTTCAATGTCCAAATATTAATTTTATTATCGAGATAATCACTCTCGACTCGCACGGTATACAAGAATTAAGGAAAGAAGATAGAGTTACATATTATTTTTGCAATTGTTCATTCTGTAACATCTTAAGTTTAAGTGTGATTAGATAAATTGGATTAATATATAAAAAAAAAAATTGAAAAGGAAAGAGGGAAATAATTAAAGTTTGATTAAATTTTCTAATGCTTGGTTTAATTTATAAAATTTTTTTTTCTTTCTTCTATAGGAAGAACATAGGAGGAAGAGTTGATAAATGCACTTTGACTTTTTTATACGATGCTAGTTTATGATACTTGAATATATGAAATGCACTTGATGTCTGATGTTCTTCCACTGTATCCTTTCTTTTCACGTACGTTTTTCTTTTTTTTTTTTTTATGATTTTACATCAGAAGAGACTCCTCACTTTATACCTATATACTCTGCATGGGTATAAAAATTGCGTGTACATCACATTCTTTCTTAAGATATCTTGTTTTTAACTTGTTTCAAGGATCACGAGGTTTGGCGTAAAGAAAAAGAGATTAAAAAAGAAAAAAAGATAGCGAACACACCAACACATACTTCCACTGTGAATAATTCCTTTCTCCAAATTAAACCCTCTTCCGTTAAATTAAAAGGAATATATCGACCCAGATTATTTTTTTTCTTTCGTTTCTTTCAGATGCTCTTAAAACGAGAACGATCACATTCATAAAGAAGTTAAAATTTACATCAATTGGTTGAGCACAATTAAATGAAAAAGTGGAAATAGAAGAAAAAGAATACATGGCTACTTAAATGTCGAAGAATATCGAAGATATTACGATTGAAGAACATCTTGAAGGGACATTGATTACATGATATTTCTCTTTGAACAATCGTTAAACTCGCACAAAAGACAAAAATTATGTTAATTGTCTCTTTTCATTCTGTATCCATTTAAAATCATCCACTATTTTATACGCGTGTTTCTCGGTTCTTTCGTTAAGACCAGAGGCTAAGACCTTTAGCAAAGAATACGGCTTTGGACAACCGAGATCGAAACCGAGTTTATTGAAGATTAAATGAACATTTGCATGAAACCGTTCCTAACTTGCTTTCCCTTAACCTGTATTGCGCGATGGAATTGTAATCAGAGGCCGATCCCAATATCTAATTGTAAGTTTAAATCGAAAAATATCGGGACGCCGTTTCCCGATATGCAAAGAGGGAGAATAAATGGATAAATCTTTTCCGGATATATCGTTAGACGCATTTATTCATCATTTATTCAGCAAATGTTTGTTTAAATATTTTTATTCCAATTTCGTATCGATAGATGCGAACAGGTGAGAAATTTGATTTTTGATTGTTGACAAAAATTTTTTTATTATAGATGTATAAAATATAAAATTATTGAAAATTATTGGAAATTACTGGATTATAATAAATAATGAAATCAAAATTCGTAATTTATTTCGAAGTAATATTTGTTTTTTTTTCTTTTTAAGAAAATTCATTTTCATACAAATTTTACGAAACATACTCTGATAGCGATGAAAAAAGTACACAATATGGATGTGTATATGCATATAGATTGACAAGCAATTTCGAAAACAAACTTATTTACATATACACCTGTTTCAAATCCCTGTAATATTTTTAAAATACTTCAAATTTCATAAGATTATTAAAAATGTGATGAAGAAACAAAAGAAGAAAAAACTCGACAAGATCATATTTTTTTTTTACCTAATTAACTTTGATCTGATGCAAAAAATTTCAATAAATATTCATCGAAGAAAGAAATCAAAATATCTCCAATTTAAAAATTAAAAATATCAATTTCTTCTCACATTTTATCATCGCATTTTATCTCGGCAATGATATCTCGCGAACGAGAAGTTAATCCTTAAGCCGGTATCTTAAATTATTCATCGAGATTTCATTTAAACCCGTGGAAGAAGAATGAAAGCAGGAAAGATAACCGCGAAAATCTCGCCACGCAATTCCACCGGGTATAATCTCTACGCTATTAAGATCGTTTTTCACCGGGATCGTAATCAGACGCAGTTGCGACGCACCGACTCGCGGGAAAATCGGCATCGGCCACGGCTGTGTTTATAATACGCTGATGGAACTTGTAATGCACTTGGAACAACCAACGTTTATACGGTGGTCGGCCATAAGTGCAATCCAAGCGATCATTTGTAAAAGCGTGGCGAGGAGGGAAGCGTTGAAATTATTTATCTTCATCGTAGGTATGGATAGATTAATCGGCTCCTGGTAGAGTGGTGAAACACTCAACCAGGATGAATGTTATTATGCGATGTCGGCCGTATGGAAAATCGTTCGCCTGCTTCCTCCTAATGGAGTTTCATAGGTGGCGCTTTCGCTTTTATTCGGAATAAAGATGGCCACGAGAGATGACGGTTTAAGAGACACTCGTTTTAACACGCTTAACGCGTACCTGTTTCGATGTGTTTAATTGTCGTATTAACACGTGTAATAATTTATTCATCAGAATTCAAGCTTGATTTCTGGACTATATTTTTTTTTTCCCAATGAAGAGTAAAGTGAATTTAGAAATTGATTTAATTCAAAATTCAAAGAGTATTTAAATAATAATACGACGAGAAAGTTATTACGTAAGAGAGATACAAAAAGATGAGGGGATAATTACTGAATTATTCCATCGTTTTTTCTTCTTTTGATAAGATTTTATAGAATGAAATTTTATAATGGATTCTTCGTTTGAATTCTCTCTTCGTTTTCTTTTCTAGAATTTACAAGTTTTCCTCTTTGATTACGAAATTATCGATTCTTTGTTTTCGAGATTTCTACAAGTAAATAATTGAGAAAAAGACGTTTCGGACGAGTGACCCGGTTCCGCTCTCTAACTTCTTCTTCCACTTTTAATCCTTTTCATTTCTTACTTGCCGCATGATCTCCGACTCTCTCGCTCTCTCTCTCTCTCTCTCTTTCTTTCTCGCGAATTTCCACGAAGTGTATCTGAGCTAGCACGGTAAAGTCAATCCCTTTGAAATCCTTTTGAAACGCAGGAAAACCGCGCTGACGACGTCTTTTATTTTGGCCCTGCACCACGTCCAGTAACTACAAAGTAGCTGGACGTTGGAATATTAATATTTCGAAATCGTCTGTAAGAGGGTAAGGTCTCGGTTGTGTGCTCTTCTTTTCAAGCTTTATATACCACGGTGGTTGCATACACATGTGGCGTGCATAAATGGCCGGAATTTTAGAATCGTTCCCATTCTAATGAATCGTGTTTTATTTAATGGATATCCTTGCTTAGAAATTTTCTTTTGTGAACTTTAATATTTTTGAATATCGTATCGACGAGGAGTATGAAAATTTTAATATATTACTGATCGTTCTGATTATGTATATATATATAAATCATTATTCTATTTAATGTAAAATTTTTCTTAATTTTTGTTAATTCGAAGATGACAAGTGGTCGTGGATTAAATCCATGTTTCATCCGAAAATAGGTCATCACGATCCTTTGTATCATATCCCTTTACCAGTAGTAATTTTACATTATCCCAAGCAAACAAAGTTCCATTAAATAATAATTTTATTTTCTACTGGATTCCACGTTTGTGTCGCAGATATATATATATAAACACAAATACACAGATACACAATTAACGATAACAAACAAATTCTCTATTATCTAGAAAAATTACTCCTTCGCAATAAAAGAAATATACTTCGTGATACTTTGTGTGTTGTGCAAAATATACATCACAAACTAGCAATTCAAATCACAAAATGCAGAAAAACAATTATTATGCATTACAGGTAAAAAGGAATATTTCTAAAAAACGCACAACTAACGTAGTAATCGGAAATCGAATTAGTGATCGCATTTTATTATCGCTACACTTTTTATCATGCGAATCACACGATGCACACAAGGGGGACAGAAAGGGAAGAAGGGAGGAAGAAGGGGAGGGAGACAAATTACACGGCATCGGTAACGAGAGCGTATAAATTGCATGTTTACCTGCAATAGATGCAGATCCATTCCTGTGTGGGGTGCGGCGACAGGAAATAAGGCGACCCCATGGTCGATCGTGATTGGCTGTACCGGTTTGTAGGAATCGAGATCGAAATGATAGTCGTTCTCGTCGCATTCCTCGGCCATGTAAGTCTGCTCAATTGCAGTGGTGTGAATGCTCAGAGTGCGATGGAGCGAACCAGTTGTCGCGTCTCTGCCTCGAGCATGTTGATGCTGCGTATACCGTAAAATATCGTAAATTTCACTCGAGGATCTCGAATTATTTTTCCGCCATTCAATGTAAGAATTTCGATACAAGTGTGCGTACCGAATCATTTGTGGCATCGAATGTTTCAAGGGAATGTTCCTTTGATATGATAAATTTTCCTTTTTTATCGGATATTACAATTGTATCATACACTGCGATTGACAAGGAGCGGTCGTAAAATTTTAATCTCTTTCTTATAGCTACTTTCTTAACAATAAAGCAAAAATAAAGGAAACGGAGGAGCCAATAACTGGTAATAAAAGAAAGTGGCTCTAAAAGAACCATAAATCTCAACGATAGAAAGTAGAATATATTCAATTACTTTTGTTAAAATTTGTAAAGTGAAATATTAACAAAATTATATGTTTTTTATTCAAATTTCTATCAGTGGAAATATTCGATACGTGTTTCGGATATTCTTATTTAACACAGAGTGCTTATTGCTAGAATTAAAGAATTAATCGCCGATATCAATTTTACCTTATGAAATTCGCCGATTTTCTCGAGGACAGAACCCGTGTCACGGATCGGAGTGTTCTCTATTTTCCTCAAAGAACTATTCCTCGTGTTCCATTCCGTGGATGATTCCGTGCTAGTGTCGATAGCGATCTTCGTGGTTTGCCCCGAGGATGACACGTTTTCGGACTCGACATCCTTGCTGCTTCTGCGTGGTGATTCGCGGTTGTCCTTGCATTCTGCGTACTGAGACTGGATGGAAAAATTTATTGTTATTTGTCTCTCCTTGCGAAATTTTAATCGATCATACGAAAATCAAATCGATCAATTCCACTTGTATTTTCTTTATAAAAAAAAAAAAATTGAAAATCATATATCGCTAAAGAATTTTTCAAAATTGATTGGTTCAGCTCCTATTACTACGACGTTGAAAGATGGATTGAAATAAAAATCAATTTATCAATTAAAAGAATTTTTCTTCTGAAATATTCCGCGAAATTTTATACAATCGCTTGTACAAATTTTGCAAATGATGAACTTTCTTATCTATGCATCCGAGATATCTGATGTTCAGACAAATCAAAGGTTACTCGAGCTATAAATCTTCCAGTAGTGATTCAAGACTGATATGGCGCGCATATTTTCGGCCCTATCGTATATCGTGCAAAGTGATCCAAGTTTTTTGTTCTACTTTTTAATCGTATTATAAATTGTAATTTCTTTTAATTTGTTTTTAATATCGCTTTCATAAATGTTACGTGTATGTAAAAGCAATATACGTGCGGTGACTCGAGAAAGGATATTTTTGCGTAGATAAACGTGTACACGCGAGTATACTCTTTGTCAAACGTCGATCAAAATTTCATCAATTTGACCCATTAAAGTCCACTGTTCTATTAGTAGGCCACCACCTACCGATACAAGGTTTATACGTTGAATTTCGTCGAAAGGTATTTAGCTCGCGAATAGATGAATTCTATTCGATAGAAATTTTCGAAAGTGACAGAATTTGGAAGTGTTCCGTTGAAAGTTACGTTTTTATTTTTAACGCGATCGGAAAATTGATTTCGCGAGGAATTAAATTTAAACGATAATTATTGCAAATAATAATTATATAAAGTTATATTTAGTTTCTATTTTGTCTTTGATTAAAAGCTTTGAAAATTTTAATTCAATGTACTTATTACAATGTTAGAGTTGGATAGAAATTGTTTGATTTTTTTTCTTTTTTAACTTTTCCGTGAAAAAGAGAATCGCGATATTTGTCCAATAATATTAATTTGCTTTTATAAAGGATAAAAAATCCTATTCAATTTCATTCTTTCAGAATTTTTTTACAAAAAAATTGCTTTAAGTAAAAGTATAAATATATGGAGACATTACGTATTTTCTATTTAATTCTAGGGAATTGGTATCTGGCCACCAGCCAAAGATACTCGACGTAAAAGAAACTTCTTTAACATAGAAACGCGAGTTTCTTCAATTAATCAGAGGATATTAATCAGAGAAATAATCTTTAAAAAAAAAAAACAAAATTTATTTTATTCTATTTCTTTCTATTTTTATATTCGATTGATACATAGTGATAAATATTTTATAAATAAAAAGTAATCATAATGACGTAGATAAGATATATTATCACATCTTCAAAGAATATTTAAAAAATATTTGGAGAAAGTATTTTAAGAAATGTTATTTCGAAAATTCGATAAAATAATTTCCATTCTAAAATATTATTCCAATATTTTTCTATGCCTTTACGAATATAATATTATAATTATATAATAAAACCTTTTAAAACTATTTTTTCATTATAATTTTATGATATGCGAAATCAAAAAGAATATTTCAAATAAATGTTATTAAGTTTGATAATAGCTATTCAAATAAAAAGTAATCGTTCTAGAAAAACTTTCTCCATTTAATTTGAAAGAAAAACTGTAATATTTTCAGAGAAAACATCTTGGGATATTTCATTTTACAATAATAATTCGATACTAATATTATGAATGTATTTTATAAAATTATAAATTATACACTTTAATCAATTTGAACGAATTTTTATAAAATCATGCTTCATACGTAAATTTATAAAATATAATATATAAATTTTACGAGACTGAATACAAATATGAGCGCAAATGTTTCAATAATATATGATGCGATCGACAATAATTTTCAAAAATAATAAATAAGATAATCTTGTTTACATATTACATATGCGTGTTTAATAATGTGCTTAAAAATAACGTAATTAGAGCAAAAATTGATTTGGTCCTCAGCGAATCATTTTGCTTCAAAACGAAATTGAAGATGAAGATTATAAAAAAATTTCATTCACGTGTGATAATTTTGAATTTCGTACGTGATGAATTATGTATAAAAATAATTACTTTGTTTACGTGTTTTGCCCAAACTTAATCATCTTGCAATTCTGACCTCCTAAAGATAAATTCTGGATAAACGTCTCGAGTTATTGCTGACGTCGATACACGATAATAGCTATTGTACACAATTTAATAGATGCAAATTCCCGATTGAAATGCTTAGCATAAGATCGAAATTCATCGATTCATCTCCTTCACATTTGGAATTAAGATAAATCCAATCAAAAGGTGTATTCTATTTATATTTGAACGATAAAATTATTGAATTATCGAGGCACGAAGGAGAAAGGAATCTAAAAAAAAAAAAAGAAAATAATAAAATCTCAAGGGAACGCAAACAATGCGTGAAAAACGTTAACAAAACCCAAATTCGTCAGCAGAATTATGGCACGTACTTGGAAGGTGGATATCTTGCAATATCTCCTAGACCCTTTAGATTTACAACTCTTGTTCGGTATCCTTTCGAGTTGACAAAGCTCTTTGTCGAAAGAATTAAGGTTCTCGTTGAAACTGAGAATCCAGCTTCTTAGACTTGGTTCTTGTCACGATCAATTTTACGATGTTTACGTAACGACGAGTAGATACATTTTGTCAAGATAAATGACATTTGCTGTGACTATATCGAGAAAAAGTTCTTCCACTTAAATCCAGTTTTATATTTAATCCAAAATTAATGTACAATATAATTATTATATGATAAAAAGAAGTAATAATTCTACACAATTTTTTTTTTAATTTTAATCTTCAAAAGAGCTGCTAATAAAAACTTTTACTCTTGTCTTATTATATGTATATATATATAAATAAAAAAATAAAATCAAATCTCTTTAATTAATTTGATCTCATTTTTAGCGAGATGGTTAATAACTGATGTTCACATTATTTACTCGAAATAAAAATAAAATCTCGTTTATTTCAAACTTTCATATCTCACGAATCAGTCGTGGCAATAATCGTAAACGGTCACGATTGTTGCGATCTCTAAAAGAAGATCTCTCTTTTTTTTCTTAAAACGTTCCTCGTCATTTTTTCACAAAGAATTGCTCGCTCACGAAAAGGATCTTCTTAACGCTTGGCGAATACGCCTTGGCCAAGCTTTATTTCGGTTTGAACGTAAGAAAAAGAGCATCGCGAACAGCGGGTCAATGGCTCGAATTAGAACATTGTCTCACTTGTCACAAAGACAACCCGTATTTTTACGCGCTGTGGATATATTCGAAATAAAACGCGTTTTATTGTTTTAAAATAAAACAGGGGAGACCGCCTTTATCGTTGGACGAATTTATCAACGTTTTCGTTTTAACTGCTTTGTGGCTTTCGTGCGTCTTAACAGTCGAAATTTCCAAACGAGTTCTCTTATATACCATGATAGCATATCGAGCCATTCGTATTTATGAATTATGCAAACCGTAAATATCAATCAGAATTGATATATTTGCATAATTCGAGGAATGATTGTTGATATATAACGATCGATTATGCCACGTTCACAGTATTTTAAATCAAAACGAAGTTATGAATCAGAATTATTTCAATCGTGATATATTTATTTTACAATGCAATAAAGATAAAATATTTCTAAAAAAAGAGTAATAAAGATAATTGTTCGTTGAACGAAATTTGGACGAAAAATTAAATATATTTTGCGTTTAAAAATTTTTTTATTTCGTGTAAAAAAAAAAACGAGAAAGGAACGCGGATGAAAAATTTAGGGGTTGATTTTACTTTTACGCTCGAAATAATTTTTTATCGGGGAAAAAATCGTTCTTTCATGTTTCACTATGCTCTAAATACATTCAAAGTTTCTTTGAAATCGGAATTTTTCGAATTGAACAACTTTTCTCGTAAATTTCGACCGAGGGGGAATTATGACAGATGAAGATTTCCCATCGATATCGTTCACACATTCAGGAAGGTAATCATTTCACGTTCGTTATAACGTTTTATTATACGTTTCTTTGTACGAAATATTAATTAACGATATCACGATATTATACGTTCTGTAAAAAAAACTGTATTCCTTCCTCTCAACTATATATTTTTTATTTAAAATACAAAGGATTTTAATCTTATTAATTTGTCACGGGTCGAAATATTTCTTTCGGTGGATCTGTTACACTGCCCTCCAACGCTGTGATAAATTATACGTACTCGTACTCCTTACAATATAAGTCCAAACTAAATCATTCTTAAGATAAATTACATGTTGTGTAAAAATGTATCTTATTTTTAAATGCGCGCAAATTTTTTTAAAACTTTTCAAAAGAATCATTTTTCAAAAGAAACTTTTTATTCGATTCGCTACTTACATCGAGCACAGAAAGAACGATATACATATTATACGATATTGTTTGTTGCACATGTATATACGTACCTATAATTATTATTATTATTTTTTCAGTAATTAATGCGGCCAGCAAAGATGTATGCAGCTAAAAAGAAAAAAAACTTAAACAAGTCCGTCTTAATTACGTGAATATTACGTATGTTAAAATATTCAACGAAGTCTGAATCACGAAGTGTGGATCTTTCAGGCCGACGATCGTTAGCGACAAGAGCAAGTAGTTTCCGCCGGCCTACAACCATCGTTGCTGCTGGAGGCCGATAGAAACCCCTAACCTTATCGCTACGTTCCTTCTCTTCCCCTTTTTTCCTTTTCCTTCACGACTCCATCTTCGTAAAAAGTGAATCACAATAGAAAACACGATCTCGTGCTTTTATTATATATGTGTATAATTAAGCGATTAATTAAAATTCTGGGGGGACGTAGGTTGAATAAATTGAATAAATAATTGATATTATTATGCGTTAATTGACGAATTGTGTATCAATCGATGAATAATCAATAAGTAGAAAATGTATGTTTATATTTTTATTATGTAAATATATACGTTATAGAGTGAAATATTTATTCTGAAAATTGATTAATCATTTTATTATTGTTTGTTGATGGCAGTAGAAGAGTAACGGAAAAAAAAGTAGAATTATAACCTACAATGAGTGTATTATATTCGAAAAGTAGGTGTAATACACCAAGCCAATAATACTGAAATTCTTTCGTTCCGTGCAGTCACTCTGTTCTTTGTCCAGCATCGAGTCTTTCCAAATACTCGTGCCAAACGAACGAAACCGTACAGCATAAAGACCATTGTGTCGCCTGTTTTTTTCAACCAACTCACGAAAAAAACCATGCGGTACAAAAGAGTCAAAGTAATATCTTTGACATTGCTTGATCACTTGTGCAAATCCTTTGAACGTTTCTCTGATGCGAAACATTACTTCAGATTGACTTACAATACATATATAACTTTAAATTCTAATTATGTAAATTTACCAATTCATAGAGTTATTTGTCGTTCAATTATTATTATTATTGTTATTGTCTATTCGCTTGTTCAAAATTCATCGTTACAGATGAGTAGCTTTGCTACAAGAATTATTCATACATCGAAGACTTTATGGTAGAATCGTGCTAAATTCTCACTTCGCTGATTCTGAATAACGTGATTGTACGTGTTCTGTTTAACAATAAAATTCGGTTTGCACGATTTGAAAAAATATTTTCGTAACGAATGCCTTCTTCATCTCTTATCGATTAAATTTTATCTATTTTATCATAAATATTATCAATAGAAACTGCATCCTACTCGAAATTATCCCAATTGCAGCATCGTTCTCGACGAGCACTTTCACTTTCTTCACTCGAAATTAAACGCACCAATACCAATTTTCCTTATTCACAAATTCGTTGAAGAGATTCAATGCGAGCAACGATAATCATTAAATGGACTTAAAGATAAAGATGTACACGTACAAACAAAATATTAAAACTTCGTTAAAGAGACATCTTTTTAGAATCATACGAATGCAATACGTCCCGATTGCTTGATAATTCCGAAACATTTCAACAGAGATTTCTCAGTTTCTAGCCGTTTGATCAAAATCAAAGACCAAAATCCGAGAAATATGGCGAAAAGAACTCTCATTCTTCGGTTTCATCGGTATCGTTTTTGTTTTTTCGCCCCAAAATGGTGAAACGAAAAGAAAGGGTTGCTTAATTTGAGTATTTCTCTCTTTCTCTTTCTTTTCTTCCTTTCTTCTCTTTCTTCTCCCCTCCCCCCACGAGCAACCTTTGCCCCCGTTCGTGTATTCCACGGTTCGACGCTTCCGGCAGGATACGTACGGATTTTATTCGAGGAAGTTCCTTGGCCGGCCGCCAAATCGCACGTGTAACCTCGCCGTGAAATCATTCGATCTCCATGGATCGTCCCCTCCCTCTTTTTCTCTCCGAGTTCCTCGATGTATTTGAACAGGGAGAACGATCCAACAACTCGCGCATCATCGATGCTCTTCTTTTTCCTTCTTTATTTTTTTCTTGCCAAAAAATTGTTGATAATTTTATCATTATATTTCCTTTGAAGAGATATAAAGCTAATTGTGAGAAAGATATATATATATATATAGGTTTTTATGGGTTTGAAAAGGAGGAGGAGAAGAATATAACGATATTAAAAATGATAATCTTCTTCCTTTTTTTTGAAAATATGATAATTATGAGGAAGATACTTGGAATTAGTTCTGGAAGGGAAGGGGGGAGAAAGGGGGAGAGATAGTTGTGAAGATAAGTGGTTCAGACAGTTGGGTTGAATACAGATATCGCGTGATATGGGGCTTAGAATTGACTTAGGTTGAAACACAGTTTGATCTAGAACGGAATCGGAACTGGGATGGAACCGAGTTTGAATTGGAACAGAATTGAGCTAGGTCCAATACCGAACTGGTATTGAATTGGTGCTGAATTGATATTGGACTGATACTGATCTGTTTGGGGAAATGTATTGGGATTTGAAGCTTTTTTTTTTCTTTTCCTTTTTTTCTCTTTCTCGCAGCAGAAACTAGTAGGAGAAGTTAAGAGAAATACTTGATAGATGCTGTAAAGACGACGTTACTTAATGGAAAGCAATTTTACAGTAATCTCCAATAATTTACTTTGTTTATCATTTTATCGCGTTTTTCGTTTTATTTTTATAAAAAAAAAAAAAAAAGATAAAAATTTGCTGCGCGAATCACTCTTTTCTTAAAACAATAAATTCGATAAAAACGCGGAAACCGACAATTATCGGACGAACACGTTTTCGCGTTTTTTTTTCTTTTTTTTTTCTAAAACGGGTCAGATATTGAATATTGGAAAACTACATACACAAGATAACATTCGAAAAATTTGTTCATTTTCCTGTTTATTTTACCATTTATATTTTGTGGGTGATATCTATTTTCGACGTTAAAAATATTATAAAAGGAGGAAAAAAAAATTGTCGATGACCTCGATCGTTTAATTGGCTTGGAAATAATTGTTCGAAAAAATCGATCCTTCGAAATTTTCAATAATTTTTAGAGTTCTGAATTATATAACACTATTATTATATATTTTCCTTTTTAGCTTAATACGTCCACCGATAATTTTTCATCCTCTCCTACTCGTTACTTTAATTATTCTTGTTAAATAAAATTTTTCAAAAATTGTAGATTGTTTCTATAAATAAAATGTAAGCGATTTATCTTCGAGAAACGTCTCTAATTATCTGTTCCAATCCGAGCATAAATCCGTGATTGTGTAATCACAAGATTTTATTTGCTACGCAAGTTCTGAAAATAGAACGGAAACAGTCGAATTATAGCGCGAAGATAGAAATATCTATTGCTAAATATATACTATCGAAAGAAATATTTTGATCGAACGAACTTAATATTCATTTACCAATAAAATTCAAAAAAAAAAAAAATATACACATATATTTCTTCAATCAAACACTCCTCCAATCTTTCCAAAAACGTAGAAAATAAAATATCTCGTTGCCAAATTCTAAGAGATATTTATCCAAAGGAAAACTTGCAAATTAGCATCACTCAATTAAGTTTCACTCACCATTTGTCACAGAATGAATTCACTTGTTCGATGATAAATAAAGGGACAAATTGCCTTATATTTCGCGACTGTCGAAGTTTAATTCGTAAAACAGAACGCGACAGAATGAAAAACTTAATCGTGCCTCGAGGAGCGATCAAGAACTCGGAATTTATCGTTATAATTCCAATCGCGTTTCCCACGATGGTGGAAAGTTTCAAGGTGGTTTGTTTCGCGTTTTTCGAGCTGCATAGTAATTACACATGGGGGAAGTTTATGAAGTTTAGAAACGATTTACCTTGGACTCGAATGCGATGACTTCCCGCAATTCCCGCAAGAAAGCCCCGAAGAATGGGACCACCGGGCATTCCGGCATAGCCAACGAGCGGGCAAGCGCGAATTCATACTCGGATGACAAAAGAGCGGAGGAGAGGCTTTCCAAAACTGGTACCGGCTCGTTCACGCTGTTCCAAAAGGGTTTCAGCTTGTTGGACCTGCGTCAAAAGCATTCGTGTTTGATTGAATTTAATTTGGCAGGTGAAGTGATCGAGTGAAAAAACGTATTTGTATTTTTTTGATTTTTTTTTATTGAAATTAATGTTGATTAAAGTTTGGTAAAAAAAAAAGTTGAAATCGATTAAAATTTGCAATTGATTTTCTTTTTGACACTAATTAATTTGTTTATCTTTTTTCGTGCGATATTTTTTAAAAGAAGACATGTTATTGAAAATTTAATATTATATTCTTCATGTTAATCCAATTCGAATTCGAACTTTAAAGAAACGACATTTCATCAATACGGTTAATATAATTATTGTTTATATATAATTCTATATTGTATAATTCTTTATACAAAGAAAATTGTTTTTTATCGTATTACACGAGGTATTTAAGATGATTAGTGAATTAATTCCCGCGAGGCAAAGAGAAGTGTTTAAGTATGGTGAAACGAGATACTGTCGTGTTAATTTAATGCCTGAAGGTACTATGATACCCTCTATTTGCAACTTGGCGTTTTAAAATAATATGAAATGGTCAAATGAAGCACGTACGGAATAAATTAAAATAAAAAGCTGTGATATCGTCTTAAGTTCATTTAATTCGTATAATTTTACAACAAAAATTTCAAATAACGTCGAAATATTCGTTTCATTACTTCATCTTTAATAGTAAACTATATTCCCTATTTATATTTCCTATAAGAGAAAAAAATGTTATCGTTGACCAATGTTGGATAACAGATTTGTACAAAAAGTTTATCTCATAAACAAATTAAAAAGAATAAAGAAAAAAGTTCGAGATCTCATTGGAAGAAAATCAGGTTTGAAATCTTGTCGAGCACGTGTGCACTTGGTTAACTCCTGGATGGAATGCGTTTAGCACATCTGTCGGTACCCAAAGAACGCCTATACTTTAAACTGGATTTTCTCGAAAAGGCTTTAAGCCCAACAAATTTTATTTCATACTTTCATCTTTCTTTGAAGATGGAGAGCAATCTTCATTCCCTCGGAAGTGCACGCATCTTCAACTTGATTTCTCAAACTTAATTTCTTCATTAACATCGATTTTATTCTTATTTCCCTTCATCTTATTTTTACCTATATTATTTTTATATAATTAACGGTTAATTTCACGACGTGCATATTATTGTAGATGTAAAATTTCACATCAATATATCATGTTATAATGTATTTTCGATAACTACGAGATTCTTAATCTAATCTCATCAGTGTTCGAAAGATCATTATTGAAGATGTAATTTTACATCGATATGTTATTCCGTTTCACGATGTATTTTCAATAATTACGCGATTCTTAATCTAACTTTATCGTCTTCGAAAGACCATCCACCAAACAACAAATTTCGCCAAAGTTCTGCGAAGTAATAGGTCAAGATGGCGCAGGTGCACGTAAAATTTCAACTATGTATTCGGTTAATCGCATAGTTCTCGAAACTGAAACTAGAGCGCGAGTTATATAGCGCGGGGGTAAATTGTAAATGGAGGAAACGACCAGGACAATGACCATGTGTGTAGGACGACTGTTGCAACTTTTATCTTTTCGTTCGCGGTTGCGGAGGTTGGCGGTTTTTTACGATCCCGGTAATAAAAACTATTTTATTTTTCCATTTCGTTTTTCCGAAACGACCACAAGGGTGCAATTTGTGGCACAGCTTTTCCTTTGGTGAATTTATAAAAAAAAATCTCTCTCTGTGAATTTTAATGGAGGGAGAAACTGTTGAATTCGCGGATAATAATTGGATTTTAATTTATTTTAACACGGTTGAAGTAATCTGTGTTATTAAGCGCGTTTATAGATTGTTTCTTCAAAAATTTTTTGCATCAATTTTCAACAATCAATAGTAGAAATAAAAAATTCGTTTTTATTTAACAAAAAAAAAAAATTATACTCAGAAACTTTCGAAAAATGATTTTCTATTTTAAAAATCAAAATATATCGATACCCTGTTCATAAATTAGGAATATATAACGATAATAATTAAATATTCGCGTAAATATTTGAACACGTATAATATATTATTCACAATTATTTAACAAATATCGTTCGTAAAATCTAAATGCTAATCGTTAGTTGAAACGAACTATTTGTATATTTACAAAATATATTTCGAAATGGCTTATTTATTCATCGAATATTCATCGAGTTTATATAAAAATAAATTCATCCAATGATAATTTTGAGTAAACAGTGAAATTGATATTTGTTGTACATCCTTTTTTCCACCTTTTTTTTTAATCTTTGAAATTAAATTTTGTTTGCTCGTTCGTTCCAACGAAACGAAATATATCAAAGTCAGGATATATATTGTGCTGCTTTGGTCAATTTGTTTCGTTATTTTTCAACAATCCATCGGAATAAAACACACTTTGAATTATTCCTTCGTTAATTCTATCCTTTTCATTCAATTTTGTTTCTTGTTATACTCGTGTTATGTCAATTTTATGTCAAACACGTATTATCGTCCACACATACACATGTAGCAATGTATAGCACACGAATTTATAATTTAATTGAGCACACACATAATTTTTCTTTAAATAATCAAGTGATCAAAGATATATACATATTATAATTTTTGAAATTGCGGTACACGGTGTGGCCATATTACAAATATTGGAAAATATTGCAAATAAAGAGATTCTCTTAGTTTTTCTCAACGAAATTGAAAAAAGAAAAAAAAACATATGTTCAATATTGTTACACACATGTAATTAAAAATAAAGCGAGATTTATAGGATGCTGTAGTTTCGCGGAAAATAACATTATCTTTGTTCTTTGCGAAATAACTGAAACTTTTAAGTTATTTTACATATATTTGCATGATAAAGTTTTCTTTGTTTTCTCTCCGAAAAATATGCATGTGTGTATGCTACAACGAAAATTTAGAACCGATCATTCTTTCTTTTTTCCAGATAAAACCAAATGAATTTTAAATAAATAATTACAGCAAATTATTTTGCCATATCTATTTATTTAACCATAATTAATTAAACAAATCAATCTTACTTAAAAGTAGATTAATTTTCTCTTTACTCTAATCTTTCATTATAACTTAACCATGATGGAAAACGTATGCAAGTATTTTCAAAACTAGCGTGGATACCAATACACAAAAGCTTCTTGGCTGGAAAATTGTTCATTTTAGATACGATTCGAAACCATGACACGAATGGATAAAGATAGAACTGACGAAAGTACCGAGAAAGGAAAATTGAGAGAGAGAAAATCCCTTCACACTCGCATGAGTCTGGGCGCCATGTGTATAAGTATTTCCGACATTGCGCGAGAGTGAAGGAAGAATCTTTGAAGATGGGACAAAAGAAGAAAAAAAAAAACATTCCAAAGAAATCCGTCTAAAGTTTGGATACAGAGCTACGCGAGAAAAGAACTGTTTAAAAAGAGAGCTTTGCGTTGCGAGGCAACGATTCTTGATTTTGTGATTTATTTAAAAAAAAAAAAAGAAAAAAATTAAACAGACCAAGTTAAATTAGAAAATAGTATAACGAAGACGAATAATCGAATTGAAGTTTTTCAATTCGAATTAAAATAATTTTCTGCAGGAATAGTGATTAACACTTAAGATACAAGTTGGAATAGCGTCTTGTTTAAGTTGGTAAGACCATGGATTAAAGGGAACTTTCAGGATGCTATTATTTCAATGGACCTAGATTAATCGAGTCGAAGGATCATCGAAGCAAGCACACGCTTTGTCTGAGTAGTTCCACGTTTCAAATTACGTATATACCAGGATTAATTTGGAAGACGATATTCCATGGATGTTATTCTCTTTCGAATCTTTAAAATTGTTGCGCTAGTCGATACAATATTGCTCCTTTAATTAGACACTTTTAAGCGTTTTCCCATTGATTAAATTTTATTAGATATTCAAATAAATTTAGAATAATTTAGAGTATAGAAGGAACTTACTTGAGGCCAGCAACAATTTCCATGGCTGAGTTAAAATTTCCGGTATTCCAACAGGTTTGAGCTACGCGTAGGAGACAGGACAATACAGCCTGCCTTTCTTCTATCGTTGTGCCACTTGTGATCGCGTGGGTAACCCATGAGCTCACCTGAAATTACGAAATTACAAGATATGTAACTGGTCTATCATAAACTCGATTTTTCCATTCCATTCCACTAACTTCCCTTAGAGATTCGACAGATAAGTGTCTAAAAATTGGCCATTTACTATTCCATCGAAACTCGTAAAAAATGTTTAGAGCGCTTGATATTTCACGTATACTCTGCATCTGGATTCAACCATCAATTTTCCTTTTTCTTCCAACGCCAGATACGAATATTTACAACAATCGGACCCAAAAATAAATCTATGATCGTTCAACGTATCAAAGATGGATCATCTCTCTATTGTTTCGATCACTTACACAAACTTATCCACATTACTTATTAACTTATAATTACCTCATTGAAACGATTGATGAGCGTCTGAACGGAAGAGGAGAAGTTGGGTACAGGCCAGTTAGACTCTTCCTCGGTCTGGGTCGAGCTGTTGGCGGTGCTCGGATTGCAGTAGCTGCGACTCGGCGACGGGGGTGGCCTGGCAGGTAGTTTCTGCGTATTCTGATCTTGTGCCACGTGCCTTAGGTACTCCTCAGGCGGTACCTGGTAGAACAGCTGGTATTCGGTCTCCGTCAACCTGAGCGCCACCTCCTCGGGGAAGTGCAGCAGCTTGTGCAGATCCTCCAGCTCCTCAGAGCTCCGAGGCGGCTGCGGCTGCGGCCGCTTCTCCAGCTCTAATTAAACGCATTGTAGAACCCGCTTTAATATCCAACTGCGTGAAACATTGCACGCGCGAACAGATTTTCGCTCCGACTTTCTTAAGAAATTCATTCACGTCTCTCTCTTACGCTCTCTCAGATTTCCCGCTCCTCCGGGATTGGATTAATGGAGGGATTAATGGAGGGAAGGAGTGGAAAATTAATATTTTTGTCGAGGGAAGTTTTTTATTCTCTCTTCTTTCTTGTTTTTTAGTTTCAAAGGGGATAGGAATTTTTCTTATGGATTTTTTTACTACTCGAGATTGGATTGAAATTATATACCGATAAGAAGGTGGAAATTATTATTATTATTTTTGAAGAAAAACCTTTCTTTATCCCGTTATTTCCTCCAGCGGAAAATATTTAATCATTAATGACGATCGAGTTTTTTATAAAATTTATGTTTCGAGGAGAGAAAGAAAAATGTTATTACAAACGATTATTAGCTACGAGTCTATTGCTAGTCAGTATCAATTCCAGTTACGAATACTTATATTAATGTCGTTTATTTTACAAAATTTCCTTCCTAGACGAGGAAATTTCGCCGTGTATCTGATTTGCGAAAATTACATTCGCGAGAACAATTGAGGGGGTAGAAATTGTTTGTTCCCAGTCGAAGGGGAAACGGAAAGTGAATGGAGGCGCGAAAGCGTTATTCGAAGCATGCCGACAATTTAAAATCTGACCCAGTTCTGTCAAAAATAATTAAGATTGGCGCTGACTCGTCGTGTTATACCGGCTATAACGCACGTATATACACAGAGGAGCCGGAAAATGTACGAGTGGCATCCATTTGCGGCGACAAGAAGGAACTCGAGTAATTCGACGTATCCGCTATATTAACGGATCTTGCCTTGTTATTAAAAGCAATTCATAAAATCACGCGTCTAGATTATACGATATTCATTTCGTTCTTGCCATTATCACCTAATTATTAATAATATTAGAAAATATCGAACGATCAATTTTGACGGCGCCCAACCGATTTTTCAATAAATACGCAATGGATAATTATCATTTTGAAATTCGTGATACCACAACGCCTGTCTTAACCTCACTTTAAACCAATTTGCATCAAAATCACGCGCTAAACCAGAGACGTTAAGCGGATGTACAATATATACTAATACATACGTAACGGCAAAAATAAAGTCGAAAAAGTCAAAGAAACTGAGATAATTTTTAATATTCAGTATAATTTTTTAAACTAATCTATACGATTTTTATACACAGGATTCGCCGAAAGATTGATTCGAATAATCTTATATTACCTTGAATTCAACCCTTATGAATTATCATTATCGACAAGTAAGGATTATTATGCGAGATACAATAATTAAGAAACGTGGTAAAATTCCATCATCCATGGAATAAGCAAAGTTACATCTCCGCGTTTCCAAAGTTAAAATCAATTTCCCTTTGTGCCTCGTTCACCCGAGCCACCGTAAGTACACGAGGCTGTTATCAAAACATCGTGCGCGTGCGAAACGACGGGCGAATAATAACACGCGTGCAGGCGCGTGATTAACGATTAACAATGTATGCTTCATGCATCATCGAGATCGGGAGCGAATTTTCGTTGGAACGAAGGGACGATGAAAGAGATGAAAAAGATAAAAGGGGAGGGGGGGAACAAACGTTTTCAAACGGAATCCGGCTGGTTTGCGGGTCGAAATGAAATTTCATTTGTTCTCGCGTCCCCGAGGACCGAACCGTATCGAATGAATGAAATTATATCAGGTGACGGTGCAAACTTGTTCTAGGTTAAATTATTATGCTCCAAGGAGACGTCTCCTCGCGAAAAATTTATTTCGTATCATCTGTACGTAGAGAAACGTTGTGTGTATGTATAAATATATATATATATGTATATTTTTATTTTTTTTAAGAATAAAAGAAATGCGAGCAGAGGAAGAAAATATCGCGAAGGGGAGAGAAAAAGTTGTTTAGCGATTTTTGAGAGAAATTCATCGATTTTTAAGAAAGTTTAAGATTCGCAATGCGAACAACAAATTATTCGAATTTCTTTGACGAAATTTAATTTGGAATAATCCTATTGCGAGAAAGAATTTCATTTCGAATTTAAATTGTATTGTCAGCGATGAGAAATCTTCTGGCTCGCGTGTTTTCGAATAAACGGGAATCTTCAATAGAAGGACAAGCATTGTAAACAGAGTAGCTAGTTAATTAGTACTTTAACATACATCAACAGGACTGACAGATCGATACAATCAGATAATGATAAGGTAACAGGAAGGAAGAGGTAATCAAAGTGCTAATGCAAATATTAGCTGTTCAAGTATCCATCTTTCTAAAGGTAACATCGCTTTCATATACCTAATTGACACGTAAATCGATACTCGTGAGGACGATAAATGAAAGCTGTGACGTTACCTATCGATTATACCGATGTCGAGAAGATCGCGCGGAGATTTCACCATTTTTCGAGGAAAAATTTAAATCTCGATCGGATTATTCGACGGAATAAATGATGTACACAAATAATTTGAAATTCATCGAAATATATACGCGAGTTTTTAGAAATTAGATTTTCCTCCTATTTCATTTTTAGAAGTTAGCCTCACCGAAATGAATACTCTTATGGAATATCGAAATTGCGTTATCATTGAAAATTGGATTATACATTCGTGGCGGTAAAAGCATTTTTATAATTGAATCCATAATATTCCGGTATAAAAGAGGAAGGCATGTATGATAAATATAAATATATTATCTTTACGTTAAAGTGTGCTCCATTTCCGAAGAAGTATTTCTAAGCCAATGATTAATGACGACAGTTTAATATTACTTAGCATTTAATCGGTATTTCTGAATGATGGATCATTAGTTTTTTGTAGAAGTTGAGTGCTTTTTTTATTCATCTTATGAAATAATAATATAATAATTTCATTCGAAATTTTTAAATGATTCTTAATTAAAAAATTTGACATTTCTTCGTAATTCTTCGAGAAGTAATAAATCGATTAAAGAATAACATCATTTTTTCATTTTTTTTTTTTTAAGTAATTTATTCCCAATATAAACATATTAATTTTCGAGCTCAATTAATCATGCTCGTTGTATGCGAATCTAACATTTGATTAATATCTTAACATCATAATTTTCGTAGGTTTAAAATATCTGCAGGAAATATTATACGCTTCTAAAATATATAATATTAATTTCATCCCGTATCTCGTATTATGAAACATACGTTTCTTTTTATCGTTAAATAATATAAAACGTAAAACTTAAAATGGAACGGAAAATAATTCAGTAGGATTAAAATTGTGTTTCTTTATCTATTATCGTTTTACCAGGCAATGGATTAACAGTTCAGTAAGAGATATTAGAAAAGATTAATGGCTTTTCCAATTGAAGAGAAAATGAAGATAATTTTAAATCGATACGTAAAGCAAACGCGTTACGATAAATATCCTTTTTTTTTTTTTTACAAATTTCTATTTTCTTTTATAATTAAAAAACCGAAATTTGATTTTTCTTTTATTTTTAAGTTTCGCATTTAACTTTCCAAAATATCTAAAATGATATATAATATTAGAGATAAATTATTTGTATAAAGTTCCACCAGTATCGTGTTAAAAATTTTTGTTAAAAAAAATCTCTTGCTTATTACTTGTAACGATCTATTTAGATGAAAAACGGCATCCAACTTTGCTAATAAATTACTCGACTGTTATTACGAGAGGAAAATTGTGCCTGTAGGAAAATTCTCTCATTCCTAAGGATCTTCATGTTCAAGGATTATATCATGTTTTATATTCTCGTACATTCAAAACTTTCCATTATATTTTTCATTAGGCAATTTCTTCAAGGAGAAATTTCAAAAACTTTGTCACACCATTGCATATATGTATATATACCACATTTTTAAAATTGTTAATCGATTAAACAATTAATCCAAATTAGAATCATTTCTAAGCAAAAAAATATAATCAAAGAATGTATATAATAAAGAATCTTTCTTAAAAAGGAATTTCAAAAAATTTTTTCCTCTATCATATTTAACCTTTCTCTTTTTAAAAAAAAATTTATATCAATTTAATATATTTAATCAAACTGGTGTCATTTTCTATAAATGAAAAATATGGAAGGCAGGTGATTGATACTTCGAAAAATAATTATTAAATTGTTGCAACGAACCTTATCAGGTAATGGTTCGGCCACGTGGGGTGGAGGAAGCGGAAGTGGCTGTACTATTCGCCGTTGACGGTGATGAAAACGGCGCTTCCACCCACGGGTGGAATCGCCACTGTTCACCGTTGAAATCAGCCCGACGACCACGACGGGTAATCCCCACGTAGTTTTGCAGCCTGCATCAAGATGGCTCCATTGACCTCTATCCAACAGGATCACTGGGACAGCCTTCGTCTTTTTCTCCTCTTCTTTTCCGCTCCTTTCTTGTATTTTAAGAACGACCGCGTTTTTCGATTGGCCTAAAAATCACAGAGAGAAAAGTCGATCGATAACCGTGGATGTAACCAGCCGAACTGAGGGTGGAAGAAAAGTGAAAAGAGAATGAAGACGAAAGAGACGAAAATAGAAACAAAATTTATCTTCGTGATAAAATTTATATCGGATTCTAATTCTCACTTATTCATATTTTACGCAATTACGTGATACTCTCGTTAACGTAATAATAATTGTCATAGATATTAGCTAATTAATACACCTATACGATGTTCCTGACTCCCTTTAAATCGACATTTCACGTATATACACGATATAAACGAAACAAAGCGTTATTGTCCTCACATATTAAACAATATCATATCTACGCAACGATTTTGTTCCAATAATGTTTCAATATCAATTCAATTATCCACGTAGCTCCCCGTCATTAGCTTTGATCCAATAGATAATGTTCGAAGTGATGTTTGAACGTTTTGTCGTTTCCACATCCACACGTTCGAATCTCATTTTCGACGAAAACTATTTTCTCTCTCTCTCTCTCTAGTTCTCTACATGCGTCTACAAAGGATTGGTTGGTATATATCCGGGAAATGCCAGAAGGAACTCGTAGAAAGCACAGCCACTCGTTAATCCTTAAAACGACGAGAGCCTTACCAGAGATAGCTTCAAACTGTCGTCAACAGAGCACAGTGATGAATTTAACGATTCTCCGAGGAGTAATGTTAATTTTCTGTTTCGTCGTTCTTTCTGGATTAAACATCAACCGGTATCTCTTTGAAACGCACAAATTCTCCATTTACTTACCCTCCTTTTTTATTCTTCTCTTTAATTTTTAAACAATTTTTCTCGACTCGATAAATATATTCTTCTCGCTCTTCCAATATCTAACAACGATTACCCTTTGCGATCGTGATTTGCCTATTCAAATGGATTTGAATATTTTGAAGATAGTTTGATTTGATTGAGAAGAGTGATTTTATCGTTAAATTTTTGTCATTCTTTTATCTCAACGCCACTTGTAACTTAAGATTATTTCTAACAGAAAGAAAGAGAAAGTTCAGTTTTAAAAATTTCGATTTCAACAATTTACAACTTGAAGATTATTTTCGAGAAAAAAAGAAAAAGTTTATTTCCAAGATTATTTTTTGACGAAAATTTAATTTAGAAATTTGGTTTCGAAAAAAGAAAAAAAAGGTGATCCTTCTGCGGCCGGTGGAATTGATCATCCTTTGTAGCGGTCACGGAGCAATAAAAAGGTAGTCGATGGAATCGTGGCTAGACATTTCCATCGAAATTCTCAGTTGTTTGCTCACACTTCGCCGAGTGCGGTCGAGCGGAAACGCTAAAGACGACCTTGAATCCCTATGTAACTATCGTCCCCTGCGATTTCCTGATAATTTCACCGAAGAGGGAAAAAAAGGCTAGATGGTCAGGGACGTGATTTTCATAGAGAAGTTTTTCTCACCGCCTCGCGCAGGGACCATTTATCATTTTGTTATCTCTTGGAAAAATTTTAAATCCCGTGATTTCGTTTCGTCTATTTATTCAAATTTAACAATCGTTTAGTATGCACATTAGAGATTTTACTTTCTAAGATTTGTGGCCGTTCATTGCAACTGTTTGACGCCTTTTAACGAGTTTATCTTTAATGATAAAGTAAAACTGGGATTAATTAAGCGGATAGAATTGTTGAGCACTGCAATCGATGTTGAAGAAACGATAATAATTAAATAGGAGGAAGAAGAACATTTACATACACAACTTTAAAAAGTGACTCGGTAAACTTGTTGTGAATTAAATATCAGTTTACACATATATTTATTCGAATTTGTCTCTAAGTATATATTCTCGTTACATATTTTAAATGTTCGCACAGATGAATGCACGGATTATTAATATTTCCTTCCCTATGCATATAATTACTCGAAATGTTATGTACGTGATAAATAGACAAACCTATATAATATATCCTCACGAGAGCTGTATTTATGCCAAGCAATGGCAATTACACGTTCGAGATAGTACTGTTGCACAAGAATGAGCTATTGTTCACAAGTCAAGATTTTATATACACGTACAAACTATGCCCGATTCGTTCCTGATATAATCTCGAAACACTTACCGCATACACACAAGTGTTTCCAAGCGATTGCCATCCGATTGCTATTAAATGCCCTAATTTGCAAGAAGGGATTAATGGGAAGCCAACGGGAGATAAATTATTTCTGGTCATATAATTCAATTGATTGCCGTTTAGATTAAACGAGACAACCATTACACGATATTATTAAGGGTAATTCAATATGAAAATATAGAATCGGATAGGAGGACTTGAAACTTTTGTAAAATCGTTTACAAAATGTATACAATTTTTTTTATATCTTCCATTTCAACGATTAATTATATGGACGTTAATTCAAATTTTTTAGAGAATTTCTTATCTTATGACGTCAGTTGCGTTTTCTTCCAAAAAATATAAAAGCTTCGAGTTAAATATCAATCCTCTCGTTTGCAATACGAATGTATATACACTATCAATGTATATTATCGTTTCGGATTTTCTTTCATTTTTTCCCCATTTTAGAATCCCCATTAAAGATTTTTAAATCAAATTTATGTCGAATGTATGAATAATAACGATAAAATCGATCGATATCTCCGATATTCCAAACGTTCGCTTACAAAATTGAAAAGTGGCGGCAAAGTGTCATTATAATAAGAAATAATTTCCATTCAAATGACGCGACGAGTGAAAAGGAAACGAGAGGAAACTGCAGGAACTGTTGACATTCCTCGCTCACCTTCCTCTAGCAATTTCCTAGAAGGCGACAGCAAAGGTCAGAGCGATATGTTATCTCGCGTGGGCGAGATGATTAGACCAAAACGTTTCAGAATTCTCCATCAACATCCTACTCGAATTAGAGTAATTCATCCGAACGATTCTGAAAACATTTAGAAGACAAAACCGTGTTCGAATATCCATTGCAAGAATAAAGATGGACGGCCATCTTCGTGGAACGCAAATTAAGATCGATCTTGAGAAATCGCGCGATCGGGAGAGGAAAGAAATTTTCTCCACTCGATTTTTCAACCGAACGGGTTTATTATCTCGTTATTTGCACTTCGTGCGCGATATCGCGTGGCATGTCCTGTTTTTTCACCACGGATTTTTATGAAAGCAGGGGGCGCGCGTTGGCAAGGAAACTCCACGGGGATGGAGAATGTTCTGTAACTTTTCAGGTTTATTAGTCTCGAGGGCGGTGCTTCTTATTGAAACAAAGTTCTCGCCACCCTGACTAATTGGAAGGATACGTTTCTTTCCTTTTCAAATTGCACGGATTTCTCAGGTTTTCTCCTTCTTTTTTTTCTTCTTTTTTTTTTTTTCTTTTTTCGATACGATAAATATCGCATCGATTTCCAAGTGATCCGATATCTGCGGCGGTATAAATGGTGGAAGAGAATTTTTCTAAGGGAAGGGATTTTTAGATATTTTTACGCTGAAAATTTATATCCCCGGGGTTTTGACTGTGGAAATCTACGTAGAGGCAGGGATCGCCAGGATTTTTATAAAACTCGACGTTCCACGACTGTATTTCAGATTGAAATTGTTTAATATCGTATTAAGATAGCGAGGCAAAGAATTTTATTCGCGCGATAAATATGGATATCGATATCGATTCATAGAAGAAGAGACAAGAAGATCGTATACTCGTGGTAAATGGGAACAAGGGGATTTTGTTCGAAGAAAATCTTTGATATTTTTTTAAATATGATATTGTACAGCTAGCCTTTGGGTTTTAAGGAAAATATAAGGATTCTCTGTATAAATATTCGAAAGATGTCCCATCTTTTCTATAAAATTTAACATTTCAGATATATTTCCAAAATAAATATAAAATTAAAATCCATGTGAAATATTAAATATATTTTTTTTTAATATCAACACTAATTTAAATAACACTTTGAAATAATAATTTCAAAAAATTCACATTATTAGAAATTAGAATATGATGTATATGCTTAAAATATTCATCGATATTCGATCTAATTAACGTAAATTATTTACCCTGACTACTTAAAAAGTAGCTAATCAGTTAGACTTAACTGCTTGAAAAAAAATCAATCATGATTTTTAACATAAATCAAACGAATTTGTTCCAACTCGTATTGTAACTATTAAAAAAAAATTTATTGCCGAGCAAACAAAGTTTATTTTTGTGCCGAAATAACGACCACTCCGACGTGATCGAAAGTCTTTTTTATTAAGCAAATTCGCGAAAACGTTCGAGTTCCATCTTGATTTCCCGAATTTTGGGATCGCTTTTTCGCTTCTCCTCATCGAGTACCAAGTCTACTTTTTACGCTGCAGGTATTATGGTGCAATATCGAGCGCGTTTAAAGCCGACATAACCGAGCAGAAAATTCAGGAATACTCAACTCTTCTCCACTTCACCGATCACCGCAAATTCAAGATTTTCAATTATTCAAGCGTGTACACCCGAATCGTACAATTCTTTCCGATTTTTCAACTTAATAATTCGCTATATTTAAAATAACTCGTAGGAGAAAAATTCTATTCGATTTAAATTTAATTATTAACTCAGTCAAGGAAATTTCGTCAAGGAACAATCAATAAATCTTTTTCTGCAAATTTAGAATTTTAAATTTATTCTTCTGAGATGATTCTTTATAATTTACCCATATTCTACAATGATCGAAAAATTTTTCTCTCGCCAGAACTACTTATCTAATATCTATATACATAAAAAGAAAGTAATTCTCGTAATTGAACGCATTTAAGTCGCAAATTTATTTCTCATTTCCGTATTTTACCAAAAGAATTTGAATGTTGCCTTTCCTCGGTTTTCTTCGGTTACTCCACGCGCGCATCGCGACGAAAAAAAGCTTTTATGAAATCGCGGTTAAATCTCATCATGCCGTGACTTTTCCCCCTCCCTCGAAACAATGTTTCCAGCATCAGCACGACGAGAGGCGCATCAAAGTTGTAGAGGGATGTATCGAGGGAAAAAATCGTGTCGCCCATCCTGAAAATATTAATATTATTCCTCGAGGTTAACCCCCATCCCCTCCATGGTAAAGTTTAAAGTTTTCGCGAGTTTATAAAAGGATACGAATCGCAAAGTTTTTCCCTTTGAAATTGGCAAGATGGAACTTTGCCTGTGAACCGACTAGTAATTCCGGTAAAGGGGATAATGCGTAAAGGTTAAGAATTAAAACAGAGAATTTGAAACTTTAACCTTTATTTCTTATATCTCATCAATTTTGTTTATGCTTTTTAATGCTCGATTTTTTAAAATGACGAGGTATGCTAACGAAATAATTAATAAAATTATGTTCAAATTATTACATTCAAACAAATATTAACAGTCTCGACGATACAATTACTCATCTACTTTCTGAATAATTTTACAGATTAATTTCACAGGCAACGATTCTTACAGCCATCTACAGTCACAATGATCGTATATTATAAATAAAATTTGAAAAAAGAAAGATATTACGAGATGTTTACGATTGTTCGAATATGAAATAAAGATGAAAGAAAATTGCAGCGAATATTTGCAGTAGATATCCAAGTCGAATGTGCACATGCACCCACATATATCTGCGAGTAGACGGAAGCCAATTGACCGTAGTTCGGACAGAGGGTATGAGGAAAACGAGGGAAAGACGTGTAATATGTGGGGCGGTCGATGGAACTGTCTATATCGCATAACCTGTTCGTGAGCCTTGCTGCTTTCAGCTTTCGTGTTTCTGCGTACATTAACGCTCCAACTAGATTAACAAACGGCAAATGTATGCGTGCACACGTTCCCGAGCGAGGGAGGGTAGAACTATGTAAAAGAGATAGGAGCCAGCCGTGGAAAGGAAGTAAGTAGTTACACAGGTTTACACGTACCGAAGTTAAATGATTCCGATGTTGGACCAAACTTGTTGCCAGTTCAACGCTTCCTCTATGGCGTTCTCAAGGATATACACGTTTACGGGTATTTAATAGTCGTGATGACACATTTTCGTGATGTTAACTCGAGAAATTTCTAATTGTTTGATTTATATAATCGCGTATTTATTAAATATCTTTGGTCGAAAATTAAGTAAGCGAGATTGTGAACGGTGAAAAGAGCATTTTTCTTGTTTCCGTACTTGTTCTTGTTTTTTTACTTTGATAAATGTTGTTCTCGACGCAAATTGATAAAACATTGAAAATTAGAACGGCATAAGAAACGCGTTATGGATGCTGGGGTATAAGAGCATAACGGGTACGATATTATGTTACATTGTTCTGGGTTGCATGTTATCATCGATGAAAAAGAACTCCTTTCCGTTATGCTAATGTTGATCATTTTTCTGTCGAAGCTGCATCCAATGGGGGAATTTTTCATTTTGACTTTGGTTGGCGCGAGTTAGTCGACCGCTGCTTTTTAACTTATGTTACATTTTTACTTTTCATTTTAAAAATCGGAAGGAGGGGATAGATCAAGGCGAAAAACTGGAATTAATTTCCCTAATCTCGACACCTTTTTCAATCCTCTTTAAATATTTGTGGTCAGTAGTATTAGCGGAATTTAATCTTTCCACTGTTCGTCACCCGGCTGAAACGAGATCCATCTTCAATTAAACGTTTTAATGTCCTTCAATTATTAAATTACTCGCGGTCACTCTCGTTTCCACCGTTTAACTAAAAATTTACCATTTTTAAAATTCCGAAAATCATTTTATAAAAATTCCAAATTAATTTGCTAGTATCGATATTTCTTAATTCGAATTTTATTTTCAATGATAAAATTTTCTCGATAACAGTCAAAAAAAAAAAAAATCATAATTTCATTCAATTTAAACAGACATGAAACTTGATATTTTTTTTTTCTGAAACAACCGTGTGGATAAAGACAAATTATTGACACAGATTGACAAATTATCGACGGAGAGCCAGGATATTTGCGAAACGACCATAAGTTGTACGTGTGCACAATCTGGTGCACATATACGTATTTTCGGCGGGATGGATACGTGGATACCCGATCGAAAATAGATTAAAAGTGTTACGTGCGTTCACGTGTACGTAGATAATTGATGAAGGAAACGGGTCCGTATCCATACACGATAAGAGAATTGTTGTTTTATCGGGGTCGATGCCGCAAAATCTCGTTAACATCGTTCATTCATTTACCATTCGAAATACGCTTAATTGAAATTACACACGTTTATGAATTAAATTGTTCTTCTTATTTGAAAAAATTACACGCGTTTTAAAAATTTATTATTATCCTCCCGTGAGTTAATTAACACACGGATCTCTTGCCGCGGCTTATCAATGAATATATGGAGGATCTCAGAAGCCAATCAGCGTAGATCACACTCCCTGCGATCTAAACATCTTATGCAAGAATCGCTGTATTATTCAAACTTTTAACGAAGTCGCTAAACCAGGCCAGGTGAAGTACTTAATTACAGCTAACAGTGATTCGTCAACCGAAAGTTCGTTTTCAGGGAATGCGATTTACGCTGATTAATCCCTGCCCTCTTTTCGTAAAATCATCATTATTATACACTGACACGATTTATAAATATAGTATAACAATAACACATACGAATAACTTTTCACAGTATTTTTGGATAAATTTTTAATCGCTCAAAAGACGATAATCGCGCAGATATTGTTGACAAGATGCGTGCAAATATACGAAATACACGCGCAAACAAGAATCGCGTATGCAATTTCACGAGCATAAGTGGAGGAAGATCTCTCTGTACGCGGGAGGCAAATTGGTGCGCGCGCACACACACACACGTACACACGGCCGGATATCTTTGTGGGCATCGTCTTAACCCGCATAAAGCGATATAAAGTGACATGTGTGCAACATGCACCTCTCTAACGATGGACACGTTATCACAGGTGAACGTTCTATGATCGATCCTATCAACTATCAAACTCCATTAACTCGTACGTTCGCGTTGCCATCTGGCCTATGCTACACTTGTGTTCACCAAGTGTCGGTCAACTTTGCTACGTGAACCCGACGTCGTCACAGCAATTAAGACACGTTGCTATATAATCAACGTGATGAAACGCGATGGCCAGCCTTCGGTTGAAAATATGCTCTTTCCCATACCTATCCAGAGTTTGGATAATTCTGGATAATTCAATGTTCTTTTTTATTCTTTCTTTTTTTTAATTATTGAGCTTCTTTAATTGGAGCGTGGAATAACGTTCGAAATATATCGTTTCTAATGTATTGTGTAGTTTAAAGTATATATAACGTTTTAATTTTACTTATATTTCGTTTCTGTGAAATTTCGTAGGGATGTCACGAATAATAAAAAAAATTCGTAAAATTATATAGGGATTATATAATTTTGCAAAAGAAGCAATCGCTCTATTATTTTGTAAATATAAATGAATAAAGAGAAAGAAATTTCAATTTCTTTGTTTAAAATTTATGTAATACATATAAAACGCTTAAAATATTTTCCACGATCTTTCCATTATTTTCTTTATCCCTTTTCCAAGACGGGAGAAAAATAAAATAAAATTTCTTCTGTATATACAAATAGCATTCTCATCGTGTCAATCGTTAAATTTAATAATAAGCAAAAAATAATATTGGCCAGACGACGAAGATGACGAAAATCACGAGAGGATTAATACGGAACGTCGAGGATAAGAGGATTTCCACAATTTTCAATTCGAAACTATTGAAATGATGTCTTGAGAATCGATGTAATTTTTTTTTTTCTTTTTTCATTCGAAGACGCGATGAATATTATCCTTTTGTTCAGAATTCACGGAGCCACGCCCAGAGCAGGAAGTTCTCAGATCGATATCACCTATGTGTACCGTTCATGAGTAGCGTATCCATAATCTTTTTAACAGCTCGTAAAACGTGAAGATTTCATTTGCCGGAAAAATGAATGCTCCACTCGATTCTTTAACAAGCCTTTTAACTCTTTTCCGGCGAATACAGATAAAGTCTCTTCAGTTTAGGACGATACACACGTTGGTATGGCAAAAGGTAACCGTGATGTAAATAGAAAAAAATTTTTCTTTTTCTTTAAATTTTTCACTTGCTGTAAAATAGGTATTTTTATAAAAATAATTATTTAATTCTTTCTAATTAAAAGAGCAATTTCATACTAACATTCGCAAGAATTGGAAAGTATGGATTTATTATAATTTTCATTCACGGAATGAAATAATCATTTAACGCTTAATAGGAGATGGAAAATTCGATTTATGCTCCAATTGTTCTCCGTTTTCCTCCATGTTTTATCTTTAAAATAGCTAACTCGAGATGGATAACCGAATATTATTCGTAAAAAAAAAAAGAAAAAAAAAAAAAGAAAGAAAAAAAATCCGCATCAGACTAATTGATTTGAATATCTGCGTACGTCAGCGCTCGAGGCGAAATATTTATGAACAGACGTTTCGAACGATTTAAATGGTCGATAGACTTTAAAAAGAATTAAAATCGAAGAGTATTCGATAAAACGTTTTCTTCCTTTTTTCTCTTATTTTTCCATCTCGATTCTTTATATACGTATATATACGTATTACAAATTAACGATTAAATTTTAATTCTTAACCAAAGAACGGTTGTTTTCAAGAAATGATTCCAATTACGTACGAGGTAATTTCACAGGAATTTCACACTTTTTATATCCCTTTTAACGAATCGTATGCCAAATTTTTTTCGAAATAAATAAATCGTTCGAAGGAACGCGTTGTTTCGTTACTTAATTTTTGAAAAACGGTCTGCCAGGGTTCAAAAATATTTTGAAAGCAAAAGTTTCATCCTCGAACGAGTTCGTTAGTTCGTTAACACGGTCTATTTTTACGAATCTCTTTTGTACCAAAGGAGAAGTTCAACCAAACTTAATTAGTCTTCTGTATAATGTTAGGGGCGTCAAAGTGGAAATGTGAAACGTCGAGAAGCCTCTCTTTGATGAATGAATGAAAGCCGAGTAAACGTTTTACATATGTATCAAGGGCTAGATTCCTTTATGTCATTCCATTCTATTCTTCTTCCTCTTCTTCTTTTTCTCTCTTTTCCTTTCCTTTTCTTTCTTTGCCTAATGAAACATTATATTTATCTTTCTCCGGTTTATGAACACTCATTCTTTGTTAAATCATCTCAAAGCGACGTTAAATGAAACGAGCGCCGCGTAAATGGTTTTCCAGTAATTTGAAGTGAAATTATGGGAGATAATTGAGGGAATGAACAATGAAATTATCGCGTGAATTTATCTCGGGGAAATGGATGAATTTTGATTGAATTTCTTCAATTCGTTATATTCGAAACTTGTTATAAAAATTGAGGGAAAAGTGCCCTTTCTTTCTTCTATGCTATCCCCAGTGAGGTGGATAATTCGCATCTTTTTCTTTCTTTCTTTTTTTTTTATAAAATTTATCACTTACTTTTTATACGATATTATTTCGTACAATATCAGTCGCAAAGTTCTCGAAAAGATAAAAAAAAATTCCGATTTTCCAAGTTGGAGTCGCAGATTTCAGTGTGCTTCGAAGCGTATACATTCGGGTAATGTTGAGAATTATATTGAAACTGAGAAAAATGGTTGATTCGTTGCAACGAATTTAACTCGTTTAACAAGTTTATCATAAAAAGTTGGGACACGAGAGCATAAATCATTTACTCGATATAAACAGGCCGTGAAGTGGGCAATGTAATATCGAAACTATTTTATAACTTTGTTACAATTTGTTATCCTTCTTGCAAATTGTGCGAAAATGAAGATAAATTTTGGATGAATTTTTATCCCATCTCGCTTGTTATACATTTCCATATATATATATATATGTTGAAAAGAATGAGACGATAAACAGAGCATAAAATTTTAAACCTCTTTCGAATCTGGCGACATTTTGCTTGGTTGAAGCACGTCTACACGCGAACCACGGTGCAAACACTTGAATTAGATTAGTTTGCTTTCGTGGATACATACGTTGATTGTCTGACAGTTTCGAAGACTACGAGATTTAGTGGATGTTCGCAACTCGTCACGTATATATATATATATATAAGCTATCTTTTTGACGAGTATTAAACTGCTTATGTCAGGTGTAACATTTACACAAAGTCAAGAAATTTCATCGAATTACTAAGATTTATTAAGAATTATCGAGCGACATAATTTTAATAAATAATTATTAAAATCGTATCTACGATCTTACGAATTTATTGGAATATTAATTTTTTTTTATAATAATTTTGGGCCACAATAATAGATCGTAGTATAAATATTAATTAAATTAAGGTTAAAGGTTATAATTAGAAGAAATGAAGTTGCGTATTATAAACATTTCGAAACATTCTTTTTTTAAGAGAATTATTCCAGCGTATAAAAGACGGGTGAAAATAAGAGGAGAGGATTTGAAACGGAATTGCAGAGTTACAGAGAAATTTAAAATAAAAATAACGGGAGATTTTAAAGAGAAGGAACAATGCAGAAGCTAGAGGAAAGAAACAAAAATATAGGATAGAAAAGAACGTATAAGAGTATAAACTTATTCGCTTAGAACAAAAGAAATTCTGAATAGCATGATATAAAAGTAGGATAAAATCTATTGATTCGTATAACAACAAAATGTTGCTTTAATTAAACAAATATTAAATATCAAAAATATTTACATAATTAAAATAAAAATATATTTATCGATCATTATACGATAATGATGTTGTATTATTTATTTTTATATTTTATATTTTATTAATGAAAACAATTATTCGAATATATAAACTTTATGAACGAATATGAACTGGCGTACCGATATGATTGCATATGAAAATCGAAAATGGTAAATTAATTTAAAATTTCAGAGAGAGAGAGAAAGAGAAAGAAAGAGAGGAAAGGCAGGGAAGGAGGAGATCACAAATATGTGAATTTTTGTACGATGAGATATGAGATTTTCACGTTTCGTTCAAATATTTTCAAGTAATAAATTTCTACTAAAAAATATAATATATAAAATTATAATAATTATATTATTTATTTTCTCGTTTTCTTAATTTTGAATTATATCCTATTTAAAATAATTGAAATGAATAACGGTAGATTGTAGTCTAAAAGTTTTCCAAATATAGAGAATACATTTTCTCATAAGCGAGGCAAAATATTATTTTTAAACAGAAGAAATTTTACTCACCCTCTTAAACTTAATACGGATGACATTAACGGTATATCCTCGCCATGCTTTCTACACTTTTGACGAGAACTTCTTCTAGCCTGCAATAAAAAAAAAAAAACAAAATTTACTTTACACTATGTAACACCATTTTCATCGCATGATCCGATTTTCTCAAGTACCATATTTTTTTGTAAGCTGTATAATCTTATATATTCTAGAAAAGCAGCCTACAATAATAAAGACTCTTTCTTTACAAAACTTGTAAAACTTCTTCTTCGAATAATTAACATAATTACGAAGAAAATCGATTAAATAAAGAGAACGCTTTACAGAGCAAAAAAAAAAAGTCAAGATAAATTTTAAGTCTTCGTTAATAAAACCTTTATTAATAATAATATTTTTCACAGAGATAAATAAATAATTTACCCTAAAACTCGATTAAAAATCCTATTAAAATTATATAAATCCTATCAAAACTTTAAACCGTTATAACTCTGAAAATAACGATTTTTTATAGATGGACGAAAGATCGTTAGAAACACGGATTCTTTCTCTTTAAAACGCTTTTTGATTTATCTCGATACGACTTCCGGTTCCCGAGATATCGTCGCGTAAATAAAAACGTAATTTTAAATCGTTTATTATATTTCCATCCTTGTTGCATATTCGGACCTCTCGCTCGCACTGACCTATCTCAAACTCCAGACAAGTGACGGACGCGATTCTTAGAAAAACGTGGTGTACGATTTCTAGAAAAACATAATGTGTATTTCCAAGAAAAATGCAGGCCAATAACCCAGCTTAAGCATTATGAAAACTTTTTTCTGAATCTTTATGTCTCTGCAGCCAATCGAGATATCGAGACGATTCGAAAAACGACTTCAATGGCATGATTTTCTCTCTGAGTGGGTTTTGACAAAATTTTTACTTTCTTCTCATGTTTTTTTACGTGAAAAATTAAAGTTTCATTTGTGAGATTCCGTCCTTTTAAAAGTGTATTATTTTAAATAATGTATTTAATTTTAAATATTTAATTGTTAAGCACGTGTAATTTTCTAGTTTTATTTTTGTATTTTTCACGATTAATTGTAAAATATAAATTATTATATATAAATTGTAAATTATAATTGTGTATATGTATATATAAGATACAATGGTCGAGCAATACCAAAGAAATTACATTTGAAACTGAGAGAGAATAAAAGGTAGGAGAGATATAATAGCTATTATAATTTTACTGGTTTTGTTTCAAAGCCACTGCTATTAGTAAGTAAACGATATCGGTTAATAAGATCTTCATAAAAACGATGAAATAAACGGGAATCGAATTTTTCTACCTTGAACTTTTTTTTTTTTTTTCTCAATAGCGCGATGTCTGTGTTGCAGATTGTCCAAGTGGGAACAGAAATTGCTTATTAAAGAGAGAAATTCAATAGACGAAGGAATTAAAAAACGACTACAGCGATCGTTCAATACCATAATGCGAAAATCTATAGAATATAAAACTCGTGAATCTTCCAATTACTCGGAAAAATTGCGTGGAAATATCATTCATAATTATTTAAAATTATTTTTAAATAAATATATTCACAAATACGTGACTATTATTTAATTTATTTAACGAATCTAACAAACTTTTTTATATTTTTGTCAATATTAATTCAAAGATTAATTTTTATCACATCTTTCTTCAATCGTAGTCATCCTATCCCACTTTCCCAACTTTGTTGCAAAGACCTAAACTACCACAGCCTTTGAACTTCCAAGTAAACAAATAGTTACGGAACATGCAAATCGCCAGATTCCATATTCGCCCCTCCCCTCGAAGGGTTTTCACTAATGAATACAAGAAACTTTTCACGCAATTGATAAATTTTTACCAGAGATTAATGATCCTAAATATATATTCAACATATCCCAAAATTCTATTCCTCCATCTTATCGATGAATTTAATTTAATCATGAAGCTATTATTGATTGATCAAACACGAAAGAAGGAACAAGATGCTTAGTCATCGGTCCAAAAATGAATTATTAATCAAATTACATATTCCCTTTACGATTTCTATCAGGGGAGCTTACGTTGTACCGTAAGCTTCGAAAGCTTACGTTCGGAGAATAAATCAGGATAGATATTTTTTCTTAATTTTAAAAGCATTAGTGCAAAGATAGGAGTAAAAGATTTGTATAAAGAAAATCCAAATTCTTAATTGATAAATCATTAATTAAAAACAATCGCATTAAAAAATAAAAAAAAGAGATAAAGATATTTTGATTCTTTTTCCTTTTTTTTTTTATTCATTTTTTTCCATTACATATGGGCGAGAAAGAAAATAGAATTGCAGATTCAGCGATAAATCCTGTTAGCACTCGCGAAAAAAATTCTACTCTATAAAAACATTTAACGCTTTAATAATAATCGAATTATGAAAGTAGGAAAATTACGGGTAAGAAAATTTAAATTATTATTATTATTATTATAAAGTTTGATAATAAATAAAAAAGTAAATGAATATTAAAAGAACGAGTAAACATTAACTAACTTTAGAAATATTACATCTAAAATCGTTAAAGGAAACATAAGTATTCGCAATATGCGATATTGAAGATTCCATTGAAGATATTTCGGTGAAATATTCTAAATACATAGTTAAAGAGAGCAACATGAAACAATCTTATCTACAAAAGTTCATTGAATTTGTTCCAAATTATTTTGCATTTATTACATGTAACGAATATGAAAAATATAATATATAATAATAAGAAAAAAAAAGAAACAAAATTTATCAAATTCACGTTATCCAAATCAGGAAAAAAAAAAGGTTATTCGTCTTAATATTTTATGTATACATGGTTTCCAAAGCACAAGTGGACAGTGTGAATATTCTTTGAAAGAAAGAAGTCGGTCAACAGTGAAATTATTCCGTACATTTCTATCCGAATCCCATCGGATAACCTCGTACAGGGGTACATAAATATTTCTCCTGTAGTTCACGGGGTTAAATTCGAACTTTGGTAGACGAGGGTGTTTCTAATCGATGCGATATTCAAATCGGTATTTTCAACGAATAAAAATAGAATTTCGTAAAGATAACGTTTCGTTTTTATACAAGAATGAATTAATGAAAAATTAAAGAAAATATCTTTTTTAATAAAATAATGAGGAATAAATAATATAATGTGTATTTAATAAGAATTTCTATTGTTAAATAACATTGTAAAATATATACATATAATAGGAAATAATAATCGTAGAAAATGTACGGTTATTACATGAATTTAATTAAATGCTAAAAAGCAGAGGTCGCTGCATTATATTTGACAGAGTCCCAACTCGGTTATGTTGAACATTTATGACACGATTTTGTTACGCATTCACTTCAAAGATCTCTCAGTCAATCTGTAATTATGAGAATAACGTGCAGAATTTAATGACAAGAATATATGAAAACAATTTTGCATAATTCCTTTGTACAAATTGTATTTCAAACAATGTTCAACGAGAATTTCTCTATAACAGGGAGGGCGTATACATGATTTTCATAGCACGAGAGTCATGGAAATTTATCGGTTCGATTAAAAAAAAAAATATATATATATATATATTATCCGTTTTATTGCAAATAATTTTCTCTTACGAGCATCATTTTTTCCCCTCTCGAGTACACGAGTACCATGTAATCCCTTTGTACATTTTATCCAATTTATATTTCATTTCGAACAACCGAGTATGAATCACGTGTCGTATAAAGTCAAAAATCTTGATTACAAAATTTTATCAATTCTAGCTTTGATAATTAAAAAAACATTGACATTTCTTTCTCTTTCGTCGATGATTCGATGCTCTGCCAATTCTTAAACGAATAATTTATTTTATTCCGTTAATAGAAAAATCTTATTACAATTCAGGCGACGACGCGATCACGACGTTGTGCAAAGCGTTTCGTAGCCGGGACATTTTCATATTTCTTTTACCATCCAGAACAGAAGAAAATGTTCAGTAGCTTAACAAGATGAAAATTGTATAATCCCATTTAAAACGGTATCGCAATTGCATTTTTTCTCCGCGCATCGATGCGTCCAACTTGATAAAAACTAAGGCCACGCTAAAATTAGATCTCGTCGGACACGCAATTATCATCTTTTTTAAATTAATTTTTCCCAATTAAATGCAACGCGTGAATTCTTCTACATCTTGCTCTTTCTTTCACTCTTCGATTTTCACGTAAAAGTTTCCTCGATAAATAGTTATCCTCGATAAAAAATATATCAAACGAAATAAATTTACCCGAAATGTAATTTGGCGATCGAAAAATAAGGACGTAATTTCTTTTGATAAGACTTTTTTTAACGTGCAATGAAATTATTGCAAAAGAATTGCGATGCTTTTATCGAATACGTTACTGAATGCTGATTTTCCAACAAACGAAGTATATTTCTTTTTTTTTTATTAAATTCTCTTCTTAAAAATTCAGAAATTCAATCTCGTCATACAACGCAATCAAAGTTAATGATCTATTATGAGATATATGAGATCTTCGAAGAATGGAATTGCGTATAAAAGGTTAAAGCGGACCAATACGCGTTTTAATCTACTTTGTAATTGTATATTAACACTCTCTCACCGTTAACAAGATTGCCTTTTATATTTCCGCTCTTTCCTTGGCCGTTTTCTTTTCTTCCTTTTTTTCGTCAATCTGTGAGGAATATTGAATTAACTATTCTTCCTGCTCCTTTTAATTGTTATTTGCATGGCATTAATAGGACGAAATGCACGCTGTAACTTCGATATATATATATCAAGTGGCGTATTGAAAAGAAAAGATTCGAAAATCGAAATCTACTTTTGCGCAAATTCTATATAAAACTAGGTAGCGTTTCACAAGCGTTAAACGATTCCTTTCGACGAGAAAAATTTCCCGATAAACTTATATACAGAGGATCGTGGTGCACGAGGAGAGTGGCGAACGTCGGAGCACAGTGACGTTTTCCGCCTGGCAAAAGAAAAAGGGACGAAAAGGGGTTGGGGAGGGGGGAAGTGGACGAGTCGGCCGAAAGTTACACCGGTATAAGAAGTGGATCGTGTCTAAACTTGCTCCACGATTTCGTCCGAAAGTTGCGTGTTTTATGTCGCTATAAATATCGTGTACGAAACTGGAGCGCTTTTTAAAAAAAGAAAAATTCTCATCCGTTTCGTCCCCTTAAGAATATCTGAAAAACCTCGAGTTCAATTTATCGCTGGACTTTGTTCAAATTGAATATCCGATAAATGGACGGGAGAACGCTTTGACAAAGTTTAAAGTGGACTTTGGATTTTTATTAAATAATAATAATAATAATAATAAATTCACTGTGGAGGATTTAATTTCGTAATGACTTTCTTCTCGATTAAGGCTAGATTAGAAAAGAAAAAAAGAAAAAATTCTAGTTTCATCGGCGAGTATAACGAAGCGTTCACAACAAGTGGATCAATCTCGTAGGAAGCACTGTTCTGATCCTCGATCTCATCAGTTAATCCTCGATAAATCGAACGATCAGAGAAATGGCAGTTTCGACGAGATTACCCAGTGATACCAATTTCTTCGATAAGATCGTATCCGATATTTATATCATTTTACGGATTCTCATTCGACAGACTCTTATTCAATCTTTGTACCGTTTCCAGCGAGATGAAAAACTAAAAGGGGCATTGTGGAAACTACTGCAACATTGTAATACGTAACTGGGACGTTATTCGATTCTTATATCCTTAATAAAATAAGAAATTGGAAAGAATTCGCGAAATAAATAAATAATAATTTCGAAATTGCAAAGACTTTCTCTCCACATACGTAACATTTTCCAAGATCAAAAGTTACTTATCAATAATACATCATAATATTCCAATCCATCGATCCGCAAACGGATTTCCTCTTTCTTTTTCACATTTCGAGGACATCCCCAGATATCACCATATCTAAACCATCTTCGCAATTTCATTCAAGCTGTTCAAACGGAATTTCAATTTCCTCCCCATATAAATCTTTCTAAATTGCTGCGATTAATTGTTCCGATTTCTGCATTATTCACGACTTCTTCCAGTTACGTGATAGACGTTTCGCCACGCGTGTTGATACACTCCTCAAAGTGGAATTCTCTCCTAAGGGGCAAAAAGTAGACGAAGAAAAGGAAGAAGAAAAAGGAGGAGAAGAAGAAGATTGAGGCGAGCACGCGGTCGAGGAGAGAAGTTGGCGGAGACGAGAGGATGGGGGAGGAAAATGAAAAGGAAAAAAGAGAAAAAAAGCGGGTATTCGCGTGGCAAGACACAGATGCGAGGGAAACTAGTCGGTATTATTTTACTACGTAAACAGGAACGTACGTGACCACGATGTTAACCATCCCATTTCCCTTGCGAAGTATCGGCGGTACGCTATTAATCAATTTCGAGACGGTAATACGATTCCACCACCACCACCACCAACCACCACCATCCCACCACGATGAGGAAAGAAGACGTGGATGCACACGTTCGATCACAGTCTTGGCCATTCGCCAGTCCTCACTTCTTATAGATTTAGATTTCTTTTTCCCTCTCTCTTTCTCTGTCCCTCCCTCTCTTTCTTTGATTAAATCACGCGTTCGAAGAATCTAAGATTTTTCTTTTTAATTATTCTCGATGGATTATTTATATATGGAGTGTACTGTAAGTACGGATTCGTTTGAAATTATCATTTGATTTCTTCTCTGATTAAATTCCACGAATCCATATTATTTTTTCTTTGTATATTTCGTAAAGGCTCCTTCGATTTTTTGCCAAACGTATTAAGTTTGATAAATATCATGGAATTCCTTAATTTATTTTAGGTTTCAACATTTATCGATTTAAGATTCACCTTTGAGAACATATTAAATTCTTGGAGAGTTTATACGAAATAAGATATGATTTTGTTTTGCATTATTTATTGCCTGGTATATGAATCGTACCAAAGATTGATTTATCCTCGATATTGCACTAATAATAAACAGCTTGTGTTTATAATAACACATTAATTATATAAAATTCAGTCACAGAAGATTTCAAATCGAAGTTTATACGGGATATCGCGTGTAACATAACAAAGATTTTTAGGAATTCAGGAAACTAAGCAGAAACATATTTCTTTGGAAGCAAGGGTATAATAAATATAAATAAATATTTCCGGCATAAGGAATTACGAATCCACGAATAAATTATTCGGCAAAAAATAGGAAAAATAGAAGAACTTTGAGGACGATTTTGACAAGAGCCGAGCTTTTGATTTGGCACTCGGCCAAATAGTCATCGTCCTCGCGTTGTTATTTGTTTGGATATCCCCAATCTCCCCTCCCCTCCTCCAGTTTCTCGTTGTATAGAAATTCATTTAATATCCAACAAGGAACGAACACTCGATTGATCTTACGAACTCCTTACGCAATTGGGGAGAAGAATTTCAGGCTTCAGACGAAAAGCGATCGATACGAATACGGCGTTAAGCGACACCACCTCGTGTCTCGATGGCCATGGTAGTTAGTCTCCACGTCGAAAACAATCTTGCGACAGTTGAGACTAATGTTGCGACATCCCATAGTGGAATGGAGTGTGTTGCGACAACTCGCAAGGAACGATCCTCGAACGGCAGTCGTTCGAAATCACTCGGCCGATTACTCAAACAAATAGTCACAAGGTGGCAAACATCGACGTTTACAGTCCATCGTGTCCGAGACTAAACACACACATTCGATCATCCATCCACTCCGGTCTTCACGTCAACCGGTTGCCCGAAATTAATTTGGCGGCCAACTGTTTGGACGTGTACTGTTGGTTCATCTCCGGTGTTTACGCGCCTCTCGCGCCAGTTTAATTTTCGCGCGAGACGATTCTTCTCGCCTCTCCCCCCCTCTCTCTCGAATTCTTTGAAATCGAATCGATACCGAAACGCACTCGTTCACACATTTTCCCGATTCCTCTCGAGAGATCTTCAATCTCTGAAATTATTAATTAATTATTCCTATTAATTTGAACGCGATATTAAATTCTAAAACTATCTAAAATACCAGAAACGATTCATAGGCGGTATTACCGAGTCTATCTTTTCGATATATTTTCAAAATATTCTCTCGCGATACTTTTTTCCAAGGATAATGAGGACGACATTCGAATTCGTCATCGAATCACGATATTTAATCAAAAGGTGCGCCTTTGACCACGGGCATTCACGATTTGCTCGTTACGTAAGCAATCACCGTACCGCTTTGATCTGGCAACAAAATGTGAATCGGTTAATATGCCTCTCTCTCTCTCCCCTCCTCTCTTCCGCAGCCCCCTCTCGTTCCGTAAGAATATTAATACAATCGCGAACAATTTTCCTAAAAGCCTTTACCCGAGTGTTCGCTTTATAACAGTGTAACTTCGTAATAATTAGAGGTAAATTGAGGTCACTGCGCTGTAGTTAATAAGCTGTCTTGCGCGCCAAACTGATGAGTCGGTAAACACTGTGGAATAGTGTATTCTACGAAGCGGGAACATTTTTACGCGTAAATTAATTATGCATTATATCCGGTTACCCACTTGGTCTGCCAACCGGTTACGTTTCATAAACACCGGGTATTTCCGTGGCTGAACATGGCTCGTTTACGTTAATTTCTTATAAATTGAAATTGTGCAATTCGTTTAACTCGAGTCCGTGTAAAATCACATCGAATATAATAATTTTACATTTACGATTTGAATAATTCTTCAATTTCTCGGCAGAGGAAATTTCTTAATCGCTTGCATTAAGTTTGTTTAATCGCGAGTTTGAACGCGATGAGGATGAATTTTTCTTTTTTTGGAGCGTAACTTGTAAAAAAAAAAAAAAAAGAGAAATTCCAAATTATTTAATCCTTTCGCAACTTTTTTATTTTCTTTTCTCCTTTTTTCTTCTTTCTTTCTTTTTCGCATCATTAAATCATACAGGATATGAATAGAAATCAATACTATCGGAGTTAGGATTTTTTGTTTTACTATTATATAGTTTAAAATGAAAATGGCAGAGATTACGAGACGGAAAGAAGCTCGAACGTGCATCTACTATACGTTCCTAATAGCAATCAATCCCTTTCAGTGACATCGCAACACTCGAGAATGTCACGTTCAACCTTCCACCACCTGGATTTTGCATATATCACCCCGATCGAGGTATTCAACAAAATGGACAGGTGTCTGTGCTTGGACATTGCCGATCGACGATTATTTTATTTGAATAAAATCGTGATGAGTTTTATGAACTACGGATATAAAACAATTTTTGTTCCGGGTTGTATACTTAAAAAAAAAAAAAAAAAAAAGAAAAAATTCTAGAAAATTCCCAACTAACGACGTTGATACAAAAACTAGTTTTATACGGTCATTTTATATAAATTTCTGAAAATATTTTCTGAAAATGAAGAAGAGGTAAAATAGAATTTCAGAGAGTGTTGAAATTTTGCTCGTCATTTTAAATATTAAAATTCGGAGAAAAAGATTTGAAAATATAATAATAATAATAATAAGTTAATTAAATTATGAACAATATCCATATTATCATTAATAATAAATTTCATAAACTTTCTTCTTAAAGTTTCGAAAAAATTCCAGTACAAATATTATTTAATACTGGTTATTTGTCCGAATGGAACGCAATTTCGCGTTCATTTCATACGACTTTACCTGAACGAGCTCACGTTGCAGTTCAAGTAATGCATCCCAGATGTGCAAGCTCCTGCATAACAGACCCGTTTATTAATTAAAGCCGACATCAAAGTGGTTTCCATGATCAGCGTACGGATAAATTAATTACTTATTTTCCTTTCTTTACCGTTTATTTCGTGTGTTTTGTTTCTTTTTTCTTTTTTTTTTTTTTTTTCATAATTACTCGTTACATAAGAGATTTATTTTGTACGTTTTCTTATATAATAATATATATTTCTTCGAATCGATATATGTAAATATAATAAATTCAATTCAATTTTTCCAACGAATTCAAAAAATCCGTAGCAAACATTTACTCTTTGTTTATAAATTTAAATCTGGCGTCTTTATTAATTTTAAAACGAATTAGCTACGAATATTTTCATTATTTTCATCATTATAATATTCATAACAGAAAATCTAAATATCTAGAGAATAATTATTAACGGATGATTAAATTTAACAAAAGAACAAATTAAATAAATATTTGTGACATCTTGATCTTTTTATACGTATACCAACGCGTGTGCGGTCAAAGTCGATTTGTTTTATCAGAATTTTCTACTTTGAACTGTACACCCACATATTTCCCTTTTGCATGGACGAGTTTTAAACAAACCGTACGAATTGTAATCCACGTATCCATCAAATTCATTCGAGAGATGATCTCTTTGATGTTTCGTTCTATTCTCGTAATCGAGTCGTAATTGCATTAATTCGAAATCGAAAGGATTTCATTTTATTTCTCTCTCTCTCTCTCTCTCTTTTATATTAATAATAGAAAAAACTTTTTGGATTCGCGACGACTTTTGGACAATTTTAGCAGCGAGCACGAAAGTGATCAAAAGTTTTGAAATTTTAAGAGCTTCTGGCCGCGTTCCGCGAATCAGAGCCTCTCTCAACAATGGGATGTTCTCCGCGCGTAATAGTTTCCACGCTCCTTTTTGTTTTCTTTGCAATACTTGAAATCTTTCAAGGAACAATCGCGGCCTTCTTTTTAGTTCCTCGTCCAATTTCGCAATTCGACTAATAACTCTTCCCCTCGAACAATATCGAGTTTCAGAAACGTATTTTTAATTCAACAGTGTAAAGTAAAATAAAATAGAAGAATGGCTTCTCGCGTTTCTAATTATTTACATTTCGACGAGAGATTATAAATTAGATTACAAATTGCTTCTCAACGAAAAAATGCGTATATTCCGAGCAAATTTCTACGTAATCTCCACTTTCATAAAAATTTAATTTTTTTTTTTTTTTCTTTTTGCAGTCATTGTCGTCCTTTCCACGAATAAATATATTCTTTATGAACGTTCCTCCTGTTGTATACGTTCTTCACAGCGAAATGATAAAACTCAAATTACACGAGCACGTTGATACGACACGCGTACTTAAACGTGCGCTTGTATCGTATCGATTATCCACCTCTCTTGGAAAGGAGACCGTGCTCTGCAATTTTCAACTTTCCTTTTGTCAAAATCTACAACTAATCTCCAACGATAACAAAAAGATAAAGTCGTACGCGTTGTAAAATTATGCGAAAATTAACGAAAATGATGCGTATTTATAAGTGATTGTTCGATGCAATGGTTGAGTCGATGAAGAGCTGTAGTTGACAGTGCTTTAAAAACAGCCGGAGGTTAACGTTGCAGAGATCGATAACAGGAACACGTGTACCACGAGATTACATGATATTCGTACATTTTTGAATGAATATTTTGGAATAAAAGTGTGGCAATCGTAATAACACCAAGTATATGAATATTGTTTCTATTAAAATTAAAATAACGAAGTATGAATTTATTTTTATACGTGTAAAAAAAATAAATTTTAATCTCCTTGTTTCATCAATGATTAAAATTTTAACGATAAAAATATTTGTTCCCTTTTTTTCTTTCTTCCTTTTTCTTTTTTCAATTTTAATTTTGGTATACAGAACTCTTTGTGAATTCAATCTTCATTTATTTGACTTATCGATAATTAAGATATCAAAATGTGGTATATAAAAAATAAATTCATATATTATTAATGATTGACTACGATATAAAAGTTTGTCTCTTTTGATTTAATTTTAGCCATCCTTTTTTTTTTCTTTTTACGTTTAATCCCATTTAGTTTGGACAACAAACTCGTTCCAAAAAAGTACCTCAGGCAAAAAAGGAGCCGATCACTCGTATTATGTTTACAGAGGCAAGGTGAGATGATATGATCGATGATAAAAGAAGATTGAAGATGGACGAAACAGGTATGCTTTTACATTTCGTACTTTGTTATTTCTCTTTCCCATATCTGTAAACTACATTATCCCCATGGGAGGTGCACCCTTCACAATCAGTTTCGGTATGTTCAGGGCTAAATTGTATCGACAATCTCCCCCTCTTTTTTTCTCGTGACCTCCTCTTTCTAAAGATGGATATAAATCGTGAGAAAAGTTTGAGGTTTGCTCGAACAACGAAATAAAAAGAAAAGAAAAAAATTTTCACGTTCAGTCGCTCTTATGACGAAATCAACACAACTTTTCAATTTTCAATCGAACAAAATTTAATCATTTTAATATTTAGAAGATTACTTATGGTTTGATTATTAGTTATAATTGTTCGTATTGTTTATGAATTGTACGACATAAATAATTTTAATGAGATATTTAAAACTTTTTACGTATAATTATTATTATTATATCAATCGAAATATATATATTTTAAAGAAAAATTGATATATCGATTCTTTTATAAATTATATATATATATATATGTACTTGTACAATATACGATATTATATGAATATTTATTCTTGTATATTTGGTATTAAATGCAGAAATGAAATACGAGAACGCTATTGAAATAAATTTCAATAGGGAAATATTTGTTTCTCTGACTATATATATTTATAATAAATTCATTGCACTAATGAAAGCACAAACGTGATGAAAAGGAAGCAAAACATTTCGAATAAGAAACGAACGATCCTGATTCTATTATTTCGTCATTTTCCTCTATAAAAAGAAAAAACAATTTCATCACAATTTCGCATCACAACCACTCTTTAATTCTTCGTCTTCTTTCCGTCTCAAAATTATATTCAATGTCGAAAAAATTCATTCCAAGCTATATATAAGTTCAACCTCTTCTCTGTCAAACGATCGTGTCATAATCATCCCCTCAATTCTTCGCATTTTCCATCAAAATTACGCTCAACAAACTTTTAAATAATAAAACCAAACGATCTATTATTTCATATAGCACTATCCTCAAACATCAACCATCTAAACGAAATAAGCACGTTATCCCAAGCAATTCGTCTCCAATTTTCCCCCGAACATTTTCCGTCGAAATTAAACCAACATCTCTCGTCCAGCCTCGAATCGAATCATCCATATCCTCCAATTTATCGTCACCCCTTGTTCTCATTAAGCCTGCCAACGACGCTGTGCAACATGGCTGTATAACTCTTTTTTAATTGCTTACACGAAACGTAGAGAGTGAAATTCCGTTTAAAAAATGAGTTTATACTCGCATTCCGCGTACGCCAAGACCTGAATTCTTTGATAATGGAGAGGATGACCCAGAAAATACGCGCCATATGTACACACACACACACACACACACACACATATATATATACATCTTTCTCTTCTTCACGCGCACAAACGCAACTACGTGAAACGCAATTGCATCGAGATACATACGTCCCACGCGTGCATAACGGTACGCCCAAAAGGATACCGATTCACGCTTTGTAACGTTACCCTCGATACTTATAAACCTGGCGCGGATCCGATGGAACGATTTACCATGGACAATGGTTCACTCACGGCGGAATCGCATTCGATCCGTGTCGGTAATGCAGTGTGCGTGAGACGGGTCGAGCGCGTGTCGAATAGGTCAGAGAGAGATGGAACGTGAGCGAGGGAGGGAGATGGTACGAGTGGAAATTGTCGTCGATAGTCAGACGGTATAAAAGGGAGAAAGAGAGAGAGAGAAAGAGAGCGTAAAAGCGAACGAGTGCGGCGTACTAAAGGCAAATTGACTGTCGATTAATAAGGAAAATAAGGACGCGTATCAACGAAGCGGTGTTAATGATGAATTTGTTGTACGAGTATCCGTTATTTTGTTGTTTTCTGTTGCGTTTAATTGCTTGGAAACTGGATTGAAGGAGGAGTTGAATCGAGAGATACTTGTTGATTTATTTCTATCGTATGACGCGTAAAGGATCTTTTTGTTGCAAAAACCTTTTGATCGTAAAATTGTAAAATTTGAAAAGTGGAGTTTGATTGTTCGTGCGATTTCTTTTATCTTTTATTTATTTATTTATTTTTTTTTTTTTTGATGGTAATTCGAAATTGAACGTTGCGGAGATCTGAAGTGGAATTTTTAAAGTTAGGGAAGTAACTCTTGTCGGGAAACGTAAAATTAGATTAATTTTTCCGAAGAATAATATATGTCTCGATAATGTAAAATATTTTTCTATACACATTTTTGATATATAAACGATTCGAAATTTTTAATATATATAAATTTGAATTTTCACCTGCGAGAAATAGCGCGAATTTGCGACGAATAAGACGACGATACTCGAGCAATTTTCATAAACACTCGAGCCCGCTGTTTCGTTTAAAGAGGCGGTTGTTGGAACAATTAGAAAAAGGGAGCTAGGAAGAAGCAGTTTGTCGTGTAACCTCGATATTTCTAAGAGGGGGGGGAGGACGGCAAAGGGAAGTTAAAAAAGCGTTCACCTCTTTTGTCGAGGCTATCACCGAATGCGAACGTGTTTTCACAAAGAGACGAAAGTTAGTAGTCTCTCTGGTATATAATGCAAAGGCAGACAATTGAAAACTTCCTTTCCTCCTGTTACGATATGCGGCCATGTTTCCTACGCTTATTGTTCTGCGCATCGTAAATTTCGATTGAATCGACTGATCAATAGGCAGCTTCGCGTTTAAAGCGATTTATATACCCTCTTACAATTAGTCCATCGTTTTATCGAGTTTGTTTTCCCCTGTACATAAAATACTTAGTTTTATACTTCTTTTCGAACCTCTCGAAGTTGCTTATCGATATTACAGAAAATTTGCTTTATTTCTCTCTTTTTACTACTCTTGTTTTGATAAATAAAATTTATCAACGACTACTATTGACCGGCCGCATTTTAATAAGAGGATAAAGAATACAATAATGCACGATAATACGTAATTTCAATCACGCAGTTTCGATTTAATATCTTCAATTAATACCAACCGTAATTATGACTGTAATATTCAATCTATTCTTCATTGAAATTAATGCTAATTGAAAACTGCATGGCGATTGGTGATCGAATTACCATGGTAATTTATATCATTGATTTTATCGAAGTGTATCGTTACTATCGATATTTCGCAACTACGATATGCGTGCGAGAAAAAGAGAGAGAGAGAGAGAGAGAGAGAGAGAAAAAAGGTCAAAGTCGTAAAAAATTAAAAAAAAAAAAAAAATACATGGACCTATCGAAACGCGATCGTTTGTACAGAGGACAAAGATAAATGTTCGATGCAGAGGGAATTCGAAAGAGGTTTCTCGAGAAAAAGTCGGGTAGGCTCGTGGAAGAAAAATAAGGAGAAATATCAAGCACGAAAGAATGTTCGATGGCGTGGTTTTTTACGCTCTCTTTCGTGACGGAGAATGACTATCTCTTCGAGTCCCAGTAGGGCAGACCTGATTGCCTTTCTTCTTTTACACTTGCAATTCCGTGGTAACAAGTTGGAAAACTAGCACCTCGAAAACTCTGTATTATTATAGACCGACCGTTTTATTTTGATTTCTTTTTTCTTTCTTTTCTTTTTTTTTTTTTAAATTTTTCACGTTTTTATCGAAGTAAACGTATACGTGTCATAAATAATTTTGTAATCGTTGAATCTAACGTTTCTATTTTTATCATCCAATTATACATATTTCTAAAAATAATTGGTAAAAGGATTTTCGTGTATTCCACGATCGAGATAAATTGATCGAAAAATGAAATTTGTACCGAAATAGAATCCAAATAGAATCATTAAATGTTATTACGGGCAATTAAATATTCATGAATTCGTTAAATATTCCATATGGAAATATTATGACGTAAATATTTTACAATCTCTGTAAATGTTAAATAAAATTACGTGTAATTTATCAATTTTGCAGAAATTATCTAATAAAGGGAATAACTACTTAATATGTTGTAATTATAAATATTTATACTTATAAATATATTTACGTGCAAGCCAAGGAAGAAAAGTTAGAACTTAAAGAGAGAAGTATGTACCAAACTTTCTTCTTAAACTATTAATCGATATATATATATATATATATCACTATCGATTTTCTTGTTTACAGGAAGAAGTGATTACTGCTGTTCCTTTCATCCTTCCTCCATTTTCTCGATATCTAGTAAGAACTAAATGGAAGAATCTCGTGATTGACACACGGTAAATGCGATTTTTGTCGGGAGAGGGTCGAAACTACGAGGAACTGTTCTTAAAGAATAAAGTTCCAAATGAAAAGAATGGCCGACTAAACAGAATGTTTCCAAACCACCACATTCTTAGACACTGATTCATTCGCTCCCTAACATTGGATACAGCTTAAATTCCTGTACTATTAAATTCTAAATTCTTCTGTGCTATTAAAAAAAAAAAAAAAAAAAAAGAAAATATTTTATCAAATCGAATTAAAATTTCTTTTCTCGTGAAATTTCCTTCGATTAAAATCTTCGAGAAGAGAAGACGACGGAAAATTGCAAAAGTGAAAGTTTCACGAAGACAGAAAATAAGGCCCGTTCGATAAACTTCGATGACACGCGAGAACCTCTAAAGCATTAACCATATTTAGACACGGGCTGATGAAGGACTACGCGTCATGACCATTTTTGGCAACGATAAAGGAAAGAAGAGAGAAGAAAGAAAGAAAGGAGAGGCATATTCTCGTCTTGAATTATTATAACATGTTATATTTGCACGCGTTGTTTCTACGATATTGACATTTTTCTCTATATGTAGATAGTCGAAAGTACGATTCAATGTTTCCTTTCGATTGTTATAATAGAAAACTGTTATCCCACACCACTCGAAAAAGTATATTTGCGTTCCATTACAAGGGATATTGATTCGACGAGATATATATTTTATATGGATTTTTAAGAAGAAAATAGATATTTTTTTTTTCTTTTCCTTTTTTTATCCTACTACACTTTCAAAAAATTGTATCAACCTCATTTTATATAAGCGTAATTTACTTTCATTTTAAATGCAGTAAATGTCCAGTAACTTGTGGATGGCAATATTCGCGTATAATAGCCTTTCAACCCCGATACCACTTACACATACCACTTTACTGTCGTTCGATAATTCTATTCACTGGCATAAAAGCGTACCGTGGAGTTATCAATGAATTATCGTTCACAGTACACCGTTTCCTTCGCCCCCCCTCTCGAACCTCCCCCTTTTCCCTCATCAAAATTTTGCAACGTTATTCGAAAAAATTTGCGAAGAAAATCGATCGAACCTTCCTTCCTTTTTCAATTCAACCCAGTTCGGATGGGACGGATTCCGGTTGAAACGATTATTTTAAATTTGTTTCAATTTCATTCTGTCGAGAATTAAAGTTTTCTTCTGCAGGTATAAAATAACTTTATGAATGAATTCCGCCGCGGAATTATTGTGATCTTCCTTTATTCAATTGGATGCTCGTGAAACGAAGAAAAATCGTTTCTTTCTGTGAAATTTCCTCCCGAGCGGAAATTTATTGGAACGTTTGGGAAATATAAGCGAAGACGGACAGCTGGTGGACAGCTGTAGAAAAAAAAAGGTGACGTCCTTTTCCCTATTTCTCTTCCTTTCGTTGCGTATAAATCGCCGTAGCCTGCACGATAAATCACGCGTTCGACTTGGGGAATATCGCCTCTTCTTCTTTTAAAGAAGAAACGAAAATACAAAATTACGCGAACGCGTTTTATCAATTAAATTTCTCGAAGGAAAAATTTCAGAAAGAAACGTTAAGAAAAATATAAATTATACCAAAAAGCAGGGCAGCTATTCTTATCCGACTTGAAGCCATCGTTCTCTTCTTCCTTGGATTCTTCTCGCTTTTGCGAATCACTTCCAAAGCTTTGTTTCGAAATTATATTCCTAACAAAAGTTCATTCTCGATCCCTTCGACGATCACCAATTTATTTATTCGTCACACGTATAAAGAATTCAAACTAAAAGAAAGATGCACTTTTCCTCGAAGAAACGAGATAAATACGAGAAAACGCTTGTTCGTTTAAAAATTATTTCATCGAATCTTTGAAATTTACCTATCAACTTTCACGAACAAAATATTTCTGTTGTTTCTCGCACAATTTCTTCATTTACATATATATATATATGAAATTCGGACAAATCGGTTTAAAGATTATAATCGAGAATCGTTTCTTAACAACGAGACGCGTAAAATATTCGTGAAAATGTGTCGCAACACAACAGTTATATAGCGATTGACGAAAAATCTCTCATTGGAGATGAGTTGCCGCGGAAGTATTCGGAAATTCGTGAGACTGTTTAACGTGAAAAACGCGATGCCCGAGATCAACATATCTAATTTTAAAAAGGTTAATTTTAAAAACTTTCTTCCCCCCTCCCGATTCCCGCGCAACCTTGGAAATATACACGACACACGCATACACGTATCCGAAACTCGAACTCGTGTTGCCCCTCGTATCTTTTCCCTTCTTTGCACTTCCTTTTACTTCCAACCCCCCCCCTTTGTTTCTTTCTATCCACTCGTCGTTTCTTCGAATTCACTCTCGTATTTTTAAGTTTCAACGCAACGATTTTTCATCCTCCGTGCATCTGTTCTTCGCTGAATCAACTCTCGAGTCCAGTCGATATCAACTTTACGAGTTATTTATTCGATTCGAGTCTCGAAATAAATCCTGGCAACCGAACGTTTTCGATTCGCCCGTTTCATCGAATTACTCTCTATTCCTTCCTTCATCGATACAATTTCGAGTCGATTTAATCATACGCACTGTTTAATAATTTCGTTCCATCTTGTAATCTCATTTTCAGAATCGTCCCATCTGTGTGTGCGTATTAATAGGAGCAGTTGGAAGATTGGAGATTTCCGCGCGACATCGATAATAAATCTGCGGAATGTTCGATAACAGCACATTCTGCGAATACCAGAGAAGGCGGAGTACGAAAGGAAATCTATGAATCCAAAATCGATCGATGCTCTTCCCGAATATAAACGCGAAGACGATTCTTCCATTTCTTTTCAACGATATAAAATATAAATATTCGGGACGAATAATCGTTTGATATTCGTCATTTTTCTCTAATCATAAAAAAAAAAGAAAAAATGATCCGCCAACATTGTGAAACATTGATCGCTGAAAGATCCGTGAAAATTAATTTTTCAACGGGGGCGAAACACGGGTGAATTTTCTATTGTAATGATTTAAACATCGTGGAAACTGGATATTGCATCCTCGTCTCGTTTATCCCCGAGGGCAAAGTTGGCGATGTGGGGCAAAAATGCAGCGGGATAGATAAATATAAATTTTTATCTAAAAAATTCATAAAAAAGTTTCGCTAATAATATCGAAATGAACTGTACGAATGTTTATAATGTATATAAAGTGGGGAGCGTATAATGGGGCTGACACAGTTATAAATAGAGCGACGCTTTTCGTGGCGCAAAATTAAAAGTGCACGTTTTGTAAATTGTTCGTTTCACGGCCGCTTAAAATCGAACCGCCCCTATTTGCCCAGGAACGTTTTCAAACGTGACTCTCGGCTCCAAGCCCCGAATCTGTCATATTTCTGATCATCCGGAGAAAACATGTCGCGAAAAAGAATTTATTAATTACGAATCCAACGATGATAAAATTACAGGATAAGCGCGATTTTCGATTCGATAATATTTATAGATCTATCCATAGAGATAAGTTTAAAAACCATTTATTTCAAATACGATATTCCTTTCTATCTGTCTACGTATCCAACGTGTTTATTTGCGAGTTTATCCAACATAACCGATATTATCTACCACGGAATGTTATTCTTGGAGCCTATATACAAAATCAACAAACTTGTAACTGCACAGTTCTCTGCGCGTTGACTTTTTTAAAGCGAAACGAGCAAAGCAAAATAAGAGAAACAATAAGGAAAGATTCTAGAAAATTTCTCGAATTAGTCGAATTACTCGGATCGGGTCGATTCTCTTAATCGAGGATGCGCTTTGAGCGAACGTGGCGGAAATATCGAATGATGTATCGCGATAGGCATTCATAATTTCCGGCTGGGTCTGGATAACGTCTGGTCCCTTTAATAGCGTTACTGCACCACGAATAACGCGGAGTCCGTGTCCGCGTGGAATTCTCTTCGGCAATTTTTCGCTTTAAACTCGACTAAAAACCGCAAATTCGAAAATCGATGGTCCCGAGGCTTTTGAAACGAATGACCCGCCCCCTCGTTTCGTTTACTTTTCGTCCAATTTTCCCCGATAATGCACCGATTATGAAATTTTCGGCCCTCCGTACAACAATCTCGTTATCCCCCGCAAATTTTCGTCGATCGGCCGCATAATTATCGGCAACGATAATTGTGAATGAAAACTTTTCAACATCGGAACGGATCTTGTTTCATATGTTGTTCCTAGAGATATTTCGATAAATTAAATTAAATGAAAATTCTGTAGATATTACTCGTTAGGTGAAGAAAATCAACATCGTTAATTTTCAAACTAACTAAAATCAATTTCTGTCCTCTTTAGGTCGAGGACAAGTTTTATTTTTCAATAATGATAAAGTATATTTTTGAAAGATCGTTATTTGTTAAAATTCTGATGTTATTCGAGCGTGGAAAGAATTAAACAAGTCTTTTTTTTTTTATATATAGATATTAAGCAAGATGTTTAATTCTAGATATTTAATTCTATCGAGAATGTCCTCTATAATAGTCGAGGAATGGAACGAGTAATGATGTAATAATGAGGCATTAATGAGGTAGAAGCTTAGTCTCGTTTCCTGAAATTTTAACTCAACATTTAGTTTCAAGTTGATTGCCAACTATACGAATGTTACTGATCTATATAAATACGTTTCGAAAAATATAAACTGTTAAAACGATAAAGTAGTGCTATGCTATAATTTGTTAATAGAAGAAAATTTTAATAAGAATCGGTTCCCTAATTTCTATTCCTATTTATTTATATTTCTATTATTGAATTAAGTACATACATCGCTTAAAGAAAGAAACAAATTTGTTTACTCACGTTAACATGTTCGCAACCGATTGTGAATAACTCCAGCTGCAACAAAATAAAAATCAAATTAATCATTATGCGATGTTAAAATAATAAATCACAGAAGAATATATCGCCGATTTGCTAGTGATACGATGACAAAGCGTGACGTTTAATTAAATGAACGATTAAAACGAAATATAATAATCACATATAGAAATCGATATAGAAAAGCGATTCGATTAGCGAATTCGAATATTTGGAAGATAGAGCTTTAGTCCTCGCACAGTTTTCCGCCGCTGTGAATTTAAAATATTTTCAGAGCGCGCCAATTTCTCTCGAAGCACGAATGTTGTGTTTGCACAACTCTTTCCCAGAATACGAAATGGAAAGTTACTTTAGATTGAATCTTGAATTTCCCCTTCTGTGTATCAATAAAGTTAATGAAATTCTATATTAGTCCACCGTTCGAATATTTTTCATTATCGAATTTTAAATCGTAATGGAAAAACTTTTACACGATTTATCACGTAAATTAACTCGCATTTCGCTTATTTATATATTTGCATAATAAGCAAACTACGAAATAAAATATTTTACGACATACCAATTAATAGAATAATAGAATCAGATTGAAAAATTATTATACGTGCACTCACGTATTTGCATTATTTACTTCTTGAAAAGTTACTCTGTCCCTTTTTAAATTTGAATAACGATTATAAAAAAAAGAAAGTCGAAACAATATGATGGTTTAATCCGCTGTGACGGCTTTATACTTCGAAAGTCAAGTTTGAAATTAAAAGAAAAGAGAGAGAGAGAGAGAGGAAGAAAGTTTTAGCATTGTCACGAATCGGTCGTTCGAGCGAGACGACTAGAAAATGCAATTTCAATCGTCCTACACGCGCCGCTCGATGATGGATTTAGATCGTCCGCTTTTGCGGGTGAAAGTTTAAAAACAGTTTCGATGCCGACGAGACGCGATGCCATTCGATGCCATTAACCATGGACGACTTTAATTGATTTCTTAAATTAGCCTCGGCTGCACACCGCTAACCTCTGGGACGGATGGGATAGGTCGAATCGCGGCCGACCGGCAAATTGTGAATTTGAATTGTTACGTGAAACAGGAGGAAGGAAGACGGAGGAGAGGAGGGAGAGAGAGAGAGAGAGAGGGAAGGGAAAAAATAAAAAATAAAAAAGCGGACTCGATGCGACGAGGCGGCATTGTTCAAGGAGAGAAAAACAGAAATGGGTTCAACCGAGTTAATATCGAATCGAATGGGGCGGCAATCGGTACGAAACCAAGCGGAATGACCTTATTGCTTGGGTCGAGTGCAATCTGCAATTGACTTGGTTTGTTACTACAATTGGCTATTACCGATTTACAGGTATGAATTTTTAGAATAGATTTATTATACATTTCGGCGCGACGCCGTTTCTTGTATTTCGTGATTTAACTCCTTTCTTTTTTCGATCAAGGAAATATGATTTCGATTTTTCGATTCGGATAGGATGAATAAAATTTGAAGAAATTGAAATAATTCGGAATTTTCATCGTTCGGAGATTCTTTGGAATTATATAGTGTATCGCATCGTAGAAGAAAAAATAGGCGATAATAATGATAAAAAAAATATAAATCACAAAGAAAAGCGTATCAATTATTTAACTACTTAATATCTCGATGCAAAATTATTATTATCGTATCGTGTAAGTACATGGAACATCGTGTTGTTAATCGATTTCGATAATGTTTTTCAGATACTTGTTAGAATGAAGCGTCCCAACGCTTTGGGGCGGCGATATGCATTCTCACACCTCTTTACATAACATACAACTTATCGATAGTTCCATAACACTTGGTGGCTTTAATAGTCACTTCTGACAACCATACGAGGATGTAACGTTCCTCGAAATGTAACTATACAATATTACCGTGTTATGCAAGCTTTTATAAGAATACGTTGCGTCGTCGACGAAGCGAGAGTACTGCAGTACTAAACTGAAACCAAGTTTTGCATAATACATGCTCTGAAATCGTTACGTTCACCCCGTTTATGTTCTTCGCAACACGAAAATTGTTTGCCTTTACATGATACATCTAGCTAGGTGATGGTGAATAAAAAATGAAACAAACGAGAGAGGAGTGGAAATATAAGCTAACGATTTTCTGTGACTGTATCGAACGCTTCGAAGATACACAGATTCGAGATTTAAATATCGTAACGATCGATTGTCGAAAGTAACTTATTAACTGTATTCCTTTCTCACACGATCGTATTACGTTGATGTTAAAAAAATAAAAAGAAGACGAAGAACTTGTCTTTCGTTGTCTTTCTCATTGCTTCTTTGTCAAGGATTTGCACCAATTTCTTCTTGCGTATAATTTTAGAAATCGATTGGAACGACAGGGAGGGAAAATAGCTGACAATTCTCTTACAGGCGCGCTTGTGTGTATCTTTTAAAGTGGGGTTAGATCCGACTGTTCCCATATAACTTATTTTTACCGCGGTGGAAATTCTTCTCGAATGATCGGAGGATGGAAACGAGTGCGTAAACTTGGGATGACGCGATAGAATTTCTCTTCTCTCCGATCTTTTCTCCAATTGATATATATTCGCGTTTATAGACCGATTTATTCCCCGTAATGAAATTCCGTTTCTATATGTAGGCAGACACGAATTTTGCTCGAATTAACGCATATATAGATATATTTCTTTCTCCAAAATGAATTTCTTAAACAATTTGGAGGATGCGTAAAATATTTTATCGCTTAAATATTTTATCCGGTTCGAGGATTGATATATATTCATGAGTCAAAGTTACGGCACGAATTCGAGTGAAAAAAAAAAAAAAAAAGAAAAAAAAATTCAAGGAAATTTAAAATGTAGTTCGCGTATATAACGCCAATAACGAAATCATTTTTCGTTTTGGCAAAAACTAGTTTGTAGGAGTGCAAACACTTCTGAAAGAAATGATGAATTTTCATGAATATGTATGAAGGCGTATAATGCACGGGAAGAAAGTTACGTTTGAAAGTCGTGCGATATTTGATGTCCTGCAATATGGTGGCAAGGAATTTTGATGAAGGAAAAATTATTTTTTTCTTTTTTTTTTTTTTGAATTTAGATAATATCATTTCGATTAAACGATTAATTACTTTAACTGGACGCGAAATTAATGTGTCGAATGAAAATATGATAATGAAACACCGTTAATGGGCGAGCTAAAAATAACAAGGAAAACAAATATTTCATTAAAACCTGTCATTCTCGACGAGATAAATTTATTACGAATTAAACACGAACTGATGCGAAATTCAATTTTGAGACACGAGAATTTTAACTTGGCTACATCTGTCAGGGATTTAATTACGATTTTTAACGTTGAAAGAAGAATTACATCGCAACTCCCGTTAATGATATAGAATTTCGTATCATCACACGACCATCAAAGGTATTAATAATGAAAATCTGATAAATCTTTAAGATATCTCTGACAAGAGAGAGAGAGAGAAAGGGTTGAAATTAAAGAAATAACGAAAAGATTTTTCTATAAATGCAACACGATTGTTTGTTTCATTTGTCATTTATTTCCACCGAGATATCTCATTTCTTCGTTTTACAGTTTTCTGCACATTGATCGCATCTTTCCTTTTATTTACTCTCTGAAATTCCGATAGATATTATTCGACTAGCATTCGTGACCCCCCTTTCTCTCTTTCTCTCTCTTCACGAGCCATTATCGCTCGAAGAAAACGAAAATTGACTTTCATTCGGATCGCTCTTGATAAATATTTCTACCAAATCAACTTTACGAAACACGCAAGTAAATTAAAAATCAAAATTTATTTAATTCGATTAATTTGAATATAAATTATATAGAATTATATATAGAATTATGTAAAATAAATAAAAAGGTAACAATTTTTGCACGGACGATTGCATTCGATAAAATTTCATTTCGGAGAAAAATGATGATGAAATTGATATGGAATGTTTCGATAATTTGCGAAACGATCGCATTTGTGGTTTTCTTTCAAAGAAAAGGACCAATTTGCAATTTGAATTTCGCATTTCAGATTTATCTGCACGAATCGAAACGAGAGGAAATGTGGAACGAGAGACAGATTCGAAGTGAAGAAAATTTGAAAAGTAGTTCGGATGTCAACAGCCCTTTTCACTCGAAATTAAAACTTTGGTTAGTTTTAATTAGCTAATTCATTCGAATTTCATATCAAGCTGTTTTAATAAAATAAACGAAATTAATTTACCTTGTTTAATTGAAATTACAGCCATCCCTTGCGTTTTATTTCCACGATTCTAATTAGTTATAAAGACGTTGTTCTATCGTGTAATTTTCGTTATCGTTATCTTTTATATTCATACTTATAATTCTGAATACAAATTAATTTTAAAAGAAACAATTATGGATATTAAAACGTGGGCAAAATTAGAGAAATTTATTATTTCGTAATATTCTAAATTAAACGAAAAAAAAAAAAAATAATGTTTTTAAAAGAAACGTCTATGAATATGGAAAGACTTGAAAAAAAGATGCAAAATCAGAGGAAGTTGTTATTATTTTTCAAACTAAAAGCACACGGAATTTTCTTTATTTTCTTGAAAAATATTATTTCAAGTAACGTTTAAATTTAAAAATTAACACCATTGATTTTAAATAAAAAAATCAATTTTAAACGAAACATTTATGAATATTAAAAACCTAAAAAAATGGAAAATTGAAGAGAGAGAGGAAGAGAAAGAGAGAAGGAAAATTAAAAGAAATTATTATTACTTTTACATTCTTGCTTCGTTGTTAAAAATATAAAACTCTCTTTCGAAAAATATTATTTTAAGCAACGTTCAGATTAAAAACTAACATCGACGATCAACAAAAGGAAGAAACGAATTTGAAAGAATAGAAAGAACGAAAACACGGGGATAAAGATTAAAAAAGTTGGAGTAAAAAGATTTTAAAATCCAGAAGAGTTCAAACACCTATCAGGGGGGAGGTACTCTCTCGAAGTAGGTACGATGGAATCCGTGCACGTTCTCTCTGTGAGTATCGGATAAGTTTGTGGAAACGAGAACGAGGAGAATTCACGTAAGACATCTCTCGATCTTAGACAATGATATACCGGCTTCGAGAACGTTGCCCGTGTACGAATGTAATCGTGGATCCGAGACGGAACAACAATCCGCGGATTATGCCTTCCTCAACTTGTGGATACACTTAACATGCTTATTCGGAATTACACGGAAATACACGGAGAGAGAATTCGTCATTTCAATTTTCGACGTTGAACGTTTCGAACTTATATAAGAAACTGTAAATCCGATAATAATTTTTGAATAAACGATTTGAAAGGAAGCGGTGGTTAATTATTTGGACGAAACACAATGAATTTTTTCCCCTATCGAATAAAAACATTTTTCCAATGTTTCGAATTATTATGAGAAGAGAGTTTTTGAAAATGTTGCATAAAAATTTCATCGGATCGCGAATACTTTCAACGTGACCCAAATTATTCTATGCGTATAATGATTTTACACTTCACTTATTAAAAAAGTTAATGATATTTCGCGATAAAGTCTGTCTAAACCGTTGTTATAAATCTTTCTATAGAACGTCTGGCGAATCCGTAGAAAACCATAAATCAAAAAGATTGAGATCCGAAACTCGTGAAGGCCGATTAATTGGATCCCTTCATTTTCCTTTGTGTGAAAAACGATGTTCGAATGTGTAGTAAGCACAAATGATAAAGATGTCACCGAATTAAAAGTTAAAAGTTCATTTGGGCGAGGGGGGGAAATTAATAATATCATTATCGGAAAGATAATTCTTCCATTTCCGATATTGCGAATGTTTCTTTGACATAAGAGTGGAATACAAAAATATAACGGAAAAATTAACAATTCTGAGATCAAATGCGAATATATGCAATTAATTAAAACAATTCCAATTATTGAACATGTAGCTTTGAAAAAGAAATCGATCGAAGGGTTTTCGTTTGTATTTCCGAAATAATAATGTTTGGAGTAAATTAAATATTTAACAACGACGTCCATTTGTACGAGAAATCGTACAAAGGTTTTCGAGTATAATAAAATTTGGTAAAAAAAAAAAAAAAGTACTTTTACATCGATATTTTATTTTTAATTTTGTTTTTGTTTTTTTTTTTAAACAATTGTGCCAAAAGACACGCAGTGTGTTGGTTCGAATCACAAAGGAGAAACAAATTTCCATTCTCATTAATAATTTTCAATTTTTGCCCTTCCGTAATTAAACGTCTTCTTAGTACACCAAGATATTCATTTCTGTCTTGCAACAGCAGCAGCAGCAGCACTTAAGCGCTTTCCTGCATCTGACATACACTTGCTTACACATACTCTCTTCATCCCAGCCCTCCGTCAGTATTGCTTCCACTAATTATCATATTAAAAATTACTCCAAGCAACTTTCACCATGGTCTCGTTCATTCATGCCCCGTTCTACTGTTAATCATTCAGCATCCATAAATTACGTTACTCTTTTAAAAGCTTCTTAGGTTTGTTAACAGACTTAATTCATGTTTAATGGACAATTTGATCCAACCGTTAAAATTTCCATCTCTGTTTTTAAAGCTGTTTGTTAGCTCCTTCAGATATTCAGCTTCTAATATAAGCTTCTCGCAAATACAATTATTCGAATACGAATGTAAAATATCATCGATGATGTTCACGATAATGTTTTTTAACAAACTTTTTCCCCAAAAATATAAAAAAAAAAATACAAAAGACTCGATTCGAAGATCTACCTCTTTACATAATTTGACTCGCATAAACTTCGATATTTCATTATATTCGAAAAAAATTACAGTATCAGAACATATTCGTTATTCGAATAATATAAGCGTTGGAGTTTTCAGAAATTTTGCATTGTAAAAATTAGGATAGCGATACATTGATCGAATGCGTCTCGATGATAAGGGGGAAAAAATTGAGGAATGCTTTCGAGCGTGAAAAGAAATTTTTTTCACAAATCGAGATGAAAACTAATCTTCATTCTTCTCCTTATTCGGCATCCAATTTAAGAGAATAATGTGCAACGTGCCGATTCAAAGTGCAAGGGACATTAACTCGTGCACACTGGGTGGATCACAGATTCATCTAATTTTTTTTTTCCTTTCTTTCTTTCTTCTTTTTTTTTTTATGATCTCCAGATACGGGAAATGCGGCGCACGTTCCGTATCCGAGATCTGCACATGACAAGCGTTTCAAATATCTGCATATATGCAGATATCGAATGAGCGATCCGCAGAAATAGAGAAAAGAAGGCGTTTGAAAGAGAGAGACAAACAGAGAAGAAAATTCCGGTAAACAAATTGTCTTTGTCTTTCGATCAGAGATTTTTGTCTCTTTTCAATCTCCATCGTTGGGAACTATTTTTTGGAAATAGTGATAGAAAAATGTGGTTTCTCCCAATAGATAATTATTTTAACTTGGAAATCGGTTTACAGTTACACTTACACTTCGTAAGATTCGAGAAAATTTATAATTTTTCGAATAATTGGATTTTTATCTTGTATCTTAAATTCCCAAAAGAAAAATTTAGAAAAAGGAAAAGTAGTAATAATTTATTTTTTGATATATAATAAGAAAATGTTGAAACGAATCCAGGAATTTTTATGGAGACAGAGGAACGATTATTTCTTTCTTTTTTATTTTATTTTTTTTTTTTGAAAAAAATTTATCGCTACTTATGAAACTATTTTTCAGAACAAACAAGAAGAAGATCTTATTTGATACGGCTATAGCTTCTTTTTCTAGATACGTAGATCGTGGAAGAACGAAGGTGGCAAAAGATTTATGAGCAGAGAATGCTTGGTAGAATGGTGAGAGGGAAATTAAAGTAGATATATTGTTCGCATCTTCTAACCGACAATATGAAGCAGCGAGGACGAATGAAAATTTATTGTAAAAACTACGTATATTCTATACAAGAATCTTCGCTTTTAAAAATCAACGGAAGAATTGTGTTAAAAAATAATTAAGCAAGGAAAAATTATCACTTCTCGATTTCGATTGAAAATAAAATTTGTGACGTGGCACAGATCGATGAAATTCGACAGAACGCTTCGCGGATAAATCCACGTGTATCGAATCAGATTCGCATCGAAAACTCGAGATGATCACCACGGAGAAACCTGGTGGTAATAAAAATTTATTGGGTCGTATACTAGTGTACATATCGCTTCTTTCGCGTCACCATGCAAAGATTGATCCGACAGATAACTTTCGATCGGCCAGAAAATTGATGAGCAGCCCGATTTTTCATCTAGCTCGCGTTTATATTTGTTTCTCGTTGCGCGTGAACAAAAAGAAAGGGAGGGGAGGGGGGAAAAAAAAGAAAAAAGAAAAAAAAAGAGTATGATCGCGGAACTGGTTCGTGTATGAGAAAAGCTGGACGTGTCGAAAGTTTAGCACCCCCTCGCTCGTTGTTCACGTGTATTAGTACCGTTGTCGTCGGCACGCCTGTCACGTTTGTAGGATTTCACTCTTCGACCACGATGCATCCCCTTTCTGGTCTTTGCATCCGTGTCCTCGAATGAATGCACGAACGAAGATATAAAACGTGGATGATAACGAACAAAGGAGAAAAACGTCCGTCTCCGTATTAATATTCGAATTATCGGATGACAACGTGTGGATTGCAAATATGTTTGAGCGTCCAGTGGAGACAAATTAATGGTGAATTTGTTAGATCGTCAAAATAAATAATTTTAAAAGTTGGATTGAAAGTACAAAGGATTATATGAAGATTTGTAAAATAAAATTGTTACATTATAATTGTAATTGTTGAAATGATCCTCGCGAATGACAATTAATATTTGATAAGAAAATTATCCAATCTATTGATCTATTGTAGATTAATCAAAGATTAATTGAGTGTCGAGTAGATTCCTAACTTTAAATATCTATTATTGAGGTAAAAATTTAATCATTCAGCAGAAAGGGAATAAGCTTGTTTCTTGGATTGTTATTAGTTTAAGTAGAGAAGTTAAATAATGAATATTAAACCGGATATTTATATATGGAATATATATAATGGAAGAAATTCAAAAATATATTAGGATGGATGATTAAGAGAAATGGTTGATTAAATTTTAGCTATTTAAGACAAAATCAGATATGCATTTAATTTTATTTTCAACAACAAGTTAATAAATTTTTCTAGAATTTAAATTTGAATTTGAAATTCTTCCAGAATGAATATTGATCGTTGCTATGAAAATTTCGAGAACTATTCAGTTTGAAAACCAAACTAGCACTTCCACCAACTAATTTAAGTATAAACGATTTTCTTATCGTTTCAACTTTCTCGAGACTTCGAAGTTCAGAGGTTGAAGAAATAGCGGAAGTAAAAAAACGAAGGTTTTGTGGGAACGATATCTACGATAATTTCGAAAAAGAAAAATTTAAAATTTTCACGTGAGAATATTTTTAGAGATAAACTGCGAGTATTAAAGACTTTTGCTGCGCGAAAACTTTGTGCAAATACTTGGTTGCTTTTGTTCCAAACCATATGAAAATAATTCTTCGTTTGCGAGGTAAAATTTTAGCAATGATTATTTAACAAATTTAGTTTTCTTTAAAATTCTTTCTCTTTTTCTTTGTATCGAAATTGGTGACTCAATAAATCTTATATCGTTTCTTTGCAAACTGAAATCTATGCATAAATATAACATAATATATGAAAATTTGATCAAAATTCTCTTTAAATGAAATTATTAAAAAAATAAAATTTCGTTTTAATAGATATTAAATATTTAAAAACTATTATACATATCTAAAGAGAATTTTGAGAGAAAACCATTTTACAAAAACAATGTCTATTATTTTCTATATATTTATGTAAATATAAATTACTCGTATAAATTGCAAAAAGAACTTGTAGTCAAAATTCAAATACCAAAAACTACTTTGATGTATATCGTTTTCTACACCAAAATCAATTTAAAACTTTTGTCTGCATAATCTATATTTTAATATAGATATTCAATAGTTTGAAACGTGCATACAAACACTCGTATTATATACTTGTACTTTATTAGTCAATATACAGTACAATTATTCGTTAAGAGGTCTCGTTTATATCGACTTTATCGTTTCTTTAATTTTTGAAAATAACCAAGAAGTTCACGAGTTCAATTCGAGTTGAATAAAATAATCATAGTAGAGAAAAGAAAACGTGGAAACAAAAGTTCTTTGATGTTTCAAACAAATAAAATAAATCGTTACTATAGCTAATAAAAAAAAGTATTTTAATTGTTCAATTTAAAATGATCCAATGAAATTCGTGTTTTTGTTCAATTTGATTAGAAAAATTATAATATTAATAAGAAATTCGGACTTTCTTTTTTGTTCTATGATCATTCATATCATATACCATTTTTTAAAAAAAATTTACATACTAAATTTACATATCATTTTCTTAATGTATATATAGAAATATTAACATATATATTTACATACCTTTGGTTTCCGTCTCACGAAAATATCATGCTATCTGCAACAGAAATAAAAAAAAAGATATAAGGATAAATATACAACTAATAAATAAAAACATAAAAAAGTATAATACATGTAAGTGCATAAATATTATATTATTTACATTCTTTAAATCAATATGTTATTAGATAATAATCCGTATTAAATTAATTCTATTATTCATATTTGAATAAATTATATATACATTTTATATTCAATTATGTAATACAATTATTTATTTATATATAATTTAATAATAATAAATAATAAAATAAAATTGTAAAAATAGAAAAGAGACACGTATGTAAAAATATATTTTTTTATATTATGGAAATAATTGTTCTTTAATCATTATTTTGTGGGAAAATATGTATATATTATATTTATATATCACATGGCATGTATGATGCGTTGGAACATTTTTCCAATTTCATATTAAATTAACCTATATGTATATACAATGAAAAATAAAATTTTTAGTATCTATAGATCTGCTATCTAAACATTTTATTATTAAATTTTTTAAATTCATTTTAAATTCAAGTTTTACTGTTTAAATGTTCTAATGTGTCTAAAGAATCTATTTTATTGCTTTCTTTATCTCGGCAAAACAAAAATAGATATATGTAAAATAGTATTATATGTAGATATTTATGTATCGTACAATTCTATAACTTTCTTTAAAAAAGAATTTTCTTTTTTTATAATATAAAGAAGATATTCTATCTATTATCTATCTAATATCTTACATGATATCAATTGAAAATAACTTATTTACATTATTTAGTAATAATTGAGATATGAGGTAATTGAATTTTATTATTTATTTATTTTTATATTCAGAGAAAAGAGACGCAGATGATAAGATTCTTTATTTATGAAATTTTTAACTAAATATTTATTAGTTTTATTTTTTGAATAATAATAATGAAAATTTATTTGATAAAACTCTCGATAAAAGTATTTATATAAAAATCGATTTATATAAAAATCTTGAATTTTGAGTTTTAAAAGATTAAGAATCTTTAAAGTTTTGATAAATCTTGACAATCTTGATAGATCCCTAAGGTCTTACAGATTTGAAAAGTCTTGGAAGTTTTAAAAATATTGATAGGTTTTAAAAGTTCTATACTCAATATCTTATGTATTATAATATATATGTATAGCATACATCATAGGATAGTGAATATCTATCAAGTTTCCAAGACTTTAAAATCTTTGTATTAATATATCCAAAACTTGATATATCCAAACCTTTCAAAATTTTTACAATTTATCAAGACTTTATTATAAGACTTATTTGAATTTCAAAATGCAAAATATAAAAGTTTTGAAAAATTTTAAATAAATTTTAAATGAATTATTTCAAAATTGAAATCCATTATTATCAATTTTCAAATATAAATTTAACAAAATAATATTTTATATCAAAATGTCACACGAGAATTCACTATATAATATAATTTCAAACAAGACGATTTCTATAATAAATAATAAAGAAAATCCAATAGTCGAGATTATTGTTTTATTTAATGAAAAGTTTATCTGTAACCGACCATTCCAAAATATTAGCATAACTCTTCAGTTAATATTCCGCATACTGAGAATCGCGATTACCTTAAAATGATTACCCTAAAAGAGCCATAGAAACGTCAAGCAATCCATTTCAACGTTCCTTCTCGAGTACTTTCATTCGTTTAAAATTTTAAACAAATTAATCTAAGTCGTACGAGAATAAAGTGACGTGTTTGTTTTGTTCTCGATCGAACGATATAGAAATTTTAATGTTTTAAATGCTATCATGTTACGTAAATTAGATATTTAATAGAAATATTACTATACGTTATCGAATAATATAATCTCTAAAAATATTTTAATTAAAAACATAAACTCAACATAAACAACTTTAAATTATGTAGAAGAAATTCGAGAAACTGAAACCTTGTAACCTTGTAACAAATTCACAAAATGAAAAATAAATCGAAATTGAAATTTTGATTTAGAAAAATTTCTAGATATCGAATACAATGTGCAATCCAATTTAAATGAAGTCATTGCAAATTTATTTTATTTAAGATAATTAAACAAGGAAAGATAATAAAATAAAATATTCGTTGAGCAGCATCCAAAGTTAAATAAAGTAAGAATTAATATTTTATCGACTTATTTCAGGCATTCATTCGTTTCAAGCTGTTTGTCGTGTCAACAACTCATGTATAATTTATGTCTTCTTATGCATAAAGTGGTAGAGTATTGAGTGCAAGCGATATGGATTCGGGGCTATTACTCTGTGGAAAGAAATGTGTTGAATATAATCGAATGAAAATTTCAATTGATGTTTTAAGAGCTTATTTCGTATTCAGAGAAGACCAATATTTTTCTCTCTATGTTTTCAAAGAACGTTATTTTAAAAGCTTGCAAACTCAAGATTGCAATTGATCTGATGACCAGAATGAGGTAATGGTTACCTAATCCTTCCCATTTATTATATTTTTATTTTATATTTTTATAAGTGATGATATATTTAATAATCCCTATTTTATAGAATATAATATATTGTTATATTATATTAATATAGCCTTAAAAAGATGAATCGATGGTGCTGATAACGTTATCAATTAACGTTATCATTAATAGAAACGTATAAATACATCATTTTAATAAGAGAGATAATTTTAGAATCAAAAGTTCAATAAGTAGCGGTCGAGATTTGAAGATTAACGATGAACTGGTCGATACTATACTCAACTTTTGCAATGTAATTGAAACTCTGCTCGAAACTGTAACAAGTAATTTGTCAGCCAAGTACGTGAATTGTATGCGTGCAGAATAGCTTACACGACATAGGTTCGTAATGATTGAAATTTACGTATTAGAACGTGAACTGCATTATTCACGATAGATAGAACAATTCAACGTTACACCGTAATAGAAATTCTACCATTTCGATTCTTTACTGTTGAAATTTTTCGAATAAATTCATTCTAATTATATTTAATTTTAATCATTGTTTTATTGAGTGATCAGCGATTAATTAAATATATACATATAGCTTATCATGGATTAGAGCAATCTGGAATTTCTTTTGATTCAGAAAGATCAATAATTGCATCATTCCACGTGTCGAAATATCTATCGTCAATTTCATTCGTTAAAAACAATGAACTTTAAATTAGAAACTATCGTTCAACAGTATTAAATCGACAATGTCCATGTATGTATTTGTCGCACACCTAACGTATTGACATCGATATATCAAACAATGTACTGAGAGTAGTGATATTACTATCAATGACATTATCGATCAATATTATATTATCAAAATGTTATCGATAATTCGATTTATCGATAGTATCATCGATATCAACGTAAAATAAATTTAAGTACAAAATATATGTTACTTCGAACATAATGTTGTGGATTCTTATATCTGATTGATCTTGAAGATGAAGAAATATATAAGTCCAATATTTTTTATTTTTTAGAAAAGAATAATCTAAGACGCAAATTGAATAGTTTTATGATAGATATTACATAAGGAATCTAAGAAATCCCCTGAAGTAATTTTAAGTTTTAAAATTAAAATTAAAATTTAAAAATTTTTTAAATTATTCTTTCCAACTTTTCAAATTCTTACTTCAAATCTATATTATCTCTCAATTTTTTTTAAATATATCAGTAACTTTGAAATTTTGACTTATCGTAATTTTGATAATGACTTTTACATAATTTTCTGCGTTTATTATTCAAAAGCAATAACTACGGGAAACTTAAACAGTTAGGAACATCAAGGACAAGTTGGTGGTTGGTCCAGCTTTTCGCAACATGGCCTCCTGGAACCACGTTAGCCCATCAAGTAGTTACTTGTCAGCTTTGCTTTGGTTGCAAACTTTGTCTACATAAGTACACGACCGGCGAAAATTCGATTGAACTAAGTATTGGTAACTAGTAATAGAATTGTGAAAAAGAAATACCATGCAATTTTTCCTTTCCAGAGTCAACGTGTTTTCATGCACATAGATAATTTCTACAACAGATATATATATTCAAAATTTGTCATAAACTTCATACTTTGCTTGTAGATGACATATTTCTATTTTTGTACCACGTGTCTTCTTCCTATTCTAATTTATAGAAAAATAGTTTCAACGACGATTTTCTTCTATTCAACATTTGGTTAATATTGCAAATCATTATGATTGTTTAAGAAATGTACATTCAACAATGATTTTCGAATCTTCAAATTAAATTATATTCCAATCAATTGCCATGAAATTGATAATTTTGCGCATCAGCTGTTCTGATTGCATTTTCCTGTTCATCGATGACTGATATCGACATAGTTTACATATCACCTAATAGTACGCAGATATAGTAGTTAATGAGATAATCGATGCTGACATACTCTAATTGAATTTTGCAGAAGGCGTGTCGTACATCACGAAAATCCTTTGAATACCTTATTCTTTAAATTATTTATCAAATTTCACTATTTTTATATATAAAATATATAAAAATAATTAATTTTAACTCTTTTAAAATTATATTATAAAATTTCTTAAATGAATAGAATTTCCTTTCAAATTATTATAAGATTATAAGATATTGATTATATTTATGTTAAATATAAAGTTCATATATTGTTTTTAAACAGAATTTAGAATTTTGAAAAAATTCTCAAAAAAAAAATTCTCTGTCAAAATATTTCAAATTATCATGTATTTGATTACCCACACGATTACATCTATAATTAAGACTGTTTCTACCTTTTTAATAATTAATTTCGTTGATAATATTTGCGTGCCACGACGTGGATTTTATTTCACAATTAAAAAAAAAAAGAAAAAAAGCAACAGACACGCAACACGTGAATCCACCGATGCTCATAGATCTTTCTGACGTTTACGTGTTTCTTCCTAAAAGGATTGTATGCGATACATGATCTCCAGTTTTTTTCGTCTGATAGTGAACTCGATATTTGTCGTGTAACAGTATTATTTAAACGTTCACGGCATAGACGTATCAGGTGAACGAGAATTGGCTGTCAGCCAATTCTGAAAGCCAGTCTTTCGGTACCCTTTCGATGGACGTTCGGTAGATCTCTTGGACATGTGCCATTTCATTATTTTCGCAATACCTTCGTCGATATTCCGGCACCCGAAACATTTTAGGCTTTTTTAGCGTTTCGAATGTAGGTGTGTACCGTGCATTATCGATTTTCTATAGCTCTAACTCCCGATTTTTCCCTTTCTTTCTCTTTTTCTTTTTCTTTTTTTTTTTTTTTTTGTGAAACATAATTTATGAGATCAAAGTAGAAAATTTATTTATGCTTTTGCGTTTGTAATTCAAAAAACGTTATATTATATAAATGTTATATAAAAGTGTTAAAATTTTTTTGATATTTTCCTGGAACATATATCTCGCGAAAGTAATATCAAATTTAATAATAAAATATTATATAATATTATGATATATATATATTGTAATATATAAGATATATTCGAACTTGTGATGACTTATGAAACTATCCTATACGCAATATCCGTAAAGATCAAAGAGATACTTTGTCATCATTTGGAGAGCTTTAAAAGATCTACTTCATTATAAGAGGAAGTTACACGTGCACGTTGAATTACTCGAAGAATGTTTTGAGCTGTTGTTGCGAAGTCATTTTAACTAAGATCAAATTTTCAAAGAGTAAAGATTTTAAACACCTATTAATGGCGAGTATATTTATGTATATTTATTATTATTATTATTATTATAAATCATAATTCTTATTCAAAATTTGATTCGATCTCTCTTTGATGGATACTAAAAATAAATTATTAAAATTTAAGATATGAAAATAAAATTATTTCAAATATATATAAGTTTAAGAATTTATCAATTTGACTTTTGCATCTATTACTTTATATAAAATATTACCTTGAATAAATAACAGGCGTTTGATACCGAAGAAAAAAGAAATTTAGGATTTGAAAGCATTTGAAAGATTAAGTGTTAAAAGATGTAGATACATTTTCTTATTTTATAAAGAATTTTTCCAAAAAAAAACAAAAAATGTCGTATTCCAGCACAAAAATATAAAGCAATTAAAGCGAAAAAAGAATATTTCGTGTAAATATAATAACTCTACATATGTGTATTATTATTGTAAATTTTAATTAAACTACCAATTGTACAGATTTTTAAAAAAAGGAATTTTTTTTCAATGGATACTAAAATTAAAATTTAATGATAAATTGATTCATTTTAATTTATCTATATGTGAAAAATATGGAAAAATATATTTTTAACACCGATAAATTAAAAACATGCGGACATTTTTTTGGTACATAAACTAATAGCGTTCAAAATAATAATGACACGTGTATGGAGAAATTAATTCCATTTTCTTAATTGATTATTAATAAAAACTTGATTGAATTTGATTGAATAATTTAGTAGATGTGACTCTTAGAAAATGATTAAAGTTCTTATACACTTTGAATTGTCCCATATAGATTACAAAAGAAAAGATAAATTTCATCAGATTATCGTCTTTACGACTTTTAATAAATACATATAAATATTTTCTAAGCTTTGAAGTTACAATTATTATTATTCTTTAATTATATAAATCTAATTAATGTTAAATTTTTTTTTCTTTCGATTCTCTAGTATGAATATAAATAAACCTTTCTACCTATTGAAATTAAATATCTATACATAAAATATATCTTATTAGACGATCATGAAATGCGATTTTGTCTGAAATGCATAATTCATGCATGTTTACACGAGTTGCTATGATCGATGCATCAACGATAAAATAAGACATATATTTGATTTTCCAACGAGAAAATATGTTCTGCGAATCTGCGAAGAAGATTAGATCCTAAAGAACGTCGGATATCGGATCGATCCATTTCCTGATCGCTGGTCAGATCATGGAAACTGGTTACTCGTGATGGAAAATATCTCTGCCTCTGTACTTTGTTAAAGTTTGTAATTCACATGTAAACTTTGTTTTTGCTCGGCACAGTTGTTTAGATATTTTCGAAGAAATCGAAGATTATGGATTAATTTGATATTTGACTTTAAAAGTGATGATTTTGCTAACTATCATATTATGATGACGTTACTTTTAGTTATTTAATCTAACATCTTATATAATTTGTATTTTTAATTTTAGAAATTGACAATTGAAACATTAGAAATATTTAAAATGATTTTTAAATAAAATATATAATTTTATTATTTTTAAAAAGTATTCTTTTATTTTTATTTTAAATTATGCGTTAATTAATAAATTTCAAAGAAAATATTCTAATATTTTTAAAGAATTTTGAGAGATTAAAGAAATTGAAAAATCTATCAAATTTTCAAGAAATATTTTTGCTATATAAATATTAATTTTTAAATTTAAAGATTTTTCAACTTCTCAAAATTCTTAATTTATTTATTTATTTATTTATTTTCTTTTTTTTTAATAATTCTGAATATATTAATCCTCTTTGTTGAAACTTCGTGCGAAAATTATATTTCCTCGAAAAATTTTAGAAAGAAAGAAATATCGATATCTTCGAAAACTTGAGTTTCAAATTCTTTACTTACAAGATTTTCCATTTAGGATGAAAGAATCATGTATCTGAAATCGATAATAACTACTGAGAAATACGAAAAAGTAAAACAACAAAACATTAGTTCTTTTTCAGATTTCTATTTTGATCTATCCCTCATATTTCAATTCAGTTCCCAAGTTCAATAGAATTATATTTTCCTTCGTTTGCAAATTTCCAGGATGATAATACGGAATACATTATGTGACACATGTTCGCTAAAAGAAACAGAATAAAAAACGATGGAATTTGAAATTTTCACCTTTGAACTTCATTACATTGCGTACGAATAATTCTTTTTCCGCTTTTCTATTACTTCTCTCACTTGTATGACTGTGAACTTAGAGATATAGGAAAGCATAATTCATGGATCAAATCAAAAAATAAAAAAACTAATTTAAAAAATAAATAGCAATTATGTATATGAAAAGAATTCATTTTAAAAAATTAATAATAAAAATGAATTTTCCAATCTCAGCTATATTGATACGAATATATTTGATATTGATACGAACCTTTTAATTTATTTCGGCATTTATCTTGTAATGATTTTCCCCTTATATATCCTCGTAATATATCATTCCTCAAACTGTTATTCTATTATACATCTGTTATTTATAGAGCAGCATTATCGAAATTTTTGAAATTTCGCGAAAAAATTTTGAAACACAGTGAATCATCGATGATCTTTGCTTTCTATCATCTTTCGTTCTACCTTTCACTCTCTTGCAATATGAATAATAATATTCGCACACTTGCCCATCATTCGAATGCATAACGAGTCAAATTAGAATATTTATGATGCACTGGGATAATATAATTTTGATTTCCCTATAGACTAGTTTCATATGACATTTAAATCGATATTAATTTTAAAAATGTATATGAGAAACTCGAATAGACACATGAGTTACAAAAAATTACATTAATCATGAATAACATAACTTGATTAAGAAAGATATTTATATATTTAATTGATCTACCTTGAAACATTAGCACTTTTAATACTAATAGGATATAATATTTCAAAATTGTTATATGCATTTTAGAATTATTATAATTCTTATAATAAAAAATTATTGATAAAAAATTTATTAAGATAAATTATTAATTCTATTTTGAAAATTTATATTCAATTTAATTTTGTTATATTTCATAATATTATAATATTGAATCTATTATATTGTTAAAATAAAAGAAAAATTTCAAAATGTTTATTTTTGTTTCTTATATAAATTCTTATTTTTCCTCAGAATAAAGTAATTTATTTTAGGAACAAACAAATAAATATATTATTTGCAGAATAATATAATTCATTTAATCACGAAACAAACAAAATCAAGATCACTAACCTATATAATCATTTCATCGATTCTTTACTCCATTCTCCATTTCACCAAACGATCCTTTCGTAACATCATTTGCCCATCCAAAGAAAAAAGAATTTACATGGATAATTGCATAACTTAATATTTCGTTACACACGACCATGTGTGTTTGCTAGGTGCGAAGTTGCCATCTGAGATATCCTGTATTCGTCTCTCGTTTCAGGTTAGGACGGCGCAACATAGAATATTTATGGTGTTCCGAGTCACGACAGCAGTCTTCGTCGTTTGCCAGAGAGACACGGTGCGGCGCCACTATGAATATTTAGAAAATTAAATCGGCCAACTTCATCATCCCCCTTCCTTTCCTTATTCGTCAATTGTGCTAAACTTTCAAGTAATCGCAACTTTGTTTTAATAGATCGTTAAAAGCGAGGAATTATACCGTTCGCGATGAACAACGTGGTTTCGATCGGTCATCACCATCTCCTCGAGAACTTCAACGTAGTATAATAAAGAGATCTTTTCTGAGTTTGTGTAGTTTGGCCGGAATTAAAGAAATTCGAAGATAAGAAAAGCTTCGAGAATGTATTCGATTGGTTCTTGACCGTTTGCCGCAGAATAATTTGTATCGAGAGTTTGCATTGTGCCATGTGCATTTATGCGATCGAATATTCGGAGAGGGAATCAAAGAAGTTGTAAATTTAGCTGGTATCGAGTTTCAATCGATGGCTTTGATTTAGGTTGAATGGGAGAAAATAACTTCACCTAGAAATATAATTATACGGTTTAGTTTTCGTTCTGAAATTGATTAAGAGAATAAAATGCTTCGCCTAGAAATATAATTATGTGATTTAATGAGAGAAGGTGATTTTTTTAAATTAATATGTGATTTTGTTTAAACGTTTAAACTATCGTGAAAAAAAATTTTTTAAATAAACAACAAGAGTCATTTTCTTATATAAAATCGATTGATTTAAAAATTAAAGTGATCTAAAAAAAAAACCTTATTAAAATGATGAATAAAATTGTACATTATAAAATATTTATTATTTGAATAAATGGATTATGTGTTAATTTCAAATTTTATTTAAAAAATTCGAACGAAAAAATGTTGACTTCTAAAATAAATTTTATAAAAGTGAAGATATTTTAAAGATAAAATCTCTCGTGAAAATTCTTTCAATATAAATACAAAACAGTTAAACAGTGAAAACAGAAAAATTTAAATAAATTGAACTTTTTTAAATGACATTCACGTGTAATAAACGATTTTGAAATGGAACTTGAGCAACGAAAAATTTCAATTTTTTTAGAATTAATAAATACATATTTTCTATATACTAAATTCCGTTAAAACTAATAGAAAATAAATTATTCCATGTAGATATTTTTTTCTCCGAATTCTAGACACAATGTAGAACAATTATTGCGATATTGATTTTAATCAATGCAAGAATGCAAGATGTAAAATATAAATAAAGTATTCTGCATTCATTAAATTTCATTAAAAATAATTTTTTTTGTAATATTTTTTATCAAACGGGTCATGTAATGAAACACATTATTGATTTTAATTGAAACGAAATGTAAGCTAAAACTTTTTTTTACAAGTGAATTTTAAAATCTAATAACGGCAATGTATAACGTAACTTAAAAAGAAATTAATCGAACTTTTGATTCTAATTTTTTAAAGAAACAAAATTTTAATATCGTGATATATAAAATGTTTCATTGAACCAGGAATAATAACAGCTCTTTATTGCCTAGGTCACGCCATCGATATATTTTGCAACTACTTGTTGCTCCCCAACGAAGTGGCTGTCATTAATGTTGTACAATAGGTAATACCATAATACATCGTTATACCATAAAGGTAAAGGTTAAACAATTGCATTGTAATGCAATTATAAGCATAGTTACCATAAAGAGATTAATAAATGTCTCTCGACGAATTTATTCCAGAAAATTTGTGTTTAATAAAAAGATACACATATCAAATTATAAAAATCTGTGAGTAATCTTTATTTGCATCATTCGAATAATCTTTATTTTAAAATAAATTTTTACTTTTTTCAATTAATAAATAACTTTTAAAAAAGAGATATTTATAATGAAATGTAGCTAAACTTTTTTTTTAACGCATTTTAAAAATTTTCCAATGTTATTTCAGAAACGACAACAGTTTCCATCTCATACAAATCAAGATGTATCTAGTTTATTTATTGCTTTTGCTTTCTCTTGTTATTTTATAATCTCATATGGCATTATGAAAATTAAAGATTTGAAAGAACTATTTTGTAATACTACTCGTCCACGTTTCATCAACTAAAACATCCTGAACTTATCTGAAGATTGATAAAAAAGATGGTCAAATCAAGCGGAAAGGAGATGACGTATGCATTGCTTTTATGAAATGATCTTCTCATCATGGATAAATCCGGTTTTGAATTGATAAGGAAATCTTATTAATCCTTTTTCTTCTATGAACAAGGTAATATATAATATAAGAAAAGTTCGAACATTTTTGTTAGCATTTTCCTAATAATTTTTAAAATTGCTATAAATATTATATTGTTGTAAACATTTGAGATTAATATATCGATACATTTAATGTAATATCACATAATACTATCTAACAAAAATTTAAAAAAGATAAGACTAGAAATGCTTTCAAAAATGTTATGTATTTTTCAAAAAATACACTCTTAAAAACAAATATTTTTCTTTTTTTTTCTTTTACACGAAATACAGTATAATATCTCTCTTGCACAAAATAACATTGTATTTCTATAAAATACAATATATCTCTTTTACATAAAATAACATTATAGTTCTATAAAATATAACATATTTCTTTTACGCGAAATAAATATTGAAATAAATATTGGAAAACAGGCACGCGAAATATTTCGTTCAAAATGTCGCACGAACGAAATTGCGTCGCGAAATATCACGTCCGCAGATGCGTAGGGGTTAACCGTGATAACTCGTTTTGGTTTTCTGATTGAGTTATTCCAACATTGAATGCCTGGTCCCACCAGAAAAACGAGCAACGAGATGTTTTGGTGGTGAAAAATAAGAAGAATAATATGTTTCTATGTGCATGTATATTATACTCATACGTATATAACTGTTTGAATGTTTCATTGTATACGTATTACATTGCACTTTCAATTTTGTTGTCTTATTAAAGTCACGTGAATATTATATAGGATTATTATTTTAAGATCATAGATTAATCGTGTCTCATTTATTTAAAATATTTATATGTATAAAATTAATAAATTTATACATGTAAAAGATAAACTATTATTGCAAATAAAAAATAATTAATAAATTAAAAAAAAATATTAAAGTAAAATTGGATTATTATTGATTTTAATTCTTTTATTATTTATTTAATGAAACGCAGATTTTTCTTTTAATTAAAATTATGCCTCTATATTTACTGAAACAATTCACTTACTTTAATATATTTAATGTTAATATTTCTTACGAATAATATAATTTCATTATTCATTTTCCATTTTCCTTCAAATATACCTAAATATTATTTACACTTGCCATATCGTCATCAATATGCAAAAGCAAGCAATATCTCCGCTATACAAAACAAACAGAAGCTAATTCAAACGAGCTAAAAACGGAATAAAAATTCCTTTCCTTCCGTAGATCATGTAGGATGGACACACACAGAGCCTGATAATATTAATTTTCGCTAATTTAAAAAAGAGCTTAATATTCAACTATTTCATTTTCCTTAAAGCAATACAATAACAAGCTCGTTACCCGTTATTCGAAAAATAGCAGTGAATTCGAATAAATTCCAAACAATTTCATAAAAAGTAGGAAAAAAATTACGGACGATACCAAAGAATTTGAAATATGAAATGAATATGACGGAAAATTTATAGCTCAATTTATTTGTTATTTTAATGGCAACAATTTAACGATTGAAAAAAAAAATGGTCACAATGCAACAGCGTTAATCCCTTGATTTATCCAATCTAACGATTTATTAATCGATATATTGGATTTTATTAATCGAATATAAAAATAATGGCCAGAGTACTTCCGGCCATTTAAATATTCATGTTTTAATTAATGTATCGAATCACGGTATATCGTGCTATACGAGTGAAATATTGAACGAAATGGGCGTGTATGAACATTGGTGAGGATTAAAAGAAAGGATTTTGACGCGTTATTTTGTTGAAATTGGTATGCAATGCAATGATAAATGATATAGAAATGATAGAAGAAGATCTCTGGATATTTATTTATTTATAACATAACGTTACCATTTTAGTTTAGTGGAAACTTCTCTTCTTAAACTATTATTCAGAAACTTTATATGCTTATGCTCAGAAACTTTTATATCACTCTGTATATTTTTAATTATAGATACTTATATGCACGCGTAACTTTAAACTTATGAATATGTATGTAGAATGAGATATCTATAAAACTTTTCTTGTTATTCAGTATACATTGTCCAAGATAAATACATTAATATACGTATTATGAATTATATTTTTTCATTTAAATCAAAATTGTCATAAAGCAGAGAAATTAAAACACCGCGAGTGCTTCCTGAAAACGTTTTAATTCACTAAAACCTCTATTTCAAATGCTTTTCTTGGTAAAAGTATTGCGTGTCCCTAGTCCATAATTTCTTCCTTAGGGAAGTGTTATTAACGAAATTACAAACTAGTTCACATGCGTGCCTGGATACAATGGTATGAAAATAAGGTCAGAAGAAAAGCTTTAGTTTTAATTAAAAAAGTAAATTGCCACGTGTCATAAAATTAAAATCACCGCCTTTGTGGAAAAAGATATATTATTGTGACAAAAAGTTGGTTGAAATTTTTCGTGAATGGTCATAAGAAAGAAATACTTAAAGTGTATCTATCCATTATTTAATAGAAAAGTTATGTATGAAAATTAATTATTTAATTTCAAAACATTGTATATATAATTTTCATAGAATCGAGATTATACGAATTAAGGAATCATATTTAATAATGTATCAATTGCAATTTATTCCAAAATCACAATTCATTAAAAGATAATGAAAATAATAATCTTTCTAATTTCTAAATAAAAATAATTTATATTATTTAAAATTTTATGTAGATTACGTTTGATTTAATTTGTTGTAACAAAAAAAGAAAAGAAGACAAAAAAACTAAAACGAGTTGAATCAGCTTAAGATTTCCACTTTATGCAAATTTTAAAAAGGAACCAAAAATTGTCAAAAGTTCGTTCGCGTGTTAATGCATTTTAAACGTTATGTTAATCATTAGTCCAATAAAATAGACGGATAATCTTGATCTCTTAATTGTGATTTTCTTTTTAATTCCTTTATAGAGTCACTGTAGATTCATTCTCATAATTAAAATACTTTGCGAATATATATTTCCACTGTTATCTTTCAACTCACGTGAATTACCTTATCGGACAATAAATACTGATAACAAGAAGAGTTAGAGAGTTTAAAAGAGTATTTAATAAACGAGATAAAATATCGTTTAAACTTTTTCTCTAATGTTCGTGTAATAATAAATTCTCTAATTCGTGTAATAAATATTTATGAAAAATATGAAATACATTTTTTCGCAATAGTAGATTGGAAAAAAAATTGAAATTAAAGAAAGAGAAAGAGAGAGAAAGAGAGAGAGAAATTAACAAGCTTTTGCTTTTTTCCATGAAAAATTCTATCTCAAAGAAAAGAAGAGAATTGGTATTTTTTTTCCATTTTCGTTACGATAAAGAATAACTTCCTCTATGTATACATATTTTCTATGCAAGGTAGATATAACATGCGATTAAAGATTGAAAGCCAGGATCAAAGATATCGAGTGAAATACGCGAATTTGACGGTATCGTACCTGAATATACGAAAACAAAGGCTTCTTTCTATTACCTCCTTCTTTTTCTCTTTCCTTATACCATTCGACACCTACTTTTCACGAGAGCCTAAGAAAATTGAAATCAATATTACAAAATGCTCGTACGACTTTCGAAAATGTGTAAAATTTCAAAGAAACTGCATGTGGAAGGAAATAAATCGGTTATGGGTGTCGTTTTATTTAATTATTTATTTAATTTACAATATTATTAGTTAAAATCATTTATTTGAGTGGAATTTATATTCTGATAATTTATTAATTCGTTAAAATTTATTAACAAAAAGATTTTGTGACCATATTATTATTAACGATCGAACGTGAATTTACTATGGATAATATTCCATAACCATATAACGGTTACGTGGCATGTATTGTACGCCTGTTATCGATATAATATAATAATCATGTGGACATAATGTAATATATATATCATCGATCTAATTATAAAACATCATGGAAAATTTTAAGCATAGCAACGAATAAAAGAATAAAAACGCAAATAATCGTTTCGAATAAAATAAATTTGTTTAAAGATAAAATTATTTTCGAAATAAATCTTACTCGCGAAATAAATTATATGAACGAAAGTTTATTCCGATAAAATCTAACCCATTTCTCTCAATCGAACTCTATCCTGTTTATTGTTCCCCTAATGCGTATTCGTATTCGAGAAAGATACTAAAAATATTTACAATGTCTTCGAGAGAAATTTAGGAATTCAGAGAAAAAAAATACGATAAAAGTAGTATTTTTTTTCTTAAAGAATTGATTAATATTCCACTGCTACTCGGTTAATGCGATCATCGATTTAAATATCGCGGCAAAAATGTCTTCGACTCTATTGACTTTCAAGATGTTACATCCTCGTGTATAGAATTGTACAATACTCGAGGGCGGACTTGAATCGAACTTGGACAATGAGATAGTTCGCATACAATAGTATCACGTTACCGCGAAAATCGAATTTCTCTCTTGTAGACTTATACACTGTTCATCGTATTCCACGACTTCATCATCTTATTTCTAGACAATTAGAGCGAAATCTTCTTCTGATTCTCTTTGTTCAACGAAACAAATACAAAAAACTATTGCTTTCCGATATATTCACTTTTATGTCAAGGAAACAATGAAAGTTAGGACAAAGTTTTTTTTTTTAAATTCTTCAGAAATTATAAATAATAACAACGACTCGATTGAATTTTTAATTTTGATATAAATAAAAGAATATTTAGGTAATGGCATAAGAGTTAAAATACATTAAAATTTTAATTCTTTGGAAAATATGTATTTTATTCATATTGATAAAGTATTAACTGCTTACGAGGTAATTACAAACTTTGTATAATATCTGTACATGTAGTTACATGTAATAAATTAAATGTTACACATTACGAAGAGTAGAGTAACAACTTTATTCGAGCTCAGCAATTTTGAGTATTAATTGCAAAAATATAACATACATGTTTAATGGAAATAATATATGAATAAATAGTTCGTATATTATGTAATTCTGAGCGAATATAAATAAAAATTTATCGTTAATAATGAATAGAGATTAATTAATTTAATTGCTTCTTTTTATCACTTCGTTTACGAAATAATAGTGGCATAATAGTGACTTTTAATAGTGATTATACAGAAATATCGATAAAATTAAAAGTTGAGTTAGAGTTATATCTCGGATCGAAAAATTTTTACTAATTTTAAATGAAATTTAAATGGAAATTTTCAAGCGTTCCACGATAGATCAAGGATAAAAGAAATTTTTATATTAAGAAATTCGTCGCAATTCGAACAAATAAAAACAGAAAAAACTAAGGGATAATCAATTTCCTTTACACCTAGAGCGAAGCAATAAAAACTTTAATTCCATTCTAAATTAGCTTTATTTGCATACCTGATCTTAATTAAAATACAAAAAATACGATAAAGTTAAACATTGTGAGATAAAATATTATAGCGAGAAACAATAAACATTCCTATTTTAAATATATATATATATATACTTCGTTGTTTATACGTGAAAAATCTTAAAAATATTATACAATCTCCAAAAAAAAATATTTTTATCAAATTTGTTTGCTTTCAAATACAATAAAAATTGACGATTTATGAAGAAACGTCTTCAATTTCTTCTATCATTACTTGCAACATAGAAATTTCAAGAAGATAGAGATGTTTATTTAAAAACATCGCCAATAAAATCGAAAACAAACTTGTAGATTGATAAAAGAAAGAAACAGGAGAAGGATCCTTTGGGACAAACGATCAAAGGTTGAAAAAAAAGACATAGGTGATAAGGAACGAGTTTACAACGACATATACCCACCTGATATCGTTCCAATCTCGAGGTCCAGGTCGCCGAGATTTGGTCCCTATTTTCCAAAGACTTTTCACGCAACGCAAGAACAGCCAGCTAAGATCGGTTGTTCGGCAAAGGTCCTAGCATTTGCTCGGACGATTGATGATTCACCCTTTATTATCACGGGTTTGGGGGTGAAAACGAGCGTATTCATTCCGTTGATTCTCGTTACTCCATCGCTCGAGGTGAGATTCCACCACCCCTTTCCCCCCAGAAAACAATCCGGCGGCAATTGCCGGCAATTATTCGTGCACCGAGAAGCCCAACCTCTCGGTGTATCCGTCGAATTAACGCGAGGCAGGCCGCGCGTTGCGTGAACGTCGAAAAGTCACTTGGATTGTGGGGGCCGTGCAATGGGGGTGAGATATAATCGGGGAGGTTAGGTTGAAGTAAACCAAGAAGAAGATCCTTTCTTTTATTTTGTATTCGGAGACAATGTGTGCAAAAAAACATAAACGAACACACCAATCATCACGTGAACAACACTCTTTTTTTTTCTTTTTCTTTCTTTTTCTTTTTTTCTTTTTTATTTTGTTTCTACTCACTCTTGGGCCAAGAACACTTAACGACTCCTGCTCGAGGATTCGCTCTCGACTTTCGCGATCTCTGTTGTTGTTTACAGTTCGATCGGATCATACGTATCTCGCGGAACGCGAACTGTAGTGGAGCAGTGGGCACGATCACGCGCGAAACATCGAGGAGAGTAACACGGAGGAATACGCATGGAATGGAGAAACTGAGCGAGAGCCAATAACGTGAGAGGAAGAGAGAGAGAGAGAGAGAGACAGAGAAAGAGAGAGAAAGAGAGAGGCAGAGAAAGAAAGGCAGAGAGAAAGGGAAAGAGAGAAGAGAAAGAAAGAGAGAGAGAAAGAGAAGAAAGGAGAAGAATAGAGAACAAGGTATAGAAAGAGAGGAGCGAATATAGAGGAGGTGGAGCTAGAACGCGAGAAGGATAGATAGAGAGAAAGAGAGAAGAAAAGGAGTATACGAGAGGAGGCCGGTCAAAGTATATACGACCGACAAGGAGGGAAAACGATGTTCTCGGTGCAGACGCACTCGCGGTCTGGTATATACGTAAACGCACAGAAAATCGACGTGCACGCGACGGCGGTCGCGACGATACTGCGCCCTATCGGGCGGCCCTGCGCAAATATAATACCACCCCTCTCTCCTACAGTCCGGCCACACTATTCTCCTCACCGCCACTGCCACCACCAAACCAAACTCAACCCTCTACCGACGATCGGTTTCTCTTCCTACCCTTTTATCTGCCATCCTCCTTCACCCCCTTCGCTCCACCAATCCTCTACCCATCTCACCCTACCCGCCTCGATTTTCCATCCCTCCCCCTCGCCTTCACCATCCTCTTCTCTTCCACCCTGCTATCCCGCTTCTTCTTTTTTTTTTCCTCTCTACCCTTTTTTCCCCCTCCCTCTCTCTCCTCTCTCTCTCTCTCTCTCTCTCTCTCTTCTATTTCCACGGCGTTGGCGACCCTTGCCACGCTACCGCAGAACCTGCTACAGGGATACCCTCTTTTCTAGAGCAAGAGGGGAGGGAGAGCTTTGCTGTGAGCTTCCGGTGCACACCGATGGCTATTTCCGTTCACGCTCCAAGGACTCAAGACGACGCAGAGAGATAGAGAGAGAGGACCGGTTGGCCAATCGTGGCTAGCTAGCCTTGTTTCTCTATCGTACGAGGTAATCGTACGTATCGTTCTCGATCGTGTATGCCGATTATGTCCAACGACCGATAAGATTCCTTCTTTCCCTGGACTCGCTATTTCCAGCCTCCCTTTGTGTCGCGATTCCGATGGACGCGATCGTTCATCCTGATTTATTCGATATATTCACACCGATACGCATCGTGAGCCGTAACCTAAGCGTGACAACGATCGACACGGCTCGTTACAGGCGAACCGGTGCGTCAGTCTTTTATAATTACCTTTACCTTTGCCCAACCTCCTAGATTTTCGAAGTTTATTTGCGCGGATCAAATGCGCGAACGTTCATTATAAATATATATCATATCCGATAATACGTTCTTTCCCCCCTCCCTTTTTTTTCGCTTAGTACTTTTGTCCAGTCTTGCGTGTTACGCGTTCTCGTTGTGAATCGTGTATCGAGCAAGAAATGTGCTGTCGTTTTTTTCTTTTTTTTTTTTAATTGTGTACCAGAAAATAAGATATTTTCTAAAGAAAAATTTGATGTTGTTAACTCGAAGGAGAACGAGGAGACGTTTCGTGCAGTACTTCTGTGTTTCTAAAGTGAATAATTTTGGTAATGCGTTATTGGTGTATTTCTATAATAAAATTATGAGGTATATCATGTTAATTAATAATTGATATAATCTCAAGAAAATAGTGATGACGAAAAAAGATAACATTTCTTTTTTTCAGTTTTTTTTATAAAAAAGGTGGAATAAAATTATTATGAATGCAAATCAGATTAATATGACTTTTTTTTATATGATTTATCATGAGAAATTTGCAAAATTTTTACTGTTTAATACAATGATATCGGTTTATAATATCGGATAAATATTTTTATTTTATTTTCCTATTAACTATTATATCATTTTACATAAACGTTGTAGTTGAATAGAAAGGTGATATTTTATTCGAAATGGTTTGAAGTTAAAGTAAATGTTTCGAAGCTACTTATACAAATATATTGTTACAATAGTTTACAGAATTACGTATTAAATTTGACATTTTGCACCTATATATTAATCTCGAGCAATAATGTTAAATACGTTTAAAAATGAATAACTTTGAAAATACATACATAGAAATAAAAAGAAATAAGAAGAAATTGATTTGTTAAAATTATTTTATTCGAGTAATTTTAATTTATAATTTCTTTGTTCGTTAAAAAATAAATTTTACTTGGTTAAATTCGTACAGATGAGTATTTATAACATTTTCAAATATATTAATATCGTTAAAAACAAGAAAATTATTATTATTGATACGTTATTTAGAGATAAAATATTTTTATCTTTGCATTTGCATATTTCATTAAATTAAATGAACTTTCAAAACAGATGTCATAGATATCGTAACGGAAATAGATCGAACCATTTCATAAATAGTTAACGGCGTTCAATCCACAGGAAGCTCTGAGGAAAACGCATTCGTTAGCGGTTAAAATGTAGTGATTTCGTTAGTGATATTAGATATAGTTGTAAACTGAATGAAATATTAAGCAATTTTGCGTGATAAATTTATACAAATTAATTTTTAAACTTTTAAATTAATTTGTATCAATATTTCTTTGAAGGAAGGTAAACATATAAATAACATCAAATTTCATGAAATTTTGTTAATATACACGTGTGATAAATACAATAATTTTTAGCGAAATATAATTATCATAAAAATTTTAGATTTATTTATTAAATATATAATTAACAATGAAAATATTAATACAAATTTGAGACCGATTTGATCTAGATATTAGATATATTAAGTGTACATTAAATTCATATGTGTAAATGTAACTTTTAAGTAAGTTATTAGTTTCTCAACTTTGAAAGTTCTATAATTTTATATTATGATAAGAATTTATGATATGTCTGAAGTTGAAATTCATATTACATTATGAAAATTTAATTCATTTTCAATTCAATTTCAAATAAGATATAATTATTGAAATAAAATGAAATAAAATTTATCTATAGAATTTTTATAATTTATACCAGCAAAATTATTTATACTAACAATTTAACAAAATTAATATTTCAATGAATATTATCATCTAAATTTATGTAGTTAGATAATAAGATAATTAAAAAAATTTTACGTGTGTATCATTTTTCGTGGTCTACGGTTTAAAATTATCACTTTGATAATATCTTCGCTTTATACACGGTCTGATGTTCATTTTCATCCCATTTGGTTCAAAATATACGCTGTGCGCCAATAGTAGAATTTTATTCAATAGTAACACATAAAATATTTTAGCATGAAATGATAATCCATCCAATTAGAATGATAATAACGCTGTAGTGAAACGAGATTGATGCACGTTTGCAGCCAATTTACAGTTAATGCATTTGTGTAATATAATCAATTTGTAAATTTCATCGTACCTATATAATAGAGATATAGTAATACGTTACTAAGTAGTAAACGCACAAATAACACGGACATTGAAACGGACTTTACACAATTAAAATCTATACATACACGTGTTGTTTATTAATTCTTTTATTATTAACATTTAAACTACTAAGAAATTATTTAAAATTATCAACAAATTTTTTAGTAACAAAATTCTCACAGAATTCCATCTTAATGGAATGTTCAATACGAAAAATGACTTTCGAAATTGATTCGAAGAAATAAATAAAGATAAAATTCTGATAGAATTTTATATTCTCTATCTACTTATTTATTTTAATTTTCATATTCGTTCTATTCATTTCTCATTCATTTATAACTAATTGTAAGATTGATTAATTTTGATTAATCTCGCCCCGCGCGTTTAATTTTCATCCCGATCCAATACTCACGCGTTAAAACACGATCGATGTTTTTTAAATGTAAAAAAAAAAAAAAAACGAGTAAAGGAATGAACATTGATTGCACAATGTATAGAAAAATTATTGCAAATGTAAAAGCGTGGACAAGAGGACGCGAATGAATAGAAACGGGTGCACTCCCTGTGAATTTTGTGAAGCAATCGAGAAGAGATGTTCGAGATTTTTACTTTCTTTGAATTATATTTTGTATAATTGCTATTATAATTACCCGAGATAACAAATATCTTTTGTATCTCCCTTATATAATGCGTATATTTTATAAATGTGAAAAAATTTTTATCGTGTACCGTAATTTTATTGAAAATGCAGCACAAAAGGGAATGGTATAAAAAAGAATCGTAAATGAAGATCCCAGTGGGCAAATAGTACAAATGACGAAATTTTTTATTCTGAGAAAACTGTACGGAAAATTGAACTTTCGTAGAAAAATTTGTACACCTTCACACGTTGAAATGTATTTCAAAAAGATAGATTATTAATGTATGGGATGTTGGGATTAGCAGACGACACTGTCCCAGTGTTATTAGAGAATTCAATTAGGTTGAATCCTTTATTTATAATTCATAAACTCAGATTGAATTTTCTTAAGGGTCTCAGTATCATCTAGAATTATTTATTTTTATATTTTCATCAGAATAATACAAAGAAATTAGAAAATAGCGAACATTTTAAACTAATTATACAAAATATAATTCAAAAATTATTTATTTAAAAATCAATAAAAATGTTATATAACTAATTACATTTACATATATCTGTGTATAAAAGAAATCTTTGCGTTTCTTTGACTCGCTTTGAGAAACTCTCGATGAAGAGAGAAGAAAAATATATTACAAACAAGAACGTAAGATAAGTTTATTAAATAGATGCAAACATACTCTATTAATATGTAACATTTAAAATATTTCCCTCTGAAAACACATGTACAATTTATATTTTCAAATATTTAAATTTTATACGTATTAATTTACAAATAATTCTGTTCAACGTGATGATTTACAGAGATAACTATGCACAATTATTTTGCTTGCTCGATGCACGGTCGAGTGAATAGTACTATGAATAGTACGTGTCTCTCTTCATCGTACAAAAGAAAATGGAGATTCGTGTTAAATTAACCCGAATAATTTCATTTCTTGTCATTTATACGTGATATGTGTCTTGTCGAACGTTTAAACAGAGAGAGCAACGTGACCAAATCCGTGATAAATGTCATTTTGCTACGTTTGTATTTCCGATATGAGCCGGCCAATCGATAAACCGTATGTATGAAAGTGATGTTCGCAAAAAAAAAAAAGAAAAAAGAAAAAAGAAAAAAGAGCCAAGTATCTGTGCACTTTCTGCATATTCAGTCATTTTAACCTCGTCGAGGTTAAAACGATCTCAGATTTATCCGCCATCCACTGATTAAGTAAGTACTGACGATGGTTTTAATCCGGAAACGATCTCTAAATAATCTTGATTGTACTCATCATTTGCATAAATTAGATCGTGACACAATTACAATTCAACAACCCACACTATATTACGTATTAATCACCGTTTTAATTTCATCATTGACGACTAATTATTATTATTCCATTTCACGTTACTTTGCAAGCTGTTGGCAGGGCAGTGAAAACAATAAATATAAACGTACAAGTTTCGCTGAAGGGATATTTTAATTATACGTGATTATACGTGATTGCGCGTAACTGTATACAAAACAATTGATCCATACGTATCTAAGAAAAACAAATAGGTGCTAACTATGAAGTTACTAATGCATTGCTAGCAACATTGAATAATAAAACCATAAATAAAATTTCAGTGAACTTTAAATTGTATAACACAAGCAATTATCATATTTTGTTGTACATTATTTTACAACTATTTATTATTATAACTGATTGTTCATTTATCATTAGTTTATGATACCGTATCACATACGTTGTAATTCTATTGTTTATTGGGATGCGTAAATGCCATCGGTCCGAACAGCATCCTATTACACGATCTAATTGTCCACTCAACTACAACAACACAAAGCTGTTTGATCGTTACGTTTGATAAAAATTAGGTTAATCAAGCAACATCAAACATTTCGCTACTACAGTTAATTTCCAAAAAGCAGATTTTATCAATATTGATGATCAAACATTTACATATTACTATAACAACGTGCGAATAAATATCTAAACATCTCATAAGTTAAATATTTGAACTTTATAATCACATTAAATATCGTAATAAGTAGAATTGTTAAATCAAGGATAGGTTAAATCCATTTCTTTTAAACTATAACATCCGTGTGTAACTTTCGCCATCTTCTGTTAAAATTATTTCGTTCACGCGTCGATTTCCAATGTCGATTTGTAGCGCAATTGCATGAATAGCCCGAATTTTCTGGTCTAGATTTTTTGGTCAAACGCAAAATCTTCAATTTTCCTATATAATTCCAATATAGTTTCGTGCAATTTGTATCGCTTGATCTTCCTATTCCTTCAATATTGTCTTATAAGTAAAACACATAAAAAAGGTTATATCCTTGGAAGATCGCCGAAATAAAAAGGGACGAATATATCTTTCACGTAGAATATTTTATGCCATTCTCATTCGTTATGTGTTACATTATTTCCAGTTGAACATACCTTGTGCTAAATATCGTGCAGAAAAAATATATATATGACATAATATAAGTATGTATGTACTTATATGCTACGTATTACGTGAGCTGGAATAAATTCAAGAAATGAGATTTTCGCGCGAATGAAATTTTCCAGATTTTCAAGCGATTCTCTCCTATTAAATTTGGAAGTTGTCGATGATTTAATGTAAATATCCGAAAGAAATTTTCACTCTATCGTAATTTATGCGAATCGATATTTATCTCTCAGGTGTGATACTGTGTCTCTAACTATGAATATAAATTAATAAATCATATTAAACTATCACAGTGCACATGTGAAGATATTTTCAGTTCAATGAATCAAGCTAATAAAACGCGTCGTTTATAATAAAATATATATTGAGGATTCGTATTGCACTTAATAATAATAATAATAATAATAATAAATATATCATTTATCAGTTTTATAATTTTTATTTGAAATTTTATTTGAATTATATGCGAGATATTTAATTTAATATTTGATTTAATATCGATATAATTTATTATATTCACAATATTCGTATCACTTCACGTTCGCTAATCCAGATTTAACGAAAAAAATTTCAAGTTTGATTTCTGGAAATAGCAATGGATATGGAGCTAAATCGTGCAAACCGATTCAGCCAAAGTTGCAAAAGCATTGAGTTTTGAGATTGGATGTCTTTTAAGATTATCCTTTTGGAAGAATTGCTACGTTCCAAGAAGAGAACACGATCCACTCCACGGAAACTTTCACTCCAAAGCCAAATATATTTTCCAAAACCTCTTCAAGACTCAGACTCGTATCTAATTGCAAGTCTATTGTTTCTTCTTGGATCTAGAAAACTCTGCCAATATCACTTGACCCGAGTTATTCTTTTGATTTCAATCTAAGGAACAAACGATATAATTATATTAAAAATTATTTTTAATAATCAATTTGATTCATGAGTTAGATTACATTTTTCTTTTCATACTATTGATAAACTTTCTTATCAAGATTTAAGTATTAGCATTCTAATATAATTTTTTGGTAAAAAAAAAATAATGTTATTAATCATTAATCTAAGTGTTAACGTTATGATATTAATATTATACCAAGCTCATCATTTACGAATAATTGCTGTGAAAAATTTTCGAATCAATGGATGAAACAAATATACGTTTTGCATAGCACGTACACTGGATTAGACGCCATTACACTTTTAATAGAAAAAGAGAAATAAAAAGAGATGTTTACCAATAACAATCTAACAAAAGGAGAATCGCAACAATTGGAACTTGAATTGCTATCATCTCAGAAAGAATTGTAACAATTTATTTTAGAAAGATTATTATCCTCGATAGATATCTATCATTTTAATGTTTCTTCATAGAATTTTACAAATTTAATAAAAAGAGATGTTTACCAATAGCAACCTAACAAAAGGAGAATTGTAACAATTGCAACTTGCTATCATCTGAGAAAGAAAAGAATCATAACAATTTATTTTAAAAAGATTATTATCCTCGATTAGATATTTATCATTTTAATTTTTCTTCGCAGAATTTTATGATGCCAAAATCTTTTATCAAAAATGAAAGAACATTAATATTCTTCTAGATTAAATACAATAATTATTTCAAAATTATATAAAATTTGAACTAGATATTGAAAATTATCTGTACAAATTATTTTAAAGAAAGAAACGAGAAATCTTTTTGGTCAAATCAATATGCACGTACTTTCAATTTATGTAAAACTTTTTTTATAGAGAGATAATAAATTTTCATAGAAATATAATGTTTACGCTCTTGTAGTGCAGGGTATCGGGAAGGATCAACGAAAAATATAAAAATATAAATTTTCATTAGCGAATGACACATTTGAACGACCCAAATTATCGTCTTTATCCGAAACCAACAGCTTAAGCTGTGTGTTTCCACCTGAGCATTCGCGTTAAACGAACACCCTACAAACAAATTGGTGTTCGTGTGGTACTCATTACTTCGAAGTAATTGCACAGGTCGATACCATTCTTTAAAGTTTGTACCTTGCTACATGTTGCCTGCTACATTTTTATTTTATTTTCTCTTGAACGTACGGTATAAACCTTTTCTTCTTATTCTCACAAAAATTTATTTTAAATTGTAACAATTGATATTTGATCGATTGTCATTGCACGAATAAATTGGAATTAAAAATTAAACAATTTTATCGCTGAGTATCTCGAGTATTTTCTCTTTTCGTGCTAAATTTTGTTGTATTTTCAAAAAATATTTGAAATACGAAAGAATTTTTTGAAGATTCAAAGATATCTATAATGCCTGAAATGTAGGAATTTGAAGAATACTTTCAGTAATTGGCACGAGTAAGTGGCGGTTACCCGTGAATAGGTTCGTATGCAACTGTGGAAGTGAAAATTTTTTACCAAGAATATAGAAAGAGAGCCCAGAGCGATATTTTTGAACAATGTATAATGGTCGGATTCAAAGTAAGCGAAAATTTTTTTTAGAAAGCTACTAGGATCATTCTTTAAAATTTTTTAAAATTATTTATTAAAAAATTTTTATTTATTTTATATATTTTAATTAAATATATTTCGTTTTCTTAAAAATGACTTATGATTTTTCTTATTGTATCGAAAAAAAATCGAAAATTGAGATTGTGTAGAAATGCTTATTATATATCATCCCTTAATTTTCTTGCTCTCCTATATTGTATTTTATTTTGTACAATCTATTATACAACTTCAAAAGAAGTACTTTATACAGCATTAAGCAATTTAAAAACATTATACGATCATTGAATGCCTATGCACTTTGTAACAAGTAGAAAAACTGAAATTAACGAACCAAACGAAAATTCATTCTTATTTCTTTTTCTTTTTTAACGCTTCATGTTTCATGTTTGAAAAATTAAGACTTATTCAAACTATTAAATAATGTAGAACAAAATGCTATGTATGTATTTTCAGTTATTTTGATCACAATATCCTTCTAAAATGCTTATGTGAAAGCTTGGTATCAGAATATTCTGGTTATTTTCATTTCAGAGAGATTGTTAGAGATAGCTTTATTCCTCGACAAAGGATACATTGTATTTATGTCACACTTATACAATTTAAGACAATAGATTCTATTGTATTAAGAGGATAACATGATCTCTCAGTGTTTCAACATAATAAGATGAAGAATCATTTTAAAATATTAATCTTGTAAAATTTATATTCTTAAAAATATTTTATTTTACTATATAAATAATATACATAAATAAAATAAAAATAATTAAAAAAAAATAATATTTATACTTCTCTTTGAACAAATTTTCACGATATTAATTACATTCAATAATTACGCTTGTTTATTTATCGTGAAATTTAAAAAATATAGTCGGTTCCATTAGTAAAATTAAAATCGAAATGTATAAATATTATTTTTACGTATCATTGTTCACGACGTTTCGACCAACAAAAAGTATGCTTTTCACCCGTTTTTCTTTTGAAAACATCGCGTACACATTGCCATGTAGGCTAGAAAATAACTCCTTTTCATTTTAAGTACTTTAAGTGCTTTCGCACTCTTGTAACAGTAGAATGAACTCTAAAACGTTTGAACGTACCATGTCTCTGATATTTTTCTCCTCTGCACGCACGAAAATATTTCCTTTCTTTTAATATTTATCATCACGAAGTGTAACAATTTTCTTTCTTTGTACTGCTTACAAAAATATTGTTCTTTCAATACTTTTATGTCATTTTTATAAAGTTAACCTAAAAAAATAGTTTTTCATTACAATCAGCTTTATATAATTTTTTGTTAAACAATTAAAATACGTTTTGCAAATATTCGATTATATTATGCTGAACAAAATGATAAGACAGATTTCGTGTAATGAAAAGAAGAAAATGCATTTTTATGCATTCTATATGGATGCATACTTTAAAACATATTAAATGTTAATTAACTTTGTAAAAAGTTTATAAATGAGGAAAAAATTTGAATATGGGTTAAAAAAAATGATAAGAAGGATGTGAATACTTGAATATGGATGATACCAAGTAATATTTATCCAGGATTCTAATAGAAGATATGTATGATCATGCATCATATTCTAATTAACCTATCCTTAAAATTGTAGAAAAAGAGTAATTTTTTGCAAATTTTAATACAATTTCAATATTTCAATATATTATATTTCAAATGATAAGAAAAAGGATAAAATACATAACATTGAGATTTAGAAAATTACCTCTTGTTGATAGAATTGTAATAACAAATTTAATATAGCGAAACTTCTTATATTTGTCATTTCTTAAAAGTTTCTTTGGTGTCTCGGTTTCTTTGCTCTGTTATCGACTTGGATACACAGAGTTAGTCATAACAAATAAAACAGCTAAGTATCTACGGCCAGGATAAAAATGAAAAGAAAATATTTGTTGATAACTCTATGACACGATATAATTAAGGACGTGATTAAATTTTTAGAATAAGAAAAAAGTAAGTAATTCTAATGCAATGTGCATTTCTACATACATTTTTTTTAATCTTTAAGTCTTGCAACCGCAAGAGTAAACTCTCAACTTTCGTCGCGACTTCATGCATTGATCTTCTCACACTTTGTAACACGAAGTTGGAAATTCGAAATGCATTAGCCTTGCCATGTCTAAATTCCTAGAAGTCACGCAATTCTAAGTTGTAAGCGCTAAAACAAGCGCGATTGCTTGGAAAGTCAGAATCCACGCCATTCGGGGAACAATCTTCTGCGACCAAAAGTGGAGAACTTTGGAATAACTTTTTCTACCAGTCCAGTAGTAAATGATAATACACGAAGTTTCATCGTGTTCGAGTTGTTCGGATACAAATGTGACCGGAATCCTTTGTGATTCAGATATAAAACTTCATAGATGTATGTATAATATAAAATAAAATTATTACTATTTGTAAGCAAAAATTGATTCTGATTAATATAACTTTTAAATTTGTTTCGCTTTCGGCTGTTCGATCGTGCCAATTTAAATTTAAATTTAATTCTATTGCAATTTTTGAATGACAACAAATATTGCAAATATCGTAAATTCTATGTTCTATGTTTCATAGGATGAAAAATTTAATTTTTTTTTATTGCCATTAATTGCAAAAGTCAATATTTCAAGGAACATTGATTAAAAGAACGAAGACAAAAATGTGTTTCTGATTAAAAAGATTATTCTATCCTTGCTATCCATTTTAACAAGGAAAGTCATCTTTCCATCGGTTTTCTGCAAATACCGGTATTCAGCTGTATTTATGCATCCATTCACGTATCTTGCCTTGTTCGTTGCAACGCGTACATATATAGCATTCATATCGTACGAGGTTATCTTCATCTGCAGTGTTCACTTCTATTCGAATGTGAACGATAAATCGTGAAAAGGTTTCTAGGAACGTCTCGATGGTCCCGGTAATAGAAAACGCGACTAAGCTGTGCATCTGTGTTTACCACGATAATTTTTACCTAATGAATAATTGGGTTAATCGAAAAAAAATTATTTCACGGTATAAACGATGGTGGGATATTTTTATTTATATTCATACCTGCAAAAATGTAGATACTCGTCGTTTCTTTGAAAAAATGATGTAAACACACACTCACACATATATACGTGGCCTTTTGAAGATAAGAATTTACGAGTTAAAATAAAAAAAAGAAAGGATTTTCATTTATGTCTCTCAAAAGATCTGCTTCATATCCAACAGCGACGTAAAGTAAATTCTTGTGAGATTTTATTTTGAAATTAACTTATTAAAATGGATACTTTTTCTTTGTTAATGACACTTTAAATTCATCCATGGAGAATAGTAGCATTATAATATCATTTGTAAGTTATTAACATTTGTGTCGTTTTTTCTCTTCAACTTTGAACAAACGTTTAAGAAAATATTAAAATTAATTTAAATAAAAAAATGAAATTGATCGAAAAACTTATGCGTTTACTTTGCTTATGTGTTCTAGTATTCGATTAAATATTTGATAAAATATCGTTTCGAAAATTTGAAATTAATGGAGCAACCAATGCACAAATAGTACGGATTCTCAGGTACCCGCTTCATATTTTATGTAATCCCATAAAAGATCTAAGGGAGTTATATCTGTTTGCCCCAAGTAGCCCACAAAACTAGGCCATCCAATCCATCTATTTTTAAATTTGTTTGCAATATTTTACCTCGTATTTCTAGAAAATTATGTTGGGGCGGTATTATTTTCATATTCAAAGGAATGCGTATACCATTCTACTTTCGTTATTTCCAAAATGGCAACAATGTTGGCTAACGTTATTTGTCACATTTTTAACTCCCGATAAAATGTTGTCGGAAATGAAACGAGTTTCTCGAACACGATTTTCCAAAGGTAAAAATGACACATATGTGATTTCTGTAGAAACTCGTGATGTATATTTCAGCAGCTCGACGATAGTTATGCTGACACTCGTCTAGGTCTAACATATCAATATTTAAAGTTTGCCATTTCGAACGTCCGTTTTTCGAGGGAAACTTAAAATCTAAGATTTGAATAGGAAATATATTTGAAGAAGTAAAATTAAAGTTAATGAAATATTTCAAAAAATTATTTTTTCGAGAAAGGTAAACAGAGAAACGCAAAAGCTGTTTACGTATAATCGAAATTTTTGAGAAAATTATTAATCGAAATATAATTCTAAAAAAATCAAATATCTAAAAAATTTTGCATTATTATTTGCATTCGAAGTTGGAATAACAACTCATCAAAATCAATTTTCCATTGTATTTCTCTATGTGAAGTAAAAAAAGAAAAGAAGAAAAAAGAATTTTCAAATCGCATCGATTTAGAAGAGACAATTCGATTAAGTTGAGTAGAAGAACATAAAATAACGATACAGATCACAATTACAATGGTATTGGCTTTTATATTTTACGCATTTACCAATGATCAATTGCGTTGTTTTCAAACGAATTATTTACAATTTTCAAAAGTGAAATAGCATTCCTATTTGCGTATAGTCAATTAAGTAAACGTTTAATTAAAATTAAAATATTTCGCACGATTTATTCAGTTTTCGTTTGTACAAATTTAATTCTGTAATATCAATACAAATATATTATACACAGATTCCTTTTGTGTGTAACATCAATATCTTCGAAAAATATTGAATTATTTGAAAAATTGTTTAAACAAAATTATGTTTTTTTTTTTAACTCCAAGAAAGAAAATTTCGAAAGTTTCTCTTTTTATGAATTCATAGATAATAAGATGCAACTTTTGCAATTAACAACATTCCGAAAGTAGAATATAAGAAGTAGAGGGAAAAAAATAAAAAAAAGAAAAGGAAAATGGCTTTTTAGATCGCAGTAAACTGTCACGAAAACTCGAGACAAAGGAAGGATAAAACACAATAATGGCGCATCAGTTTGTCCATTAGTCTCTTTGTGAGAATTGCAAGATAGGTCACAACAAATTATTTAATCCTTATCCGCGAATAAAACGACTTTATCTCGGAAACTGCATATCATCCTTCTTTTAAAACCGAGTAAAAGAAAGAAAGAAGTTATATTAAATTCATAAACCATTTTTTAACGTCTCTTTCTTTTTCATAATGGTAAATCATGTGAGATTAGAAAAAAAAAAAACAAAATCATCGGAGAGAATCTTTATTTTGGAGGAAAATGATAAATAAGTTTTAATATTTTTTTTTATTTACCTGTGAAAAGAAATTTATACAAGATGAAAGATACAATGAATGCTAGATTGTTTACTAAATTCTTTCTGAAATTATTTATTCTATTCTTCACAATTCCATTTTCACTTTCCTTCCAAAATTAACGACCACTAAAATATATCAGAAATTTCTACTTAAAAACATATGAATATAACATGCATTGAGACAATTTACCACGCGTTAAATAAAAAACGTTAAGTAAAAAGTAAATATTATGCACTTATTTTCATATTATACGCAAGAAATAAAAGCAACTTAAATCACGAGAGAAACAAACATTTGTTTTACCGTATATTCTTTACGTTCCTTTTAGTGAAGAGGGCCAGAGGGTTAAACTTGAAAAAGAGGTATCGTGAAACTTGCTGAAAGGATAAATTTATTAAGATTACGTAAATGTTAGGACAGTTCGACGTCGTAGTGGAATTCAGGGTTGGTGACTTTTCATTATAATATGAATCAAAGGAAAGGTCAGGAAATGCCAGGGACAGTAATGTTTCAAGAGATATTGCTGAAAATAATTCACAACAAACAGCAAGAGAAATAACGTGTCAAATGAAAATAAGCTGTTTTATCGTTATTCATTGCTTGATTCAAAGGAGGAAAAACAAAAAGAAGGATGCAAAAGCTTAGACATATTAAAGATATCCATCTCGTCGCTTTAAAGTAGAGACTCGTTCGCGATTATAAATGTAATACTTTCAAACCAAAATAATACAATTAACCAATAAAATTAAAGAATATCAATTATCCCATAAACCAGATAGATTCGCGCGCAAACAATTTGTTTGGAATAAATTCTTCAACTTCGTCATTAGCTTGTATCGGTTTCTTCCTCTGCGAGGGGGAATTTAACGTAATAATAAACAACACTGCTAACTTGGAAACGACGTATCAGATCTACAAGACTAATAATACGTGGACATATATCACGGAAGACTGGACAATTCCGTTAGCACAGAGGTTGGAGCTCAACGAGGTGCGTTCTTAACGACTTATCGAAGCATACTAGGGATAAGCTCGGCTGAATGATCACTATGTTTAATCAGGTATGGCGTTACACGATGCTTACACGGCCCCAAGAGCCGGCGAGTCCACTATTTTGCCCGCCTAGTAGAGCTGTGAAAATGCCTTTTTTTTTTTCTTTTTTTTTTTTTTTTAGCAAAGCAACCGAGCATACGAGGCATCGCACCTCGACCATACACTGTCACAGCCCCATGGATCGAGTGAGACATTGCACGGGTGAGATGTTTCGCCAACGAGACTCAAAGGATAGTTAACGGGCATGTGCACCATATCGTCAACCGAACTGACCCCCGATGCATATCCTCGCATCCCTTGTCCTCTTTCTTTCCTCCTTTGTTCCATCGTGTTTATTTTCCTTTTTTTTTTTTTTTTTTTGATCTCGATCTCGATTCCATCGTTTTGTTAATTTGTTTCCATGCCGATTCGTGATTCGATTGTTTATCTCACCGGTTCGATTTCTTGACACTTTTTATCGTCGATGATATTTTAAAATCTTCTCCTCGGTTTATTTTCCAGTGAAGAGGAATACCAATGTTGCGTCTCGTAATCGGCCAAATATTTGCGTAATCTCCTCTTAAATTTATGGTGTTTTCTTTATTAATAATTAAAATATTTCGATTTCTATTATATTTATATAGTCATATTTCTGAGAAATTTTGAAATAATTTTCGTTTGATCGTCATATAAGAAACATTTCATCTGAATCTTCTTCTGTATGATCGAATTTGAAATATTAGAGATATATTAGAATGCGTTATGTAAAATATATAATAAAATATGTTAGAAATGTTGAAAGAAATAAATTAAATGTTAATTTTCACAGGGAATTGATAAAATCAATTTCATTTACAGCATGTAATTGTACAAAGCCAATATTAAAATTTACTCAAATCAAATTAATGATAAATGAATTTATGGCTTTTTTATTTTAATTTAAATCGTATATTTCCTTAAATTTCTTTTTCTTAAAGTATACATCTTTTAAAAGATTTTATCTTATTTCGTTATCTTTTTCGGATGGTAATAAAATTTATCTCTCCAGTTCACTCTGACCCGATTAAATAATTGAAAAGAAAACAAGAAAAACTTATCAAGATTGGAAAATTGGAAAAAAATTTGGTGTTAGAAGTTTATTAAAATAATAATTGTAGAAAGAGCATTATATTTCAAACTTAAATTTAGCGAATCTTGGAACAACTTTTACAATTTCTGTTAATCTTCTATTATCTATTTTTTCACAATTTGAAATTGTGACTTCAAGGAAAGCAAGAATATTTTTAACATTAGAAAATAGAATTTGAATAAAATTTTATTACCATTCCAATTAAATTGAAGTTTATCTAAAGATAAATTTTATAATATTTATAAATTTCGATGAATCGAAAATTATTTTCTTTTAAATCTTGTCTCGTACAAATCAATGTCTTTTACTTACTAAATATAAGAACTAGGTTAGCGAATAATATATAAGTTATTTTAAACTTGAATTTTCTAACGAATCGAATAAATATTCACGATACATCGTATATATTCACAACAAAAATTCACGATATTTTTAAATGAATCGTAATTAAACGAATCATATTTCAAGTATTTCCAGTATTGGCGATTTATTAATGGTTATTAGATTTTCTCGTGTACTTCATATCGTGCTGCGTAAAAAAGGACGAGAGAGAAAATGGTTGGGCGTTGAGTTTACGAGGTCTGAAGGAAGCCCTGGAGCAAGAATCCCGAACGTTGATTACTGGACTCGGTTTGTCAAAGGATAGTAACATCCAATAGTGGCAGTTGGTTCGTTCAGTTGTCATACAAAATGAGAAGCCAATCTTCTTCGAAGGAAGTAAAAAATTGATTGAAAATGAGAAAACGGAGAATGGAAGATGAAAGAATAATTCTTTGACAATCATCACTCTCGATTAGAAATATTTCTAATAAGGTGACGAATAGCGAGAAACGAACGTAGAACGAATGATCGATCACTAAGAATATTAATCAAAACCTTCGCTTTTTTGTATAAAAAGTTTCTCAATTGGCCATTCTCGAGAATCTAATCACTCTCTATCAACGAGGGAATGGAAAATAGATTATCTTTTCAAATTAAAACAAAGGGATAAAATTTCTAAAATCGAAGATTAATTGTACCATTTCAATTGTACCATTTATCGACGTTGACGCAAATATCAATCGTGTACACACATATATATTATAACGATCTCTGTAACGCTAAAGAATTTTCTCTGTTCAATTTAACACAAGCGATATATATACATATTTTTTTTTTTTTTTTAGGTTGAACAACGACGCGCTTGCAAGCTGCATCGATTATAGAAAGATGATGCTCTAATGGTTACTTTAACGCGGTGTATTCTCGTCAGAACCATTTGTTAATTCATGCGAGGACACCTCATCGTAACTCTTATTCGTTCCGCTCAGTAAATTACTAAACGAATTACTCACACCTCTGATGAAAGAGAGAACTCGCGTTGCTCTCGATTAGTGTTCAGCCGAGCTTATCCGTCCCTCCCTTAGTAAACGTCGTCGTACGACCTGTTCGAAGTGTCTTTAGCTGCTTACACCCTATTTCTCGATCACCCGAACGAATATACGCGCTTTCACATTGAAAACATTTTCCTCTGAAGCGAGACCCATCGCGTTAACGAAGACTTTGCCCACCACGTCGATTATCCCTTTGCCTCTTAAAATAACTTTCCTAGCTACATCCTCCCCCTCCTCTCCTCCCACTTTCCACAACCTGTACCCAAACAGCTGACAATTATTCCCCCATCTGCTCGTGCTCGCTCGCGCGTGTATCAAGTCTTGAAATTTACTCGAATAAGTAGGAATTGATCGTTAATTAATCGTTGTTGTAAATTTTGTTTCGATGTTACAAAATTGCTTGTAAATTGAATCGAAGAACGCCGATTAGGTAAGATGGAAAAGAAGAATTTATCGACGAATTTTGTCGAAAAAAAATATATATGGAGAAAGAATTGGACAGCCATTTAATTAAAATCCGTGTGCGCACAGCGAATGTGTTGCCTTAATAAGATGAAATACGTTTATTTCAACAATAATACACGTTTAAATGTTTCATCGATTGTTGTTGGTAAAAATGATGCAGTTTGGAAGAGAAAGAAAAAATTATCATTTTGAAATTTATGAAAATATATCCTACGCGTGTGACATATTCCAGAGAACAGAACTTATGCATCAACCTAGTTGTTACGATTTGAGGCTTCCAAGTGTAAGCCATGTCCAATAGGAATTATAACTCGACGTTTCAGCCAACATTGCAGCTAACTTCTACAAGAGTCGAATGATACATTGATACTATATATGTGTGTGTGTGTGTGACACATTTAATCTGTATGCGCTTGGCAGAGATGCAAGATATGCCAAGTTTAAAAAAAAATAAACGAAATATTTTGATTATTATTTTTCTGATAAAACGCTAAAAAATTCCACACGCATTCCGTTCTTGTATCGCGATATAAACTGTAACGCGCCACGTTAGAAATTCATGACTAATGGATATTGAGAGACGTCTAGACTAAAGTTCGCGTTTATGGCTTTACAGAGAGTACACGTAGATGATTGATGGTTCCCGGTTAATTCTCGATATGCGTCTCGTTCAAGTTAGTTAATAGTACCAGAACGTGTATCATAACCAATCTGATACCTGTTCGATAAAATGTGACTTTGTCAATCTGTTGAGATGTGGTAAATTATGCTAAAAATAAGAAAAGACAATTGAGATTTTTTATTTTATCGAACGATATTGTGTATGAGAGATAAGAACTTTCAATATTTCTCTTTAAACTAAGTCAATAATATTTTTTCTGTACTGTGCTCGAGATTATTGTTGATAATTTGTAGATAATAGTAACAATTAATTTTAAATTGTCATAATGCATTTTCTCGATCCCATTAGTGCCATAAATAATTTTTTGTTTCTTTTGTTTTACAATATACTGATTTTCCTTTGGAAAATGATGATTTCTCTGATATAAATTAAAGTATCGATATTGATAATGAATAATGAGTAATGAATTTTATATTTTTAATCATTTTTTTCCTTAAAACGTTGGTAAAGCTAAAGATTCTTATCGAAATTCACGAATGCAAAATTCAGTAGAAAAATATGAAATTCTTTTTTTTCTTTTTTTTTCTTTTTCGATTGCACCATTAATAACAAACTCCTGTAGCTATACTTATGAAAGGAACAGATATCCCTTCAATTAATTATTCCACTGGAATCAGACTGACATGAATTGCTGTCAGACTTGGTTGTTTCTTTTTTCATTGAGTCATATGTTTCCGCACTTTAATCTTTTACAGAGGGATAGCAGTGTCACGTAAATCAGCCAGAGTCCTCTTATCCAAGCTTGACGTGTGAGAACCGACGTGAGGCTGAGGGTTATCGGTTTAGTATCTAGACCATTCGCGGAACGTGCAGCTAAATGTTAAAAAATACACGTAAAGCTTTCAAGAGAGATACGTAATGATGGCTGGTGCAATATATTACGAAATAGATCAATATTTTATATAGTGGCGTATCAATTTTTGAAAATTTATACAGTTTATTTATAAAGATATAATTCATTATTAATTCATTATTATTAATATTTCATTTTATTCGATGAATAAATATATAATATGTATAATATTGCTTGAAATATCATCGAATGACTAATATAAATGATTTATCTACAAAAATGTCAAAATTATAATTTATTTAATATTTTGAGACTAAATAAAATTATCCAATTTCCAATAATTCGAGAAAAATATTAGGGAAGAAATTATTAAACGATTTCTGTAACTTACGAATCGATGTTTTAAAATAAATATTTACTTCTAATTTCATGTTTTTTCAACGGGAACTATAATTATATTTCAAATATATATTTCAAAGTGCACGTGCAATGTACAAGCACGCGAGCACTTTGGTTGAACTCCTATTTACGCCTGACTACATTCGTTGACCTGTATCACTTACTTACATTGACTGCAGGCCAACGTTGACAAGATATGCTACATTCGATTAAATAAAATATCGATTTAATAAAAATATCCACTCGAGTCAATTACAGTGTTAACACTTCGACTATATATCGAAATTCAAATATTATAATGAATATTAAAATTGAGAGAGAGAGAGAGAAATAAAAGATATTGAACGTTAACAATAAGGTTAACAAAGGACCCTCGTATGTACGTGAGAAAAAGCAGAGGGACGGGATGACAGGGGGTAAGTGAGAGAAAAACAAAGGGATAAAGAGGTCACATGCTCTGTGAGGTGTAGTTGAAAAGGCGATCATCCGTGCAGATTGAGCCGCAGGATGGAGCCTATCAGGGTTTATTGAGTGTAAAGTGGCAAAACAAAGAGGAAAAAGGGCACTTGCGTTTCTGGAAAATCTGAAATATCGTCGAAAAGGATCGTAAATATAGAACTCGATATTGTTCGATATATTCTTGATATTTATCCTCTATTATTACTGTTTAATTACCGATGATTGAGATATGAATGTAATGAAAAAAAAAAAAATCTTCTGCGTTGAAATGTTATTTTCGATATCCAATTTTTATTTTGTTATTATCCATCTAATATAACGGTCTAGTTCGTAAGAAAATTAATATTTCAAGTCTTTATTTATTATTTTTTTTTTTTTTTTTAGAAGTCTTTTTCAGAAGTTTATACATATAAGGTAAGGAAACGAGGATATTTTAAAAGTAAGAATAGCGTTCGTTTTTATTCCCACAATCTCAGGAATGTACATAAATATAAATACGCATAATAATACATATTTCGCAATAGTATTGAACAAATAGATTCGTCGAATTATAAAATTAAAATAACCGTCGAAAGCACGTGATCGACTCGATTTTTTTTAACAAACGTAATATTTCAAAACAAAGCAACATAAGAACAATAAGATAATTGCATTGGAATCGTAACTAAGTAACACAGATCAGACTATACAAAAGTTAATGATGTAATTCCATTTCATATCATACAAAACAATGTTACATTTTATATTATATTTTTATCAATTTTTATCAATCGTTAAAGAAAGTTAAAATAAATTTTTATATAAAAAAAAAGAAAAAAATAATAGAAATAGATAAATAAGAATTAAGAATAAAATAAAAAACATCATTGTCTTATTTAATTTTCGCTATAATGATTGTATAGTACCTATTAGTCGTGGCACGCTAAGGTTTCCGTTAGGGAAAAATGAAAAAGTACCATGTTCGTAAAGTACTCTGCAATTTCGTCTACAAAGTATCAGTATATCATTGAATGTCACATTGTGATGGACTGATGGACTCTTCTTTATACTTAGCTTCTTTATTCTAACTATATAAATTACTATTTACAAATTATGACGCTATCTAGTCTCACAATGTGCGATCACTTTGAAAACACTTAATTCCTAACATAGTAAATGGTACCTTTTTCGACTCAGAATAAAGATATTTAATTTTTGTGTTCTTCTTAATGTTCAATGTGTACGTGTTAAATTTTTTCTTTTTTAATATCCTCTCAATAAAAATGATTTATAAAAGAAATAACGTTTCATGTGCACCAATCTAAGACAATAGCGTTATCAGTGTTGTTTTCCATTCATTGTTACGTTAGTAAGGCAGCTCGCGCATTTCCTTCTTCTATACGTTCCGCTATCGTACTCATTATAAATTTAAACAATTTTTTTTTATAAATTTAAAGTAAATTTAAAGAAAAAATACATATTTGAAATTAAGACATTGTCTTCAATTAGAGTCAAATGTGATCAATCTTTGTTATATCTCTTATAATGTATGGTATACATCAGCACCAATTTGTGTACAGCACCAATAATTAGTAAATTAATCGAGAGACACTACGTATCACAATTTTCAAAGTTTAGAATTCTCTATTTAACACACAAATTTTCTTAATTTTCTAACGCGCTATTATTAATTTTTTTACTCGTTAAAATTTTTATCAAAAAAAAGATCTTTCTTGTCGAATTCCATATATTGCATTCATAATTATTATTCTAATTTGAAGATGATGAATTATATAAAATTCGCATTTCATGAAATTTGCAACATCGAGCGTTTAATTAAGTTCGAAAACGATAATAACCGATATTAATAAATATTAATAAAAGAATAGATAATTGAATTGATCACCTTGACTTTAATCAAAATCAAAATTGATTTAAATCATTATTATTCGCCAAAAATGATTTACCTTTAAAATATACACAATACATTATCAACGACAAAGCGAAATGATCTGTACAGCGAGAATATATATATATATATGAATACTTTATTATTCGCAATTGAATTAAAATTTCCTAGAAAATATTTCGCTTCGCGTTTCATAAAAAAACGCTTTTCACTCTCGAACATTGTCAAACAATGATACGACACACTTTCGTCGCCACTTTCAACATGCTTTACAACATTACGAATAACGCGTTCCTTAATTTCATTTCTCAACCGAATTTGCTAAATTTTTTTTAAATAAAAAAAAAATGTTCGAATAAAAAATATCTCTAGATCACACATATGCGCACACGCGTGTATTCTTGATGATATGATCACTCGCATAATTGCAACGTGGATCGATCGATTTTTCTATCTGGTTATCAATCAATTGTCGATCGATTACTTAAGTACGTAAGTTTAACTAACTTGCTTGTGCGTACTTTGAAAGATTCGATAATTACATAGGAACCGATTAGAAGCTGTGGTCGAATCCACGATAAAGTAAACCGCTTGTATTTATAATAGTTTTATGCGCGTGCATTTCATAAGTGTAACATTTCATAAATTATGTTATATTAACCTATTTCTCGTATTTTGGTTTTTTTTTTCGTTTCGAGCTAACGAGAGAACACTTTGAACTAAAAACACCCGAATGTGTCTTTTATCTTTGAGCTACGTACATGATTTTTTGAGCTATGCTAGTTTTTACGAATAAAGTTTCTTTCTTCTTCACTCTCTCCACTAAATTCTCCTCCATTTTGAAAACTTATAGTTATTTCTTAGTTTACAAGTATTTATGTAGTATCAATGAGCATCGATTTATGAAGAATGATAAAAGAACAAGAAGAGTTAAATATAATCTTGCAAATGAAAATTTTAATGATTTCTTTTTCTAATTTCCTATCATTTTTTTCATTGTACGTATTTTTTAATTGCAACTTTTTTCACAATTATATGTTCGATGTATACGAATACTTTTCAACAATATTTTATCGTGATTTTTTTTTTCATCATTATACTGATATTGATATAATTTCCAATTTTACCAAACAAGATTGAGAAATATTTAAATTTAAAAATTACATTATAGATAAAGAAAGTTATAATACAAATAATGATAGATGTATTAATATAAAATTGAAATCTTTATCTGATATATTTTTTGTAATTAATACTTATTATAGGAATGGAAGAAAAATATAATTTCCTAGCACAATATGTACCTCTTCGTAATTGTACAATGACGAGTGTTAATTTTTTATTGGTAGTAACCATATTATTCACCATAATATTGATATTATATATTGATATTAAAATAATAATCGTTACTAATTGATCAATTGATATGTCTTCGATAGAAGATTAAATAAAAAGTAACTTCGTGATTATATTGATGGAAAAATTGACTTATAATAAAGAAGATTGTTTTTGTAAAATCTAGTATCATAAAGTTATTCGCATATAAGTCCAATTTAATTTTCAAATTCATTTTTTACTTTGTTTGGTAAAGCTTAATTGAATGATATTTTATCTTCAAATAATTTACGTGTTATAAAAAATATTTTTTTTTTAAAAATCAATAAGAATATATTTTTATAATATATTTTTCATTCTTTTTGTAAATAGAGCAATGCAATAATTTATCAAAGTTGCGAATCTTGAAAATATTCGAATGTTACAATTTGAACAAAGTATTCGAGAACTATAATTGGAAGAAAGTTATTAAATATATCAATAAATATATATAATGATTCGGAAATTATACAATGATAAAATGTACATTTTAGAAAAATTTAACGATATACGAAATATTTGTAAGAAAATTTAGAATAATATTTCAGGAAACTATAGAAATTTAACAATTTTGAAAAAAAATAATCGTATCTTTCATCGTTATCGTGAATAAAATTTGCTCGTATAAAGAACATCGTAACTGCTCCAAAAAAATATTACAAATAATTAACGAACAATAGACGCAACGATCCGCTCGATAAATAATTATTAAAATACCTACGTAAATTAATTATATTAATTAAATTGAAATTAACTTATACTAGGAATCCATTTGAACAGGTACATGTTGCGTACGTAGTAATGAGAATGATTCGAAAACGTTCTTCTTTTTCCTCTTTTTTCTTCTTCTTCTTTTTTTTTTTCTTTCTTAAGTAAGGTCACGCTTGACTAGATCTTGAAAAAATCTTGCATCTCTCGATGGAATATTTTACAAATAACGACTGTACATTTACAATGCATGTATTGAATATACATCGACGTAACGTGAAAGATCTTCGTGAAAAAGATCATTTGCCTAAAAATGATCATCACCTACGATAGTGATTGGCAATGTTGAACAATAATCACCTGTTACTATTAAGTGTCACCTGTTATTATTAATATCTAATAGGATTTGCGATCTCGAACATGAGTAACAGCGTATATTACAATATATGAATGTTAACAAAAAAAGGATTTCAACACTTATTTCTTTTTCTCGCGTGATTCGAACGATGGATCGATATGAACAAGAGAATCTTTACAAAACGTGACGTAATTATAGATTGCTGAGTAGGGTGGATCATTCTTTTTAAACACCCCTTAGAAATCAGCCATTGGACAAAAGAGGATGATGCATGGGAAATTTAAAATCTATTATTCAAATATTTCTGTTTAAATTTTGCACACGTGTTCACATTTATGAGAAACTAGAATTTAACTAATAAAAGGTAACAATACTTCTTTTTCTGCAATAATTTAATAAATTAAGAAGTATAAATTCTTGACTTACTTTTCACTTTCTACTAAGTGTGACCATTCATCGTCCAGTGGCGTGATTCTAGAAAATGTTTTCCGAAAAAAAAAGGAAAGAAAAGGATAAAAAAAAAATTTTCGCCTTGTATAGCTAAGATCCTACCGTTAAATGATCGATTAGATCGAACATCGACTTATATGATTCTATATTTGCCCGTGTAAGTTCGAATCTAGTAAATTCCATAATGTAAATAGTTATATAAAGAGTCCAGCAAATGTTTCCTTACACATTTCTACATTTGTCAATTCCACTCTTAACGAATAGTCCCAAAACTTTGAAAGCTATTTCTTCGTATGATTGCTGTTACGCTTTAAAGTTTGAGAAAATCCCGATAAATTTATTATTCTAGTCGTAATATGTTAATTTTAGTATCCATACGTTCTATTGGTATCTATCAACAATTAAAACATCACACCTTTAAATACTTAATCTAAAGATAATTTACAGATAATTCGTTCGATATTTATTTTCGGTCACATCGTCTAGCTCATAGAAATGTATATAATTTAATATACAGAGTACGGAAATAAAAGTTTCGAATTTCGATTTCTTTATTTCGATTTAGAAAAATTGTGTTATGATGATAAAAATTGTTTTTAGAATTTTGATATTATAAAAAAATGATTTAATTAACGATTTTAAGCAAAAAATGTTCAATAATTTACTTTTATTCTGTGTCGTGCAATTGCAAATCTTCGAATTTAATTGAAATAGTACAATTTTGAAATAAATTTCTTTGCATAAAAACAAGAAGAAATTGTTATATCTATTACTCATAAAATACACGTAATATTTTAAAGATAAAGAAAAACTAAACTTTTGATAAACATTTCAATTCAAGCTTTATATTATAAATAACTCGAATTCGAATACAGAAGTATGTTATCTGAATACTGATAAATATTCAATAAACGTGAACAGATATCCATATGGATTTCTATTTGAATATTGAACAAATATAAAGTTTATATTGTTATCAGGAACATTAAAAATGATATCAATATGCATTTTATTTAATTTTTATATCATTGTACAGAATAAAAGCACTTTTTTTTTTAATATGACAAGCGTAACAGTAATCTAATGTGCTTCTAAAACATGAATTATTAAAAAATAGAATCATTTTTGATTTTGAAATCATCCCTAATAATAATTTTATTATTAATTAATTTAAAAAGAAATATAAAAAAATAAAAATATAAATTTTGTGCAATTCCCATAATTGTTTTCCTACAAAAATTAAATTAATTTTAAAATACTACGATCTTTTCATCAATTTTTTCATATATACCCCATTGTGTCAACATTTTTAAATGCATTTTTAAATTCCACGCTAACTACGTCAATTTTTATAATTTATCATTGATCGTATAAAATACTGTCTCATTAAATTATCACGTTATAATATAATTTATACGAAAATAACGTTTCACAAACGTCTAATTCGAATGACAAATTTTTGAAAACACATAAAAATCTTACGTGTATTTGATGAAGGAACGTCATAAAAATTTGCTATAAGCAATCTGTGCGTAACTAATTTTTCGATAATCGATACAATTGAAGAACAACTTTCAAAATCAACGTAAATTATGCATCTAAATTTTAGATATCGATGTAACAATGTGTGAATTATGAAAAATGTTCGAAAGGAAAAAGATTTTCATCTTCGTTTCGCAAAGCGAAGAATTAATCTCGAGTAATTGACCAGTGTCAAGACAACAATCTGCCGCGTTCGAAGAAAGAAGATCAATATTTAATTTAATCGTCGTAAAAATCGGATTGATGAGTGTAAAAGTCTGTGTGCTGTTCATCGAAAAATACAAATTCGAATACACCTAGCTCTCAGTTTCGTCAAATTCGTAATAGGCAGTCTTTTCATCAATTTTATTAGACTATCCAGACATTCGTCGATTCGAACGTCTCGGTATTGTTTCTGGATTCCAAAAGAATCCGTGGATTAATTTTTTTCTTCCATGCGACAAATCGAATTGCAAGGTAAACGAGAGAGAAAAAAAGACGACAGAACAAATTGTTCTATTCCGTATCGATAAAAACTTTCTCTTGGAAGTTCAAATGATTCTATCCTAAAGTGTAAATATAAATTCAGACGCACTGCGTCCCTTCAATTACATATTAAGTTATGCGGGAAATTTTGAAAATATTTTTCAAATTTCCCGCGCAAACCGAGTCGCGTATATCCCATTACCTCTCCGCTCTCGTCTCTCGTCGTTTTGATCGCGAAAATTGATAAAAACCTAGGCAGAAAAGTTTTCAAGTATTTTTTAAATTTCCCGCGCGAACCGAATCGTGTTCGCGCCAGGAAGTAGTCGTGCATATCCCATCGCCTCTCCACCAATCGTTCACGTCCTTGTAAAATTTTGGCGGCCGATCGTCGTGCAACATGGCGCACACGCGACACCAAAAGTACGTGTTGATAAACTCGCCGGTACCTTTCCAGCGAAAGTACGAATTATACAGTTCGTCGTCTCGATCCAAACGATGAAGATACTCGGCGAGCTCTTTCGGTGATTCGAACTCGTCCACATGGATGTAAGAGCGGTATGGCGCGCTTCGAGCATAGTCCGTTGGATGCGCACCCATTACAATTGGCAGAACGTTGTGTCTGAAATTAGAAAAATAGAAATTTATCACGTTCGATGGTAATAATAATGAAAATATTATGTTATATAATTGTGAAATGTTAAATATATTAAAATTTTGGAAAATTGGAAAATTATAAAGTGGAGTATCTTTCTTTACTTTATATAACGTGTTCGATTTTTTTTTTCTGCTTTGAAAACAATGAAAAGCGTATAAATTTTTCATACTCCGAAATATTATTTCGGTAAGAAAAAAATTTTATGATAATTGCTAAAATAATTGCTTAAGTAAATAACTTTAAGGTATCTGGGGAAAATAATAATAAAATATTTAAGTTGTTCGTGAAAAAAATAAGTGTGAAATAGTAGATAATGACAAAAAAATTATTTTCGACGTTCCAAAGATCGGACGATACTTGAAATTTTGGCAACAATAATTCTTATTCCAAAAATCTCAGCGGAAATAACACTTTAAGAGAGAGTAGGGCAGGAGGGAATCTTGAGGACCTCTACATATACCAAAGTGCACTAAATAAGGGTGTAGGTAACAATCAAGCGTGAAGCACACTTTGGCAATTATGGCAACAGCCCAGCGAAATTTTTAAGTGGTGCTTTAAAACCTCGCGTATACGTTCACATACATATAATATTTCATAAAAGATGATACCACGGTTCATAAAAATCGGTAAATTACTATTCGTATCAGCAGTTCCAAGCTGCACGTGTGTGTAATAACGGCATATTAAGTGAAACGTATCATACCCAAGACCATTGACGAAGAACTTTTCCGTGATGTAGTCTTTGCAATTCGAATTCTCGAACGCGAGATAAAACTTGTAATCCTCATCGAGCATATCGAAACACGCTTGAGACTGCGAACGTGGACATCTTAAAGTACCGCAGGTCCCATAAATGTCAACTTGGATGTATTTCGATAATTCTCTAGCGTAATGCATACGTTGATTCCGAGGATGGCAATTGGAAACGAACCAGGCTACCTAGATCAAAGAATTTACATATAATTATCTTCTAGGATATATTTCAAAATATCATATATTTCTCTGTCAGAGAGGATATTTTATTAACACATTCGATGCTTTATGGAGGATATGTGGAAGATGAAAAAAGAATTGAAAATTTAAAAGAACTTTCTTTGATCTTTTTTTTTTTTTTGATTAACCGCATTGAACGTGTTAATAATCGTGATCAAAGCAATACGAAGACATTTACGTGAAAATCAATACGTGAAACGAGAACGTTATTACCTTTTTAGTTTTGTTGGCTGCATAATTAAAAGTCTGCGGTATTTGTGTAATACTAGGGTCGTAATATTGCCACCTTTCATAGGGTGCGACTATGTCGCTGTCACGACGATAAGTTGCCGTCCAATTGATGATAGCGTTCTTCACGCTCTGCGTGTGATAAGGGCACTCTAAAAAATACAGCATCCACACCTGCTGAAAATCGTAGATCAGTCTCATTCGAAGTATATTATTAAATTTTCTATATAATAGCGTAACGTAATTACGCGTAATTTATGTAAAAAAAAAAAGAATCAATTTTATCCGATTAAACAAATTTATGACCGAAAGTAGTAATTAAATTAGAATCTGTAGTATATTTAAGATATATGTATTTCTCTCTTATTCTAGTCTAATAAATGATTTCGATGATTTTTAATATTAAGTCTTGTTCTCGATCAAAAAGTAATAAGTAATTTTCATCTGGATCCGTTGTTTGATTAACTTCTGTTTAATTATCGGAAATGTCTAAAAAATTGTGGCGACGGGCACGATCAATACTCTGAATAAAGCTTAAAGTTAGCTGAACTTAACGCGATAAAAGTCAAATTCAACTCTTTTCTTTTTCTTTTTTTTTTTTTCTTTTTTTTTTTCGTATAAGTTGAAATTAAATCAAATGCAACCATAGAATTAATTGAACGTTTCGAGAAAAAAAAACGTAATTTCTGAGCTAACAATTTGACATTATTTTTACATACTTGATTCGAAGATCTTCTTCCCACATGCGTTATATAGTCTTGAAATAAAATTAAATCGGCCTCTTCGGCGTTATCCCTGATGATTGTACACGTATTGACTGGACATCGATGCTGAAGAAATATATCGGGGCCAACTTTTGCCTCGGGCATACCATGTGGAACCATTATTTTCTTTAATGGACGATCGCCACTGGTTTTGTTATAATCAGTGGGCACGTACATTAACTATGAAATTGATACGAAAAATTAATTTCTTTACCTCGAATGAAATGAATTGGTAATAATAATTACAGAAGCAATGTTTTGAAGATTAAAAGAATATATATATTAAAAAATTTCTAAAAGAAATAACAAAATTACTACAGCAAAAATTTATTATAGAAAAATGTTAACAAAAGTAAGGAAAAAAAAAAAAAGAAATATGAATTATAATCGTATAAAATTCGTGATTGTGTACAGTGCTTCTTTAAAGCGTTGGCCTATATACGCGTATAATAGACTGTATTGTGTTGTAGAAGAAAGGGTGAATTGCAAAGTACATGGCTCTGTGCAATTCGAAGGGGTAGGTGGAGTACAACGTTCCTGCTCCTATTTTCGTTTTCCACGCTGTAGAACAAAGTCGTAACTAGGCAGTTCGTTTCAAACAGCAAATTATAAAGCAATTTCAAAGAACTTTGAGATTAGAAATTATTGTTTTAGGCCGTCGCCTTTGAGTTTACACAAAAATTATTCAGAATATTGAACATATTCTATCTTCTATTCTATTACATGCATTGAAATCAACGAGGTGTATTGAATAAATAATGATATAAAAATAGTAATTTTTTTATCTATATCTATATATACTTAAGTAATATATTTTGAGTCTCACTTGATTAGTAACACGATCGTCATAAGCGTCTTCGTCGGGCCACAAACGCGCCAATCTTCGACCAGTACGATGAGATTTTATGGCAGGATAAGGCCTTCTGCTCCCTCCTTTCATGTACCAAGGTCTCTTTGATGGATCCAAAGATTCTAAACTGTTTCGTGATAAGGTCGTGGTGCCAGTTAAATTGAATACCTTTTTAACAAAAGAATCCATTTTCTATTATCATTGCTTTCTATTATCAACCCTCGTTCAATTTAATCATTAATTACTCACAATTCAAATAATCAATCGAATCACTTTTTTTTCTTATCGATGTATTATACGAATTTGTTATTTAATTAATTTGAAAGAAACGATAACGTAATACTATTGTCTCATTCCATATCTTTCTCTCGCATTATCTAATAAATTAATTATTCGTAATTTGAAAAATAAGTTTCAATATCGATATATTTTGTTTTTTTTTTTTTTTTTTACATACAAAATTTTCATGTTTGTTTCAGTTTCGGGAATTACCTTTGAAATTTTATTTGCTTCGTGAAATGGCTATAATAATATAAACAATTTTTCACGCTTTTATATTATCTAATGATAAGCGTAGAAGCAAAATTTCGTATAATTATGTACATATCTTATCTAATAATAATTTGCAAACATAATAATTAAAGAAATAAGATGGACTATGCAAAATGAAAGGACTAAGTAGTATTAGCAGTACCTTTAGAAACAACAGAGACAACCAAACATAAATCATTTAAATTGTTGTATTTTAATTCAAGAGGGGGAAAAAAATAATATCGTTTTATTGACTAATAATATTTGTATATTAAATCAATAATAATCAGCTGTATTAAATATTCTTTATTAAATGAATCATTAACGATACGAATCACCGATGAAACAAAAAAATTATAAAAATAGATTCAATGGTATTATTTATCTTTATTTTCGAAAAACCGGTTTTTTGTATATATTTGAAAAATAAATGATTATTAATACCACTATTGCCAACCAATCATATAAGATCAGATTATATTTTATCTATTAGTCATGTCAACATTTCAATGTATTTAATATTCTTTCTTATCTTAAAAAAACTATAATATAAAGTTATATATATTATATTACAATGTGCCAAAAATAAAAATAGAAACTTTTTTTCCTTCAAATTTCATTCAATTTATTGTACGTTTAATATTGTACTTTATAAGATTGTTGTTTAAAAAGTTTCATAATTATATTATAAAAATGTTCAATAATAAAACGATGTAAAGGTTGTCTCGGTTATGTTTCACGCTCATACTATATTGCAGTCATCTATCGACAATGCAATTTGATAACTATACCTCGGATGGAAGCTTTTCCTTCACTTTTTCCCGAATCTGCATTGTCGGTTTCTTCAATTTTGCAGGCCAATTTTCTTTGATCTGCGATCGAAATTCGATATTTAGATTGATTTTTTAAACATCTTATTAGAATTGTACTTCTTTTTTCTACTCTATTATTCCGCTCCCCAAATAATTCATAGCCACAATACTTCTCCGATATAGAAATACAATAATTTCTTTCTAATCTTCACAATCCAAAATATTCCTGAGATTATTTTAATAACGAGACGAAATGTTTAATTTATCGCTAGACTGTAATTGGCATTTGAGTGGGACGTCTTTCTCTCTCTCTCTCTCTCTCTCTCTCTTTCTCTTTCTAAATATCATTGTTTGATCAACAGCTATAAAAATTAATTTCGAATTACCTTTGTGTTGTCGGAAACGCGAACGGGTGGCGTTCGTCCAGGATGGGGTCGCATACGGTGCCATATCTCGTCCTGCACTAGATTCAATATAACCAACAACAGACCAGACGAGCATAGCACGTAGAAAAAATATCCCTTTAGGGAGAGACGCGGCAGACCCATGCCGCACGTTTCCTGGTTGTCAGAAATTTTTATCTATCCATGCGTCGTACCTTGCCCGAGCCACCGTGTCCATTCAGCTACTGGAAAATTTATAATATTTTATAATTTGTAAATTGCGATGTTTTTAAATTGCGGAATCGTAATTACGATTAGAATATCGTGACAAGTACAATACAACTTTTAACAATACCAATATTTGGGTCACTCAGAAGTTGAATCGATCGACGCCACTTTTTAAAAACTTCTTGATTTTGCTTTCCGGGTTATTTTAAAAAAAAAAAAGAGAAAAGAAAAAGATCACTCGATCGAATCGAAATTGAAAGATTTAATATTTTTTTTTTTTCCATCACTTTGGGATATACGTATAAAATACAAATAAAATTTTCTCTTCGTTTATAATTTTATATTAGTACTTTATCTCGATTCTATTTATGTATAACATAGTCACATTATAATAATTCTCGATCTCAAAGAAGCGAAAATTTGTTTTGAAAAAATTTTTAAACATCCTTAGGTGAATGTGCTTCAACTTATGACACCATTTCGAATATTTTTATCATTTTAAAAATAAATATATCTTATCTTTAGTAAGAACGTGAAAATTACATATACACGTCTTCAAATTTTCAAAGAAGAAGAGATAATATAAGCCAATGACTTAAATAACTAATGTGCCGTTAACTAATTATCATTTCGTATGCACCGTCAATTTGCGCTTAAAGGAGGATAAAAAAACATAAAAAAATCAAATATTTTCAAAATAATATAAAATGTCCGATTAATGCGTATAAAATGTTCAGAATATTTGGTTAATATTTCGTCGTATTAATCACTATATTATCAATCAATATTTTCTAACGTTTTTCTTATCATACAGTATATAGTTTTCAATAACTAAATTTCATTTAACTATCTTTTTTTATATATATCTTTTTTTATATAATCTATATCTAAATAAAAAACTATTTAAGTAATGTTTATTATTATACTAAGCATTATTTAAATACTAATCATATTTTTAATCAAATTATATAGAGTGATTATTTGTATATATGCATATAAACAGTATGTAAATATGTAACCGCAGTTTTTCCTGAATGCTCAATTTATACTTCATTTACATTCATAACAACTATGAAATATAATACTTCCTCGTAATAACATGTTGATTTATGTTCGGTATTTATGTGAATCTCAAAATAACTATTTATATATATAAATAAATAAATAAATAAATAGATAAATATATATATGTAATGCCTTATTTGTTAATTGAACTATATTCTTATTTTCATTTGAAGCGCACATATTTTATTTTTAATTAAATTGTTTTTAATTAAATTTTTTTTTAATTTTTATCATATAAACACAAAATTTAAATTTAAAATATGAATTAAATAAAAATAAATTGCAGAGAAAAATAATTTCATGCCATAATACGATATCGTTTTATTTAAAACTGGAGTTATTTTTATCTTATTTTAATTTTTTTTACACATTTATAGCATTTCTATTCGGATCTTAAAGCAAAAAAAAAATCATATACGGAAATCTGGTTTAATCGGTGATGTAATGTATACGTACTGTTGTGGTTTTCATTTATTTACACATCTATAACACGCATATGAGCATTTAACATGAATAAAAGAAGACATTCATGGCATAACATTTATTTGTCTTTGATATTTGCACGATATCACAATAAAAAAAACTTTATTTTAATCGTATTTTACTAGTTTCTACATCGATTAAAATAAATAATATATATAAAAATAAATAATATAAATAATTTAATACATTTAAATATTATAGAGCAAATTACAATTTGAATGAAAAAAGTCTATACAATCTGATATATTAATATATAAAATGAAATTCAATAAGGGTGAAGGTTATTTAAGTAATAAGTGATTCTTAAATATCACTTGTTACTTATAGGATTATACATTTTTCTTTACATTTTCTATTATACATAAATACGTGTAATACAAACTATATGCATACATTAAGATAAGAAAATATATATATTAATTTTTCAATTATAAATATATACAATATATCAATAATATAATCCCAAAAATAAAATCTATATAAATTATAAGTATATAGTATAATAATATATTAGTTTAATATTATTAGACTTTATTCTAAGAAAATCGAATATGAACATTTCATTATTCATTGAAAAGTGCATATTTCTATTCTATTCGCTCTTACTTTTATTTTTTTCTTTTTCTAATGTTTTTCTTTCTCTCGAATTTTTTATCCTTTTTTATCTTTCGAGTAAAATAGAGTAGAAGTAGACTTAACATGAAAAAAAAATTGTCTGCAACTTATATTTGCTTTGCGAAAAATATGTAATAACGTGGCTGTTATAGTATATACATATATTCGAAGTACATTTCCAGTGCATTTATATTACATTTTACACACATTCTAAAACGCAATTTCGTTTACAAATACATATCTACTTTGTATCTAAGGAATTTTTACACATTCATGAATGAAAAAAAACTGCAATGATATTAAGCAACGTATGACAAAGCGAGAAATATCACGGAAAATAGGATATTTTCTTTAACTTACGAAAAAAAATAAATTGTTTTTGCTATGAAAATAAGCATGTTTGGAGTTTTCTGAAAATTAATATGTTGTAAAGACTTTTAAAACGAAAAAAATAATAGCATATAACTATAAAAAGAAGATTAGCAATAAATTAAAGTAAAGAAATACGTTTCGATCGTTTATCATGAAAACGATGTAATATTTGAATGATCTATCATATAAATATCTTTCGTAGAATCAAAAATGTGTTATTTTTAGTGAAATAATATTAGAATATGTTTCATAAAATATTGATATTATTCTTAGCAAAAAATGAAATTATTATTTTTTAAGTTATTATTTTTTATATTTTTTGTAATAGATGTAAATAATATGTGTTAACACAAAGATTATACAAAATTAATTTAATTATAAAAGTAAAAATATGTTCATAATTTTAAATAATTTTTTAAAACGATTTTTATGTTAACGATTTTAAACTTGTTCTTATAATAATCACATATATATATATGTGTTATGATATTAAATGATTCTCTTTTGGAATACTTAACATTTAGAATGTAGCAAACATCAGAGAAACTAAACACGCGATCAGTTTTAACACGTGCTGAATAATCATGAAGTAAACAATGTCATATCTGTGGAAAGATGCACACACAAAGTATCTCATATTAATAATGCAATTTTTCAATTCTCATCATCAAAGATAATTTTCATCGATATACATATTACATGTTAATCGATCGATATTCTATATCTTGTAAAAAAGAAATAAATTTTCTTTGCAACATAAATTTGTACAACTTCATTTAATGTTTGATATGTGGCACGATCGATACATCAACCATATGCTCACGTCATATTTAATTTGTATCTATCCCAATGAAGTTATGAACGAGTCGTATCATGATTTTTTTGCAACAGTTTTGAAGAAGACTGCTGATAAGTTGCTGTAACGCTTTAGAACACTAGTATATACTTAGGTACATATGATACTGATATCCCATATCAGATAATAGTTAAACAAAACCGATATTGTACCGAGATAAAAACATAAAAATATCGTTCATCGATTACTTTTTAAAAAAACGAACATTTCTTATATTGAAGAGAATAAATATTTTTTTTATAATGATTTTATAAAATATATACTGGCTTCATTTTTGACGACTGTTTAAAAGTCATGTCTATTTTATTAAATGGATATAAAAAGCTATTAATAACCAGCTATCTCTAGCAAAAAAAAAAAAAAAGAAATAAAATAAGTCATATTCAGTCATACAATTTTAATGGGCGTAATAATACAAACTCATTCGAAATGAAATATAAAATGAAACAACGAATTTCTTACAATCATAATAGATATATATACATACTTAAAATCCTTAGTTTGCATTGACGCAACATTGCAAACGTTGAATTTCCATGTCTGTATAATTTTTATCTCATCGGGACTAATTATAATGATACATGTAGCAGTTTATTAGTTCATATTCGTATTTATAACTTTATGTTCATAAAAGTACAAAAATATAGACATCAATAAAAAGATTTATTTATTTACGACAATTTTTATGAATGATAAAAAACTCCTTTTATCATTTTTTTTTAACACTATATAATTTAAAATTACTTATGACGAAAATATATACAGAATATAACATATATAGAATAGAAATAAATGTTTATCTATAAGTCACCTATATGCAACTGAAAACTATTGAAAGTATCATGCTATGCAATATTGGTTTTTATCGCTAATAATTACAACTAATTACATGATAAATATTAGTAAAGTATCGTTAGTTTATTTTGTTCAATTTTATTTGTATATGCAAATATTCGAATAACAATATAAATAAATATTTTAAATTTTGCAATTTATTTAAATAATATTATGCATATTGGTATTTAAAGTTTCTTTTTCTAATATTATTTATATATAACTATGTCAAAAAAATGATAAAATATATCTTATAAAATTATTTTTCAATCAGAAATTAATTTTTTTCGAAATCTCAAAAATAAAACATTGAAGATTATTTTATTGATAATTATAATTCAAATATATGGAATAATTATAATCCAATTGTATTTAAATGTATACTTTGAATATTGGAATATTTCGTTTTGAATACAATTTCATTAATATTCTTTGTAATGACGTATCGTTATAAAGGTTAAAGAAAATTTGTTTTTCTACAAATAAATATAATAAAAAAATATTATTGAAAATATAATATTTAGTTACTTACAATAATTGCAAAATAAATCTCTTTTGCTTTATTAAACTTCTTCATATTTGAATCTTCATTCTTTCTTCGTTCTTTCACATAATATCATTTTATTATTTACAAGATTGTAAATCTATTTCTTTCTATTGTAATTGAATTCTATATATAATATATATAATATTATATATAATAAATATGAAATGAACAATTAATGATTATTATTGAGTTATGAATTAATAATGAATTATAGATATGTTGTTGAAAACAAATTTAACAACAATTTAAGTTAATCCGAACTAATTTCTTTTATGAAAAATAATTATATATGTTTTTACATTTTTACGTTATTTATATTTATATCGATTATATCCTTAATGACTTTTCTTCAATTGGAGTGAACAATTACATAAATCTGATAGATTTCATCGATGTAATATCCACATAATATTATGATTCATATCGCGATATCATTCGCGATAAATACAATAAATACGATATGTGCACATTAAAAATATTATGTTTTATAATTTCGTTTCTAATTTAATGATACTAACAATTTTTTTTACATTAAAAAATATTTTTGAATCATGTAAAATTGATCTAATATATACTTTCCTTAAAAATAATAAATTAAATTCTTGTGATACATAAACTTTTCTCTTATCGCAATGATAATAATTAATTTAACTAATTTAATAATTTATTAACTGTGTAATTAAATGTATAAAAAATGTATTATTACGATATGAAATTCATAATACAATATAAATTGTATAGACACAGAAGAAAGGAGCATTTTTTTTCAAAATTATACATTTTTATTATTTAAAACATGAATAAATATATAATCCAAATATAGATTTATCAATATAACCTAAATAACATAACATTTGAATCTTTTCTAACCGTTCCGGATATAATAACAAAGAGTTTCAATAGCGAAACATGTTACAGGAAACTAATAGATTTCACCTCTTTTGCATTACTATACCTTTATATTTCTGTGAGTTTTATTTTAACATACCCGCATGTTTGATTAATATCTTCAAAAGTATGATGAATACATATAACAGTATTGTTTTTGTTCCCGGCTATATTTATTTACATGTATTTATAATTTCTTATAGATTCTTAATTTAAATTACGAATCTTATAAATTTATAATATAAAAATATCTTTAAATATTTGTTAATCGTTACATTAGTATATTAAACTGTGCATCAAATCCCGTTATAGCACATAACTGGCGCTAAAAATTGCACTGTTTTATAATTGATAACTCTGTACATTTGCACGTAATGTTTTAACAATGGATAGCATCATAAAAAAAAAAGAAAAAAAATTCAAACACTATATCTCAATTTACTTACATTTACGAGACCATTGATACATCCTGTATAATTTTCACCCAAACACGAGTATTTTAAGTGCAGCGGCTTATTTCTAGTATACAATTGACGTTCTAGAAACCAGAATCTATTCCCAGTTTACCCTAGAACGAAGGGAGAAAGAGAAAGAGAGCATCATGCCAAATTATATGGTGAAAATAGATTAGTAAGTTTCATCTGTGATTTTCAAATCAATTTTATTAATCTTTATTGTAACAAATTATTATTATTTTACTGCACATTTAATTGCTGTTACATAAATATTACAGACATCTATTGTTCCTATAGTTCTACGTTTCATTGCGTGATAATCAAAATGTATATGTATAATCGCATCATAGAATTTTTCTGTGTTTAAAAATTAAGTTCGAAATTGCATTTAATATAAAAATTTTTTTATCAATAAATTTTTTTTAAACAAATATAAAAAAATGTAAATAGGTAAATCGTAAATATATATATATAAGTATTTACCTGATAAAACTATGTATTCTGATTAATTAACGCATGCATAGGAAGTTAAACAAAATATTATACGTGATAGCATTATGTATCATAACATACGTACGTATAACTGTTTATACTTTACCGTAAGATTCATATTCATATTCTCAAATACTTTCTAAATACGATTATCAATGTTATATTAATCAAATTTTATTAAAAAGTTTTATTCGAGCATAATGCTTAATATAAAGAATAATTTAAATAATATAATATTTAATTTAAATATTTAATTGAATAGTTTGTATCTTTCTATTGGTAATACTTTTATGAATACATAATGAAAAATATATGTATATCTCTGTTACAAGATAATTTATCTCTCTCAATTGTCCACTGTCAACTGCACAAAGAGTTTTTTCACAAATATACACAAGTTTGCAGCTAATGATGATGCACTGAATTAAAACAAAAAATGACAGTGACTTATAATAAGATTAAAAGATCATACTAAAATAAATAAAATAATAAAAATAGAGGATATATTTATTGTACAAATCATCATTTTATATATATATAATTATTATTACTTTTACAAATATAATTTAGCAACAATACTTTCCATTTTTATTAATTTTATGATGATTGAACATGAGTAAACATGATTATTTAATAATTATACTTTGTTTATTCTAATTCTTAAATCTATATATACTTTTAAACATTTTTCTTTCTAATATTCTTAAATTGATTCATTTTTAAATAATAAATTCGGCGATTTGTACTATTAGTTAGTATTATTTAAAATTATTTAAAAATATAAATATAATTTAATATTTCTCAATTAATAGTGCTTAAAAATTAAATTATTCATCTACAATTTGTACATATGTATATATGATAAATATTTTCACGTTTTTTGGTAAAACTAAAAAAAATGTTTACATTCGCAGTAATATGATCAATAAAATAAAATAATTGAGATTAGTCTAACTTTTTCTATCGATATAATACTGAATTTGGCCGTAATGCAGTACTGACGTTATCGCTTCTTATTATCGAAATATAGCTAAAGAGGTACTATAGAACACCGTACCAGCATGAATCAACCTTCACGCCCACTTCCCAATTCACCCCCCTTGTACTTGCCATGGTAACCTCAACATTTCGTATTGAAATTATCCGATAAGTAAAAGTGCAGACAAAAATGTTTTATATCTCACATATTCATTTACAAATATATAATTCAAAATATAATTTTAAAAAGTTAAGAAAATAGAGGAGTTTTATAAAATTAATTTTCTCTTAGATATAAAATCTTTAAAAAATAATTGCAATTCAAAATAATTACATATCATTATAAATATCATTATTTTTTTAATACTCTATTTTTTATCTACAATAAATAATGAAATTCAATTTATTTTCTTACAATTTATTTATAATTTATTAAAATAATATAACGTATTTAACTTAATCTGTTATGATAAAAATATAGTATTCATATATTTACAAATTATTTTCGCGCGTAATATTACAGATATGTATATAAACAGAATATTGTGACTTTTATAATCAATTATATTTTTTTTTATCATAATCATTCCAATTATATACTTATAATTTAAAAATATTAAATTTTTCAACAATTACTTATTCTAATTTATTTCTTTAAAAAATTAATAATTAATCTTAATTTCTTTTTCTTAATTATAATTTTCTTTTTATATAATGTGGAGGAGGAAGAGGCAATAATTATATATATCAAATCAATATTTTTAAAATGTAAATGAATATTAATATATTCAAGAAGTTTGTAAATATTAAAAAAGTATTACAAATCAACTTATTTAGTTTCACGCTTATAATCTGTAATAATTATATATAGAATTAATTTTAAAAAAACATAAAATATAAAATTATACATGTTTTATGCATCAAATGCATTTACGATATGTCTAATAAATATTCTAATAAATATTAGTACAAAATAGAAATATACTTTTTTAATTTCTTATAAACAACTTTGAAATTTAAAAAATTAATTAATTAATTTTCAAAATCCTGTCGATAGAAGTACGTAAAGAATAAATTAAATATTTTAAATCAGACAGGTATCTGATAAATTTAGATACCTCAGACAATATAATTAAAATTCCGAAGTTTACACATAGATAATAACATCAATGATAAAATTGAGAAATAATTTTCGCTAAATTCAAACGAATCTTACAAAGATATATTTATCCTACACATATATTCTAATTACAAAATTTTTTTTAGAAAAGAATCCAAAACAATATAACACGAACCGCGCCCGAAAATCAAATATCAACACGAATTTTACGAACATGAAACAATATTTAATATTTAACATCGTTTAAAATAACTGAAAATAAATTTAAAAATTAACAATATGTAATATTTTCTCAAAGAAAGTTAATTCTTCCAATAGATTTTATATTTGAAATAAACATTCATTAAAATTTATTTTTGAAAATTTCAACAATTCGTTTATCGTTTAAAGAAATGTGTTATAAATGTAAGAACATAACAAGATCTACAATGTGATTCTTAAGTAACATGCGAACAAATTTCCTGGCATCATGCGAAAGTATAATAAATAGAGAACGAATGAAAGGAAAAAAAGACTTACCATTCGAAATACGCATTGAAGAACCCGGACCACGTGTTTAACCGCGAAATACAAGTAGTAGTGCACCACGAAGATGCACCTCGATGATGCACTCACCCTTGGTCACATGTCCAAATCCTTCACATCGGGCACCACCTATGCGCGAGATTATTCATTCCCGATCGGGCAGTTCACAGTGTAGACGGTTGGCCTAGCCCGTCGCTTCTGTCCTCTCGCTACATCCTCCTTCTACTCCTACTCTACCTCTTTTTCCTACTCTTCCTCCACCTCGTCCTCCTGTTCCACTACCTCCGGGTGTGCGCAATTCCTTTTCCCTTCCATGGACGTTGCGCGTCGGACACAAACCATCCCCTTTACCTCATCCATGCAACCCCCGACTTTGTGTCGGTATTACACGTACCAAGTCACCAAAGGGGAAAATCTATAAGCGACGCGACTGCGCTCTCGCTACGCTCCACAGAATTTCCGCGGTTAAGCCTCTTTAAGCTTGGTGAACTTAATCATTGTACAACTATGTCCTGCAATTATTAGAATCCTTGTGTGATTAAAATACACAAGGATTAATGATACGAATAACTGATTCGATGCATAACTGTATAATTGAGAAAAGGTTAAATTAAATACATATATTGCTGAAAATGATTCTTTAGAGCTTTTTATTATTAAAAACTGGAAAACTTGGAATTGGAAAATTGCAAGCTACTGCGATATATAATGATACAACAATACGGAAATAATGATACAACAATAAGGAAAAAGTAAACGATGCAATGAATCATTTTAATTAATATTCATTGAGGATTTATGAAAAAAAAGAATTGCTTGTAATTCATAATTTATATACAAAAATGAATCATTAATATATAGCATAAAGATTATTAATTAATATTAATTTATTTACGAAATGTTATTTACAAACCAATATTTATATTATATTTATATTATAAATTAAATTGAATATTAAATTATTTTTTTAAGAATTTAAAAAAAATCATAATTTTTTTTAAATTATTTTTTTAAGAATTTAAAAAAAATCATAATTTTTTTTAAATTATTTTTTTAAGAATTTAAAAAAAATTATAATTTTTTTTTTAAATTTCATCTTATTAAAAATATATATATATATTTATATATATATATATATATATATATATATATATATATTTAAAATTCAATACTTTGTAATTTAGAATAAATTATTATGTAATACATATAATAATTTATATTTTTATATTTATATATATATTTATTTATATGTATTTATATATTTTTATCTATATATTTATATCTGCTTATAAATATTTTTAGAAAGCGCGCCATATTGAATATACCAAAAGGTGGATGATTAAATTTTTATAAATGAAAAAGAATTGTATTTAATAAAAAAATAAAATTAAAACTTACTTTCATTTTAAAAGTACATTTTGTAAGATTAAACATTACAAAATATCATTTATATATTTAATTTTAATTATATACATGTATAAAAAATAAAAATTTGTACTACTTTAAAATTATTATTGTATATTATTCTAAAAACATAATTTTGTTTTAAAATAATGTATTTATATAAATATATATTTTCCAATAAATTTAAAAAAAATATATTATTTTTTAATAAAAATTTTTCTAATAATATAATTTATTAAAAATTTATATTATATCAAAATTTTAATATGAATAAACATAAATCATTATAATTTTATTTATAATATAATATTTTTATTCATAATATTGAATTAAATATTAAATTCTTTTTATATATATATAAAAAATACCTATTTTAAAAATTCTAGGGTTTTTTAAGATGTCATATATTAAGATTTTCCTAAATATAAAATTTCTATATATCTTTATATTTTATTAATAATATATATATACATATATATATAATATAAAAAAGACTTTGAAAATAAAAATATACTGTAATATAAAAAATAATTATTATAAATAATATTTATATATAATCTTTAATATGAATTTAAGACTAGAATTTTTAACTCTACACTAGTAGATTGTTTTTGGAACGCCATATTCATCATTCCCCATCGCGCAATCAAATTTTATTGATATAGAGTAATACAATGAAATAAAGAAGAAATTATGTAAAACTCTTGCAACGGAATATACTTTAAATAAGAATATTTGAAAAAATAAAACACTAGATTATTAAGACATTATATAGTAATATATATATGTATATACTTTTATACAGGGTAAAAAATTTATTTTTGTAAATATTACGATGTTGGTAATGAAAAATGTAAGTAAAATGTATTGTAGTGGATAAAATGTTCATGATAAGCTGTAAGAATTACAGTTACAATAACAGCGAACTATTTAATAAAAGATTTATTTAATTCTATTATTGATTCTATATGTACATTATTTGTTTCATAAACTTAGTTATTAATATTAAATATAATAATATTTTGATCCAAGTGTCATTTGTCTTACGGATCTTAAGACTGAGCATTCACATTTAAATATCGGTAAAAGAATGGGTAAGTTTTTATTTTTTATAATACAATATTTTGCTTTAACATGTTTTCATATTTTGTCATGCATATTTTTAAAATCTTGCAATATATTATTAAAAATCAAATATACATTAGAAAAAGATTGATTAAATTTAAAGATAATAGATAATTATTTGTATCTTTTTATACATAAGTTATAATAAATTATTATAGTTAAGAATAAATATATATTACAGAAAATTCAGGAGCAGTTACAATTGAAGGAGAAAATTATGAAGTAGTAGATGAATGTATCGAAGAAGAAGATACATCTAATAATATACAACAATCTAAATATTTGAACAATATAGAAAAACAATTTATAAGTATTAAATCTTTAGATAAAAATGTAATAAATAAAAATGTAGATCATATTAAAAATACAAATATGAAGGAAAACAAAAATATAAAAATAAAAAAAAAGGAAAATTTAGAAGATATTGGAAAAATTGAAGGCACAAATATAGAGAAAAACAAAGATATAGATATGGAAAAAAATCAAGAAGTTTCAGAAAGTTTCACAAATTTAACAGATAATATACTATCGAATAATTCAAATAATAATGATCAAAACAATACATCAAACACAGAAAATAAATGTCAGCAACAATCAACTATGGAATCAATTGATTTTACTGCTGATATTACTTTAGATCAATTAGATCAACAAAAAGATGTAACAGATGAAGATGTCTTACATCATTTAGATGAAATTGAAAATATTGTATTAGATTCTACAGATTTCCAATTACCAGAAGAATGTACAGGAAATCAATTACTAGAAACAGATATAAAAAATCAATCTTCTAATTCAGAAAATAAACTTATTAAAGACAATAATACAAATGAAAATATTAATGTTGATAAAAAAACATTATACATTTTAGATAAAGAAATAAAGCAAGAAATAAAAGAAGAAAAATGTACAGAAAATGACTGGTATGAGCAGAAGGTAATATTGAATAAATAAATTGATATATCCAATATATTTTTTCATTATTGTTTTAATTTATCAATTTATTATAGCTTATTGAAAAAGAAACAATTATAAAAGAACGACTTTCAAAAGTAGCTAGAGTTTTAGGAATTTCTTACCCATGTTATGAAAAATGGTTAGAGTATGAAGAAAAGATAAATGGATCTCCTCTTTGTAAGTTAAAACCTTCCCGGCGCTGTTGTTTAGATAAACCTTATACTAATCGTTGGAAATTTATTTGTAAGTATTTATTGTATTTGTTTATATTTTATATATATTACACTTATTTTAATAATTGAAGAAAAGCAAAATGATGAAATTTATGTTTAGGCAACAGAAAAGAAATACATGAATCTATTACAAAAATAGAAAATTCTGATAGTTCTTTTAATAAAGATAAAAAAATAATTTGGAAGTTGGAAGCTAGTGGAGCATGGGGTGTAAATATAAATAATGAATCTCAATTTCCACCTTTTGTATTGCGTGCTGTAAAAGTATGTTTAATATTATTTTATAGATTTAGATTTTTTTTATTTTAAATAAATATATATATTATTTTAAATATTATAAATAAATTATAAATATTTAAATATTGTTTATATTTCTAAGTTTGATGAATAATGATATAATTATTAATGATGAATTATGATATAATTATTGTATTATAATCAAATTGTATTTCTTTACATAGATATTTGAAGATTTTCTTCAAACAACAGAACAATTAACTTCACAAAATTCTATAGATGAAAATTTTTCTGATGATGTATCTATAGATACAGAATCAAAAAAAGACACAAATAATGAAGGAAAACAAGATTGGTTATGGTTGGTAGTACGTTGTAATAGTATGGATGAACTTATGTTATTTGCAACTGGAGAAAATATTACTCGTTCTACAATGGATAGGCTGAAACAAGTTTATGAATCTGGACCTGGAAAAGATTGCAATGTTAAATCTCTATATTGCAAGTCTACAAATAGGTAAGAATAATTTATAAAATTAATATATAAAATCATAATAGTATTTTTAAAAATTGAAAAATTTTATATTAAGTTGTGAATATGTAATATTCATTCATTTATTAAGAAATAAGTAATATATATTATTAATTTATTTTTTTATTTAATATTAGATATGATGGTACTGCTGTTACGGATACAACATTTCTAGTTGGATCAGAAGCTTTGGATGAAATTGTTGGAGGATTGAAAGTCCAACTTGCACCTAAAACAAATTTTTGGTCAAATTCTGCAGGAGCAGAAAATGTGGCAAATGCAGTAATAGATTTACTTGCACCTAGTCCAAAAACAACAGTACTTGAAATAGGATGTGGTATTGGTCTTATTGGATTGATGATGGCATCTGTAAATAAAAAAAATGTTTTTATTATTAATTATCATATTTTTATTCTAAATTTTATGATTTTTAATTTTAGAAATGTCAACAAGTTATAGGAGTGGATTCTCCATCAGAGGTAGAAGAAGCTGAAATGACATGTGAATTAAATAACATAAAAAATGCTTCATTCATAATGGGATCTCCTTCTGAAGTAACAAATCAAATTATTGCAGCGGTAAAAAATCGTAAAACATGTGCGATAATTAATGCAAATACTAATATTGGTCGAGGTATATAAACATATAAAAATATGAACAAATAACTTTTATATAAAATATAATGTTTAAAATTTTGAAATTCATATTGAATAATTTTATCACATTTCTTCTGATTTCACAAATAATAAGTTAAAATTAATATTATGAATAATTAATAATTTAATAATAATTTTTTAGAATAATACTTGAATATATACATATTTATATATAGTAGTATATATATATATAATATTTTTTACAGCAATTGAGGTAATGACAGCTCTTAGAAAAATTCCATCTCTTAAACGAATAGTAATGATAACAACATTAACTAAACAATCGGTACGTGCTATATTAGAATTAGCTCGACCTGGAGATCATGGTCATGGATCAGCATTTATTCCTGTTTTGGCATGTGTTGTTGATACTTTACCTATTGGTCCTCATTTTGAAGCAGTTATTTTAATGCAGCGTCGAATGATAAACAAATTTAATCAGCTATGGTTTCAAAAAACTGTAGAGGAAGATGTAAAAAATTCAGAAACCAAAATTATTCAAGAAAATGAACAAAATGTTGATGAAACAGATAAAACATTGGGTAAAGGACTTGAATTAAAAACTAAAATAAATTTTAATAAATTAATAAAAAATCCGGTAAGAAAGTCGAAAACATCAATAAAAAAAGTATTTTATACAAAAAATATTGAGAATTCCTTTCCAAAAAATAAGTTTAAAGGAAAACGTTCTCATTCTCCAGACAAAGGAGAAACACCACCAAAAAAATTGATAAAAAAATTTAATAAAATAGGTGTTAAACCATGGCATATAGGTAAGTTTATATTTAAAAAATATAAGAAAAATCTAAAATTCTAGTAATAGAATAATATTTTTTAATTTATAATACAAAAAATTTAATTATTTAATTCTTATAATCTTAATTTTTTTAATATTAGATATAGCAGCAAAAAAGAAAAAAGATTGGAATACAGAAAGTCCACAATTATGTGTTAATCCTTTTTACGAAAAAAAAATGCGAGAACCTAAAGAACAAACTGATTTAAGAGAAAGATTATCTAATAATCGACTGGATATAGATATTGCTCAAACGGTAAAAGAACATCAAGCTCTTTTAGAAATAGCAAAGGAAAAATTAAGCGGACCAGCACCGACTGTAGATATAAATACCGCAAAACAATTACAAAATATGTTAAATATGGTTTTAGAACAAACAAATAAACTTCAAAGTCAATTACCTCGTTCTGTTTGGGATCGTATTGCTTCACCGGGAAATATAAATTCGGATCAAAGAGAAAATAAGCAAAATGATTCTATTTTGAAAGGTCGTTATGTTCAAGAAATGGGTTCCCAGGATATTCTAATTACAATGCCAAATAAGAGATTTCTAAATGATGAAGAGCCTATAACAAAACCGATTTATAAAAAATATCATAATATACCACCTTTAGAACCAAATACAATCCTGCCAATATTACAAACAATTGATCATAAAGAAGAAAGATCATTCCGTACAACACCTGAACGATTTAGCAGATCGTTTCAAGTTGAAATAGATCAAAATAGAGATAAAGCTTTTGAAAAAAATCGTTGGAATGAAGTAGGAAATATGAAAAAATCAATTTCACCTATGAGAAGACAAAATTCTCCTGTTAAACATCGTGTAACTCCTCCAAAAAGACTTTCTCCTAAACGTCCATTGTTATCACCTCCAAGACGTTTATGTTCTCCTCCAAGAAGACATTTTTCTCCTCTTCGCCGTCCTATGTCACCTGTGTATAGACAACGTTCTCCTATAAGGCGTCCTATATCTCCAGTACGACGACCAATGTCACCTTTAAGACAACCTTTGTCACCGAGACGACTTTCACCGCGAAGAACTGAAATGACTATGAATCGCCCAATGTCACCATTAAGACATCAAATTTCACCACGACAAATATCTCCTATGAGATCTACTGCATCTCCTAGAAGACAATCATCATCAATGAAACGTCCAATGTCTCCTTTAAGAAGAGAAATTCCATCTCCTAATCGAATGATATCTTCTAATAGACAAGAAATATTTTCTAGACAGCAAACATCAACAATGAGACATGCAGAATCACCACATAGATTGATTTTTGAACGTTCTACGTTATCACCAAGACAACAACATTCTCCTCAAAGACGACAAATGTCACCATCAAGGTTTATTGATGATTGGGATATACCAAGTAGAGGAGCCATTGAACAAACTTGGTCTCGACCTGTTGAACGAAACATGTCTGAACAAAATATTTGGCAAATTGAAAAAACACCAACATCCAATAATAATTGGGATAATGATAGGCGTCGTAAAACTTTTTATCAAGAAAAGTGGGAAACTGTTAAAGATCCTATTCGCAATGATACCTGGAATAATGATGGAAATTCTTGGAATTCTAAACAAACTTTACACACAAAACCTATGATGAAGGAATCATGGTCATCAAGTTCTGATAATAGATGGTCATCTATGCCCAGCAGTAGTAATGATAATTGGAATATTCGCGGTAAAGAAAGTTTCACTAATTGTAAAGAATCTTGGATAGATAATAAAAAACAAGCTAGGTGGGAATTATTAAATATTAAAGACTCTTGGAAACAATGTGATAAAGAAGATTTAAATGATTTACCAGAAGATGCGAAAGATCCTTGGGGAGATGATGGTGCTATAGATTTAAAAGAAAGATGGCTTAAATTTGAAAATACTAATACATCAAACACATGGATACGAGAAAATGAACAACAAAAAGGAGATTCATGGACAAAAAATAATAAAGATAATTGGCAAAATAAAGGATTATCTTTTGGTACAAAAGCTCAATGGCAAAATAATAGTAATCAAAATGTTGGAGAATCACATTGGCTTCCTCAAGATAATATTGATAAGAAAACTACATCTACTGGTTGGCAAAATGGAAATACTATAGGATCTTGGCAATTTAAAAATTCTAATTTTCAATCACAACGTTCTTTTTCTACAACTCAATTCAAAAGTTCATATTAAAATTTGTGTTATTTAAGTTAATGATAATGTTAATTATCAATAATTTTATTGTTTCAAATATTTTTACAAAATGTCAGTTTATTACATGCGTCACAAAGGAGAATTTACATTTGTTTTAATAATAGTATAGAATATATTTAAGATTTATAAAATAAATAATTATATATACACTTGAATCTTAAAATGTTCAAGTTTATATTATAAGATTATCATCAGTAATTATGATCAATGTGAATAAATGTTCACTTTTGTTTTTTATAGTTATATTTTGTTATCTTCATATTAAAAACATTATTAAAATAATAATAATTTATAAATAATGTGCTATCTAATGTGCTATTATAAAATGATGTTTTAAATACTTCTCCTTTGAGACAATGTAAAAAGTAAGTTTATATTGTACTTTTCAAATAAAACTGCATTTACATAAAAAAATTTAATGAATTCAAATGTATTTAATAAAAATATTTGGTAAAATATTTGTTAAAAAAATTGATTTAAATTAATAATTAGATAGATTAGAAATTATTGATTAATAAATTTTATTTTTATCAAGTATGAAATATAAAATATAATTTCTGATCATAATATAAATAGGATTGTATTTTTTAAAGTATTTTTTAATTTTAGTTATATATTTTATTTACATATTCGATTTCATGACATATATTAAATATTCATTTGAGACATGTTAATGATAATGATACATTAGATTAGTGATATAAAAAAAATATTTTTTATTTTTAAAAACTCAAATAATTTAATTAAGTATATTATTAGATTTATAATCAGAAAAAATAGAAAAGACATTAAATTGATATTTTTTGATTTTATCATATAGAATAAATCAGATCTACGATTTTATTCTTTATACTAAAAAAAAAAAAAAAATATAGAGACTACAGAGACTATAAACATCAGTGGATTATTTATCTCTATTAATAAATAAATAAAATAATAAATGTTGTTATTAATTAGGACATGTTTCCACTTACAAATTAAGCCTTAATAATAACTCTTAAAAAGAGAAAAGAAAATTTTTGATTGAATTCATTTCATATAAAAATATGTTCTATTTATTATGATGAATCATTTATTTACTATACTTAATAAGTACTATAATATATATGAATATTGAGTAACATAATAAATAAGTACTTAGTACATGTGACTTCCACGATTTCTCTTATTTATACACATATAGAATTAGTGCGCGGAATATAAATTGTATATATGTCAAAGAAAAAATATTCATTTTTATATCTAAATTTTATTCAATGTAAGATAATAAAGCCTTAATTAATCTTTTTATCTAATAATAAATAAAAACAACAAACAACAAATGTTTCATTCAAAGGTATATTAAATAAAAAGCTTTATTTAAGTTTACGTTAAAAATTAACCTCTAATATTTTTTAGGCATTTCCTTTCTTACATAATATTATAAATAGAAATTTGTATAATATAAAATCAAATTATAACAAATCACTTCAATATATATTATATTCAACTAATATTGAAAATTCAGATAAGACTTCAAATATAACTTTAACAAAAGACATAAATGAAATTTCTCAGCAATCTGAAACTTCAAATGAAAATTCACAATATCAAAAAATTGATATTTCCGAGAATACTATTGAAGCATTACCTGGATCATCAAATACATCTGATGATCCCAATTATGTAATTAGATATTTTATTCATAAATACATATATTATTTCTTAAGACTAAATAATAAATAAAATTTATTATTATTATTGAATTTTTTATTAAATTCATTATGATAATCATTGTATTTATAAGAATTTATAAATATATTTATATATTTTTTAAAATATAACACATTTTAGTCTGATGAGCCTGATAAACTTTATAAAAAATTAGAAATTGAAATGAGAGGAAATGATCCTGCAGTTCTCAAAAGCTATGGAGAATTTGCTGTTATGGCAGCAAATTATTTAGACATCATTGTTGGTAGACAGTAAGTTATAATTAAAAATTTATATTTTTGAAATTATATATAAAAAAATATAAAATTGTTATGTTAAAATTAATAGTATTACACTACGAAAGCCTATCCATGAAAGATTAACAGTACTTAAGTCTATTCATGTTCATAAAAAACATCGAGTTCAGTATGAAACAAGAACATATTATAGATATCTTGACCTTTTTAAATTAACTGGTTCAACTGCAGATACATATTTAGAATATATAGAAAGAAATCTTCCAGAAGGAGTAGCAATGAAAATTACAAAGGTATGATTTAATTTATTCATTTTTAAATATAAAATACAAATTATTGATTTTATTTCGTAGGTGGAATTACAAACTTTACCAGAAAAAATTCAACAAGCAACATCTTCATAATAATGAATAAAATAAGTTATTACATTACATTTTTATAGAAAATAGACAAATAAATTGCATTTGAATATTAATTTTGTTTTTTTCAATAATATTTGATAAATAATAATAATCATAATAATAATAATTTTTTTTCTTTTATTTAATGATATAATAATATGTTATATAATTTTACATTATAGTATTATTGTATATCGAAAAATTATATTTATATTGTTGATTTAATAACTATAAAATCAAAAGATGAATTTTTAATTTTATTAGTATCATTTTTAAATTTTGGTAACAAATTTTTTTTTGTAAATATAAATGATAAATTTTTCATTGATTTAAAGTTTTAAAAATTTAAAGTTCTTAAAAATATATTTTCTATTTTTTTTTGAAAGATGGATTTTCATTTAAATTGCTGTAACTTATTTCAGAATTATTAAATAAATGATTATTATTCAATTTTACATTTGAAGAAATAGTTGAATTCTTTTCTCGCATAATAATTGGAATGTATGCTTTGTGTAAGAGATTTTCAATAAGTTTATTTGAATTAGTATTTGATATTTGTTTATTTTGTCTCGTATTTAATTGAGCACTGGCTATGCATTTGTGTAAAATAAATTCATATCCTACAAATACATAAAACATGTTAAATAAAATGAATATAATTTTTTATTCTAAATAATAAAATATAATTATTAGATTTTTAAGGAAAAAAAGTTATTAAAATTTATAAAATATTTAATATATATATTTAAATATAAAAATTAATTGTTTAATTATATATATAAATTTTTTTAATTATTATTATTTTATATGAAAATTTATAAATATTAATAAAATATGAAGAGTGAATTTTATATTTGTTAATATGATATATATTTCGTAAAATTGTTATACTTACTAGAATAATTTGAATGATAATATTTGTCATTGTTTAATCCATAAATTAAATGAATTATAATCATAATAAAAAAGATAATTAATTTTGTCATTTGAGATATAATGTACAAAATGTCACAATTATTTATTATAATATTTCGAAAAATTAAAATATTAAAATTTTTGACAAATTATAATAAGATAAGAAATATGAAAATCCTTATTATCAATTAATTTTTATACTCTACACACTTAGGTATACAGTGAACCAAATGAAAGTTCCTTTAATTTTTTTTAATGTTATTCAAGATAAACCGGTTTGGAGGAAGAGTCAAGTTCAAAATCCTTTTACTATTTAAAATAATTTTTATATTTTATATTTTATGCATATGATATTTATATATATTTATATTTAATATTTTTATGTGTTATTAATTATCAATTAGTTATAATTATATTATTTTATATTATTTGTTATGTTAGTTAATATGTTATGTTATTTCAATATATAAAATGCATTACATCATTATAAGAAATTATTTTACATTTAAATTACAAAATAATAGCTTATTTACAAATTTATTTATCATTTTTTTAATTACTTTAATTAATATAATAAAGTAAATCTGTATAATAACATATTTTTTTTAATTTTTTTAAAGTGACCATATTCGAATATAATCAATTTCGAAGATATTTTCTTCACTATTTGTTTTTCTCCAACTTGATAACCACTGATCTTTTGCATGCCAAAATTGCAACATTGCCTGGAATATACCAGAATTTCTTAAATAATTATATTTCGTTAATGTTACAATAATAAAATAAAATTAACATTGAATTCAAAATAATAATTATGCTTAAGCTATAATATAATATGTACAGTATATCAAAAAAATTGTTTTCGTGGAATTTATTTAAATTTTATGTTGCATGCAAATATTCGTAAAAAAACATTCTTACTTTAGCTCCAACATTTTTCCATGGTTTTACATTTCCTGAGCTAGTTGTCCCATCAGGAAATACACGAATACCACCAACTCCTAGCCCGAGTGTAATATAAAACTATTAAAAAAACAATATTTCATAAACAAATTGAAATTATTAAAAATTATATATTCTTTTTTTTAATGAATTAATTTTTTTATATATTTTTATTAATTTGAAAATATATTCTACATAATTGAAATATAGAAATGAAATATAAAAATAAAACTTTAAAAATTCATTTATTTAATAACAATTTATTATAAAAAATAAACATTTATACGAAAAATATAAATTTTTGTTGAAAAATATAAAAGTTTGTCATAAACATTTAAAAATGAATTATATATATTTACATAAATATAATATATTTTTGCACATACTTGTTGATCAAAAGGAGCCATTTTGTTGAAATTATTCCCATACATCCAACCATTTTCTTGTGGAGTCAATTTACCAAATTCTTTGCCATCCACAAAAAATTGAAATCCATTGGAATCCCAAATTGTTGTGTAAGTGTGAAAATCCTTTGTCCATCTTGGACCATTTTCTAAAGTTTGAGATACTATATGATTTGTAAGATTTTTTGTTGTTCCTACTCGTAATCCAAAATCTAATGTTCTTGAATCGTATATCTTTCCATCAGTAGAAACTAAATTTTCATTTCCACGAGAAAGACCGAGTATAACACATCCACTGGAATAGTTGGGACCATAATAATCATACTTTGATTGAAGCCACATTTCTATTGCAAATAAATACAATACAATACAATATTTGTTATTTCATTGATAAAAATTAAATGAAATTTGTTTATTTAATTATTTAACATTAAAATTTAATATTTTTATATATCGCCGATTAATTCAAGATATGAATTATTCTGATGAATGTTCAATATTCTAATTTAAAAAATATGTATTTATATAAATCGATGATCAAGAAAAAAATCGAATCAATCAATCAAAATCAATTATATTAATATTTACCTGGATATAACCAATCACCATTAGGAAACTTCGCCCTTATTTCAATTTTTCCATATTGAAAACTAAAAGTGTTTTTTGTACTTAATCTAGCAGACAAAATAGGTGGCAATATATGGAACGATTTACCCTTACGTTCACATTCTGCTGAAATCTTACTAGTGCATCTATAATAAATGAAAAAATTCCAAATTATTTTTAGAAGATGATGAATAAATATATGTATACCTAACACATAAAAATTTAGCAATAAAATTAAGAAAAGATGAAAACATTGTTTCCCGTGCGAAAAGTTGTGTTGAAAATTTATATATGTTTTTACCCACTAAGTATCAGTTTTCCGTATGTAGTTGCATTATCACCATAAAGATTTTCTAATATCAGTGGCTTGATTTTAAGCAATCCATTTTCAACATATATAGATGAATGTTGATCATTGTGATAAACACAAAATTCATAATCCTATGGTAAGAGAGTTATTAAAATAATTATTAAATATTTATAACAAATTGAATATTTATAATTATGTGTAACGTTAAATAAATTATTAAATATATTCTATATTAAATAATATTCTTCTTCTACTCACAGGAGTTAATGGTATCTTAACTTCATGATTCCAAACTGAATCTTTCAAGGAATCAAAACTTTCGTGAAATAATAAATTCGTGAATTTATTGGGAACTAAAAAATACAATTATTCTTTATTTTTCTTATATTTTTTTTTTATCTTTTCTTATAATTATGTGTAATTTCTATATATTATTTTTTAATTATCATGAAATTCATTTTTATAATTCTTTTAAAATTAAAATAAAATTATATATATGAAAATAATACGATATAATATTGAATAAATATAATATTGAGTAAAACCTGTCCAAGTTTTTTCTCCATTGATATGCATTGCTTCATTTACTTGTATATAAATCCAATAATGTATAATGTCTCCTGATACTATATTTATATCTTTATTTTCAATGGTCCATTTTTCGTTTTTCTTTCTATATACTTCACCCGATATTTCTCCCAATTGATTTAATTGAAGTTTTTTATTTACATTTCCTTGAAATGCAAAAAATTTCAAGCCTTGTTCATCTGTTATAATACAAAAATTCATATTATATTAAATTCAATGCATAAACTAAATTCTGAATAATGCATAAATGCAAATATTTTCGACAACTTAATCCTATATTTTAAAATTTTATATAAAATATTATATAAAATATTTTATATAAAATTTTATATATATCTTTTTTTATCTTTTTTGATTTAAACAATTTTTTTAAAAAAATTTAAGAAATAATTTTTAAAAAAGAAATTTTAAAAAATTAATATTAAAATTATAATTAGAATTATAATTAGAAAAATATATTAGACATATTAGAATAATAGAATTTATATGTTTATATAACTTTGTTATCCGTATGTATAATGTGATAATGCAAATAAATTTTGTTTTATTCTATTTCATTTATGATACTTTATTTATAATTGCAGTAATTTAATTTTGCGGAATTTTTAAATAATTTTTATTCATATAATTTTATCATATATAATATTTATAATTATTATAATTTTTAATTATTTTGTTTATTATATTACTAATTATTTAATTTTTTTTTATTATGAGATTTAATTTAACATATTTTCTGCATAAATTACTCATCGTTCCATTCATAAAAAAAATTAACAAGTAAATACATCCGGGGAATTCCAGGGAATTATCTAATTGTCATATTGCTGTAAGTATATCCATATTTTTTATATGTGATTTAAATAATATTCACATTATATATTAATTCATATAATTATACAATATACAATACATGTATAGCTTTTATTATTTACTTACTTGGTATCCATATACGAATTCCTTTTGGCTCTAAAAGTTCGAAAACTGGTGTAGGTAATACATAAGAATTTACTAATATAAAGTAACTGATTGAGTTTAATAAAAATATTAAAATTGAAACAAGAAAAGTATTTAAATGAAACATATTTCTTAAAAACAATAATTTAATTAATAGAATGAAATTATTTATATTAATATCAAAGGTCACTATACTAATATCAAATGCGATATAAAGATGATGTTGCTTGAAGTGTTTCTAACAATATACTGATTTCATAATGAAAATATCGACTATATATGAATAAATCATTAATTAAAAAAATTCATATTTTTTATCATAATAAAACTAATACCAATTTATGAGATTTTTTTATAAAAATGAATTTAAATATAATTCTATTAAAAGTAAGAATATTTATATGTTGTAATTATATTATTATATATTTATTTATATATATATATATTTTTAATAAATTAATTATAAATATTAATATTCATAGATATAGATAACATCAATTAATAAGTAAAAAAAACAGAATAATAAAATTAATTAGTTATAAAATTGTTTTTTGAGCATATTTTATAATATAAATAGACAAAGACAGCAAATAGTATAAAGAAGGACAAAGATATAGTAAAAATATTGAAATCAGCGCCATCTTCAGAGTGCCGCAAATGAAACACAAAAAGAAAGGATAGAAAATAGTAGAAGAAGGATAGAAATAAAATAAGAATTGATTATATACGCCATCTCTTGAATACTATAAGTACTTTTTGAAAATTATCAATGGCGCTGTTCATCAATTCTTACTTTCTTTTAGAAGAGTTGTCTTTAACATTCAAGAGATGGCGTTGACAGTCAATTTTTATCCTATGTCCGTCTTTTTCTAATTATTTTCTATCCTTTCTTTTTGTGTTTCATTTGCGGCACTCTGAAGATGGCGCTGAATTCAATATTTTTATTTTATCTCTGTCTTTTTCTCATTATTCATTTTCCTTGTTTTATTTACTCTGTGAATTAATAGAAAAATTGATAAATGGCGCCATCTCTCGAAGATATTTAAAAACTTGAATAGGAGAAGTTTCAGATAATCTTCAAGAGATGGCACTGAAGGTCAATTATCCTATCTCTATCCTTTTTCTATTATTTTCTGTCCTTTCTTCTTGTGTTTCATTTGCGGCACTCTGAAGATGGCGTTGATTTCAATAATTTTTTCCTATCTCTGTCCTACTTTTGTTAATAGCTCTCTTTGTCTATATATACTATTGGTAACAATATTAATGAGTACATGATAAGAGATGGCGCTGCAAGTTAAATACCAAGAAGATTTAAGCTATAATTTTTTTAGAAATTATGGAAATAAATATAAAAGTATATAAAAATTAGAGATTGATATTTTTGAACATGAAATCTAAAATTTTATAAAATTATTGTATTAATATTTAAAATTTAAATTGTAGAAAATGTAACAAAACTTCAAATACGTAATTTTACTACAATATTCTGTGTATTATGTGATGTCTTGGCATCTTGTTTAATCAATATAAAATATATAAAAAGCTTATATCATGCTATTAACCAGAGGTACAATAAAACATAGTGTTTTTAGAATTTTATCGTATGATTTAGTAAAAAGCATTATAAATAAATGTTTAATACAAGAAATCAACATAAAATGTCAAGCAAATATAGGTTATCATATGCTACATTTTAAAAAGAATTTAAATATAAGTAAAGATTTAAAAATATTAAGTTATGAATCAATTGCTCATAATCATTGTAATAAAAACTTGTTCATAATCACAAATAATAATTTATCTACACAGTGAGTATATTAAAATAATAATAACAAAATATTCTAAATTTTATATTAAGTACTCTATATTAAGTTTTTCTTATTAATATTTTGAATTTTAATATTTTATATATATAATAATATTTTATATTATTTCCATAATTTTATGTATATTTAAAAAAAATATTAATAATCAATTATGTAAAAATGAAATTTTTTTTACAGAGAGTTAACATCTGTACAATTTGAAAAAGTTTCTGATGAGACACTTACTTCTTTAACTGAATATTTTGATGAATTAGTGGAGCAAGCAATACATTTATCAGATGCAGATGTATCATATGGAGTATGTTTTACAAATGAAATATATTAAACTTATAATGTATACTAATTATGATACATATTATATATTATATATTAATTATATGATGATTTATTATAGTTATAATTAATTATACTATAATTAATGTTACAGGATGGTGTTTTAACTGTTAAATTTGGTGATTCTCATGGCACATATGTTATAAATCGTCAAAGTCCAAATAGACAAATTTGGTTATCATCCCCAAAATCTGGTCCAAAACGATATGATTTTATAGATGGAAAATGGATTTATAAGTATGATAGAAAAACATTACATGAATTACTTGATGACGAAATACCAGCAATTATAGGAGATCAAACAAATTTTAATAAATGTTCCTTTAGTGGAAAATAAAAGAAAATTATATTGAAGTGTATTTAATTACATATTAATTATTCAAATTGTAATTTTAATTAAAATAACTAAATTTAAAAAAATTGAAAATTTCTAAATTTATGTATATAAACAATAATAGATAAAACATTGTAATATATTTATGTGAGTACTTATATATCTTTATAAGATATTGACACTAACTTGCATGCTAGAATGGCACATATATTTTAATTATTCTTTACATTATTTTATATTATTTTCTTTGATTTTTATTAGTGTTTTACATATGTGATATTAATATTCAAGAATATTTTATTTTAAAATTTACATATTGTCACATATTCAGAATCATATTCAATCATATATATTCAGAATTAATGTAGTTTGTTATATTATCATTATGTTATATTATCAAATATGTTTTTTGTAAATAATAAATAACATATGAAACTATTATTCGATGTTATTTAAAATTTATTATCAATAAATATTTTTATTTAAAACAATATTAATATTGTATATAATCATTTATTATTTTTTTATAATTCTAAGAATATTATTTGAATCAACAAAGAGAGAATAACAAAAATGGAAATTATGGAAGATGGTAATTTAGTAGATCGTGTTAGAATTTTGTTACAACGAGACATGCAATATTATCAGGTAGTTTTTTATATTATATTACATTATTTTTAATGTAATAAAAATAATCTTTTACAAAATAATAAAGAATTTATTATCAGTTAATATCATACATATGATATTATGATGCAGGAAATGCAAACCGTGTTGAAAGAGCCAATTTGTTCGCGTGTAAGCGGCGGAAAACTTGATTTCCCAAGGCATGCTTCATTCGCTGCTGTTAAAATCATTATGTGGTGGGAAGCAGATTTTCAAGCTGCATTTGAACGTCATTCCGGTTTGACAAATTTAATGGAAAATGAGACTTCTGCAATCGTAGAAAGTGAAGAGAAAGTTATTAAAAAAATTCAACCTTCTGAATTTGTATTACTTGTTGTTGATACTGCCGATAAATTATTAGGTAAAGAAATGTAATTTTGGAAGAAATAAAAAATTAAATCTAAATAATTAATTCAAATTAGTTTATTAAAGGAAATGTGTTTTAAATTTTGATATAAATATCTTGTAATAAAATCATTTCAGAACACTTACATTTACTTATTCAAGAATCATTAGATCATGCAGATTTGACAGTATTAACAGCTACTTTAGGAGCAGCTGCATTAATACGAAATTCTTTATGGTGTTATAATCAACAGGCTAAAAATTTAATTTCTTTACAATCAAGGTATTCATAGTAAATCATTGTAAATTCTTTTTTTTTAATTAAATTTCTTATTTTTGATAGCGAGAAATTAAACACATCGTATAAGTCTTATCATGAAATGACTGAAGCTGTGGCAGAACGATTGTTGGATTTGCATTGTCGTTTAATTTCATTATATATACTTAATGAAGCTGATTCTCTTAGTTGGCATGATACTAAATCATTTTTTGAACGAGAACGTTGCTCTTTCGTAATTCAAATGTGGTGGCTATATATGAATGGTAATTATAATTTTATTGCATTATAAAGTGTATAATTTATCATGCATTATAAAATTAAAAAGTATATTATTTATATATAATATATTTATATATAAATTTATATCATGAATAATATTCTAATATATTTTTTAAAATTTTTAATTCAAATTTTAATTCTTCAAATCGATATATATATATATATATATATATATATATCATGATATTTTAAAATTAATCATGTTATCCAATTTTTTTTTGTTTGTCATTATATATATTATATTGACAAGAAATATTTTTTTACTATATTTTTAATTGTATGATATTTAATGGTATGATATTTTTATATTTTTTTTTACACTTTTTTCAGGAACCAAAACAGATTTATGGAGTACGGTATCTCCAAAAATGGCTCAACGCGTTTTTTCTGGGATGTTGAACGAGTCTCTATCTATTATTGTAACAAGATTTATTTATGTAATATTGAAAAAAGTTATATAATTTTATACATATATATATATATATAATACCAATACAAATAAATATGAACTAATATAAATAGGGTCGACCAAGTTTGGCACGAGCTGAACAATTTTGGACAGATGCTTTTAATGTCCTTTGCTGTACAGGATATCTTGCTTTGGCTATTTGTGCAAATGCTAATGAAATGATCGGTATGAAATTAAATAAATTGCCTACTGCTATTAGGGATATACATACAAAATGTAATGAGTTATTGATTTGCTTGTTATTGAGAGGTACACCTCTTCAAGAATTATATCAGGTATTAAAACATACTGTAAGATATGTGCAAATATTAATATGCTTTTTATTTTTTAAGATAATTTATCTAATGTATCTTATTTTCAATGAAATTTTTATATGAAAAATTTATTATCATAGGTATTTCGAGTTGGGTTTGAAAATTTAACGATTCTACAAACGCGTCGTGAACCTGCTCCCTGGTTATTAATATGCGCGCCAAACTTATTAGGATCTATCGATTCTGATGTATACATTTCAAATCTATCTCCGAATCGACTTGTAATTTTAGAATTAAATATTCTTAGACATCAACCTCAGCCGAATTGGCCTCAATTAATGAAGGTTATTACGCTTATTATATTACAGCGATATTTTATAGCATAAAAATTAGATATATTAAAATTAATATATTATAAAATAAATATCATTTGAGTTTATTTGATTTCGATGACAATAATTTTTGATTTTCCTTTTTAATTGAATATAAAAAAAATATTATAAAATTATTATTTAGATTATTTAGAAGAAGTGTATATTTTGTATATATATGTTAAAAATATTTTAAATTAAATATCACAATTAAAAAATGCTACTTTTAAATTTTCATAGATAATTTTTATGAACAATTGTGCAGTAGCCAAAATATTATTAAATACTCTCATTTATAAATGTGCTAATTTTACATGTGAAAACGAATTTGAAAAGAAATTGAAACTCGATAAAGAGAATTGCGGTGGTTTTTTATGTAGTGGTGCAATGTGCAACCCATCGATGAAAATAACATCAGCATTGAGCCTTTATAGTTTAATGTACATTTTAACATATACAGCACAAGATCCTGGCTATGTTATTATACCAGCTTTGAAACAAAATTCTGAGTGGTTTAATTATCTTGATCGGCAACAGGTATTTGTTTTTTTAAAAGTAAATGAATAAGAATATTTGAAAATATTAAACGAACATGTTTTTCTAGGTTTGGAACCAATCAAGACCTCCTTGGTTAAATGCAATTTTAAATCCATTAAAGGATATGATGCAACCAATTATTGAAATACTTTTAAAAGCTGTAAAAGTAAGTTATAAGTCGATTATAACTATATTTATATAACAAAATTGGAATGGCTTCTAAATTAATAATTTTTCGACTTAAAATATTTTATAGATTTACATTATATATAAAATAATATTTAAGATTTAATCTAAGTTTGAATTATATACTTAAAAATTCTAAAAAAATATTCAATGAAATAATATAATAATTTTCAGACAGGAGCTAGTATGTATCAGGCAATGTCACTAGTGATTGGCTGTTTCACCGAGTTATATGTAACATTACCACTTGCAATTTTGAAAACTATACTCGCGTTAAATGATAATATTCCTGCCCATTGTCATCCAATTGGTGGAAATGTTCTTCTTCATGTTTTGTGTGCATCTCTTTATACCGCCCTTATTGAATTCTCAAAAAATTGCGAAGTAAAAGTAGGAGATAGTTCATTTAAAGACTGTGAATTAAATATTTTTAATCCTAATGATATATCAGGAACTGTGACTACTTTAGCTGAAGCTATTTGTAGTATAGATGAAGATAACAAGCATACTGCACAAATTGACGATTTTTTTCAACTGGTCAAAAAAAAGTAAGATTATTTTATAACAAGGACAAAAAATTTATCTAAAATTATAAATCATGTATATTTATTGGAATTAATGTTTATTTATTCGCTTATTATTTTTTAGTGTGCAAACAATGAATGTAAATTCATGTATTGATGAAACAAATATGTCTTCTATTATTGAGATATATACCGATGAATTATTGTTTACCAGTTCGGGACGTCAAGCTCTGAAGGTATGTAATAAAGATATACATTATAAATTATTATGCTCAAAAATTTTAATTTAATAATTTAAAAATTGAGTTTAACATGATATTATATTAGGTGGTTCATGAATTTTTAATTCATGCTTCGGATTTAATATTGAATAATTTAAGGCAAAATAATGTCGATAGGCTTACGGACGATATACCTGAAATTACACCCCTTTTTAAACCATTAACTCATATAATGTTCCATATTGAAGATACTGCATTTGATCAAGTCAGTAAAATTAATATAATTATATAAAATAATAATTATAATTAATTAAAATAAATATAATGGATAATATTAATATATATTTAAGAAATATAATATTATTTTATTTCCAGTTTCTAATCCAATACGAAAAAACGAATTGGCGAAAAATTTTAACAATGCCACTTTCTATAACTGTGGATCACGCACGAAGTCAAATTTTATCACGGCCAGAATTTAAAAATATCGGTGAATTGACTAATGAAAATAGGGAAGCAGTGTATTTACTTAAGAAACTTTGTTCTTCTACAAAGACAACACACTTTAAATAATATTTTTAAATTATATAAAAATTAACAGGAAATAAATTAATTCCAAAATTAATATTTTGCTTGTACAATTTTTTTATATAATTTAATGTGTATCTGCATTAAATATAATATTATGTATAATATTTAAATATAATATTATATAAATATAGTTATGCAAAAGAAGTATTTTATAAAATTATTATAATCACAAACGAAACTTCATATAAAAAACTTTTCATATAAAAAACATAAAAAGAAATTAGAAATTTTTTCTTCATTAAGAGTCATTTAGAAAATAAAGGAAATTATATCATTTATTGCATTTTTTAAATTATTCTGATAAATCAAGTAGTTATTGAAATACAAAGACTCAACATTTCCATAGCATTTAACACAGTACGGAAATTATGAATGGATCTGCGACCACGTGATCTATATCTTTTCTTGGAAATACATATTACATTTGCGTATTATGTTTTTCTAGTCTGTCGCTTGTCTGGAAATTAAGATAGGTCAGAAAAACGAGAGAGTAAATCACGAAGATGAAGATAGTAAAGTACTAAAAATTACCTTTTCCTTTACATGATGATTACTCGAAAACCAGAAGTGATATTGAGATAAATCAAAAAACATTTTAAAGAGGAAGGTTCTGGGCTTATATTGATCGTTCATTCATTAATCGGAAATCATTATTTTCGAAGTTATAACGATTTGAACTTTTCTTAGTTTTAATAAAGTTTAATCAGATTTAAGGTTTAAAATAAAATAAATTACACGATAGCTGGAAAAATATTGATTAATAAAGATTCAATTGATATTTTTTTTATATTTCTTTATTATTTTTTTCTTTTATTATTTTATATTTCTTTATTATTTGACTTTAATTTTTTTCAAACACACTATTATTATATATATTGTATTTTTATATTCATTATAAAAATTTTTGAAGCAATTAATTTTTTACAATAGCATAATAATTTAATATAATTAATTATATTAATAATAATTTTTAGCATACAAGAAATAAAACATAAAAAAAATGTAAGATGTTTTTATTGATCGATAAGTTGTATTATTAAAAATAATTTTTATATAATATGTATATACATTAATTTATATAACATAGAAATTAATAAATAATTACGAAGAATAATAGAGATAAGAGGAAAAGAAAATATATATTTTCATCATTGTTGTAAAACATTAATAAAATAAGTACAATTTTTAATTTTTAATAATTATATAATATAAATAGTGGATTCGATTTTTATATATAGGAGGAGAAAAAAAAAAGGAAAACGAATCATTTTTGTTCATTTATCATCGAATTTGGATGATGGAATGGCACTTATTGGTTTTGATAAAATTCCAATCTGAAAAATATGAATATTATAAAAATTTTATTACGATTAAATCTCAATTCTATGCAAGACTTTCAAAAATGTAAATAATCATTATTTAGAAATAAATATCTATTCGTACTTACAGATAAATGAGGATCAGAACGTCCAAAACGTAAACGCAATGAAGGTGATCGCTGAGATTTACGGATCATTAAATGTTCCAATGGAGTTTCACCAAGTCTAGCATTTTCTAAAGCATTGCGTTGCATCAGAAGTCTATAAAGTTCGTGAATATTTTCTATTGGCATTTTTTCTGGTATTTCATCTGTAAATTATTAATATTAGCAAATTTTGCCAATGAAAATTTTTGTTTATTTCTTCTTATCAAGTCATCAAGAAGAAAGTATTTAAATTGAATGAATTGATTGCAGATTGATTATTTTTTAATATAATCATTACAATCTTAAAGATTAGTAGGAATTAGATATTTGGAAATAAAATTACGTGATCGTAAGAAATTTAAGTATTTGCCTTATTATTCTGAAGCATTTTTTAACAATATATGATGCTTAAATTGCTATTTATTTTATTTAAATTACAAGCAAATTATGTTATATTCAATAAATTGTGTAATTAAATATATTAAGTAAATATTCAAAAGAATAGAAATACATACAAATTCTTTTTACATACCTGAGTAATCTATGTAGTTTTCGGTACCAACAACGAAGCCAACAATGATAAACAGTAAAATTGATTTTAAGTAAAACTTGATTGGCATTTTATCAAATTTTCTGAAAATGAAATGTAGATATTGAATTTCTAAATCGAAGTAAAACCAGTTAAATTATATTTTGAACAAGCTAATCCGTAAATATATATTGCAATATAAAAATTCATTCAAATTTTCAATTATGCAGCGTATTAAATATGAAAAACTCTATAATTTGACATTGATTTTGAAGTATTAGTTAAAATTCATTACTAGAGTGACATATGCTTATAATTCCTTCTATATATTCTTTATCAGTACTAACTGTATGCACATTGAATTTAAATGTCACTAACTTATCATATTATCTAACTATTATACTGCACATCGAGTTTATTCTATAATCCAATTGCAATTTCTATAAATCATTTTAAAAATAATACATATTTGTATATGCTTGGTTTTGATAAATTTTCTCTCACATTTTCTGCATTTCTAATTTCTTAATTAAAAAATTCTAAATTTTTTATTTAAGAAAAAAATAGAATAAAAAAGATTGCGAGATATTTTATTAATTGATGAAAAATAGTTTTATTATATAATTTTCTTCGATTTAATATCAAATATCGTAATGTTATTGATATACAAACATTTAAATGATATATGATAATATGATTGATAAAATATTTACGTCGTTATCAAGATAGCACGGAAAATATGTTTTGCTATTATCGCTAATGGAACGAATTCTATTAAAATATATGCAATAATATGGTTACGTTAATGCTTGTACCGATACATTGATACAAAAATAAAATATTTTGTTTTTTCTTTTTGAATTATAAACATATTAATTTCATTACGATTTGATTTCGTTTTAAAAGTTTATAATAAATTATTCTAAAACTGAGATTGAACTTTTAAAATAGTATTATTTATGAGATAATCTAATAAATAAATTTATAATCCTTTATACTTCTTTTTGTACCAAATGTATTATAGAAAGAATTAAACAATTTATTTCTTGCCTACGAGAATAAATTGCAGCTGATGGCCATTGTTTTAACTTATAGCTGAGGTAAATTATGTATCTATAATTTTCTGCTATATATTTGTCTGAACTTTTTTCTGAACTTTAAAGAAATTTTTATTTTTAAGAATTTTTTTTTATAAATTAAGTAATCTACAGGAATGAATTATTTAAAAAATATTGAGTAAATTGTAAGTTTCTTAAAAATATACATTGTTGTTTCTTGTAAATGGAGCATATCGCAACACTGAAACTTAAACATCGATAAACAATGTGTCTACTGTTCAAGCAAAAAAAAAAGGCTTGTTTAAAATTTCGTACTTTCTCAAGGCATTTCGTCGATAAATTATTCGTAGGAAAATACTTGAGTTATCGATTGGATAAAAATATTTTTAGACCAACAACATGACGTAGCTACAAAGAAATTTTACTTAAAACGATTAAAGGACCATTAATAATTCCTTTCTCTGGAAACGTATTTATTTTAAAAAAAGCTTTCAGTTTTTCTTTCGCCAATTTCTGAGTCAATTAATAAAAATAGAAGCGTCAATAGTAATATATTTATATGTTATTTAATAATAGTCGAATTTCAATTTTACAAAATAAAAAAAAAAGAAAATATATTAAAGCATACAGGAACTTATTCATTTATTCTTCAGAAGAGAGAAGAAATCTATGGCTTAAATAACTGTTTACAAATTAACAGAATTAATTGTTTATTGTAAAAGATTTGTTTATTTTAAAAGAATTAAAAGAATTAAAGAAAATATAACGATTTGGATTGTAATTGAGTATCATAAAAATATAATTTATATATAAATAAAAAATATGTAAATTTGATCCTATTATTTTAATAAATTCTTCAAGAAAATTATACATACGAATTTATATGGCATGTAAATAAATTAAATCAAATTTATATAATTTAAAACCATTTAACTTCGTGCTTTGCATGACTTGCATACATATTAATTGAATAGCATCGAACAATAAACAGCATTTAGAAAATTCGTATATTAATTCGTTATGAATGTTACAAAAATAATTATTCTGCTATAAACTTGACAATAGAACTCTGAAGTAATTTATTATTTAGAAAAATGTATAAGTAACTTTCGAAACAACAGAATTGCAATAGAAATTATGAACTTTTGTTCATAAAGTAATTTGAACAAAAATATTATACATGAAATTTTCTCATATAAAATCATTCTCTATATTTTTTTCTATATTTATGTGTTTTTATTAAATTGTTAATTATTGTATTTGACTATTTAAAATAAATGGTCTTTGATCGTTTTTAAATCTTTACAAAATTTGTACTAATTTTCTAATTTAAAAGATAAAAAATATGTGGAACATGTGAAACATTATAATATTTATCTTGAAAAATGAAAATATATAGATATATATTAGATATTCTAAGTAAGAAGGACATAGATACAACATGTATAACATGTATTACAGACATAGATAAATTTTATTGGGATAATGTTTCATTTTCACCTAATTTTCAATCAGGTTGATTTAAACTATGGTAAAATATTAATGAAGATAAATAAAGATATTTTATCTCTCTTTTTCCTCCACATTCATTAGTTAATAGAAAATTCGATAAATATTATAAGCTAATATATTGACGAAGAAGTGAATTACTTTAACGAATCTATTTTAATTAATGAAATTTAAAATTATAAAAATATACGATTAAATTCACATATTTTACAAATCTTTAAAATTTCTATTTTTGTTGTAGCTTCAAAGCGAAAAAATAAAAAATAACATTATCATGAAAATATATAAGCAAATTAAAATAAAATAGATAATAAAAAATTACTAAAAAGTAATATAATTAGTATACAAAATCACAAGAAAATTATACTTCAACATTGCCTTCTAATAAAAATTCAAATTATAATCGATTGCATTATAATTTAAATGCAAGAAAATTCTCTAAACTCACCGATTAAGATGAAGAGGAGTTGAAAATATTTTAGAAATCGAAGAGAATATTTTTGAATCGCAGCGCTGTGTGGAAAATCAAGGATATCCGTCGATACGACAATAACGATGAGAAATGAAACAGTACCAAGGGTGTCCTCGTATATATACGAGTTGGGATCGTTTGAAGGGGGAGAATATGAGCGCAAAAGCACAGGTGGCTGTTTGAATACGAGCACGTGGTCCTTTAGCGCAAGCGTTCTTCCACCTCCGATTTTCCGCATCCTTTTTCTGGGACACGAAGTTGTTTACAATTTCTTCACGATCTTACGAAAGCCATGGCTCTTCGATAATTTTTTACGATCAATTTGTAATTTTTTAATTTTTCTAGATCAACAGAAACCAAGAAATTGAGGATGAATTACACGTTTAAAATTGTAAAATTTTGATCAATTTTCAGGATTCAATTAGTTTTTCGAATTTTATTGATAATTTAACTTGTACGAAGTTAAAGATAAATTTCAGAATTTATTTTTGTAATTTTGTTCCTAAGATAATGCAAATTTATATTTGCAATTTTAATTCCTTTTGAAGTTTTAAATAATTTATATTTAATTTATCACTAAAGTATTTATCACTAAAGATAACTTTATATAAAATTAGTAATATAAGATTACTATAATATCGAAGAATTATAATTAATGAAAAATAATTAATGAAAATATGATTATTATAATTATCATGGATCTTTGTTTTTGTACGAAGCATTCCTATTGTATTACTATTATTATTGTAGAAATGGAAGATTTGGAGATGGAGATATCTTGAACATTGAAAGTGTTATATGTTACGAAGTACGAAGCATTAGAAGCTTCATTTGAAGTATTATTGAAATAGTAAATTATTGGAACGTAGAGTATACAATTGCGTCGCAATATCAAAGATGACTTTTCCACCTTATATATCATCTTATATGTAATGTTCAAGTTGCCGAGATTTGATGAATAAGGAACAAATCTTCGACCCTATTCTCAGTAGGGATTCAATTACGTTTCAATCGTAGCCAATGAATGAATGATCTTAGAAAGGACTACTTGATTAGCCGTGGTTAGAGTCAGAAATGTGTGACATACTTGTAGTATAGTGAAATTTTTGCTTTTCTTAGTTTTTTTGCTCGATTCGAAATATTTTTCATGAAAAAGATTTTGTAAATTAAAATATATTCATTTAAAGTTTTATGTGAAATCACATTTAAATTATTATATATATTTCTTTTTATATAAAGACAAATAGCTGACAAAAAATCAATAATTGAGCATGATATGTGTATATAGAATACGAGAGCGTATAAAATTACATTCTGACATTAATGTTAATGTCCTCTTGAACATCTTGGCTGTTAATGTCTGAATAAACATATATACTCATAGTAATAGCTAACTTAATTGAACCACATAACGTAACAATAGACATTGATGATGGTGAAAAATAAATAAATTTAGAATATGTAAAAGGAACAAGGGATAGAAGAGAAAACGATAGGATAAATGTTTATTTTATCTTAATTTATACTTATTTTTAATATCATATATTAAAACATATGTCTATAAATAGTTACTAATAGTAGGCAATTAATGTCAGTTCTCAGGCTTAAGGAAATTATTCAATAATTGGAAATGAATATATATATGATATCAATCTTTTCAATCAATCTTTTTCATAAATTGTTAATTATCGTTATTTAATCATATTTTTAGTATTTTTATATAATATATTTATTTTTATATATGTATATTTTATACAAATGTTATATTATACCTTATCTCTCGATACGATTTCTATTAGTTCAATATTGGCTTTAGATATTTATACATCTGTTTCAAGAATTATAACTTATCCATGAATTTGTCGTGTAATTCTTATAATATTATAGATATATTATATGATTTTTATAAATAATTATCGAAGATTTTTACATATGTAAATAATTATTGAAAGTTATATGAACGAAAGTTAAAAATTTAAATCAATAATCAGATAAAATAAAATATAAAAGTTCGTTATAACAGAAATAATTAAAGTGATAATTACAGATATTTTATTACTTGTTTTAAAAGTGACAAAATTCAATTCCATTTTATTATCGTACAATGTTATTTGTTTTTGTGCAAAAAAAAAGAAAAAGAAATTATATTTATATTTCACCAGCAAGACTCAAAATCTGGGACTTGATCCTTTCTGCATCCAGATGATACGTAAACTATACGAACACAATTAGTAAATCCTGTACCTTGACGCCATCCACTAATAATCACGACTGCATCACCGACCTTAATGTACTTTTTTTTTCTAAGAGAATCGATACCAGTTTGTATTCGAGTTTGTATGTCTTTACTCCAATCTGACAAACTTTCCTCTAAATTATATTTAAACTACGTTAAAATTATTATAATTTTTATAAAATAGAGAAAAATATATTACTTTATAAATAAGAATTTTTTTTTTTTAGGAATAAATATATATTTACCTTTGTAATGAAGAGAATGGATACCGAAATAGAGCATTAACCATCTTGCGACTACTCCATATCGAGTAACTGCGAGAATGGGACATCTAGGACGATACATTGATAACAAAACAGCACTTCTTCCAGTTGTTGTAGTAACGATAATTGCTGCTGCATTCGATTTTAAGGATATGTTAACAGCACCAATTATCATCGAGTGTAAAGGGTCCATAGGTATTGGTACCTGGTTTTGAATAAAAAAAATGTGTTATCATATATTATGAAATGACGTAAGAAGATTCAATACTCGAAAAATTTTTCTACTTTGTAACTTAATTCATCGAAAATTTCTTTTTGCCATCGAGCACACTCAGCTTCTCTACATACGATGTCGATATCTTTTATCAATTGAGAAGTGTCATTCATGTTCAAAGAACCAGTTTTAAGAAGAATTGCGTCTATTCCATTCAAAACAGCATTTGCAATTAAATTCATATCGATATTTACTTTATTATTTTCGTCACATACTTCGAATGATAATATGATCGGTTTTCCCATCTGGAGAAAAAATTGGAAAAAAAGTAAATTTGTGAATGTTAGAAAGTTGTATCTTTTTATATATATATATAAATATTATAAATATTTTCTTATAATAAACTTACTTTTATACATTTTGAGATAATTATTTTTTCAACTAGAAACAGCTTTTTATCTCCTATTTCTACTTCAATACCTTTTCTGTCGAGGAGAATACCATCAGCTGCATTCAAAATTTCGTCCAAATTTTCCAAACCTTGTTGAGACGTGATTTTTGCTATAACGCAAATTCTAGTAATATCTTTAAATAAAATTGATCAATTTATTCATTGTGCATTAATTAGTTTAAATAATATACAGATTATACGCATACTCATTTCTTTGAAGCGACTTTTAATAGTGTACAATACTTTCTCGCTACGCACGTGATTCATTATAAGAAAATCACATTCTAAATGCGAAGCCCATTTCATGTGTGCAATATCCTTTTCCGAAATTTGTGGTAATGGAACTAAACTGTCCAATAATTGTATCAGCTTGCCATCTTTTACAATACCACCTTTGATAATCTTACAAGTTATAGCTTGCTCATCTGTATTGAAAAATTTTTTATTTTCATTAACAATTGAATCGAAAGCGAAAAAGAAATCATTTTGTCTATAATATTTTTCCAATTTCAAAAATCTTGAAAAGCTATTTTCATCTCTTGAAAGCATGAATATCAAATATTTTCTCGAGAAATACATCGTATTAAAAAATACATTACGTATATTTTTTTGCAATCGGTGTTTTATATCCAATATAAAAAAAAACTAACGGATGCAAGTAACTTGTAATAAAACGGCTCCTTTATCGATTAATATTCTATCTCCTACTTGACATATCCTAGGTAAATTAGGATAAGAAACCCAAAAACAGGTTGCACGTCCTGCACGTTTTGCAATATCCTGCGTTACCAATTTTACCATTTTACCCTCTTTTAAGTTGGCATAACCCTGTAAATATAAATATTCGATAGATACATATTTCATTTCGTAATTCCGGTAAAATTTTGATCAGCATATTACTTCATTACTATTTATTTAAAAATTACTTTTTATTAAAAAATATATAAAAGATGGTAAATTTATTTTAAAATTATAAGATAAACATTAATTAATAATTAAAACTAATATGAATTTAATTCTGATTAATATCGTACTAAGCTTGTTTTATCGCTGCGGAATGCACCAGCCCTTATTTCAGGACCCTGAAGATTTACTGCGACTCCTAAGGGGTAGATTTCGCTCGTGCACTCGTACATTGCATTTCCCGCTTTTCTGACAGATTGTACTGTGGCTGTATGCCACTTATCCGTTTCATACGCCATGTTCAAACGAACTATATTTGCACCAGCCATCATTATGCTAACGACAGCATCAGGATGAGAATTCCTTTTACCTAAATTAAATAATACACGTAATTTGCGTATACAGAATATTTATAAATCGGTAATATAATTATCTCGAGTATTGTAATAAGGATATAACTAATAATTTATGATTTTTGTTTTTTAAAATATTTCTAGTTTAATTATTTTTTCATCTTTCGTTATTGGAAAATTGAATACAATTATTTATTTACCCAATGTAACCATAATACGAGTAAGTCTTGCTAGCTTAGGACTGGAATTGATATTAAGGTTTATATTATGTTCGAGACGCGTGTTTTGATATGCTGCCTTTATTTGTTCGTCTGATATATATTGATCTTCGAAGTTTATCATCTACGTATTAAAGAATAAATCTGTACATATATACACACACATACATATATCAATTGTCAATGTTTTCTTAATTTAGAGGTTAAAAAGAAAAAATTTTTGATACAAAGATAACATAGTTTACATTCAATTTCGATTATATTAAATTAGAAATTTAATATAAGTTTTTATTAAATTAAACAACTATTATTTCTACTTATGTAAAAAATACCCATGGCATTTGACGACGTGATTTTTTCCACGTGTAGGTTCCTGGTGAAGGATTATTGCATATCATTATTGAATATTAGTAATTGAATATTAGTTATTAGAATAAGTGTCAAGGCCTAAATACATGTATTTGTAAAAATTGTAATTATAAATTATTTGTTCATTTTTATCGGTGATTTTTTTTATAGATTAAGGGGTTAAGTTATATGTTACGGATAGAAAAAAAATTTGAACACTGAATATTTTAAATATTTTTTTATTCAAGTAGATGAAACGTGCTTTAAAATTTAGCATAATAAAATTTTATCAATTAATATTTGAAAATATTTTATTGATAAATCGAAAAATATAATTTAATAAATATTTAAAATATTTAACAAATTTTTTTAATTTCTTATATGTAATAAAAATGATGGACAAAGTAGAAAATAGACTTATCATCTTATGATTTCATATCCATTTTTTGAATTACTAATCGTGCAAGAAATCAATTGATACACCACTGTGATCTTAGTAGAATCTTTGATTCATCGTTACTAACGGATGGAAAGCTATTGAATTATCAAGTGGCACGATATTATCTACGAACGATAAGTATCTCGTGTTGAGTTATTTTTAAGTGTTATTTTTTCTAATCTATACATTTTTCTTTGTACTTCAATCTCTTCTTTTTCAGAAGTACAGCATCAAGAAACGAAGAAGTATAAATACGTCTGTGCTTAACTGTACAGAAACGAACATAAAAAAGAATAGAATCAACAATTAAAAGAAGAAGATTCCACCAAAAAAAAAAAATAAATAAATAAATAACGAAAAAGAGAAAAAGAGAACTAATAATTAAAACTATAATTTCTGTATCCAAAAACTTAAATATATAGATAATATAAATAAATATCTGCTCATTTAATCTATTCTACATTTTCTTCTACAATATAATCAGTTAATAACATCATAATTAAACATTGTGTAATTACATTGTGTAATACATAAATCTACAATACTTTCTTCGCTCCTTCCAAATAAAGCGAAGATTTCAAAGCGTGTCTTTCGAGCAAGCACGTTATCGCAAAAAATAAAACAATTAAAGGTTTCACAGATTCGTTTAATATTTCACAGATTTTTGATAACGTTTGTTGGAATTCGATCGTTATCACGTATAAAATCCTTGGGTGCGATATCGTTTTGCGACAGCACGGACGTGAAAATATCACGGAGCAGGCATCAAACGGTGGTTCAAGGCTGACCTGGTATAGGTACTTATTGTATCAAGTCTCGTTAACGGGAGATGTTCATTCACTCGCGCTCACGGATGACAAGTGCGGTTCGTGGAACACGAGGCGGCCGTATTGACCCGTGTCACGGCGCGACACGGAGGTGTCAGTGAGAGTGCGTTTCTTTCTACGATAAAATGTGCATAAATCTGTGTAATTGTCGCGTAATGAAAACTCGAACTGTCGTGCATCGACACTTGTGATAAATATGGCAGCGCTCGTTCGTCTTAAACGTGGGAGCGTTCAGTTGAGACATGCGGCGCTTGAAATGAAAGGTAAAGAGGGAAAAATCTTTCTCGAGGAGATATTAATACGACAAGACACGATTATTTAGATCGGGTAGCAGAAGCTACAAAAAAGTTACACGATATATAATTATAGGATTGAAATAGTTATATTTAAACGTGGCGTTACACGTGATATTTGTAATTTAAAATGTATGTTGTTATTATAAGAGTATTTTTTTTAAACCGAGAACAAGTTTGTGATATATGTCAATGCTTAATAAAGTAATAAGATATAAATAAATATTGTATTAGACTCGTGGTGATTAAAACTTGGAGATTTATGATTGTATATACAGATTATTAATTGCGTATCTCAATTGTAATAATACATAATTTTCCTGTTTTGCTATTCGAGATGTACACGGAATTTTTTATTCCATCTTCACTTTATAAAGTGCATATACGAATGAAAAATGAACAAGGAAATTTCTTATCATCGGATATTTGTTATTTTTAAGAAACATTATTTGTACTACGTTTTAAGGAAACCAAAGTCGAGGTCGTTTGCATTGCACGGAATAGTAATGAGATAATAGGCATAGAATCGCACGATAAAAGAGGTATACACAGGTCGATTTTGCTCCTTTCGACTATCGTGAGATGGAAGAGTTCGTTAAAAGAGGTAGAGTGCAGTTGGTGAAACGTAGCAGTATTCAGATAAAGCAAGCCGCATACGAAGTTCGAGGTTCGTCCAATTAAACAGATAAATATGATAAATAAGATAAATATGATTTAAAGTAATAAATATTTTTTATCGATATCTTAATAAAAATAAACGCTTAATTACCATTAATTTATACTTATGCTATATCGAATGAAAAATTAATCCATTCTCATTTCGTATTTTTATTATAATTAACGTTGAATTTATGATATTTTTCCCTAAATAAAAAATATTGATATTATTTTACAAAAGAAAAACTTATGTCCTTCCAAATTTGTTATCGATAAATTGATATTATATAATGGATAATTAGAAAATATTTTCTTAACTCTGAATTAAAAACCGAAATTATGAAATCTATTGTTTAATCAATTTATCAAAAACAAACAGTTAGAGACCATGTATAATAGCGCTGATAATGTATGTATACAACGTGCATAACAGTTGCCTGCTGTCGTCTGATAATACGATAAAAAGAATTAAAATTATTTTTAAAATAGAATGTACTAATTTAAAAATATAACATCATCTAAAACTTCGTATAAATATTTAGAATAACTTATATAATAAAATATATTTTCGAATATTATAATTTTAACAATAATAATAATAATAATTTTTACGGTAAATTTTTATTAAATATCGTTGTTTAATAATTGATTAGCGGCTGTACGAGCGCGACACATCGTTGCTGCGCTTGTTGCAGTTGGATTTGCACTTTGTGGCGCGGTGGAGGTGAGCTCCTCGGTTGCATTACTTGCCAATCAAAAAGACAATCATGCCATCATTGACACATCGTGGCATTGTGAAATGCTGGTCAATATTAGTAGTCGTAATCGCACGGAAGACTTTGAAGTTATATTAATGGAGGTAAATCTATTAAGTATTTTTTAAATAATTTGCCGAGGAATACATTTTTTTTAAAAAAAAGGAATGATACTTTCCAGTTACCACCCGAAGAACGTGCAGAATCTATAATGAGAGAAGCGTTTTTGTGGGGACAAGTGGCAGGCCCGATTTTAGGAGGATGTTTAGTATGGGGAAGATCAGGCCCATCTATGGTGTTCTCACGTGCTGTTCTTAGCGCTTGCTTGGCATCTTTATTGGTACCAGCTGCATGGAGAGGCCCGTCTCATGTAGCGCTTCGTCTGTTTCAAGGATTATGTACAGTAAGAATTAAATGGAGAATATCATGGAGATTCTAATGTGCATGATATAATTTTACAAGAAAAAATAAAGATAAAAAGTTATGGATAATAGAGAAATCGTTAATCATTTGATGATTTCTCACTTGCAGGGTGCAACTATGCCTGCTGCTCACATGCTCGCTATGACTTGGTTTAAGAGCACTCATAGGAGTTGGTACTTCAGTTGTTACGCTGGTAAATTTTTATTAATTTTAATATCGAGGTCTAGATATATATATATATATAATTATATATCTCGACATTAATAAATATTACGTTTATTAACAGCTGTCAGTGTTGGATACTGTCTCACAGGATGGATAGGAACAGCCGTCGTCCGAAGTTTTGGACGAGATTCGCTTTGTTATGGTCTCGTTTGCATTGCACTATGTTGGTACTTCTCTTTTGGTCGATTCGTCAAAGACACACCAAAGTCCTACCAGCACGACACAAATGTAAGATCAAATTTTCCCTTTATCTACTTTAAATGAACGATTTCTCTTTATGGTTATCCTTCTTTTGGCAATATTTAATTCAGATTGTTATTACGAATCATAAAGAGAGACCAATGTTCTACGAATATTACACTAATAATCCATGTTTTCAAAAGATCAATGAAGCGTTATATAAAATGAATTATTTCCGTGCTAAGTGTCGAGAAAATTACTAAATAACGAAAAGAAAATTACGTTAAAAAGAAAAGAAACATTGGAATATGAAATTAATAGGCAGCTGTGATTCCATGGGGGAAATTACTGCGATCTGTTCCTGTTTGGGCATCCGCAGTGGCAACGATGGGAAATCAATGGGGCGATGCAACTCTCGCTCTTGGTATGACGAAATATCTGAAGCTCATTTATGGATTCTCAACGGCCAATGTGAATATTTTTCAACGATATATATATATATATAAACAAATTAAAACACATTCGATCCTTCATTTTATCCTGCAAAATGAATATTTATCTTTCGATGATTTCAAGGATTCTGTGTTGACGACGTTACCTCACATTGGACATTTCATGGCTGCTTTAACATGTGGTCTTCTCGTGGATCACGTTCGTGAATCGAAAATAGTTTCTACGACCACGGCAAGAAAATTGGTCGTTTATACTGGTATTTTATTACAATCAATTAATTAATTATTATGAACAGCTAGCTATTTCTTAATTTCACCGAATTAGATTTTTATCAGAAATTAAATTAATTCGTTCTGTTTTTCGCAGCTCATTTTATACCAGCTGCCCTGCTTTTCGTCGCTGGTTACGCTGGTTGCCAGGCATTAGGGGCAGCCTGGTTAGGGATAGCCGCCCTTCTCGTATCCGGCACTGCACCAGCAGGAGCTTTGGCGGCCATAGCTGACCTGGCTCCTGTAGAATCTCCAGCCTGTGCAGCGGCTGCGTGTGCTTTGTGCTCGACTTTAGGCGCGGCAGGTCTATTGGCCGCTAATTATTTTGTCACTCAAGCTCTTCATGGCTCTGTAAGTTAAATTTGATGGTAAAAAATTTTGTCAATTCATATACACATATATTTATTATATTAGACAGACGTATTCCAATCTCCGTTTTAACGTCCGGCTTCCTCTCGCAAGTAAAAATCTCTCTGTGGTAAAAATACCACAGGAAACATTAAACCTTTCACGCTTGTTTATGTTAACGAAACCGCAATAATAATTTTAACGATCTTCCGATCTTTCCAATTCTAACTTCCTTACAGCCCATTAACTGTCGGTTACCAAGTGTAAGTATTCAAACTATCCTTCAATTAAAATCCTACTATACTTCTTTTTTTTCTTCTTTTCCCCCTTTTTTCTGAGAAATCATTTAAGTAAAATCACTTAATAATTTAACCGCATATTCGTTGGAATATTTTACATTTTTCCATCGATCTTCATTACGGTAAAGAAAAACAATTTGTTTTTTATTTTAGATAGCCGGCTCGTGGCGACTGGTATTCGGCGTCGCCTCCGTCGTTCTGTTAACGACTGCCGCGGTTTTCTTGGCGCTTGGAAAAGGCACGCCGCAACCGTGGATACCTTCCGTGGCACGGCCACGGAGTCACGATGCAATTTACGAGCAAGACGCGTTGGAGCTCGATTACGAGGACGTGGCCGTGCAAACGGAACCTTTCAATCCTTATCCGCTCGAGGAGGACGCCGAAAGCGCGAGAAACGTGCCTCGTTCCGCCTCGGTCCACTCGGAAGTTTCGCAGGCGTCCACCTAGATTCACGGTCATACGTGAGAATTTCGATATTCAGTTCAGTATTTTTTTTTTCTTTTTGTATCTAAGGATTACGTTTCATATTTCGTTAATATTTGTACAAAATATCGAGGAATTATTTTAAAGCGACTGCGGATGTTTATGCAAATTGTTTAATTATTCGTGCACGTTACACATTCACGTCTGTTCATTCACTTTTTGTGGTTGGAGTGAAACGGTTGTGTGACACTAGTCATAAATTCAGAAGCGAAACCGATCTACTTTATCGAAAAATTTTTCCCAATTTTAGCGCTTAAGTTTTACGAAATTGGATGGTCGATCTTTATCTTTCTTAAATGTTCTCAAGATATTCGAATATTAAAGGAATGGATTGAAATAAATTAGAAATTTGATCGATTTCGCGTTATTATCTTATTAATTATTCACTTTTATGTTAGCGCAATAAATACGCTTGCGTAAAACGTCAAAAGTAAAGCGTTGTATAGAATATAGCTCTCTCTCCTGATATTTTACTACACGATTGTTACCTGAACATATCGAGATCGTATCTTATCCCTGCGAATTCCCCTTTCTTTCTCTTTGTCTCCGTATTTCTTTGCCGATCGTGAAGCTATCGTGCACAGATACATACGTACGACAAGACAATGAATCCATCTTAAGTGTGTATATCTTTTACAACTTTCCATTACAAACGACGAGGAAAGTGGATGAAAAGAACTTGTTGCTCCAATTATATGGATGGAAACGACCTCCAACTGTTCTTGTTTACCTAGGTGGTCCATATTAAAAAATACTCTCGTTATTGGCACTGTTCACAGGATACCGGAAGTTACACAGTTGCAAACTGTGGAACACCGTCCAGTTGGCGAATATCTCCTCGTTTCTTAACGACAACCTTTCACGCGTGCATCCGGCCCCAGCAGAAAAACCGAAAGGTTGCCTGCCATGAAAAAAATTCTTTCCTCCATTACCGTTAAACTATCCGTTTCCGTTCTATTTCTCGATAAATGCCCAGTTATTGTAATCGATATCAATTTCACGATATTTGTCGAATGTTCTTCAACGAAGTGAAATTTTTTCCAACTCATGCACGGTTTAATTTATCGACGACGTCACGAAGAAAGATTAATAATAGTTCTCGATATCAAATATTGGTATCATTCGTATTTAAATTTTTGAATCTGTTTTAAAACTGTTTCGATTGGATATTCTTTTGCAAAAACCAAAATATTCTTGATGTGATGTATTTCTATGGAGATTTGGCAAGAGGTGAAAAAAGAGTACGTGGAAACTAACGTGCAAAATCTCATGATCTACGTCCCTGTCATGTAGCCATCGTGCGGGCAACGCGACCGTCTAACAAATACGAGTTCTCGTATCCAGCAGCAAAGTGTCGCAACCCGCGATGCTAATTACCAACAGGTAGGCATGTTATTATTCTTTCTGGTACGCCGGCTCTCAGAGACTTATGAAATGAATTTTCACACCATATAGTTTATATCTACCATCTATCTCGTTTCTTTATTTCGATATAAGTATATTACATTTATATTTTGTATAAAATTATATTTACAATATGGAACGAAGGCCGAAGGACGTTAATTTGGATACGTTCAGTATTCAGTTGAAGTAAATTCACATCGAGTTATTAAATTATCGGTAAATTTAAAATTTAAAATTGCAATGCAGCAAGAATCATGGACAAAAATAAGAATGACTGAATCAAACTAATAAAAAAAAAGAAGACTGAAATATTCAAAATCTAAATTTAATGAACAATATACTTCGCATTGACAATGATTGAACATATCCAATTATACCTTGAGCTAAATTAAAATACTTTCCGCTCGTCTCTTTGGAAACTTCTACGCTACGTGACACACAGAGTGAAAATACAGTAAATACTCAGTATGCAAGATCAACGTAATTGTACTAGATTGACCATATACACCGCCATTTCGTCGACTTAAATGTAACGACGATTCGACTCGAAAGCAAGAACGAGTCGAGATAGTTGCGAGATAGTTGAAAGTTGCCGCGCGGAAAATCGTATGGACGAATACACGTGGGACGTTTTCCCTTTCATAGAAGTCGATTCGTTTCGCTGACGATACCGGTCCGTGTTGTTCCGTGAAAACTGTGTCGCCACGATCCTCTTATCGACGCCGCTTTTCCTTCATTCTCACGCTCTTCTCTCGGCTTCTCTTCTCATTATGGAAACGATCATCTCTGTGTCCAGCTACTGCAATTAAGATTGTCGACGACTCATACGTTATTATTGGACGAGAAAATTAATTGTCGAAGAAGATAAGTAACCTTGTAATTCTTTTGTCAAACGATTGGAACGAGTATCAAGTATAATCTCAAGGGAAACGTAAAAAAAAAAAGAAAAAATGGGACGTCGAGTGTGAGAACGGTTCAAGCATCGTGAAATTTTTTTTTCATAAAATTCTTTGTCTTTATAATTTAATAATAGAAAAATAAATAATGTATTTCGAAACATTTCGTCTAAATTGTACAAACGTAAAAGAATTTTTTCGCTTACAAATTTACGTTTACTTTATACAGCATTCTTTAATGTTTCCAATCTGTCAATTTATCGTTTAAACTGTGATAATTTTTAAACTGTGACATTTCCTAAAAACCATATATATTCTACAGGAAACATTAACTTTTCTACGTAATTCTATAATTACATCTTCCTATTTAATTCGTGAAATCACTCGTACGTGTAACCTCGTATTCTACAAACGAAATACTATTCGTTATAAAAAATAAATGAACTAAATTCCGACATTAACTTAAACATTCTTTGATTTCATAACCACCGAGGAATTATTCACATCTTCTTCTTCATCGTCTCCTTCCCGTCCTCCTCCTCGTCGGTAATAATCTGCACGCTCCTAACCGGTCCAGTCTTCCTGTACCTCGAAGCAGGCGTCGTTGTGGTCATAACCGGTGACGTGAGCACGGGAGGCGGCCGTTCAGCATTAATCGCCAGTTGCAGCATCCTCAACAACAACGCTTCTCGGATAGGTGCGGGCAATATTTCATCCCCCTCGTCACCGACCTCTTGCGCGTAAAACTTCTGCCTGTACACCCTCTTCGAGTACCTTCCGTCGTTGTAATCCTCGTACTGTTGTGGCTGATAAACAGGGCTCAAGGGCCTGGCGTAGACGGGACGCCTGATCGGGACACGATCGCCGTACTGAAGCGGAACTTGTTGATCGTAGCCCGGTATTTCTGATCGTGGCGCAACTGTCTGATAGCCTGGCTGATAAGAGGGATACGGTTGCTGATCGTACAGGGCGTCCTCCAGGTAAGTTTTCGGATAGGAGAGAGCCTGGACGCCGTACTGGCTGACCAACAATCTCCTCAACAGTAATTGGAAGTCACGTCTGCTCAGAGGCGGGTTGATCGGATTTGGTGGTTCCGGGGGCAAGGTGAGCGTGCTGCTCCTGTAAGGATACTCCGAGGTCGTTTGATACTCCCTTTCGTCCATTGGAGTGACAGGTGGTGAGACGGGTCTCAACACGGGCCTGGCCCTCGGCTCTTGGAAGATGACGGGTCGCGGGAAAGGCCTTGGACGCATGTAGCCCGGCGCCATGGCGACTCTGGGGTCTTCTTCTTGCTCAGGCAGAGGATTCTCAGTTAGATAGTGAATATTTGCGTCCGTTGTCGTGGAGTAAAGCGGTTGCTGGCTGGGGAGGGGACGCAGCAAGATCCTATTGATGGAGAGCGGCCTGTAAGCGGGATCCTCTTCGATGTTCGGTTGAGCGGGGATCAAGATTCTTCCGCCCGGCACCTCGCGCAAGAACTGGTCCGGCTGTTGTCTAACGAAGATGGGTTCCGTGCTTTGGCGTAGATATTCTCGATTTTCCGCAGCCACACGTGGGGGGGCACGGATCAAAACAGGTTGAGGCTGCGAGACACGCTCCTCCTGAGGTATTTTCGCTTCCGCTTCGAAAGATCTGGAATTTACGTTTTCGAACGATCTCGGCGGAGCGAGGTTCTCCCGATTCACGTACACTTTCGGCTTTTCGACCCGGCCGGCTGGTGAGACACGTTGCAGAACCCTTGGTGGAGTGGTCGTGGTGAACAGGGGCCGAGTCGTGGACAAGGAACCACCGTAAACGTCCGAATGATCGTCGTTACTACCCTCCACGATTGGGTTAGGTTTCGTGGTGTCTTCGTGGAGCTGTCTCCTTAAATTATTCCCACTCGTCACTTTGGTCTCGTCCTCTTTCTCCATGAAATCCTCGGAGATGGGACGCAAAGTTTGATCGACCGGCCGTTTGGCAAAAATGATTTTTCTGTACGTGGATGTTTTATCATCCGTGGTTGGTCGATTTATCTGGGAATCTTCGTCCTCTACTTCGCTTTCTTCTTCGATTATCAGTGGCCTCTGTTGGCCGTTTATAACGAAACGTGGTCTACTCTTTCCCGTTCCTTTCAGATAATGACTGAATATCGTCTTCGGTGGTTCCATGGTGGTTGTAGTTGTGCTCGTGGTAGTGGTCGTCGTCTTTCTGTTTCGCGGTATGGATTGTACCACCGACGATTTTGTGGATGCTTCTGTCGAAGAAGGGTAGACGATGTTCGGTTTCTTGGTCGTGGTGGTACGATTTAGACGTGGAATGCTTTGTACGACGGACACGTGCTCCTGTAATGGCGACACCGTGGTTGCTTTAAATCCTGTTCCATTAGAGGAAGAGTACGATACCCTCTTAATTTCACCATCCGCGTCGACGAAACCGAACGTACCCTTGATGTTGCCTAAAACGTCACGGCTCTCGACCTGACAATAATTTCTTCCGTTCAGCAAATTTCTCGTTGATTGAAAAATTTTCAAAATATTTCGTTGAATTGAAATCGAATAGAAAATATTTTTGCTTACTACGTGGACACGTTACGTGTGCAAGTTTTCACTAGTAATAAATAAAATATCGTTAAATATTTATATTAAATGGATATTAATAAATTATTTGATTTTAAAAGAACATCGTATAAACGTAAGATTTATTATTTAAGATTTACTACTCGAAATTGATAATTTACGCCAAGCACTTTCATGTTTTCCATTGCATAAATTTAACCTACTTTATTCACTCTATTAGCGATGTTTCAAGAGAGAACTCTGCGCAATTAAGTTGTTCAAATTATTCAAAGAAGCTGTTTCCTTTATTTCAACAACAATTAGAAAATATAAACGATGTCGATATTTAACAATTTAACAATTTAATTGCACAATTTGCTTGTTCAAACAGTACTTCTTTCCGCTAGAAGATTACTCGAATTATGAAACGCGTCACGTTACAACGATAAATCTCTCGAGTATTAAGAAACGTAGAACGCCCATTACATACCTTTCGCATTAAACGGTGCAAGCTATTTAATCTTACCTTGAAAGATCCATCTCCAGCCTCGTAGCCGTACGTGTAAGAGCCGTCTTCATTCACTTTCCTGATCTGTTTCAGGATCGCCACCTGTTGATCGTGGTGTGTCTCGGATGTTTGCTGATCCGTGACGTTTGAACAACCCGCGGTAACCAGACAGAATATTGCCATCAGCCATGGCGTCATCTCGACGATGGCAGATGTTGATCTCTGTAAACAGAGAGTTAAATACAATTGGCGCGTCTTATGTTTAATTCAATAATCTTTACCGCTTGGATTAGTTAATGATAAAAAAACTAATGTCGCATCGATCAACATTGGCGCTTATAAATTACGAAAGAATATATATTACGAAATTCATATAGATTTCTTAATCGTGACACTTGCATTTATTATACTATATATGAAAACGATTTAAAAAAAAAAAGAAAAAATGATCGTTTCGATCGATGATAACTTGGCAAAAAAATACTTGTTCGCGATAGAGAAATATTTTAAAGAAGAAAAGAAAAGGAAAAGAAAGATGGAAAAATATTGACGAATCAAAAAATCACTCTAGGACACTTTTCACTTAAACCGGTTAAACTGATTTTATTAGAGACGTCGAAGCACCGCACAGCAAAGAACTAGCGAGAACTGTGCACTGAAAAGTGAAAACGATGCACTGCTATATTCACAATCACCGAGAATACACAATGGATATATCGGATATATCCCGCGAGATATATCGTAATTAAATTTCTCTGGGTTAAATTAGCCTTTGTAGTTGTTCGATATTAATCAATTGATAGATTGTGTGATGAACACGTTGCCACACTGATCGGTGAGCCGTAAGTAGTTCGAACGGTAAGTAAATACCTTGTAACTGGAAACCATGTTACCGCAGATGCGGTGAACGTTCTTAATATCGCGTGGGGTGCCCACTGCCGTTATATATAGAGTGACACAGCGTACAACCACCACCCTTTCCACCTCAACGTGCTCTCCAGCGACGCGCTCAACCTTGATGACCCCTAAACGTTGGTTACGAGAAGTTGTAATATCGAATAATAAGCGCTAATCAAACGTTCTTGCCTCCGGAATTGAAAATTGCGCAATTTTCATTCACTTTTCGTATTTGCCTTTTATTTCGATATATCGATCAATTTGGATCAATGGATCGGAATATTTAATAATAATAATACATTTTGAACGAAATAATACTTTTTCGAAGTATCTTTTAAATATTTTATATTTTACATAAAATTTATTTATGAACAGCATATAATTCTTATACAACATAGTTCCATTTCGTTTATCGTTTCCCTCCTCGTACCAACAAATCTAAAGTAACGTATAATAAACGTTTTTCTAACGAGTAATAAATATTTCAGATCATTGTTCATCGTATCTATTCCTTATATTTTTTGAACATCGTTCACGAAGCCTGCAATCTAACGATACAACTCGAAATTCCAATGGTTTTTCCAATGCATCTGCTTACAATTATTAATTATTCTTAAGAATAATTGAAACATTCCATTTCTCGTGCAAAACGAGCAAAAAAGAAACGGAACAAAAAAAAAACTCGCGTGGATCACGATGAAAGTACGCGTAATGCGGTGACAAGAAAGAGCGGAAGTTTCTTTACAAATGGTGGGCGCAAAGACAAAGAGGAAACAGCGACGACAGAATAGAAGAAGTTTTGGACTCGAGGGGACACGAGTGAAAGCCACGTGGGAGTACGCGGCCAGACAAGAACAGTAGTAGTCTGTAAAATCTGTAACAATAGTTCCCATAGTGTGCAACATCTCGTATTGTGGTATTCGAGTTCTATTCTAGACACTCCCACAGGACAATTATTACATCATGCAATTTCCTCCAAGTTTCGTACAGAGATTCATTTTTTTTGATGCCACCTTGATATGCCTCTGTCGTGGACCGTGGATCGGTTTTATATCTCTCCTTTAGATCCCTTGTTGTTCAATCTCTCGCGGATTGTCGTTGCACTCCCTCTCCCTCAGTCAGTTAGTAATTTCGAGTCATTGTTATTGGGAATTTTAAGACAGTCGCGTTGCTTAACCTCGCATTTGCGATTCTGATACGCGAGTACGCGTTCACCGGGCGTTTATTTTAAAAAAAAAATTAATTGTCTGTCATCTTTTTTGATCCTCGAGATTTCTACTTTTATATACGGGAATACGTATTCATCTTCGTTTAATTAAGAATAGAGGAAATGACGCTTCAATTTCACTTTTCATCTTCCCTTTATGGAGAGATTTTATCTTGCGATAGTTATGAAATCTTTGATCTTTCTTTTTGTTTATTAGAGATATAACTATTTTTGATACGATCCTACGAAGAGATATTGCATTTAATTTTCTTAAATTTTCTGTATTTGATTGACTGTCAAAAGATTCTGGAATTCATGACAAACGAAATTGAATCATTAACGTTGTTTGAGTTTTTCATTTCTGATATCCGTTTTTTTCATTATTTGGAACTCGAAAACAAAATTATTTTTGTTTCAAAGTTTTAGATAAGAATTATTACGAAATGAAACTGATCGTGATAATTATACTTTGCGAATATAGTTTAAACGTCAAAAGGAATCTAAGGGATATACATATACTTCAGGACATGCAATCTAACTTTCCGGAAGAAGTTAGCGAATACAGTGTTAATTGTAAGGCAACCACAGACCGTGCATTACTGTGAGTACGTTTTATGGACACGCCTACATTATTACCTGTGAAACAACTAACATTCTTGCTCTGAGAACTGAATAATGATATTTTGTTATTTTAAGTGTTCCATAATATCAAAAATACACTTTAAATTTCATAGATTATTTTGAATTATTCGCATTATTTATTTCTAAGACATGTTTTAACATCTATTTTGCATTAATTTTTTCATTTTATAGAAAAACAAACTATAAATATCCATAGTTTATAAATATAGATGACAACACTGTTATTACACTGTCCAGTAATTCTCATCCTAGATACATATTTGATTATGTATCATAGAATATCGATCATGATGACTCATTAATGACAATATCTTGAACAAGTATATTACAGTTTCTTTCGTAAAAGTTCTTTCGTAAAAAAAAGAATTATATTAATATTATTAATTGATACGTGAAACAATTTTATATATATAACAAAGAGATATTACAATATATATTGCTTTTTTTAAAAGAATCTATTTGTAATATTTAATTCTTTGTTTCAAATTTTTCAGAAATGCTTCAAAATGCTTTGTATATATTTTTAAATATACGAAAATACGCGCCTTATTCGATATATCTCGATACATGGCGCGTTCGATATATCTTTCGATGATTGCGCGCGCATCGCTTCAGTATTAACGTTCGAATTTGCCACAATGTCAGTGTCCCTTAAATTTCGTGAAAATAATTCAGTGTTTTCGACAAGTGAAAGTGTGTGAAATCAAACTTTGATATTAATCATAATTAAGTGTAAGTAAATTTTTTTGTACATATATAATTTTGTCGATTTTGTACGGTTTTGATATTTTTTAACTCAATTTGATAATCTTAGGTTAGATTAGCATTTTTGGTACAAATATGATTAAAATAATCAAGATTAATTTAATTATTTGATTAATTAATTAAAACATAATCACTTCTAAATAGTTTAAGCGAAGAAAAATTAAAACAATATATATCTTTGTTGACAGGTTAATAAGCTTTGTCGTCCTTCGTCGTAATTCTTCGTGCATTTTTTCGACAATCGATACGAACAGCAATATACGTCACTGCAATGGTGAGTGAATACAATTTTCTAAAAGTAAACATAGTTAATAAATGTAACAATAAATTTAAGATAAATATTTATTTTAAATAATGAATTTTTGATTAACTATGCTTACTTATTATTATAATATTATTTTTATGAATTTTAAAATATACATTCAATTGCAATTAAAATTACTCTTTTATAAATTATGTTAAATATAATTTATTGTCGAATATATTTTGTATCAAAACTATGAGAGAAATTGATCGTTTCATTAATCTTCCATCGGTAAGATAGTGTTCTATAAAGTTGCTATGCAACTTTCGCTAAACTCCGATAGTTGTAAAATCATAAATATATTATGACATGCTATAATATATTTATATCTACTATAATTAAATTAAAAATTTTATACTAACAATAATATATATTTATCATAAAAATTTATATCAAAATTTAAATATTTTATTTATATCAAATAATTTATTCTTATATTCTTCGTTTATAAAATAAAAATTCATTTCAAAATAGATTAGATCATTAAGCGAAGAATAGAATGTTAAATTTATAATTGAATTTGTCCATAATAAATATAGAATAGAAGAATAAATTTTAACTTTAATTAAATAAATCTTTTAAAATACCATTGAATTCAATATATTAAATAATTTAACAATGACTTGAAAGAAACATTTATCATTTAATGTATGTCGAAATTTGACTTCATATCGTATAAATCATTCGGTTCGCGCGCTTTCACAATTGTATTTCAAAGTGAAGTTTAAAAAAAGAATATTGGCACTACTTGCTGTATATAAACTTGACGCGATTTGATTTAATACTTTAACCAGATCCTTTCGTTTTCAATCACTTTCACCAATGTAGTTAACTTTTACCGCAAAAGTGAATTTATTTACAAAGAACTATATATTCCCTTCCGCACTGTTTCCTGATTATTGTTTGATTCTTTTCATTTGTTTTCGTTATCATTATTCGTGTATATACTGAGATAAAAAAATATTTATATATATATCCGTATATTAAGAATTCTTAAACGTTAATCCAAAATTGAATATTTCTTTGCCAACATTAATAATCTATATAATTAATGTAATTTTACATAAAAAAAAAATAGATTTTTTATCTCTACCTTTCTCAAAACAATAAAAATTATTTTCTATCGAATATATTAATATTCCTTTTAGAAATTGAATTAAATTTGTTCATCTCAAAAATCCATCTATGATCTCCAAAGATCAGATCTATTTCTTTTAAGAGGGCTGAATTAAATTCTCCATCGTTCGTTTCAAAGATCAATCGATTATCTTCAAAGATTAGATCTGTTTCGTGACATTTGTATTAGAATAAATTTACGATACCCTATTCTTCGAGTAACCCAATTTAATCATCGAATCTCGATAGTTATTGCATCATTCTATTGCACCTCCCAAGATTTCAATCGAACTCGATTCTCCTTTCGAACTCGTTGCTGCCCTTAATCGGACGAGGAGGTTGCACACGTGCTATTTATGATGGGATCGTAGCGAGAACGTAGAAACTTGGACAGTACACATCTCTGGTGATGTAATGATGCTTACATGCAATTGCACGCGTCGACTTCCTTATTTTTCTAATTTCTTTTTTACGGAAGCGGTTTCCGCGTGCGTTTAACCACTGTGAAACACGAATAGAAAATAGACCGCTGTCTCGTGGCGGACTCGTTAACGTTTGCTGCAATTACGCACGCCTGTGCGTACAAATGTTAAATATATACACGAGTAACTTCATTTCTTGTTCCTTGGCGACGTAATGATCTAATTTCGCGCGTTCAATCGAAGACACGTAATGTCTTATCTAAGAAAAATTCAATCAATAAATAGAAATAAAAATTGAATCGAAAGAGAAACAATAAAGTATCGTTTTGTTTATTGAAATTGAAATTAAAATTCGTGTTCGATGATACTTTCCCTTTAAAATATTTATAAAAGTATCCGAAATAATAATACGACGATTGATCTAGATCTATTTTTTTTTCTAGATTTTACAATTTCGTTGTAAAAAAAATTTCCGGAAAGGGAAAGTTAAAAGTTAAAATTGTATAATTGTAAAATTGCAGGAGTAACACGCGTCGAAAATTCCTACTGTCAATTAATATACATGGAAGTTACAAAAGCGTATCGAAAATTACGCAATCGCGTGTATAGATGTAAAAAAATCGCGGAAGATGTCGCGTATCGAACGTTTATCATACTTACGATTTCTTCCAGTACTTTTACTTTCTTTTCTGGCCCGTTTAGCGAATGGGAATTTAAATCAAGAAAAGAAAAAAAGAAAAATAGGACACAAGTTTTTTTTTCTTTTTCATTAAAATACATTTTTCTTTGATCACGTTTACAAATAATATATATATATAATATATAAAAAAAAAACAACTATAAACGTATAAGAGAGACGTGTTCCTTATCGACATAGTATTGAAACGTATAAATCACTAGGTAGCCGCTAGATATATTAATTCTAACGAGATAAAGTATTTACAATATGAGTAGACAAGTGCATGTCGACGCTTGATACCGTCGACAAGAAAAGATTACAAGTACAGCAAAACTTTGTTTATATGAAACAAAGAAAATTTAATTACAACTTACTTGAGCTTTATATTCTTATTTAAACAATCCAGAATGTTTAACCAAGAATCCAACGAACAAATATTAATCCATCGATTTCTTTTTTTCTGTTCAAATATCGAAAAAAAAAACCCATCAAACTTTGCGTAGAATTACAAAATTTTAACTTATTAATAAGATAACCCTAAAACCCCTGATCTTCCAATAATTTCGCATAAACAGAATTTTACCGTACAATGTTACATAATTGCGCTAGATCCGCGTTCATTTTCTCGAGACGCCCATCCCTTGTATCCTAACGTTCTCGATTAAACGTTTTTACTCACTCTTCGTTTCAAAAGAGCTTACAACTAATAAATAGATACACGATAAATATATAACGAAGTTGACGATCGGCCTGGCGTCGCGTATCGGGGAAAATATCTCTTCGAAAATCTCGCGACAATCTTAATGGTACACACATATATATATATACGGATACGGAACGAGTCGTTTCGATGCGTGTGAAATATTTTCACGTGATTCATATCGATCCACGCCTCTCGATCCACGTGTTTCCACGTGATACGTGATCGCATAGCTTTCCACGGAATCGAGTCGTAGGATTTAGATTCGAATCGATTCTCACACTTGCGACAGGGAATGCAAAATAGAAAGTTTTGTTTGCCCTGTTCGCGAGCGTAGAATGTGTTCTTGGGAGCACGCCGATGAAAGTAATGCTACATTTATCCTCGTGGAATTTAATCTCCCGATCGAAACAAAATTTTAAACCAAACGTTGCCGATCTTGAACCCGGTTGGTTTAAATTGATCGACCATTGGTCTTGTGACGAGGTTTCGAATCGTGCGGAGTCGGTGCGACTTTACTGGCGGAAATATTGTATGATGGACAGGGTGAAAGTCGATGAATTCGGAATTTTATTTATCGTAGAAACGCGGATGAAGCGGTTCTGGTTCTTTCTTCTACGTAATATCGAGTTGCGTGGATAATCTGTACGCGTCTCTGCAATCTCTGTTATGTAGCGTTTCAAGTGTTTGGTGTTTGGGCAAGTTTAAGTGATATAATGTTAATTTAGGTGTTTCCTAAGATATTTTATTTGGAAGCTAGAAATTACGCGAACTTCTGTTCGATAAAAAAAGAGTCAAGTTGATTTCTGTTATACATGGATCTGGTTATGAACCAGTTTATCCACTTACACAGTTCTTCTACTTAATATTACTGGCTTTAATTGTGAAAATGAATTCATTGCATGTATATTAGAATTCTGTGTATTTAATTGAGAGTAGTGTTCGATTAAGATTTAATTTTTTCAATCTGTTAAAAAATCATCGATTTATCATTTTCTGATAGTCAGTTCGGATAAATAGGTCATAAATCGTTCAAGTGATCGGTCGATTTTGTAATTAATTCCCTCGTCAATTTCTTACGTATTTCCTATGAATCATTTCCCTGGGAAACGCTGTGTGTCGGTGTGATTAAACGTTGCGCCGTTTATTCAACGGTAAATATTTATCCGGTTCAATCCTACGGATTCGCATTTTGTAATCGAACGAGCACGTAGGTCGGGATTCTATTCGAAACGATCGTGAGCACACGATGAATAATTCCGGTCATGGCGTTCGGAATCTGCAATGTTACAGTATGAATAGACGCGAAATTACTATGATAATGCGTTTCGTGTGCGTGAGTATATATTGCGTCAGGTCATTGACTTTCACTCTCTAATGATAGTCGTTCTCGAAACGTCCACGAAAAGAAAAAAAAAAAAAAGAAAAAGAATGTAATTTCGAAGCTGAAAATTGGTTCATTAATTGGATAACACGTTAGATAACATTATCAACGATGTCATTATTAATTTTAATCGTCGTCTCTTCGAGTTCTTTGAATTTCATTACGAAATGAACTAGTTTTGAGAAATCAGAATTGGAAAATCGTGTTTTTATCGTTTTAGATTCGTATACAAGTGAAATTGTTACATTTGTATGAAATTTTATAAAGTTTTAGAAAGTTTAAATAACGATTTCGAAAGTGAGCTCTATCACAGTGTTAGCATCGAATCTACTTTGATCAAAATCGTAATCGTCGTATTTATGCAAATGTCCATGGAACGTTGATGTCGTTGATGCGAGAAGCATTATTTTAAAATAAAAACACGCACGATGTTAAAAATAAATAAATAAATATATCGAATTTCGTTAGATTCGCATCATACTGCTTGCTTGATAAAAGTAAATACTCTTGTTAATTACAATTGCGTTAAATATCGTTCGTTAAGAAAGCGTATAGTAGGGAAAAAAGTTAAGTTGGCAAAACATCGAGGTTAAAATAAAAAGAAAAAGATAACACGATTCAACTCGTAACACGTATCCAAATAGAATATCCTACTCTATCTAAAGATCAAATCCAATTAATAATTCCTCCAATAACCTTGAACGAAACGAATTCAGCGCGATCAATTATTAATCCCGGATACGTACGCGCCAGGCCCACTGACAGCACCATCTCGTTGTTAAAGTGCCGCGTTCGGATGGTCCGAAACCGGTAATCGGATAGTACAAAAAAAAATTTCAAAAAGATACCCTATATATATATATAAATTCGAAAGAAATAAAAAAAAAAGAAGACTCGTAAGCTAATCAAAATATCAATAACGACCGGCTGTGGCTCGAAGATAGTGATCTATCTGACCTACGGAAAGTGGCGCGCTGGCCGAGTTGGAGGACCTCGCAGGCGCTACGTAGTAAAAGGACTGCGGTTGCGTCTGGGACTCGAGCAGTTGAAGCCTGTGCGACGGTGTCGATTGTTGTTGCTGTTGTTGCTGCCGTCTCTGCTGTTGGGCGTAGAGCTGTTGCGACTGTTGCAACAGTTGGGCCTGTTGCTTCCTGTACAGCACTTCCTGGGGTTGGTTGACGGTGGCTGATGGCTGGGGCGCGGCCGGTTGCTTATAAAGCGGGGACTGACGTTGGGGCTGTTGGGGCTGGATCTGCTGCAACTGCTGGAGGCCGAGATAGGACTGGGGCTGGGCTACGAACGGTTGGAGTTTGTGACTTAGGGTGAAGTCGCCCACGGTTTGGGGTAGCGATTGATATAGTTGGGTATTGTACTGACCGGTAGCGGGATCGTACACGAGCTCCGACTGGTAGATGGGGTCTGCGGCCGGGATGGACGCTGCGATCGCCGGTTGCCCGGCTAATTTTACTTTGGACGGTTGCACGGGCTTGGGGCTCGATACGCCGACTGTGTTCACGTAACGCTCGAGCTCGGCGGCAAAGTCGAGGTGAGACGTGGTGGATGCGGTGGTGGTGCGTAGATTGGGCGTAACGGTGACCGGCGACGAGGGTCGGGTGTACGATAACGCTGGACGCTCGGTGCTACTCGGGGACACGTACTGGGCGGCGACTTGTGCAACGTGGGGTCGAGGGGTGATTGCGACCGATTGCGGCTTCGGGTGGCGGGTCGCAGGGCGGCGGGTCGTCGTCTCGAGGGTTTGATAGGCGGTGGAGGAGATGCTGGGTTGGCCACGAAGAACGGGCGAGGCTGTGCTCTGGTATTGCGTGGTGGAGGAGGCTAGTCTGTAGAGGGCAGGGTTGGCGGTGGGCGATGGCTCGTAGAGAGCCGTGGACGGCGTGACCGGGACGTAGGCTGGTTGTTGGGCCGTTCTGTAACCGCTCCCTCTCAATTGGGACGGTTTCACGAAGTCCTCGTCGCCCAACTCTTGACTGGCGTCGTCGTCCAACTGGTATTGCGTTTGGAATATGGTGGTGGGTGGCCTGGGCGTGGTGGGTTGTTGATAAGCCGGTCTGGCCGCCGGTCTCACCGGTATCGGCCTCACGGAAGGATAATTGGCCGGGCCGGAGATGTCGTCCTCCTCCTGCTTGTCGGCCAGGTCGTCCTCGTCTTCCTTGGGCGCATTCGGGTCGCACGGATTACCGGACACGTACGTGAACTCCCTTTTATTGCCGTCGGGATCGATGTAGCCGTATTTACCGCGCACCACGCAATCGGTTCCACGAGTTTCCTCCTTGAACGAGCCGTCCGCCGCCTCGTAGCCGAAAGTGAAAGATCCGTCGTCGTTCACCTTGTTGTAATTGCGAATAGTCTGGACTGGCGGCGGCTTCGATGAGTGCAGAGCGTCCTTCGAACGTGGCGAAGGAAGGGCACGTGTACGCGGTTGATAGACCGCTGGGCTGTAATCGTCCTCGGCTGCCTGGCTGTCGTCCTCTTCGTAATAAACTTGCGGTTCCGCGATACGAGGCCGGAGATCCGCTCGTTTCGCTTCTGTTATCAGTAACAGGCATAATGGGATTACCTGCAAATTGAAGCCGATTATTAGTCGTGATGATTCTTACGTCGTATCATTCCAAGCGTTTACAATTTTTCCTTTCATTTTTAAACGATATTCCATACTCGATGTTTTCGCATAGCATTCTAGTATCATAAAAATTTTACTTTTACTTTTACTCCACTCTCCATTTCATCGTTTCACATTCTTACAAAACGCATAATGTACACAGGATTGTTCCACTCGACAATTAAAACAGCGTACGTAATAGCAAATTCTCGTTAATAACACGTTACAAATTTATTGATATAATTGACAATAATTACTCGAACAGACACGCGTACGAACGACGAAATAACGTTTTATTAAGTAGTATATGAGTAGAAAGGAGTCGTTATATGCGAGACACGCGAGCAGAGACGAATGAAGGACCGAGACGGCGGGCCGAGAGGGGAACGGTTTTCATCAACGTCACGCGAATCGTAATCAAAATTGCTGGATTAGAATGTGGACAAACCGAAACGAGTTTGTTATTCTAGTTTCCAGCCACGAAACCGGATCTGCATGGCGGGGATTTATACAGTGAATAGGAAGCAGAAGATGGCGAGGAGAGAGCGAGTTTCGCGGATCGGTGAACTCGAATACGCGCGAATGGTATGCGCCGCATAAAATTCCTTATCGCTCGCTCGGACCAGCTAAAGCGTGCTCAAAACGAGCAAGGGAGGAAAGTGTTATTAACGATGCTATGATCCAATATTACGAGATCATACGTTTGAAAATGTTGTTTCATTATGCAAAGAAGAGGAAGAAACGTTCGAAGTATTCCAGATCATATGTCGATCATTAATTGGAATTTCATACGCGTCAAATTGATGTTAAATTGGTTTTATCTCGAACGATTTGTAGGAAGATGATATTAAATTTCTTAATCAAAACGTAATGATTCATTTACGCGTATTAAGGTCAATTTCTTTGTAACACGGATTTATGTGGAAACAGTGTGTTCCATAATGATATAGAAACCGGCAAATGACAGATTCGGGTCGATTGTAGGAAATGTTAGATTCCGAAGAATTTCTACTCGTGAGAAATCACGTTTCTGTAAAATGTGGAAAGTTTTGATTTATTGTACGACATCTGTTTTCGCAATAGCGATACAGAAATTCAAAGAAACAAATTGTAAAACACGTTCGGGATAGGTCGAAAGATGGAAATAGAGATGGGACGAACCAACGACAGCAATCATATTGACACAGAAAACAAAAAGAATAGTTTTCCTTTTAAAAAGGAAAATAATCGACGAATAAAATGATATTTAAGAGAGAAAGTACACACCATCATATATGACGAGCATTCGTTACAACATATATTCATAGAAGGTGAATAGGAGTCGAAGGGATAAAAACCCTCTCGATCACGTGGAAGAAATAATAAAACAGTCCTTGAAACATTCCATCGAACGATTTCTATTTCACAAAACACTGGCTCGAAATACTGGTTCAAACGCGGTGACGAAACGAGCAAACCTACCTATTTCAGGATAAGCTCGATAATGCCCCGAAGAGAAACTAATAATCTCGACTCTCTTCCCGTCACGTTTCTGCATTCTCATTTCCATCTCCTCCGCATCGATACGGAGCCACGTACGAGGTTCTCCTTGTGATACTTTTCACCCGATTCGTCATCGATAATTTGCCCCCTTCTCCCTCGAGGATGATTTCCCATCAAATGACCGTGCGCACGTCCTCTCGAGACTCTGGCATCCAATATACTTCCGGTAAGAAAGAGCCCACGTCGTCGGTGGGAACCGCACACGTGGTTACGTAATTTCTACTACTCGGTTGACCCGAATACGGGGCGAGGCAGAATTATGGCGGCGTGGTTACCGTGAGAGATTCAGATTCAGAGCGTCGTAACTCGCCTCTGTTTCTGGATCTCCTTGAACCGAGAGCAAATGCTCGCACAAAAGACAGGGCGCACCACGCCTCGCGACGACCCACAGGAAACGTACGAAACGCCACTGTCACTTTTCGCGTTCGTTCATGCTATATGTGTGTGTGTGTGAAACCGTTTTTCGCCACGTTCCCTTTCTAATTTGGAACAGGATTTTAGTAGTCTGGATGATGGATGGAATCGGTTATCGCTTTTCAGCGATCGATTCTGGATCTATTGATTCGATGCCAAGTTTGTGAAACGGATTTTGACGATGATGGCTCGAAACGAGATGAAATGCGAATAGTTTTGGAATTTAGGGATTTTATTTACGATTATTTTATATATTTTACAAGTGTTTAAATTATCTCTTTACTATTATCTCTTATTGTTAATGATAATTACACTCTGTTTGTTCGAACCTAATTCCTTGAAACCGCTACACGTTTATCGTCTTACAGGAAGCGTTGTCATTTCAACTATCACTTTCAATGGTTACATAGAGTCAACAAGTTAACTGGAATTTCTTTTAATTATATAGTATGAAATTCAACATCTTTTCCAACTTCTCGTTTTACCATTTTTTTTCCGATAGCGTTACACGTTTTTCCCTTATTAATTTTTCCTTGGAAAATTCTATTTGTATAAAAAGTTTGTCACTTTTTTCGAACATATTAGATTTTCTTCAAATTCGGAACGATATAGGTTAAGGAAAAAAATCGAAAAATTGTTCCGTATATTTTATATAGGCGTTCGTGTTTTACTAAGTATCAATACGATTTTCTTGATATCTACGCGCTCTATCGAGTTTCCATTACGTAGAAACGTATAAAATTACGCGATGCCTTGTTTTGGCATGTTGCGGTATATATAAACCGGTGTAGAACCGACATAAGAGAGAATTCTTGCATAAAAACGCTTTACACGCCTTCGTGGAGTTTATAGAAAGCGATGCCGGTTTAATTATTGCCTTTGATATTTATGCATACCAGGAAGGTTACGGTTTTCGAATTACAGTTCCTTTGTTAGCTTTAACATCAGTTATTACATCTAATTTCGCATCATTCTAAATTATTAACCACATCATTGACGACGAAAAGGCAATATGCTTGAAGAATAATAATTATAATTCTTTTCATCAATTTCTATACATTGCGTTAATTTTACACTCATTGTCGTTGCTTCGAATGATGAATTTAATAATCTTCTAATCTAACCTCTGAAAGATATTTGGTACAATATTTCAAGAGTTTCTCATTCTTCATTCACTTTCAATTAATTTTCACGTCCTTTGCTCAATTTCACTTTCGTGTGCAAATTACAGCAAAACGGAGTGAAGTTCGACGAGATCACGAAACCTTTCTCCGCGCCGATCAAATCTCATCATTCTCACTTTTTTTTTAAAGTCAAGGTTCGGAAACGACGTTCAAACCGCGAGATTATCGGGGCGCAAAACGAACCAAAGTCATGCTCGTTCAATCGTGAACCTGCAAAAATTTCTGAACTACTATAGAAAATAATAGAACTGGTGAAACATTGGAGCGGTTCTCGTGAAACCTTCGAGCAGGATCGTATTGCGTGTCGGTAATGGAGATAACATCGATATCGATGACTCGATTGATCGCGATCCAACGAACGAAGGAATATTCGAGACGTTGTTGGCACACAACTCGTCCTTGAGACAGGGAGGTACGTCGTTACGGGACTTTCGAACGATACGGTATTCATCATGCTCTCTTGGGCGTGCGCCGATTAATTTCCAGTCGACCCGTGATAAAATGCGGCTATCCTTTCCTCGCGTTCATAAACCCTGCGCGAACGTTCTCCAGGCGAAATGCAACCGAGTCGATGCGCATGCGTGATAAAGTGGTTGTTTCGCAAGATGGCGCGGAGAAAATCGAAGGTTATTTTCGACAGGTTATTTTCGACAGCTTATTTTTCAATTAGTCTATATTTTTAATCGTGAATCTGGTTATGGATGAAATTTGGAACAAATTTTTAAAGTGAACATTTCGTTTAACGAAAAATATATTTGTATTATATATACAGGATGTTAAGTAGATTTGCGATTGTATGTAAGAGGTTATGTGTGAGAAAAAAAATTAATACAAACTCGTATTGATGTGTGAATTAAGATTTCTCAATATAAGATTAAAATGAATGAAATTTAGGAATGTGGAAGATTTAAAGAATGCCAATTTTTATGATGATAAATGATATTTTAATAACTTTATAACGATAGGAAATTTATCGCGAATTTTTTAAAATCGTATTTTTAATTTTAGCTATTTTATAGTAGTAATTTCGTAATAAGTATCTTATAGTTTGGAACGAATATATAATTTGGAATATAATTTGGAAAATTATTTTAGAAATACTTTATGTACCGTAATGAATTAATTAAAATCCAAATATGATTAATTAAATCCGATTAATGAAAATTGTAAAAAACTTTCTCCGATATATCTATTTTATAACTATATTAACAAGACGATATATTAATAAACTTAGTCATAAATAAATCATTATGAATTAAATACTCTAATTTATTAGCAATCTGTTGAAAATACCTGAAAGACATTTATATTCGTTTTAAAATTGATACGAAACTATATAAATTCACGCTTGATTCTTCGCTTCATTGCCCATAGAATATCCTTTTTTATCCGAAGGAAATAATTTAAAACAAAATCTAATACATTCAAGTGTCTCGATAATCGCTTAACTTAGATATTCGTCAGAAAAAATTTGACTATCCATTTTTTACTTATACATAATCTATAATTAATAATTTGTTTTTAATATCTTCCGCGCCAGACAAAAAATTTGACATTGAACATCTCAATAAATTAACTTCAAACTGGAAAACATTAATCTTCAATAAACAACTTCATCATCGAATTTTCAACAAATCCGTGATCAATCCAATTGATTGAAAAAAATCGGAAAGAGAAAGGAAGACGCGTAGGGCAGGGAAGAATGATCCAATTTTTCATCTATCCTCGATTTAATCATCGGCTCGATTAAATTCACACGAGATCAATCTACTACTTTGTCGTTATTATCGAGATCGGGAACGGACAGGCCCCCATTGGCCTGGCCCCACCAAATACCGTGTACAGTCTAATGACTCTGTATCTCTGTGGTCTGGAAAATCGTGACGCGGAGGCAGGCCTCTGTAATCAACGTTGAGAGCATGCCAGTCACATACAGTGAGAGGTATACGAACACATTCGGTCGTTCTGGTTGGAGGTGATCGGTCCTGTTCTACCACGCCTTGTCTAGCCCTCTAGCTCTGACTTTCCAGAGAAAGGAAGAATAACGTTATACCTTCGTTGTGTATATTCGTTTTGTTTTAAAATGTATCTAAAAAGAAAAGGTTAGAGCCATCCGTAAATTTCTATTTGCGTATGGAATCCTTGGTTGACGTTCGTTAGTGAATAGGGACAAAATATATTCGTAAAAGTAGCTCGTTGCGGTTGATCGGTGGAACGAAATTATCTTGGCGAAGGATAATTTGAGGGAAACGTTGAAGGTTGTCCTGTTTGAGAAAAAAGAGATAACGCAGAAAAATATAAATAGAAAGTATGAAAGGTTTTCTACGTGATAATGAGCATTCGTGGGATGCGTTTAAGTTGAGAAAATAAGGGGTTGAGAAATTTTTTGAGAGAAGAATATATAAATTGTGCGGATTTTATAAGACACGTTTCTTATATTTCATCTTGTTGGAATCTTGTTAGAGATATTAATATTTGCGTGTAAAATTTAAAAATTTTAAAATATTGGTATCAGAGATGTTGGCACAATAGGAACGAACGTTCCTAGAAAAGAGAAAGAATGTGGTATTGGTTGGATCGATCTGAAGCACCGTTTCGAAAGTAAAAGTAAGTTAATTCCTTGAGGAAGGTGGTAGCTGGAAGCAACGTTCTTATTTACTTCAATTGCTTCAATTTATTTTCAGTATACACGTTCTACGGTATAGAATAGGAAAATATATTGTTGTGCAGGGTATTGCTTTCTTCTTATAGATATTAAATGTAAGGATATCCATACTTCCTTATAAATACACATTCGAAGATCAAAGCACACTGTAAGAATCCAACGATGCAAGAAGATAAAGAATTTCATTTCATTGTATTGTCACGATCGCAAAATAAATCAAAATCCATTTTTTCCGCACAAATATAATCTTCTACGATATTTTCCTTTATTAGCGCAATTCATCAGTATAAAATACCCCTCGTTAATCTCTATAAAGTTAGATGCTTTCGTTTCATCTTGGAGAAGAAAGGACCGTTTTCAATTAATATTAAAAATGATTGTACGTCTCTGATAAAATTAATTAATTTCCAAAGATCGTAAACGATTATCGAACGATTCTTCAACAAATGTCCATTAATTAAACAAGAAGACGATTGTTTCTCGATACAAGATAGATTGCGCAATGTTATTGTACAATCACGAAGGATGTTACTTACTTTACAGATTTCCTGAATCGATTGTACGCGTCAATTACAACAGATTGTACGATATCAACGAATATCAACATTATCACCTTCACGGTGAAGGTAAGCAGAGTTGCTTTCAAAAAAAAAAAAAAAAAGAAAAAGAAAAAAACCGTATAAATATATATCCGTATATATCCGGCTACATTTTCAGAATTGCATACCGTATTAAGTCCTCAGCTACGTTCTTCTGACTGGCCGTGTGCGCATATCTGATCCAGATACGACTGAGAGAGTCCCGTTGTTTGATTATGTTGCGTTTAGAAGGAGGAAGTAGTTAAAATGTCTCGAGCACACTTTCTTCGCCTGTATTTCCGTAGCGGAAGCTGTGCGTGATCATGTTTCGTTTTTTCTTTGATTAATCTAGCTGCCAGCACATGTTCTAATTAGCAGGCTGATGCGGTGAATGGGCTGCAGGCCCGTGTCAGGATCATGTTAATCGTAATGCAAATTGTAACGTCATGTCTGGAAAATTGTTGTACAGGAAAGTAAAGGATGGATTACGAAGCGTGTTAGTAGTGCTAAATGCCACATGACTCATTTGAATTAATTGTTCGAGAGGATATTCTCTAATTCTGATTTTTAAATTTTTCTTGAGAATTTTTAGAATAAAATTTTTCTAAGTTAACGAGGTTTTATTACGAACAAATAAAAATGATGTAACGGAAAAAAATCCAGGATACGTTATAATTTTGTTTCAATGATTACATGTCGAATAAATATATCTATAAACATTTTTTCTCGATTAAATATTTAATACGGAAAAGAATTTCTGTACTTTTGCTAACAAAAAAAAAGAGAGAGAGAGAAAATTAATGCGTGATTGAACATAGAACTCGACCTTGTTGATTGACTTCCTTCTTATGTACAGTGGAAAATAGTCATTATGTTTATGTATGCAAATAAAATGTTGAATAAAATGAGGGATAATAATTTTTCAAAGTATTTCTAAATAGGAAATCACAAATTATTAATATTACTTTTATGCATTATTCAAAGACTTGATTAGATTTAGTCAATAATGAAAGAATAACTAATTTGTTGATAGAAATGAATAACGGTCTGATGCAATTACGCTGACTATGATGCAGTGAGATGCAGTTAGATGAGTCAAAGCCTGCTTTTCAAGGTTTCTAGGCGTGAATAATATTTCTCTTTCGCCCCTAACATTAATTTCTCTCTGGATAATTCTGCCACGCTTAAAATTTTCCAATAAATCAACAGTTTTAAGCTTCATTAAGTAATGAGACCATTTTTGCCAATGGTAAATTTAATTTCATTCATCGTCATTCAGTAAATTCTAAACCTACCGACAAAACATTCTCTTCAACTTACTTTTTTTCCCATTAAAATTTAAAGAGAAGAAATAATCGTAAAATTTACAACGAACCAATGATAGAGTGAAACCAAATTAATTTTCCATTTTTTAAATTATTTATTTAACGATTCTATCCACTCCATCGTTATTCGCATAATTTCAATATTTTTCGAAAGTGGCATTCGATAAAACTTGCAAAAGCAACCAGTATTTCCAGTCTGATCTTCAAAACTATTTTTGACCCAATATTCATCTTTTTCAATACACCTATAAATTTTCAAAGCACGCTCCAAAATTCCTTTTCGCGCGATCTAACCTTCAATTCAAAATATTCATAAATATCGAAAATTGATTATTTGATACAAAACAGACTTTCTTTTTATCCCCAAAAATTAACACGCTAATAATCGCTATAATCACGGTTGCCACACGTTCGTACATCTTGCGAAGAGAGAAGAGACAGGTGAATAAGTCGGATTTCTCAAGATCTGCGCGTCCGACAGGTCTCTTAGGCTTTTATCTTCGAAGAGGATGCAAGATGACACGCTCAATCGTCTCGTTTCCCGGCGAAACTCGTATCCGCCGGAAGATGTGAAAGGTTTTGCGAACATTCATCGTCATCCCTCTCTACGCGTTTAAATTATTCGCCCGATCGATATCGATTCGTGGATACATTCGAGATACTTATTCACTGTATCTCGAACAATTGTACGATCTCGGTTTCTACTCGGCTCGAGGGAACGACGAGGGCATGGCCGGGATAAAATGCGCCGAGAAAAAGCGTTTTAGAGTCTAAATATGGCGTGGTGGGTAGAAGAGTGAGAGTGAACGTGACTCGTTTCGTATGGGCGTCGAGAACGCAGCCATTGGTATGCAACGCCGCTATGCCCTTGTCTTATGAACTGTGTCGTCCATTGAATTGGCCACTCGCTTTTTCCTTTACGTTTAACGGTTGGAAAGCGGGTAGGGTATTGAAACAGTCTGGTTGATGGTGTATTGTTGATCATGTTCGATTCTCATTATGTCGTTTCTTGTTGCTCTCGCTGTTACACAAATATATTATACAATGAGAGGTGTGAATGAGGTGTGAATTTGTCTCTTAGGATATCTGATTTAGTAATTTGGAGGGAAATTAAAAATTAATAAGAGTAGTTAGAAAAAGTGATTCATAGGAATTATTTTCTTTAAATATTTTGAAGAAATGTTAAAGTTCTATTCGAGAAGATGAGATTGGATTAGAAATTTATTGCATTGGTACTCATAAGAAGAGTATTAGTTAGAATTGGAACGAAGTGGCAAGAAAATTGTGAAATCGAGTAGCTAGAAATTATTTGTCAAAAAATTTAGAAATCTTCTAAAATAAACGGTGAAAAAAGTTGAACAAAAATTTAAGAAGAATAGAAATTAATTCCCTTCCCATGAACTTCCAACCAGGAAATTAAATTTAACGTTACACGCACTTAGTTATTGCGATTGAAAAAAATAAAGTAAATAAAGTGCGTTTCATTTTTCGTTATTTTCTATTGCAAGATGAATAGGGAGAAAGAAATGTAATAATTGACGAAAAATCTTTATCAAGAATCGATTAAGGAAGCAAAATTACGTATCGACGTTAGGAAGCATGATCGGGTTTAACCCTTGCCTTGGATGCATTCTCACTCTCGCTCGTTTCTTTCCCACACCTCATTTCGCATTTCGTTTCTCACATTTCACCACCGCCGCGCGTCAAAAATTTCTCGTGACTCACTATTCCGGCTTTGATCGTCGATTCTCTTGCAGGCAACAGACGTATCTATACGACATCGAAAAAAAGTTTGGAGTGGTTTCTATTTATAGTTTGCTGACGGTGCTTTTGTCAGATAAGAAAACGAAATATTGAAAATATTCAGTAATAATCTAATCAATATTTTTTAAAATACGTGATTTGTCAATTGGCTTCCATCCGAAATAAATAAATGAAGATTTATAAACGATTTATAAACGATGATTCCACAATGCAAAAATTATTCAAAGTTTCAAGCACAAGTGAATTTTATCATTTTTTTCTATTTCTAAATACGACATAGTGTTTCAAAATAATTAAAAAATAAAATAAAATTTTCTCGTTCAATCGATTCATTCACAGTGAGTGTATATTTATATTCATCTTTAAGTCACGATTCAAGTCGCGATTCGTCATCCTTTAATTAAATTACAAAGGAACGTCGGTGAAAAATTTATAGAAGCGAATTGGAGAACGTCGAAAGTTAAATGGTTGTCGGTACGTTGTAAAGGCATCGGTAACAGTTTCCAGTAAACGGTGTATTTTAGCACAGACTTTCCCGTTTTTGCACGTCTTCGCAGGCTCATTAGACAGCAAGACCGAGGAAAAAGTGAGAGCGAGAATATATTCTCGTGCAGGAAGACTCGCTCCGATGCGAAAAGTATCACGTCCTCATCAAGAGAATTTTGGATCATTATAATATACGCTGTCTGTGCAAGAAACGTATATACGATAACAAACTCCCTTAATTAACGGTCTAACGCGTTTCCCAATCTTTCCGTCTCGTCAAACTTCGGCCAACCGCGTGGTTTAATTAGACGTTAAATGAAGTATATCTAAAATGGTGGGAGGGAGGCTTTCGCAAGCGCATGGAAATGATTGAAGCCTGTCAGAACGAAAATTATTCATTGTTGAGATACAACTAATTCGAAAAGGATAGGATATTAGGTCGTGGATAATTGTGCAAAATTTTACGAACAAGATTAGAAAGAAATAGGAGAGGTTATATACAGGGATTTATTTTTTAAATATGAAATGAATAGGATAAAATTCTAAAACTCTCTTTTGATTTCGAGAGATGTAACAATTTCCAATTTAATAAATAAATCCATGTTATTATTTGTGAAATAAGATTGAGAAACTCGATTAGATAAATCTAAAATCGTGTTTTGAGAACGATTAAAAGACGAACGCAACAACAGATCGGTAATCTCTAATTGTCGAATTTCATTAGAACGAATGGCTATTCTTTCCCCCGTTGTGCAACGAGAAAAACGATCGTGAACCGGCTTTTAACAAAGAACGATTTGCGGTTGTGCTCGAAGGAAGGATTCGTGTCGTGATTCGTAGAGAGCCAACTGATTTGATGACTGTTTATATCCGAGGAAAGCAACCGAGATTTACCCTTGTATTTGTACGTATTAGCCTCGCTTTCGCAATTTATCGGCGGCCAGTTTCTCCGCCAATGGTTTTCTACAGGGCCTAGAATATAGGCATGTAGAGAGTGGGAGTCAAAAACGATGCATCGTTGTTATGACACGCACGTTCCAACTTAGCGATCGATGATGTAGTCCAGAGTATCAATAGTTTTTCGTGGTTCACTTTCGTTTCGTTATGTTTTGTTATGTTAATGCGATAATGGACTGAATCGTATGGAATGAATTAAAAAATTGCTTACATGTATTTTTCATTGGTAATTGAAGACAGTTGAAAGACGGAGTTGTAATAGTCCTGGACAAACGATTCGTTTTCTCCTTGTTATGTTACTTTGGAAAATTGTATCGATAGTGGGATGATAAATGGAATGAATTAAAAATTGCGTGTATGTGTGTATGTTAATTTTAAAATTTAGGTGAAGTTAAAGTTAGATGTAACTGGAAAGTGAGGCGGATTTTTATTAAATATTCTTAAATATTTTTTTTTCACTAGGGAAAAATTAGTAAGTTTGCTTTATGGTTAAGAAACTGTTCTAGAATGTAAATTGCAAGATATTTTAGCGGAACAGTTATTATAAAATTATAGAGGTGTAAGCGTGAAAAATATTTTCTGCGGTGTATCTTTAAAAGTTTTATAGTTCAAGGTAATTGGTGTTGCTATTGCTCTATATGTAATATATTAGTTTTACTAATAATTATAATAAAACGTGCTAATAATTTATTCTAAAATTTCTCGATGGTTAGAAAATTTTATTAACTAAACTATTTTTAAATAGGGAACAATTTTTTTTCTTTAAATACCGTAATTTAGCTTTGGAAAAGTGCAATGTGGAAAATTGTACAGAAAATTCAGCGTCTCAGCTGCGTTATTTGGTGGAAAGTCGGTGATGCTTTGTAATCGCGAAATAGAAAACGAGAAGTTTCACTCTTATGGTATACGCTTGCACGATTTTTTATAAGTTCGGCTCGTTAAAGATGCAATACCCGATTAATCTCGAAAATCAGTTCACACGAGATACGAGGATCTTTGAGATCCTAACGAGGATTATATAATTGAGAACAGTAGAAAATAAACAAAACGTATAAAAATTTGACTCGATCGATATTAACAGCAGCGATTCAACAATGATAACGAATTTAAACTTTTGGAAGTTAATAGCGAAGAAAGATGCAATATTCATAACCTGTAACAGTTAGTTTATTTCTATTGCGTTCCATCCACTGTTATTTATGATCTATTAAACAGGATAAAATGAAAAGAGATGTAGATTTTCACTCAAGAAATCGATCAATTAGACAATAGTGATTTATGTCTAATATAAAGAGTATTGTGAAGAGTATTGTGAATTATATAAAGTTTGACATTTATACGATTTAATAAAAAAGAATTGTTTTATAAAAATTTTTATATAATTATACTTAATGATTTTAACAGAATTATAAAAATCTTTAGGATATCATGGCAATCGTTAATTACTTTCTTTATTATTGTTAAATGATTTAATTATGTTAGGATTACAATGAGATTAAACGTTGGTTTATTAAAAAAAAAAAAAAAGGAATGAAAAAAAATTTGTAAAATGACAGGTTGTGCGTTAAATTGGTGAAAGTAGCTATAATAAAACTTCCCAGTCTACTAGATAGATCCTCGATCAGTTAGACTCTTGTTTTTCTTTTAATAACGTTCCCAACAATTTCACGTAAGTTGAAAGTATATAAAAAAAAAAGATATTTTCCTAATTTTAATTGTACTTAAAATCAAACAATAATCAATTTCAATTATAACAGATAGAAATAATAGATCAATTACAATTTGTATAACTGGAAATTATTATTATTTAAATGAGAGTACGATGCACAGCTTCTTTCAATAGAGAGAGATAATTATAGAAAATTGGAACGAAGGAATAACAAGTAATGCCAAGTAATTCTTTTCGTCGAAAAAGAAACGATACAAAAGAAAAACGGAGAAATTGAATTGTGTTTACAGCTTTATAGTTTTACGTTGGTTTTCGCATAATTAATCGTTCGATCTCACGAAAGAAGTTCATGAGTGAAAACCAGAATGGATGAAAGTTCCCATAGAAGTTAAGAATGAGAGAACTCTTCCCTTCTTTCACGAGGAAAAATACTTTCGTTAATTACTTTTCTATAAATGGTTACACACAGAAATACAACACAAATTTACATAATATATCAGTATTGAATAGAAAATAGAATATTAATTGAATCAATCAGAATGATTTTGAAAGGAATGAAAAAGGAACATTTTCATTTTTCGTTTTCTTCGAGTTGAAGAAAAATTAATAAAGTTCTTGATATTAAATATGGTATGTTTCATGTTCTATTTAAAAGTGCGAATTCCTTTCAATTAAGTTCGTGCAACTAAGTGCGATAATAACGAGTGATAATAATTTAAGAAATTGTGAAATATAATGAAGGTAATTTTGTGAATTAGAAAGAAAATTGTAAGAGATGTGAAAAGTAAGATTTTTATTTTAGGAGAAAAATAATTTCTACCATTTCAGTTTTTATGCAAGTATTTACACCGAATAATTATTTTTGAAAATAAACATACGTAGTAGAATAGAACATAAAATAGAAAAATTAAATTTGAATTAATCGTCGATCGATTGGACAGCAAATTAGTCATCCTTTCATCGATTCTAAAGAGGGTAAACGTAATATCGCAACCACCTTGTTTGCTTAATATACACTGATCACTTAACATTATTCCTAACATGGGGGCGAAAGTCTGTGGAAAGTATTCAAAGCACACCTCGTTGCGTAATTTTCAACTAACACTTCAAATTTCGAGTATTAACACGGAGACAGAATTTTAAACGAGTGGCGCACGATCGAGAGCAAAAATTATTCTTCCAAGCATTCAAATTTCGCGTAAAGTACACCTCGTTCTGAATCTTCTTGCAGAATCGAATCGTTAACTTTATAATCACTTAATAGTACATTCTCTTACGTAACAAGTTTAAGCAACAACTTCACACAAGTGAAGTTTACGAAGATGATTCTCCTACAAACAACAAAATTATAGAGACTTGTGTACAGCCTCGGATTTACAACCTGCAATTTACAAATTCTCCAAAATTATCGATAACAATTACGTAGCATTATGAATTATTTTGCACCCTCGATCCAAAATCAAAGCTTCACTACACAACATAAATACGATACATAAATTCATTGATAAATCTCTTAACATTCACCATAAAAATCTATATATATCCGATACTGGTCGAACACGAAAGTGCACACGCCTATTCTCAACCCGAAGGACACTGTCAATGAACTCTGGAAAGGACACCTATCCAATAGCAATACGATACCCGCACCCCCTGTCAAAGAAACAGCGCGATGCACGCGCGTATCAACGTAAAAGCAAAATCCAAAGTACGTACCAAAGATATAATCCTCATGGCGCACGGTTGGGAGAGAAGGAGGGTACAGGGTAGCCGTGGAACGATCCTCCAAGAGTTTCACTGAGAGAGTGCAGTCGTATAGTACGGAGCTCGGTCCTTTATAACCTATACGAACGGTTTTGCTTATAGTGGGGGCTAGTAACCGCGTCTCCTCTTGGACACACGGCGTTGTAACAAGCCGCAAATTAGATTCTCGTGAGGCCGGTCGCCGGCATGGCCATTGCCAAACCAGAACGCCACGGGGCCTCGCGTTGCCAAATTGTATGGAAGCGTGTGTTTGCTTGTGTGTGTGTGTGTGTTGTGCATTGTGCGTAAAAGGGCGGGGAGGGGTGGTATGTAGGTCGTGCGAGCACCATGATCGAGAGAATCAGCGTTTTATAATCGCCGAATCGATGATAATGATCTGCCGCCTGCGTTTGTAGGGAAGTGTTAGCCTTTGACGCGTAGATTGCATTCCGATTTTTTTCGGCGGCGCGGTGACGTAACTCGATTTCGAGGATTATTTCGAGAGTGAGAGAGGTTGAACGAACGTGAGGATAATTCGTATTTGTTTTTTTCTTCTTCTTCTTTTTGGAAATGTAGATGGTTTAAAAGAGTCTTTTTTTTTTAAATTTATAGGATTCACACGTAAGAATTATGTTAATGTAGCGATGCTGGAGAAACTTTGAAGAAATTCAAAAAGAAGTAGTTTAAGAATTTACATTTTGAAACTTTATTCTTTATCCGTTTGATATAAAGAATATTTTATTAAACTGACGTTATTTGCAAATAATAATATTATCTCGTTTAAGTAATTTATACTAGTGGTTTTTTCTTAAATTGTATTTGTATTGTATTTTAATATGCATCTGCGTGCATATTCTTCGTTAAAAAATTTATTACGGAAAGATGATATCGCGTTACTTTGTTATCTGCGATTAATACGATCCGCACGATCTTCGAGCAGATCTCTTCAATCTTCAATGTTAAATCGTTATCGATAATTTCTCAAAAAAAATTGATGTTCAGAGTATTAATTAATCGTGTTTTGATCCACAATACTATCCACCCACGAATCTGGTCGAATCCGTTCGAAGAAAGTGCGTGAGAATATCGCGTGGCACGATCGTCTTATTCAAAACGTCCTGAAAATGTTGCATCTTAATTCGAAAGAGTCATAATTAATTGTCTCACACCTCGCGTATGGAAGAACACGCGTATAACTTGAACTTATATTATTAAGTGATCGCCGCTTTCACTGATATTATTCATATTATTTATAATTCTTACACACTCGATTTATTCGAATTATTTCTGTTTATTTCGAAAATTGCTGAGAAATTTAAGTTAAATTGCTCTTGAAACTCGGTAGGCGAGAAATATATCTCAATATCTCGTAAACACGATCTCGTTAGTTTTTCATTCAGCAAATTAACTTCAGATGAAAACAGAAATTTGTAATAAGGAAATATCCAAATATTTCTGCGATATAAAATATATAGATAATACAGATGGATTATTTAGGAAATGATATATTTTCTGAATTCTGTTCATATTATCGGTGAAAGGCAGAAATCTTTACATTGAAATGGTATAAATATGTGTGCAGCGAGGGAAACGCGATTAAATTTATCCATAAATTTAATATATTTCTTCATCGATACATCGTCGCGATGTTGAATGCAAAACGGAACGGAATCAATAACTAGTAACCTGCTTTATCGGTGATGATTTATATCTGATCGAGGAGCCGGTTTCTCGGAAGAAAATTCACTTACCCACCTTCATTACCGAGATCACTCCACGATTCCAGCTCACTTTCGGTATCATCAATGAGAAGATCAGGCGAATGGATCCACAACTCGAGACTCGTTTACGTCGTCCTTCGCAACAGGATTCTGATTCACCGTTTCTAACTCGTCCCTAGCCATAGTTCATTATCAATGTTACTATAATGTTGTGCGTATTTCATCAGAGCAGTTTTACTTCGAATTGCATGGTTCGTATGTATGCGTAGAATTTATATCTTAATACAAAAAGATGTGAAATGTATTTCGATTCATTCGGTTCAATTTCATCTACACGTTTACGAAATATTCTTATAACTTACATTTTTCTCTAATTTCTTTGTGCGACGCAAATACAATAGAAAAGCAATTGATATTAAATAAATAATAAATCGTTATGCGTTTCGTCGATACACATTTTATTATACGCATACCAATATTTTCTAACGTGACGATAAACTAATTCAACGGATACTCAAATGGCCTTCTTAGAACTTTCCTAAGGGGAAAGTTATTTTCACGAGGCTGTTTTCGCGTTCGCAGCTGTAAGAGTTCGTTTACAATTTCTTTGTTTCCTTATCTCGAAATAGTTCTTATTCTTTTTCTTCACCGACATTACATAAAAATTTCAAATTATTGACGTGTAATTAATTTTAAGAACCAACTTAAAGTTTCTCTCTTTTCTTTCTTTTTTTTTTTTTTTTTTTTTACGGAAATCTCACATAATCTCTAAATATCCCGTACTTTCCCTCAATCGTGTTAGTTTAAATCTACGTAACATCGATCGCCATGTTAATCTCGAAATCCTTTGACGCGAAAATTTCTTTCGCGATCTTGCAGGCCCCAAACAGAGTGCATCGATAATTTTAATGTTTCTACCTAATGTTTATTAAACGTAAGCCTCGAAACGTGTTGCCACTTGCCGTTTACGTGAAATTCCATTCAATAGGTCGCGAAATAGGTTGCATCAATCGATTTCAACGATGACGATAAATTCCATCAAAGTAGGAGTCATGTTCTTGTATAACTACGGGCAACTATAATGTTGAAACACGCGGGCACATTTTGCGTGACTCGCTTAGACGATAACGGGCATCGGTCGTTTCTCTCGGCCGATACAGTTTTATAACTTTAACGAACGGCAATTCCTCCCCCGTAATTTCCATTTCGTTTCGTGATTATCATTCGTCATTGTCAAAATTGGGAATGCAATAGTCGGTTCAAAATTACTTGGAACGCGGAAGGAAGTGCGAGCAGTATCTTGATAATGATTACTTTCTCTGGATCTCAATCATTTTGCGCGTGGGTGGATATCATTCTTTTCAAAAATTACCTTTCAGAATTTTCCTCCTTTGTTGCGAAGCTTTTTAAATTTTAAAGCTTCTTCTCTTGTCTTAATTCGGATGCAACTGTTCAAAATTTTATTGCAAATATAAGAGTTTGTCTCTTCTTTCTTCCGAGATTTCACAATTGAAAAAAGATATCAATTCTGTATTAATTTATGAGCAAAAACTCTATAGGTGAAAATTTAGATTGTTTCTTGATGAAAAATTTCGGCAACAAGTCTTTTCATGAAGATCATAAATCTATCCTTGAGATTCGAGTTGTTCTGTTGTGCGCGATTATGCAAAGTACGAATCTTCGTGTAACGCGTTACACCTGAGCCGCGAACGTGATGACTGTAACCTCGATGCAACGATGAAGAAGGTCAATGCACATGGAGTAATAGTCACCTCGGGCGGAGGTGCATCGTGACACGAACGATTGGCGCAATGCCAGCCTGTCATTTGTCCTGTAATCCTTAACGCCATCTTCATACTAATACGTCCCTTTGAATTTCGTGCCACGTGCTGTTTCTGCCTTGTTTCATCTTCCATTCTACCTCCCTATCTCTTCTTTATTCTTGTTACAGAATTTCGCGCAAGGTGATCGGATCGAATCGAAAACAAGGACGAAGTACTCTGTTGTCGCGATTGGTGAGTCAAAAACTAATTTACTTGTTTCGTTTGCTACGAATCTCTGTCTGTTTCCGTTAATTTTGAAGTATATCGATGGAAGAAGGATTTGCATGTAAAAGTAATTTATTATATAATTGATATATAATTAATTTCAATAAAGAACGAGATATCATGATTAACGTTAAGAAAAGATTTTAAAATTGAATTGAAATATATTTCCTTTTTCTGTCAAAAAAGAAAAGTAAAATTTAAAATCTTCAAAATTATGTCGGACAATAATACGTAACACGTGTTCAAAGATATTTTACGATGCTCGGCCAAAACGGAAAAATGAATATTCATGCTTGTGAAAAAATACAATGGGTTCGTATTTTTCTTCGAAATCTCTTTCATCGAGTTAAAACACCGTGATTCTCGAGCTGTTTAAAGAATAACCGGTGTTGGGACATCGGAGGAAATGTCGCTGTACCGTAGAAAACTGGTAAATTGCAACAAAAGGACGCGTCTTGGGAACGTACGAATTTCGGTGGCCGAGATCCGAAAGATAAAATTAAAACTTCGTCTCGCTTTTAAACTTGTTCGCATTTACGTGAGAACGTAACTTTGAATCCTATTATTCAATTCTCGCGGGTTTCGACATTTTTACAATCGAGAAAAGACAACGGCGAATTAACACCAGGTTTGCAGAAGCGTGATCCGGGTTGCCGTTGCCACAGGCTGCGTTCATTCGATCCGATGGTAAGTGAATGTTTCACGAACAAAATTTTTTCTTGTGACTAAAATTACGTTCTATTATATTCATATACAAAAATTTAGAATCAAACGTTGAAAAATAATGCTTTATTTAAATGTTCTTCGTTTTTCTCTCAAATGTTTTTTACGTGAAATTTTATTTCTCTCTCTCTCTCTTTTTTCTTAATAAAAAAATGAGATGAAAGTGAGAATGAAAAAGATAAAAGTTAAAAAAAAACACAAAGATGTAATTTCCTATCACAATCTTTTACAAAGATTTAAACATCAAATCCTTGGAACGAGGAGTAAAATTGACTTACACCACTTTCACACTCGTTCCCCTGTAATTGCAGGTGAACAGGATGGTTGAATCTGTTCCTGTTTTAAAATCTGACGTAATGATCACACGATACCATTGTTACACGTAGTCCGACGTAAAACGAGCGTCCTTTGCTCGTTGAACAAACGTGAAGGTCGGCGTGTAAATTTCGTAACTGAAATTCCAATCTAGACGAGTTCCGGTACAAACTTGATACGGTTCGAGCCCGTCGATCGCCTTCTCTTATTTTTATCGCAGAATAAATAATTCGAAAGGTCGTTTGTTGCGACTGGTTATACGAGTTGGACTGGTTGGAAAAATAGGCGTAATTAGAAAGTTGGCGGATACGGTTCGAATAATCATAATGTTAGGTTGGAAACGTTTATTTGTTCATTATCTATCTTTATCATCGTGTATTAACAAAAAAATTAAGACGAAACGAAGATTTATCTGCAACTTGCTACATATATAACGAGAGAGTGAAAAATACTTTTGAATCATCGTTTGATAGAATAACGTAATATCAGAGTTACACACAGAATAATGGAAGATCTGACAATTTATTCCAATCCGATTTACCTTATCTTAATTAGAATATTGTAGTAAGCGTGCTGAATTTATTGTGCGGTCCCGCGAGACGCGTACTCGAAGACGCAGCTTGACAGAAAAGCAGCGAGGTTCTCCTTGAAATCGAAATTAATTAACGGTACCGCCGATAACGGGTGCAAGCTGCGCTCTCTGCAGGATTAAAAACCAGCACGGAAGCCTACCGTGAAATTTTTTATTTACAACATTTTTACAATCTTCCTTCTCCATCGTCATCGACGATTTTCACGCGCTTTTTTCTCGCGATTTCGTGAGATGGAAATGAAAGAATCAGAATTGGTCAGCTCTCGAATCGAAAATTTCTCGGCAAAATAAAGTTTTGACATAATTTCGATAAACCTCGTTAAATATTCGGAGATCATTCTTTACATTTCCACGCCACGTTTCATCAAACACTGCTCATCCGCAATTAATTCCAATGGCAAGAATGAACTCGTCGTACCCTCGTCAGAGAAATCGAAAGCACGACTCCGGTAGGCAGCCATGACGAATAACTTGTTACCGAAGAAAAAGTCGAGAACCATCTTGCTCTTCCATATTCCAAACAAAAAAAAAAGAAAGAAAAACGAAAAAGGAAAAAACGAATCGAATCAATTCTCGAGTTCTCGATGCTTCCCCCGATAACGCGACACACGCGACTACGGTGTAATCACGGTGGCGGCCGTCGATCGATGGGCCACACTTTGCGATCCGACGACGATCAAAACGATCAGAAACCGTTTCCCCTCCGTCGAAGCGTCCCGTCTCCGTACGTTTACGATACGAGCATACCGTGACGAACACGAGGGAGGGACTAGACGATTCTCTAGTAATAACCGAAACTGATATCGTGCAAGGGTGGCGCGACGCCTTGCGGAAGGGCGTAATCCCTGGCCAACTGATCGAGGATACCGCCGCTCTGGCTGCGCGGTTGCGGTTGGGAACGGTGCTCTTGGACGGGCGCGGGACCGAATTGAGCCGGTCCTTGGTTGTAGAGTTGGGACGGTGGGGCCGGCTCCTCCTGTTGAAGGAGCGGATTCTGCTTGGCGATGGGGGACTGGGGCGCGGGTGTGAAGATCGGCGGTTTCGGGACTCCGCTCGACTGTCTGGGCGGCAATGGCGGCGAGTAGACAGCCTGGGTGTGGGTCTGGGTCGGGTGTTGGTAGGCCGGTTGCTCGTATTGAATCTGTTGTTGCTGAAGGGGCGCGGGGCGGGGCGCGGGCGCTCTGACAGGTGGTTGTCTAGGTGGCGGTGGTTGCTGGTACTGCTCCTCTTGATAGTTGTGCGGTTGGAGCGCCTCTTTGCTGGTCGTCTCGTCGACCAGGGTCGGCGGCGCGACCGTGATGCCCTCGCCGGCCGGTTGGAAACCGTATTGATTCGCCCCGTATTCGACCACCCGCACTTTCCCGGTGTCGTCCACGAAACCGTATTTACCCTTCACCTCGCCTGTGGGTAGTTTCGTCTCGATCTTGAACGAGCCATCCGCTCCCTCGAACCCGTACGTGTACGACCCGTCCTCGTTGTGCCTGTTGATCTGTTTCAAGATGGCGACAGGGGTTGGTTTCGGGGTGGCGGGGCCGGCCGATTGCCTGTTAGGCGCGGAATCAACGGGGTAGCTTCGGGGGGTCGGATGGGCCGGTCTCGGAGACTCGTACGCCGAATACTCGTCCACGTAGTTGGCACCCGGTTGCTGGTATTGCTGGCCCGATACAGAGAGTATGGCAGCTACCAATAACAGTACCTGGAGGAGAAGACAAGAGGTCTGGCGTTAAATCGAGAGCAGAAAGGGAAGATAACGACTTTGATTGGCTAGAGATATAAGGGAACTGTGAACAAGGTGTATCGATACCGTTATTTTCCTAATTTTGTACAAGTGAATAGAATAAGTGAATTAATGAAGAGTATTAATGAAATTATCTCCGTGATAGGATCTTAATCGATGGCTTTCTAATCGATTGCAGGTGTACTCGTAAACGCCTCGTAAAGATCATAACTTTGGCAATTATCGCAACGTCTTATTACTTCCGCTTTCTCCTCGCGAGTTATGTTTCGCAGAAACCATCGTGGTTACACAAGCCTACGTTGCGTTTAAGAAAAATTCTTCGATACACACTTCGTATTTTTTGTTCTCAATTTATGTAATTTAAACGGCAAAAGGAGTCTCTGCGAGCAAATCGAAAACCGCTATAAATTTTCGGGTCAATATCGAGAACTCGGTACTCCGTTAATCCTAAGATAGATCGTAATTGTTCGCAGAAAGCGTTCCGAGCTCGGTGATGCATGACCCTCCATGGAGTTACCAGAACCTTAACCGCCAGACGTGACTTTATTACACCACCTCGACTCGAGTAGATAACCGCATTCGAAGGATACCGGATGCCTTCACGCCTCGTTCGACGAGGTACACGGTAAAAGTCTCGGTTTTAATCGCGTCAGACAACCGGCTGATCGCGCCTATTCTATCATATATTCATCCTTCGGTAAGGAGGATGAGCGTGACACGTTTGTTACACGAGTTCGAGAATCGTCGTCGAGTTTTAACAACATGCGCGACGCACTTCTTCCAGTTCTGCCCGAATGACCACGAACGAGAAACGCTTACTGCCAACTTACCGACACGCGTTCTGTCCGACATGATTCCTGAACGCGTTTCTGCTATTACCGATTATATAAGTATCTTTTCGAGTAGGCGGCCGAGAAAATCGGTCGGCTCGCTTTCGTGATTTTTCGATTTGCGTGAAAACGAGAGGAATAATTCCGTAATAATATAACGTACAATGGAGTTAACGTGCATATGCCGTTTGTTGCGCAATTTGTAATAATTGATTTTTACGGATTTTTACGGACAAGGATATTTAGAGAGTATTATCGATCGTTAAATTTTGTAACATCGTATTCACACATGAAGATCTTGATATAAAATTGATCTCCTCTTTACTACACGAGCAACGTGTCCAACGTTTCCAAATTATTCTCCGACTTAATCAAAATTACGAGGTCCATTCGGCAATACAACACAAATCACAAGCACAGTTCCTATTTTTTTCACGATGGAAAACGATCACATCACACGCGAGATTGAAATTTCAGGCTAAGGAATCGCGGTAATAATCACCAATGATTTAACGAGTAATAATGATCGGTAATCGGGGATCATAGAAATGATCCCATTTTTTCTTTCTTTCTTTCTCTCTTTCTTTTTTTTTTTTTTTTTTGTAAGGAAAAATATTAGGTTCGAAGGGTTGCTTAATTTAGAAGGAAAAAAAGAGAAACGTGTACGACGATGCACTTCGAAATACGTACCGTCGCGACGGTGCGCATTGTGTTCCAGGTGGTTGGTGTGTTAGTGTGTGTGAATGTAAGTAGGCAGCGAGGCTAGAGTACCAGCGGTTGCTCGAACTGAGGCCCTCATATACCTTACTGGGGTCCCCCGTTCCTACCCCCCTCTTGCCCTCTACACTCCTGTTAGCTCTGGGGGACTTTCACTATCTATTCGACTCCTGTATGTACGGTCGCCTTGTCTCGTTACAGCACCTTATATCCCCTAAATATTCCCCACCAGGCTGGCCCGGTTTCTCGAGAATCTGGAAAATCGATCGTGAAGTGGACCGGTTCGCCACTTACTATTTTATCGGGTACACCAGGCTTCCGTTGTGCCTTAATTTTTATTTATTTATTTATTTATTTATTGGGGGAAGAGAGGAGGAAGAGGCATGGAAATCGAAAGGATTTTCGGACGAATTTTTTGAAAAGTATAATAAAAATTTTGGATGGTATGAATTTTGAAAAAATCGGAGGAAACATTGAAACAATTTGTAACAAATTGTAAGAGATATTAAAATTGGAATGAATTTTTTAATATAGTAATTTCAATATCTATTAAAGTAACACTCTCGTATTAAATCTTTACGAAAATAGGAAAATTTTTGAATAACAAGAATAAATAAAACACGTTCGCGATTCTTAAGAATCATTTTAAAGGAATCCACAAATTGGTTACGTAATTAACGAGAATCTGTAATTACTCGATTGGTCAGGATAACAAAGAGAGGATTATCAAGGCTATTAGGTTTTTGATCGAGGGAATGGATCGAATTTGTCCCTTGCGTCCTCTTATATTACCGTTGCAGTAACTCGTATACGGGACACGTTGGCCGGCAGGTTGTTCTGGTTTCTCGTCACTCTTGAAAATCATTCTTAAGTTCTCGATTCGAGTACCTCGATTCTAGCGCCGATCAATTTTTATTGTCTCCCCGATACCTTTCACTGTGTGTTTGATTCTTGCACGTTCGATCACCGTGTGCGCCTCATTAAGGACATCGGTTTTATTCATTTGGAATTTGGCGTTTTGCGCGTTTAAGGTGTTGGCCGGCCATTATCGTTTTCCCTCCGTTCTCTGATTCTACGAGAATGGAATTTTAGAAATCCAGATGTTGCATTGCGAGCTAATTAAGGTGTATTTGTTAATTGTTTACTACGATTAATTTTTATGTAAGAACGTTGGAAAAATATTGAAATTCGTTTCTTTTCTAAATAAGTGTGAAATTTGATCAGTTAGAATAAAAGAATGGATGGATGTGTGGCAAAATATGAATGAATAATATAACGAGCAGTCTCATAAAAATATACGTATTTTATTATTCTTAAGTGCTGCATGCAATTTTTAATACGTCTTTTGCATAATTAGGTATCGCAATTATGATACAACCGATTACTGTTATTAACTGTCTTTTTTTAAATGACTTATCAGATAAATACGTATCACGTTACAAATTGCCACAAGTTGACGAAGCCGATATTTTGTAAAAAGTTATAAAATTTTTAAAAATAATTAAAGTGAAGCAAATTATCGATTCGAAGTAGATTTATAGTAATATCGAATGGTTATTGTAAATTCTGATTAACCAAGTTTTTAGACACGATACTGACAATAACAGAAGTGATATCTTACACGCAAAGTTGTTCAACTCCAAGTTTCTATGGTGAAATTATTATGTAAAAGTGCTCATGTAGATATTGAGGTCACGCTACAGAAATTATACATATATATATATAGCAGTTGAACGAAATAATGAAACTTTTACCACGAATACCAAATTTTACTCGAATACCGATATCGAAATTTATTCAAGTTTTTGTACCTTGTTGTCTCGATTTAACCGATATTGGATGGAAAATATTACATTACAAATGTTTTAAATTCCACTTTAAATTTAATCTTAAAATTCAGTATTATAAATTAATTTAATAATTACAGAAATAATTAATTTATAGATAATTCATTCTTTTTAAGTTAGCAATATATATTTTTATGAACTATAATATAATTTTAACAATTTTTCACTTGTATTATTGCCTCGTTATTTATTACTAAAATAAAATTGTACATAGATTGTTTCATAACATTTCATAACAGCAGAGAGATTTTTTTTATTAATTCATTCGCTTTCTTTTTCAAATAGCATATTATGCATGTACATTTCAAACAAAAATTACATAAATTAGAACTAGAGAATTGACTAAGACGAAAGAAAGAATGGAATGATTTGGAATGGAATGCATTTCTTCTTACTTTATAATAATGTATAATTCCTTTATATTCCAGCTTTGTATAAGTGAAAAAAATTTCAAAGTTCAAGTATCATTCAAGCATTACCGTTATCTATGCAGCCTATGCCTAGCCTGTTATCACTTTACAGTTAATCAATTACACGTCTGTAGAACGATGATGATTGTTAAATTAATATTCAATAACAATGATAATTATTTCAACAAATATATTTATTTCGCAATAATGTAATCAAATAAATATTTAACCACCGATTACATATTATCGTAAATTTTACTCGAATAAACGGAAAACCATTTGATCGATAGATCAATTGCACGTTTTATGGAATGGAATGAAATAAAATAAATTAGCCAGCACGTGCTTAATCTCTAATTATAGTCTATAACTCTCGATTTTGTAAGAATAATTACGAGTAACGATCGTGTAATTAATTTCGTAAGTTAAAATAATCTGCTAAACTACTTCTCTCTCTCTCTCTCGAATAGAAACAAATTTGATTTCGTGAAACACAACGAGTATGTAAATTCACATTAAACGCACGATGATGTTTTAAAATTAAACTGTGAAATAAATGTGAACACATTTCAGAAACGTAAAGAAATAAATGTCTAATAGCACGATGCGATGTTCCAAGGGAATTCAACACCATAACTAATACCTTATCTCGGCTTAGTTTCGCGATTCGAGTGAAAATCTTTTCACGATGGATCGTGGCAGGGAAAAAGAAAGAGAGCATCGATATACCAATAGCTTGTTACCTTGAAACTGACCGAATACAAGGTTGATTGGATAAAACACAAGTGGCAAAACGTGCTCGATACTCGACATTTTCACCCGACTTTTGCGAAATGCACTCAAACCGCTTTGTTCTCTGCCGTAAAATTAGCCTTCGATCAGCGTTTCGCAACTTTCTATTGGCACGCTGCTTAGATCCCCTGCTGATCGATATATTTCGTATTACCCGACAACACTCGCTTCCGTAATTTCTCCCGTGACGCGTAATTTCAAGTAATTAAATTTCAAGCGTTTATGAGTCGATTCGAGGATTGATTCGTCTGAAAGTATGAATCCTTTCTCGTAATACACTTAATGTATTACTTGAAAATGAGCTATGAATTTCTATTTATTTATGGAAACGAAACGGTGTTCCAAATTGATCCAACGACTCTTATTTTCTTTAGGATCCAGCATCGTCTTTTGCAGTTAAGAATAGACTAAACTAAATTCTAAATTAAATCTGAATTTAAAAAGATATATCATACTTCCATACAACAACCCAATACTTAAAACTTTTACGTAATACTATTAAAAGAATACTACAAGAATCATCTATCGCAAACTTCGATTTTCTAAATTACCTTATAATCATCTCTCCCCCAACAATGAACGACCTCAATCACGATTCCCACGTAAATTTCATTTCACGTAACTCTCTTATTCATACTCCCTCCCCCTATATTAATTATGATAAATCGTAATCGTATTACGTATTACAGAGATGACCTGCGATCTCCTCTCCCCTCCCTATGAATGAAACTCCATCCTCGAGGTTGTTCGTTCTCCCATCGATTCTCCGATTTTCGAGCTTGGCGTGCGTGCATCTCAATAAGAATGGCGATAATTGGCCGGCAACGACCCAGATTGAGCTTGCATATACTCTCGTTCGGCGCGGCGACTTCATTTTACCGATGATCTGTCTGTGCGTACACTCTCAATGCCAGCCGGTGAAAGGGAGATCCAGTCTGGTCAATTTCGTGTGTCCATCGAGCAAGCGCTCCGATCCAACCTCTTTTTAACTTTTAGCTTAAATTGTGCCAGTTGATAAAGGTGGGCGCCGCTTTTGGCGAGATTTTTGTCTTCTCAGGGAAATTGTTTTCGATCTTTGTTCAGATGTGAGACGTTAAAACGATTGTAAAAATAATATTGGTATTATATTCGCGAGAGAGTTTATTGAAACACGTCGGTTCCTCTTGATCCCTGTGTATTATATTTTTTGGAATATATCTCTCTTCGAGAGAATAGAAATTTCCTGATGGAGCGAATTGTTCGAACAGATAAGACGAAGTGGAATAGATCTTGTCTTCGTTGCACTTTAAGTTATTTGTGTATCATTTTTTTTTTAAATCAGAATGGAATTATCTTACGACTGAAAATATTATGAGTGGAAACACTAGGGGACTTCCGGTAGAATCGAAGAGAAAGAGCAAAGAGGTGTTTTAATAGGCAGCATAGAACGATATGACTCGTTGGAAGGTATGCAAGGTCAATCCGAACTGCAAACCGTTGCCTTTCACGTGTCACTCTCTTCGAAACTGCACGGAATCGTTTTATGCATTAATATTTAACTGGATCTCTCGAGTCGTTAAATCGAAAACGATACTGACAAATAGGCAATAAATTTTCGTTTGCTAATTTTTTCTTCTTCCACGGTTCACTTTGATCACGAAAAAATTCACACGCAATGAAATTATACTTTTAGATCGAACCAAGACCAAGTTTCGTCGCGTACACAAAATTACGAGCAAGTTATTTAACATTTCAAAGGAATACCGGAGGAATTTTTTTTATCGGGGCCAGATTGATCTTGTTTTCACTCTAAGCATTCTTTTCGGCCTTCTCTAATTGACCATATTCCACTTTCTATTTCTATGTAAGAATTCGAAACGTTGTTAAATGCAAATAATACTATTGTAATTAAGAGCGTGGTTTGACCAAAATTGGGAGTGCTATTACGTGTGACGAAACGATATTATGTATTGAGAAATTCTTTCTTTTCTTGCTATCTTTCTTATACTTTAATAATAATAGAAATTATGTCAGAACAATCGAATGCGATAATTATAATTTTTTTTTTTAGAAAACGCACATATTTGGTTCACGTTTCTTATTAAAAATTTTCGTGAATTAAAAATATATCTTTGTAAAAAGATCTATGAATTATCTAATACTTGCTACGAAATATTGTGATTTATTCTAATAAATAAATATCCCTTCTCGAATTGTAATAAATTCTATACAAAAAAATAATATTAACTGTTATACTATATCATAATTATAAATATAATTACTAAGACGAATATCGAATCAAGGAATGATAAAATGCTAATACAAACGCATCCGATCATTAATCTTTCGCTCGGTTATAATTTTTAAACGGAGTATAATTAATATACCTCGATCGAGAAGAAAAAGAAATGAAAAGAAAAATATCGTTTCCTCTTGATAGTTTTCAATCTTCAGTCAGAATCCGATCGATTCGAAAAATCGTGATATCGAGGCAATTTTCCACATCAGATTTTCGCACGTGCTACCCTATTCCTTTCATTTAATCGCGCGAATATTTTCGCACAATCGTATCGTGCATCAAGATGTCCGTGAAACTCGGGACGTGAGAGAAACGTGAAAAATGGAAGCAGAAGTGTACCGCACGCATTGTCATAAAAAAAAAAGAGCTTTTATCGGTTATTATTCAGGTTATTCGCGTGCATCAAGAATTCATACGTTATGGCCTTCCATAAATAACCACGTCACGATTGTTAGGTTCGACAAAGACTTTCATGGACGTTTCTCATGTCGTGAGAGGTAATCTATCCGGTCCGTGCGTGGATTCACGTGAGAATAGTTTTCGTATCACCCCGTTTTTTTCTTTTTTTTTTTCGTAAACGATCTAAAGATCCTTGAGACATAATCATATCGTTGGTATTCCTCGGTTCCATTTGAGGATGTGTTTTCTTTTTTCTCTTTTTTCCTCAATTTTTTTTCTTGAGTTAATGCATTCAATCGAAATGGATTTGCTTCTGTAATGGACAATTCGATGGTTTGATTTTTGATAAAATTATTTTCTATTGAATATAGGATTAATATTATACACAAAGTTCTTCAAAAACTTTCTTCAAAAATTCCACAAGTCACGGATAATTTATCGCTAGAATTTTATCAGGCGAAAAAATTATACTCCAACCGCTGATAGATTAAATTAAATTGAATATTTCTTTTTAAAACAATTGTACGTCGAAGGGAGCTTATCTTCCTCTTCTGGAAATAATTTGAATTAGATATCGGGGATAAGAGGACCGTGCGTGCGTGAGCGCCACGCGAATAAAGGAAAGCAAGTTCCAGCGATATCTGGCTCGACAGAGTGTGGCACCACGCCTTGCATCACAATGGCTCGAGAGTGAACGCGGAATCGCGAAATTGCGTACGAGCATATCGATGAAACACGCACTGTCGTGCAGGAAATAAGTCGCTCGTGCTGCCTTTATCTTTCGTCTGAATGACTTTCAGCCAATCTTTTGTTCCTTTTCCGTTCTTTTTCCTTTCTACTTTTTTTTTCTTTCTCTGCCCCCTCTCTCTCTCTTCCTCTCGCGTCTAATGTCGTGCTCGATAGATCGAGATATATTTATAGATAAAGTTGCGCCAAAGTTGTGCCAACGGTGAAAAGTATGTCTCTTTTTCGTCGAGGAATTTCTTATCGGCTTGTTACGTAAGTTATATATCTCGGCAAGGTACTGAGAGAAGTTGGCTCGATAGTTGGAAAATGATTTATTGAATTTCAAGAGGTAATATCGAGCGTTACAAAAGTATTTGATTTGAGGAATAGAAAGTTCCTCGATGTACGATTTCTTGACATTAAATTCTTCCAACTTTTTACTTTTCTTTCATTTCTTATTTCACCAACTCCGTCGCAATTTCAAATTCTCCGTCGATACGTGAAATAAAAATCGATGAACTTGGAATCGCGCGAAAGAAAAATCCGAGGAATCAAGAAGGGGAAGGGAAGATCGTTCGTTTCGCGGATCGCTCGATATAAATAAACCGGATATCAAGAATTCACCATAACTTACCCAATTAAAGAAACTGTAACACGAGAAACGAGATTAACTCGCTTTCCATTTCGCTTTGCGTAACGCACACCCGACTGGCATTACCCAAAAAGAAATTTTCAATTCAATTTTAGACAAATTTCACCTCGCTCGTAATCGATCCTAAACCTAAATTACATCAACTCTCTTTCTCTCTCTCTCTCTCCGTTTCTCTTAAAAAATTCTCGAGCAAGAGAAAAATATCCAACCACATTGCGCTCTATCACAGATCCCTTTGATAAAGAGGGATCGGCACGAAACCAACTGATATTTACCATATCGTACGTACGTAAAAACTCGTTTCGCAGTGTATTCGAATTCGATACCCGACGAATACAGAGAGAATACACGGAGATAGGACGTGAAAAGGGCATACGATTGGCAAGTAGATCGGTTAGATGGGAGAGAAGCCCGAAGCGAGGGCACGTGTATCGTGAAAGGTGGGCATGGGCGGTGGTCCGTGGCAGTCTCTCCATCGCGTATCGTGGTGTGCGTGCAAGTCCGCAAGGGACACTTCGGGATCAGGAATAATCGATGCCCGGTTCAATGGTTCCTCTCGTGCCCACACGATTCAGTCGCTGGTAATTTCCATTGTCGAGCATTGTTCGACGCTAGTAATCTTGACGGGATTCTTGGCCCCTGCGTACGGTTGTCTTTTGCGCGGTTTTCCGTTCGTTAAGGCTGATCTGAGTTGATAGATACATCTATATTGTCGCGTGGATACGTGTGGATTGATGGAGGAAGTAAAAGTTGAATAATTATTGAAGCGACAGTCTGACGGTTATTACTCCGAAGAGGATTGGTCTTTCGAGAATGATGAAATGAAGGATACGTTTGAGTCTCTTTTTTATGGAAAATTTTTATATTTTAAATTTCTCTTTGCATTAGTTTATTTTAGTTTAACAGAGTTTTATATGCACGTTTATTTTGATTTTCACTCGATGCTCGTTCAATAGTTTCTTTCATGGAGAACGATCGATTTGGAATTAATGTGTCTCATATTTTATATATCGTCTATATCATATTCGAGATATTCGCCACGCGAGTTTTTCGAAATTGATTAAGAGGACAATCTTTAGAACCTAAATGTTGGAAAGAAAGTTTGAAGGTATTCGACGAGGCGAGGAAAAGGAAAAGAAAGTTGGACAGTTATGTTCTTTATAATTTCATAACTCTCGCGTAACGATCGTAGTCCGCGATTATAGATCGATTATAGAAGCGGGTTGCGACAACCATGAAGCGGTGATACGATAACTCAACGACAAGCTCGACTTCCGAGGGTGGTGAAATTGCGGGGTCGTCCATCGATTTCTCGATGGAAAGTGATGGAAAGTAAATGTTAAGTTTCAGACTAAGGATTTATTCTCAAAATTTTGAAAAAGAAATATGGAAAATTAACTTTTAGACTTGCAATCTACGTTATATGCTTCGTTGAAGAAGCAAGTGAGTTTCCATAGAAACGCAAAAATAGAATTTTTTCAATTATTTTATTAAACAGGATTGGAAGAATTAGAAAAAAAGATCAAGCAAATACAAAAATTGCCGATCGATATTAAGTTATAAACAATTTAAATTTCCATTAGATGAAACGAAGATAAATTATTCAAAAGTTTTTCACGAATATGTTAACATGCGTATAGTTGCTATAATTTATTTAAAAATATTACTCGAATGTGAAAAACTTTAGATTCGAAAAACTTAAATAAAAATATATCGTTTCACTATTATTACGTTGTTATACTAAATTATTGCATTCTTCTGTTCTTCCTTCTCTTCCTTCTACTTCAGTTCTTCATCTCGAATTCACACGTTCGGTTCGAAATGCCTTGCAACAACAATATGTCGGGAATATAGTTGTTCTCATTGATTGTTAAACGGAAATAAAAATCGGGCGTGGAACGTAAAGGTTCACCTGCTCCGGATAATTACACGATGTGTCCAATGTTCGAGAAGCGTGGATGAAATTCCTGGGCGTGGCGTCTCGTCGGCCTTCCTTGCGACGTACGAAAGACTTTCTTGCCGTGTGGCAAATCTATCTTCTTGCTGTTCGACGGCTTTGGTGCAAGGTCGATCATTTTGGAAATAACCGGCGTTGTTACCGAAACAGGTTCTTTTTTTTTTTTTGTAAAAACTCGAAATAATCGAAGGAATCACGAACGAAAAGTTGCCTTCGTTCAATTGGAAATTTTTTTATCGGAATACATATCCTGGAAGAAAGTAACACGCGTTCACGGTAGGAGAAGGAATTTTTTAACGTAAAAAACAAAAAAACGTAAATTTCAATTATAAATTTTTGCGACGAACATTTCCTTTTCATTAGTTTTCATTAGTTCCAGTGACAACGATTTACGATGTTACGTGTACCGATTTACCATAATATTCAAGGAAGAATTTTACACGTATTATTATTACATTTAATTAATGTGAAATGGCAATATATTTCCGCCCAACGACAAAATGCGCCACGTTCGCAGAGATTCTTTTATTACACAATACGAGTCAAATTATCGTAAAACAATAAACACGATGCATAAAACATATAATCGTACCTTCTTCCATGCCAAAACGCTATCCGATCGTAAACATCCACGCCCGTCCCATCATTATCCTATCGTCCGATCATCGATTCCATCGCGTTCTACCTCTGCGCGATCAATTACGCATCTAACAACGCAACGCGTTCGAGGATAATCGAATGGCGAATTATTATAGAAAAGGAAATGGCGGCGAATAAAATTTCTCGTCGGTTGTTCACCGTGAAGGAATCGCGCGGAGGATAATCGAGGCGCGCGAAGGTGGATCGCCTACGTCGGCCGATGGAGGGTCGTTTACTCGATCGCTCGATCGATGCCATCCGAAGGCCGTGTGCAGTTATGCGAAAGGATTTTTTGCCAACGTGTCAAGTTCAGCCGTGGTTGCAATTCCACCAGGCGATCAACATGGGCAGGAATCCGGTGGACGAGATTCCATCCCGCATTGCTGGCCAATTGTTCACCCCGAAGGGGTGGGGCGGAAGTTGTTCGAGGCGGATCGTTCTTCTCGACATTCCTTTGTTTTCTCGATCCTCGCGATTTTTTACGCCAACTGTTTTGATACTTTCGAGGCTGACTCTTAACCACTCACATTTGATAATAGTAATAGTTGGTAGATTATTTTGATATGGTAGGAGGATTATTGTGGTATTATGGTAGTCAAATTTGAAACGATTTATAAATTTTATATATATATTTTTTTTATCGGTATAACGATGATTTGAGAAATATCTCTTCAGAATTGTCTCGAAAGTGCTATATAGGAAGTGCAGATAAAAGAAATAACGTCAAGACGTAACATTTAAAAGAAAATTGAAAATAAACGTGAGATAACTACACGAGGTGCAAATAAAAAGAACAGATATGTATATATATATAAAAGAGGTAGAAAAGTAAGAAAGAGGTAGAAGTTTTTCTTAAAGGAACTACTGTGAAAGAAATGAACATGCCACGTTGGAGTACTGTCAAGTGTTCGAAATATGAAAAATAGCAAGAATTGTATATAGAATAATCAAATAGCAAAGTATTCATCTTGAAAAGATATTGATATGATACTATTCGTTCCCTAAATTATTGTCGAATATTCGTGCTCTTCAATTCTATTAACACCAGTTCAAACTGGTGTTAAGATGTAAGAAAGAACTTAACATTTTTCATAAATAAACTTAATATCAAATTATAAAAAAGAATATTACAATATTTTGCGAATCGATACAACATTATAATTTATAAAAATATCTTTGCTCGGTTAACGCTCGCTCAAATGATGTTCTAACGCCCTCAATCAAATCAAAAAACGAAAAATAACAATTTACTCGTTACAATAATGATAAAAAGAGAAAAATCAGGACTTACAATTATAATTTATCATTCATAAAAATATCTTTGCTAACGCTCAAAGAACGTTCAAACGTTTTAACAACGCCCTCAAAATCGAAAAATAACAATTTACTCGTTATAATAATAATAAAAATAGAATAACAAGGCCTGTAATATTCGAATTCGAAACAAACGTCAAACTTTACGCGCGCGATGTAAATGTAAATCAGAGATTCGAATATTCGAAAAAACAAACTGGCCCTATCGGTATAAATAACGCAATATTTACACATAAAGTAAACGATCGATCCCTATCGTCTGTAATTAACCGTGTAAGAGGCTAGCCCGGCGTTTGGATCTACGTTGGGCGCTGGACGACCTTGAATTCCGCTTTGGATCGGCGCTGCGGGATACGCGGCTCGCTGTTGCTGCTCCTGATACTGCGGTTGATACTGCGATCGGTACTGCGGTTGATACTGTGGTTGATACTGGGCCTTCGGCTGGTACTGCACTTGCGTGGGATACCTGCAAACCAAAAATTTCGTCGGTTAATTCCAGCGTTTAACTGTCCATCCGCGGCGAGGGTTAAGCGTGTTGTGCAAGTCACGTTTCGAGCGAGCTGAGATTCACGTGACATTTGAACGAGCTCTGAGAAAATTCTTTCTCCAGGGATTTTAAGATGTTTCAAGATGATTGGTCTTTGAAAAATTTCTACTAGTGAGAATAATTTTCTTAGTATACTAAATATATATGTTTTTTCAGAATTTTTAGAAATAAGCTAATGTTGATTAGTCGATGAGTTTAAATATCTTAAAAAAATTTTAATCGATGAGGAAATTTTTAAAATAAATCTTCGAATATCTTGGTAGTAATTAAATTTTAATACCTTGGTGGATTGTAGATCGGTGCAGGAATCGGTCGCGGTTGGTTGTTGACCAAAGGTCGACGAGGTTCGTATCGTTCTCCATTCGTGAAACGAGGATCCGTGTAGTAAACGGACGGATCTTCTCTGTATTGGCCGTCGTCCTCGGGTTGGTTAGGATTCGCGATACTGTTACCAGTCAGGGTCGGTGGTGGAACGTTTATACCGGGACCTTGGGGCTCGAATCCTCGCCTCGAAGCTCCATATTCCACTTCTCGAATATTTCCAGTGTCGTCCACGAATCCGTATTTTCCGTACACTTCTCCAGTTGGATATTTAGACTCGATCTTGTAAGAACCATCCGCAGCCTCGTATCCGTAACTGTAGCTACCGTCTTCATTGTGTCTGATCATCATGAAACGTAATAATTAACCTCAATTTCAATGTATCTTGATATTTGATGTATGAATATCTCGTGTTTAAATTTTTCGACTCGAAAATATTGTTAAGTAAAAATTAAATTTTCAAACGGTCAATCATGATCGTAGATATAAAGAAATGTAATATAAAACGGTTGTTGTAAAAAGTTGAAACGTAATAGTATATATCTTACATCTAATCTATTATGAAACATTGTATTATTTTGTAACATTCAGGCATCCAGTTTCATTGATTTTTGTTATCTCTTGTGTCACTCGCCCTCCAATCAGAATGCTAGAGAAAAAGTTGAGGAAATGTGCGGAAATAAAGTAACGCAATACTTGTGTGGCAATTGCATATCAATTGCAGAAACGAGTAGAAGTGTGAATGTACCCTTGAAATTATTATTCGTAATTTATTTCGATATTCTTTTTCTTTTTTTTTTTTTTGCTAATCAAAATAATATTGAAAAAAAGAATAAAATTATTTATTCGTTATTTATTTCTGATCTCATGCTTCTGGTCGATAGTTAAGAGATAAATAGTCGTTGATACGGGAATGAGGTGAAAAAAAGGAGAAGAAAAAGGAAACATTGTATTGTTCTGCGGGTTTAAATCTCATGTCGTGATATCGAAACGGCACTTACTTATTTATCTGCTTTAAAATGGGCACCGGCGTGGTCACGGGATATTGCTGGGCGAGCGCAAGGCCAATGCAAGACAAGAGAGACAGCACCTGGCGATACAAGTTTTGCATAAAATTGTTGGTATTCGACGAATCACTTTCCAATAACCTCGTTGCATTATAGAAAACAATTTTTATTATTTTCTTATTTTACGTGGTTTAAATGCATTTTCTCTTTCAATTATCTTTTATTTTCACTGAAAGATTAAAGATTTAGAAAGAAAAAAAAAATTAAAATTCAATATAAAAATTTACAAAAATCTATCTTATATAGAAAATAAATTTTAAATTAAATAAAATTTGTTGTTGATCTCGAAATATTATAAAAAGGGAAAGAATTCGATAACCTACATATTCTATCTTCTCATCGGTGAAAATATAAAGCACGATCGTTAAATTAAAAAGTAATAATAATTCAAATATACGTCAATTATTCTCGATAAAATTAAAGGCCACAAGAAAAAAAACGGGAAAAAACACATATATCACATAAAAAAAAGCACAAATACCACCAAATAATTAAATCAATCGATTCACTGACTCAAACCTCCAAATAAATTTATTGGTTAAATTTACAAGCAACAAAAAGCACCGTCTTTGTACTAAATCCATCCCCTTTTCTCTCTCCTCAAAGGAGAAAAAAAAAAGCGACGAAACATCGCGTTAAAGGCACTGTGAATCAAGGCGAAAAAGAGGGAAAGCGACGAATACTCACTGGAGGACGCATGTCTCGTCGCTGATGAGGCAGACGCGATTGTGTTATAGGATCGCGTTACACCGGCCGCGAGTCAACTTATATAGGTCCCCTTGGGGAGCGGCGGGGCCCGCCCATGGGCCCGACCACCGCCTCAACCTCGCCGCGATCTAAGCACCCAGGGTTCACAGCACCGCGCAACCACGACTTTGAAAATTTCTAACCGCGCCAATTTTCATTCGTCGTCGAGCGCGACAGTGTCTCCGGCTTTTTCACGTGTCCATACGCGCCACCTGTTGCGTAAACGCGATAGGAAAATGGAGATCCTTGCAGTGTTCTCGAGGGACAGGGATTGTCAGGGAGAATTGTCAGGGTCGGTGTTTTGGAAATCGAACAAGCTTGCCAAGTGCGAATTGCGATTCGAACTCGAAGATGTTGTTGAAGGATCTAGGATATTTATTGAGCGTTTTGTTGTGTTTTGAGTTTTATAGGTTAGGTTTTGTGGAAAGTTTCTATTTGTTGAAAATTTGTCAGGCGATGGATGTGTGCGAGGTTTATTGATGATAGAAGTGTCTTTGAGAAATTTTTTAAAACGGTGCGTTTTCATTCGTGAAAATTGGATATTTGTTTAAATGGAGATATTAATATTACATGTGCATCTTATTATGAAGTAGAATGAACGAATGAATAAAGTAAAATCAAACGATAGTTTGAATTTTAGATATATTTTAATGAAGATTATAAGGCGAAGCGTGCCTCACGAAATACGTACATACGTTTGAAGTTTTCCACAAACAGGATTTTACAAGGTGATCATCTGAAGATTTTTCGCAAGGACATTGTATGTCTGGAAGAAATTGTTTACTTCTTGGATATCTGTGATTTCTTTCATATCTGTCTAATAAGATCGGAATTGTTTTTATCCTTTTTTTTCAAATTTTTCGTAATATTTTCGTAAACAATATATGAAAAAAAAACTTTTTTTTGATTTTTTGATTTTTTGACTTTGCTTTGATTTTTTTTTTGGAGTAAAAAAAAGGAAGGAAGCGCTACTATTGCAATTGCACAAATGACTGACTAATCGAGAACTTTCCTAATCATATAAGAGAATTTCTTGACATTTATCGTAGCAACATTAAGGGTATTATAACGTTCAATAGAATAGAGTGAAATACACTCCTTTGGCTATCTTGCAATCCAAGTATCCGATTCGTGAGAATAAATTTCAGTAGAAATAACTTTCACACTCCGAAACATCTTTTTTCAAGCGATACTCCCTCCTAATACAATATTCTTGTGTTTTTAAATCACATAAAAATAGTTTTTATCGCGAATCGACAAGGCGTGACGATCAAAGACACGATAACATGGAATTATACAATATACAAAAATATATTTCATTGAAATTAATCGTTTATTATATAATTATCCAATCTTGGTGAGATTTAGAAATTTCAAGATACAAAAATTATTTAAAATAATTATTTTATCATCGACAAAGACATAAATAAAAAAATGGTATGTATTATATATACAAAAATAAAAAATAAAAATAACGAGTATCGATAAATTATAAAAATCGTAAATAATTTTACAATAAAATCTCTATTAATCGCTTTCTAATATAATCAAATAAATAATATATACTTTTTCCTAAGAGATTGTCCAATATTTCAAATATCAGGAATAACTCTGTTCGAATCGTGGCACGATTTAAATTTTCCAAGCGATTCTCGATCGATCGTGATCGTAATGCGTACGTTACGAAGACATCCGACAAGTTGCGGTGAAAGTACAAAAAGACAATGTCCAGGAATTTAGATTCGTGAAATGATAAACGTGTGGCAACCGAGGTTTACGTTTTCATTACAATTGAATCGCGAAAAGAGTTCAATGCTCGTCCTAAGGGATGCTCGATCTCTCAATTTACGTAACACTGTTACGTGCGATATAATTTGATATTAATGTCTGCATTCATGGAACAGAGATGTTCACTTTCCTTCTTTTAGCTTACAAAACGTTTTACCGGGTTTCTTGATTGTCACGATGATTAACATTGACGGTTTAACTACTTTCTTCCTTTTGTTGGAAGAGTTACAATCTATTCTGACGACCACGAAGAATCGTTAAAATATATGCAAGAGAGTTCTAAATATACAAAATGTTAATTGTTGGAGAGATCATTAAAATTTCAGTTTTTGTAGAAAACAAAAATATTGAGTTGTAATAGTATAGATTAAGACTATGATTTAATCTTTTTCTCGAATAGGCTGGGTAATTGATTTGATACGGTCGCAAAGTGCAGGATATTGACAATGTGGCAATATCCTGTATTTGAAGAACAAATTAACTATAGATAATGATTTTTTTTTCTGTTATCGTGTAATGTTTTGATTGAAGTTCCTCGTCTCGCCGTAAGAGAGCGACACTTTGCTGTTATAGATTCGATTACATATAACGCCTGACCAATGATCACCCATTCTACTGCGATGTACTCGTAATAATTTATGTGTATTAATACTATTAAAGTAAAGGACATTTATGAAAAAATTATTTACAAATATAAAAATAGAATTTCAGTTTTCATTATTTAATATATCATAAATTTCAAAAAGAAAAGAATAGTGAAAGAAATTATGGGATTAGAAATTAGAATTAGAAAATTTAATCTTAAAAGATGACATTATAAAAAAAAATTTCCAAACAATTTCTCTCGTTATTAAAAATATTCAATCTCGCCAACACACATTCTTTTCCCACCTATTTATCAATAACCACTCATTAAATCTCATCACGAAAGACGAAGACGATAACAAGATAAGAGGCCAATAAAGGGTCGAGTTGCATATTCGTGCAATTACTTTAATTGACCCATCCGCCGCTTTATCAAAAGTTACACACAGTGGGGCAAAAGGTGTCGTGAGTGTCGATACTTAATCAGTTTGCGCCTTAAATTCACAAATCTCGATTATCATGTCGATCGAAGGAAATCTCTCGTATCAGTTTTGTCAATTTTACAATCAAGTTACACGTGATATACGAAATTGAAACGTCACATAAAATAGGCGTATATAATAAAAAGGGTGATTATCGCGTGCTCGAACTTTTCATTCTTACTTATGGCGATATTTCATGGAATGTAAAGTCACGAACCCAAGGAATGGTGGTCGTATTAAAAATTTAAAGGGTCGTGATGTGCTGTTCGAATACGAGTTTTAGGCGGTAGGTGTCCTCCAATGGTGAAATGGAATGGCAATTAAAACGAGTTTACGAGTTTCTTCCATTTTGTCCTTTCTTTTCAACGTAGACACCTTTTTCTATATTTTTCACTCTGTAAATGTTACCATCCTCGGATTATTTGTATATTATGGGTCCATAAGGTAAAATTTAGTTAAATGAATTTCGATTAACTAGTTTGGCCGATGCTCAAGTATTTAAAATGGAGGGATGAAGCATTAAATAAGCCCTTTATTAGCGGGGCTTGTTCAAATGCCGAAACGAATGTTGAATTTTCTATATGAAAATAGTAAAAAAAAAATCACTTTATCTTTACAATTTAGAATCACTTGAATATTTATTGAATATTTATAATTTATAGAAGAAAAGAAAACGAAATAACGAAAAATAATGCATATAGAACACATATTTTTTTAATTTCTAATTCTTTGAAAATTTCTTTTCTATTTTATCCAATTACAATAATTCAAATATTGCTTTTTCTATGCAATCCATAAAATAATTCGGAACAACTTTCCATACACAAAATTTCTAATTTCGTTACAAAGCATTAATTTCACAAGCGTCAACTCGAGCCAATATCACAATCGCGACAAATTGCACGATCCTTAACGACTCGAATCGACTGCCATTCGCATCGAAACAATCTACGGATTCACTACGCATTACTTAAATCGTGAGCGTGAATAACGAGAATTCCAGCCTGATTGCGCGTTATCTTCGAATCGTCGATGATAAGGGTCTGCAATTATTCGAAGGATGAGTCACGGCGCGCGCCATAACCGGTCCAACCGTGGTCTCGAATTATTTCGTCGCGTATATATCATAATCGAGAGCCATTTATCGGTCAAAACCGTAGTGCATTCAGTGCGTGTATCTGCGATTGGATGAGTTTCCTTTGCCTGTGCGACATAAGTCATGCTCGGTGATACGAGTATTAAAATGCAAGAACGAAACACGATATTTTTTTTAGCGGTCGTTCGTCGATAAATGAAAAAGATGTCGCTCTTCGAGGATTGAGATCGAGCGTGGAAAAGAATAGGAGGATTATTTAAGATGTTCGATTTGTACAAAAGTTTTTTAAAATTATTCATTTTTAACAAAATTTTGTGAGTATTGGATTGTACAATTTTTTTTGTGGAATATGAAATTAAAAAAATGAAATTTGTCAATCACGAAAATTTTCGTATATAAAAATATTGAGAAAATTTTGTAAATGTTAAGAATTTTTTTTCAGTGAAACAATCTATTGTAGAGTATTACGGATTGTATTTTTTTGAAATATCGATATGAAGAAATAAAGTTTAAATTTTGAAATTTGAAGATTTGTTTCTACTGTGAAATACAAATAGCTTGATAAACAGCTATAGTAAGCTATAAGAAAGACAATATCCTTGATCGATATCAATTTTTATCATTGCATTTGCATACTGTATAATATATGTATATTACAAAACCAATACAATATCTAATTATAAAAATGATCTCGATCGTATCACTTATTTTATTACATTACACGAAGCTAATTAAACACGACAAAGAAAATGGGACGATAAAATCAAGGGAAACGAGCATCGATGATGTGACGTGTAATTTTAAATAATTGACAAATTAACGATTATTATTAAACAGTTCTTGCATATTGAAATATTCAATATTCAATATACCACTTCTTTATGGAAATATCTCAAACCATGTTATTGAAAAAATGAAGCAAAAGATTGAAATTCGATATTAATATTACGACGTGATTATCTCATTTATTTATCAGTATACAAACTATGGTGGTTATATCGTTTATTATCATTGCATAGGATTTCTATATTACAAAACTGAGAGGTACTTTTAATGAATCACGATCCCCCCCTCCCCCTCCCCCTCCGTAAACAATATTACGGTATAGCAATTTTCGAATATTTATTAATAACTTAAACGCGTTTATAAATTTCAGGAACGACACTGTGTTATCGTTCCTATTGAGAATCGAACTGTAAACCGCTTTTTCGTGCGGTTTCAGGTATATATATATATATATACACACGCACACACACACATATATATATGGAAGGGAGGACAAAGAAAAGGCACGTTGGATTTATACGAGGAAAATAAAGCAGAACGATTGAAATTTTAATTAAATGACAGATCCGCTTTCGGCGTCGTTAAATGTACTTTATAACGCACACCGATCGTGTCACCGTCTTTATTAAATTTCAGTATGGGGAAAAAAGACCGGTCATTAAAGGCCTGAAATTTTATCGAGGTAAAAATATGGAAGAAATTTATTTTAAGTTGATGTATATGTATATATGTGTAGTTCCTTCCTCACGAATAGGGATTTAAATATTGAGATAAAAAATTGCCGATACATATAAAAATTACGTTTGAAAAAGATTTAGAAAATATTGGAAGAAAGGATCGTTGGTAAAAAAAATTTTATGGACGGTACTTGATCGAGGTTACACTTTGATCGGAAAATTAATCGAAATTTGTGAAAAGTTAGTCAAGAGTAAGTTGTGTAATAAGAATCCAGGACGAAAACTTTAATACTACACGCGTGTCTGTCGATCTAAACGCCGAGCAACTTGAAATACCTCGGCCATATGAAAGTTAAAAAGTCAAGAGTCGCATATTTTCCCGCGGTTTGCTCGCATGCAAATGGAAATTCTGTGTGCGTCGTCCAATTAAAACGTTCTCTGCAACTCGGATATAGGATAGTGTTATTTTCTCTCCTCTGATTCGAACGAAAATTGACAGTGTCTTAAAATACATGCGTATTCGTTGCGATTATTGTTAGGGAACGATAACACAAGGCAATTCAAGATTGGAAAAATCAATTTTTCTTTTTTCGAAATGAAATTAATTTCGAATGGAGAATATCAATTAGATATTATTCGTTGCATCGATGGTAATATTTTTATTATTCTGTTAAGTTAATTGTAGGTTCATGGAGTGTTGTTAATAATTTATTTTATTGATTTGAAATTAAATGGAATAAAGTGTGTCTCGTGTATCGAGATCAATTTTAACACGAAGAAATTCATTTAAATTATTTTCTTATCGGGGAATTATTTTATTAAATTCATTGTTGATTTGATATTTCCAAAGGGTTCTCTGGAATTTAAATAATTCCAAAGATTGTTGTATAATCATCCAACTTTTATTTGTTAATATATTAAAAACAATATTTCAAAATATTTTAAACTCGCTTAGAGATTTAACAATCTCATGAAATCATTCTCATAAGAATCATTTTGTGAAATAGTATCACAATAAATGGCGTAAAATAAATAAAAGATATACTTTCCACGAACAATTTTGTCAAAATTCTCGTATGCGTTTAATGATAATATTTGACACAATATTTAGCAACAAAATCTTTATTATTACTCTCCTATTTTCTTCTCTGCAAAACGATTAATAAATTGATTCATAAGTTGTTCCATAAGTTGTAGATCAGATTTCATCAAAAGCAAAATGCAAAATCATCGCGACAATGAATCATTTTATAAAAAATTCTTCAGGATCACCAATGTTAGATTTCTCTCACTATATTAATCACGAATTCCAACGAATTGAAAATGAAAGTGATACTTTCGCCTCGAATTAAACGATCCGAGGCCAAGGTTTGAAAAGTTACCATTCGATGATTCAGTGAATGAATCCAGTGATATTGCTCAATGAGATTTTCCCCTCGTGTAATAGTTTTATTAATAACGTATTAGCCATATTTTCTCTTCGTAATTTTAACGTGATTTGATGCAAGTTAAATCCGCAACGACAAGTGTACAAGATGTTTGCAACATTCATTTCCATCTTGTTATTACGTATTAAAATGAAAAATAACTCCCAATATAAACCAATTAAAACCAATCTAATGATATCGAAACTGAAGAAGATAAGAAGCTTAAATCTTTCAAGATACTAATTTATAAGACGTGAATTTTCCAAAATTTTAATTCGACTTATGTATATTTTTCGTTTGTAAAAATACCATTTCAAACATTTTCCCTAACACTCCTTTTCTCGCACGATACATTCTTTTCTTTGTCTCATCGCGAAAAAAAAAATTAAGATTAAAGGATCAATTGTTTACAAAACAGACGTATTCTAAGGCAAAAGCACAAATGGGAGATGGAGCGAACAGCAAGGAGGGGTATAAGCGGAAAAGGGGAGCGTAAAAAGATATCAAGAAACGGACGCTGAGGTGGGCTTTAACGACAACAAGGGAACGAGTTGTCGGATAGGTTTGTCGACTATTTGTACATCTGAAACGGCGACTCGGCCGCTGAATCGCGTCCCTTGAATATTCATGAACCGCACGGCTATCTTTTCGTAAAACTCCTTTCTCGCTCGACTCTTCTTGGGTAATCGAGTTGTACTCGGTCGAATTTTCATGCAGAACGGTGCACGATTCAAAGTGTAGCTCGAATTAATTTTCAGCCGGCCGAGATTTTAGATTACGGCCGAGGTTCGACAGCATTCGCAAGTCGCCCTTGCCGATTTAAAAACCCGTTACGTTCGGATGTCGTCGTAGTCGTCGTGTAAAGTCACGTTTATCGCGTACGTAATGAAATCGCGCGTAGATGGTGGAAGGATACGTATTCTTTTCGAGTGTTTCTGATTTACTTTTAATTTTCGTTTTTAATTTTTAATTGCCGAGGGAAAAAATCTTTTCTATCGAGATGTGCAATTCTTGAAAATTTTTTTTCCTTCGAGAACATTTTGTTTTTTGGGAACAATTGAAGGATTCTTTTTTCTATCGAGTGCAATTCTTTAGATATTTGGATATTTCGAAGACAATCGAAAGATTTTATTATAAATCCTTAAGAATTGGACATTTCACTTTTTGGAGGGAATTGAAAAATTTATAATAAAGACGATTCTTAACACTTTCTTCTATCGAGTGCAAAGTTATCTTTAGGATAACTGAATTTTTGCAAAAGAACAGAAAAATATTTTAACAATTTCGTTGTAAATTATTAAAAACTGAGAATTATCTGTAATTACATTATCTTATATCTCCGTTCGATTATCTAGGGCCATACGACGTACATACCCTTCCTACGTTCCTTTTATTCTCGAGAAAAATTTACTTTATCAAGGAACACGTTCCAATCAAATGACTCACCCATTTATTTATACTTATATATGAGTCAATCCTTCGACAGTTTCCTACCCAAAGGGACCGCGTTTAAATTCAAAATAATACCATACCATCCCGCTAAACGTTTACACGAAACAAAAGTCGAAGTAAACTCTTTCACCTGCCAGTCAAGGTCCATGAAACGAATTGACGCGCAGTTTGGCCACCTATTTGCATGTCGGTGCACACAATCCACCTGATATTTATAATCGCATTGATTCCCTTCGCGGACCACCGTGTCCATGCCGATTTCCATTCGAGCATCGTGATACGCTTTAATCTGATAGGCTGTCGCACTAAAAACTTCTGTCAGTCTGTATGCACGTTTTTCTTCTTTAACCGGATGCGAGTACGCTGGCCATCGCTTCGAACCAATTTCATTTTGTAACAAATATGGCAGTCTTATTTGTAAAATCGTATCAAAATATTGAACGATGAATAACCTCGTGAATAATTTCGTTACGGATAGTAATTATAAAGAAGAATCGTTTAAAGATTTAATGATAGATATAATTTACGTTTTCGTTCAATCTTCTGGACAACTGTATATATTTAATATCAGCCTCGATTCTTAAATTGTGATCTGAAACTTTAAAAGTTAATAGTTTTAATTCCGTAATTAAATCTTTCAAATTTTTATTTATTTACTTATTTTTTTATTTGATAAAAAAAGTACTGGGATAACAGATTTTTAAATCTATGGATCCTTGAAGAAAATCCAAAAAATAATAGTTCAATAGTGATTTTTTGAGTAAAGTTAATTGTATCGTTTAATTGTTTTGTGAAAAAGATAATAAAAAATACAGAAATCTTTTAGAAATTGCATGCGAATACAATTCAATACAAATCGTCTCAAAGGAATTTTGAAAATTTTATCAAGTTTACAAAGAGCGATTCGTATGTGAAGTTTGTAATTATTTTTCGAAAAACTGATACGGTACATTTTTTTTCGAATAATAATATAATTCTCGTACTAATTTCCTTTTAAATCGGTCTTGATACGTTAAAATGAATCATCTTTGTACGTTCACCCGACAAGGTAACAAGTCGTATCAAGAGAGATACAGATACGTGTCGTGTCTCGCGTGAAAAATTGCCATCCTGTTGCTTTTTGTTCGCGCAAAAATCGATCGTTAACGCAGGAATGCGTGCCAGACGTCGGAACGAATGAATTTTATCAATATTTTTGTTTGCCCTATTTTAAACGATTCGTGTTCCCATTGCCGTAAACCGCGATTCGTAAAAAAATTAACGAGTCCATTTTTATGCGTACAGGTTCGAATAGAAAAAAGAAAATGATTTGTACGATTATTTAATTTGGATAACTGGTTAAATTTTCATTCTTGGTAATTATCATTCAGAAAAAGGTTAATTGGTATACTCGTTTATTCAGATAATTTTAAACTTAATTTAAGACATTCAAATATTAAATCTATAATTCAATAACGATTCGTCCACTAAAAAGAAAGATATTATATATACTCCAAAGTATTCATCGAAACAACTTGTTTCTTTCATACGCTCGATTCCACTTGATTAACATGATAATAACAATTACGTTTCATTTTTCGAGAAGATAAATATATCATAAAGATAAGCCTCAATGAAATACGAAGGAGAGTAAAATTCCATTTGCATTTTTCCATTTTTCGCGCTCGAACATTGTTACATCCAGTCTAGAACAATAATTAATCAAGTTTTCAAAAAAAAAAATTTTAATATTCTATTTCAATTAAAAGATATCTTGCTTAGCTTCTTTTTAAGTTTCGAGATACATTAAAATATTCACATTTTTCGTTTATATTTCAAATACACCGGAAAGGATTGTTACATCTGAAAAGATTGATATTCGACTTAGAATATTTCTAATTCAATTTTTGCAACAATGTCAAATTCCTCGAGGAGGCATATACATTCGCACTCACGATCAATATAGAAACCAATGATCTTTTCGATTCGTGACCCCAGAAGAATCATTTCTCGCAAGGTGAACCGGTGTGTGCTTACTGCACCCCAACTTAGATCTCCATCTCTCTCGACTCGAACACGACGAATTTTTCAAAGCTTCGATTATTTGCACATTTTCGATCGATGGCTTTTCCCGAAACTCCTTCAGGAATTGGAAACAATGGTACGTGGCACACGTCTAGTTGTAGCCCCATAACGCGCCCAAGCCGAGAAGAGATTGGTCTCAGTGGACCTTGACTCGTTTGAATTATTCATAGAGACGCGTGAAACCGAAAACTCGGTGGTGCCCGATTGGTGAATAATTTATTCGTATAATTGGCGAAGGATATGGCCGACAGAGCGTAGCCGACATCGAAATCTCGTCTCGCTTTCGTATCGACGGAAATGTATCACCGCCCTCGAACGAATCTTGCCGGGATCCTTTGAATCTCGAATGATGTTTTAATTATAATTCTTGCACGATGAGAACGAGCTTTCTTCGTTCCTTTTTCTTTCCTCTTAGTGGCATTGTTTCAAGGATATTTCTCGCGTCCTTTATTTTTCTCGTTATAATGTCGTATTAAGTTCTGCTCACAGCGTACGAATATTAATATTCTTGAAAACGTGAATATTCGATGTACGATTAAACGGAAATCTAAAAGTCCAATATTTATCAGTGGGAGAAAAAGCGTTTGAAAAATTGGTACTCTCGATCGAAGGAAATTTATCCTTCGAAATACAACTTCGAGTATCGAGAATTTTAAAAAAATTAATAACAAGCGATCGGGGCTCGATGAAAAGAAGTATGGTGAGAAAAAAAAAACGGAGAAAAATTCTTACCACACAAGAAGCAACACGATCCTCTTAAGTATCACTTAAAAGGAACATCTTCGTAGTCGATTAATCCCTCTTAATGTCGAATCAATGAAAAAAGGATCAAGCAACCATACCGATATTTCTTTTTTTCCTCGCCTCAAAGAAACAACGGACATTCGCTCGGACAGACTAGACCATCAATATCCTTCTTGGAAACGAATTGTCATCGAAAAAGCAACGGATTCGAACGGTATCGAGCGTGGTCATAATTAATTCCCGCTGCCGGAATTTCGTGCGAAATGCATTCATTAACCGGTTCGACGTATGTATTTTATTTATCGTTACGGCCAACGGAAACGAAATCCCGTGAAATCTCGTCCATCATCCTCTCCCATCCCTCCTTCCCCCCACACTATCAAACTTTCAACCCGTGTTGGATCTCCTCCCCCGAGTGGAGAAGTCGAATTCGAGTTTCGGTTCGAAAGAAAATCGTCGCGATTAATATTCCCTTGCATTTATTAAGATCGTTGTCGGTGCGTGACGAGTAAAAATTACACACCAGCCATGATGGATCGAGTCAAATCGAGCTTCCTGGATACACGCCGTTCGCCGCTGGCTATCTGTTGTAAGTTCATTTATGTCGGTGTTCTCTTTCTTTCTTTTTTTTTTTCTCCTCTTGACATTGTTTAACGCGAAGGTTACTCTTATTATCATCAGTTGGCCAGGGCGATCTGTCTTTGGTTACTTCGGTTAGTACTTTATTTGACGTTGCTTGATGGCAAGTTTCCTCGTTACCCGGCCGTGATGTATGATCCTTCTACACGTGGATCGTGTAATGCGTTTACGAGTAAGATTTCGTGTTCGAATTTATTTATTTATTTATTTATCTTTTATTTGCAAATAATTGCTCGTTGCGAATTTTCAATTCAATTTTCTCGAATTTTGTATTATCCTCGCAAGATCACGTTTTATTTTTCGTATATAATTTCACGATAGAAAAATATATACAAAAGGAAAATATTTAATTCGACCCGTTTCGTTCATTTAAATTTTGTCTGTAAGGTCGTAACGAGTAAAGGGTAAAATATAAAATATAAAATTTTGAATCGCTTGAAAGAAATATAGTCTTATTATCTGGAGATTTTACGGCAATTTTTTTTTTTAAAACACGACACGTAGTCACGGGTTTTTTTAAAAAATCGAATCGCTAAAATGATAGCGAGACGAGTTGTAAGTCATCGAGATAATTTATCGATGCGGTATAAATAATTGACGGCTGGCCAATACGCTTTTCGACGATTACGATAAAATCATAAATAAACGAACTCGAGTGAAATATGCTTTTTCGATATGCGATTGTTATTGTGTTCGGCCGATGATAAAACCATATCATAATATACTTTAAAGAGATATCTCGCGTGTGTCGAATTGTTGCATTCCGTGTCTCGAGTTGTTTATTTGTATCGAAACAGTGTATAAATTGTTTCGCGAAAAATAATATTAAATTGTAAAATAATATCGATGCATCTCGTATATACGATCGAATATTTTTAAAGGGATTTGATTTTACGATTTCCAATTTACAAATTGCAACTCGGATACAGAGAAGATTTTAAGTATACGAGATGTAGAAATTTAATGTGGTACCAAGTTGTTATGAGAATTTTTATTTTGAAATTTATTTATGCGAAAGCATGCAAGATCGAAACGAAATAAGATAACTGAACGTGTAGAACGGAACGAGAAATTCCAGAGGGATTTACAGGAAGCTTGAAGATCGATAAATTGAAATCTACGACGCGTCTAACTTTTTTAAAATTAGTCCTTTCATCATTAATCTTCTTCTAATGTATTTAAAGATACGTAAAAATGTTCTCGAAGAACAGTTTTTATTTACACAAATAAATATAATAACACTTTCATTTCTTCAACATTACCTATTCGAGAATTAATAAAAACATAAATTATATACTTTTCAATCTTCTTCGATTTTATCCTCAAACAAAGATATTCGTTCTTATCAACATTTCGAACTACAAACAATTTATTGCATACACATACTTGGACAAATTACAAACACTCGACAATCCAATTCCATCTCCTCGACATCAGTTCGACTCGTGAACGGTCCACTTCTCAGATGATATCTCGACACGGCGTGCCCTGTTTCGAGCTTTCAATCCGTGAATTAAACACGCAGAAATTTCCTCGTCGAAACTCGGCGACGTGCATCGAGCAAAATATCAAATTTCATTTGTACGATAATAATCCGACCATATTTTAAGCGGAACGACGACCATAATGCTCGCCGGTGCAACGGGGGTGCACCTCAAACATGGCCGGCCTGTTTCATTATAAATATCATCGTCCAATCTTAATGTCAATCTCTGGTTCGAGCATGCTACCGTCTTACGTGCGTGGACCGGCGAAAACGACGAAAATTGTCCGTGGACCGATCGACAATCTTCCCTCGAGGCAGCGCCGTCGATTAATTATGCGGGAAGAGAATGGAATGAAAAGAAGAGAAGAAGAAAAGGAAAGAAAAAAATTTAAAAAGAGAGAAGTGAGCGTATATATCGTCGAATTTTAAAAGTTTTAATAATTATCGATGCTTATATACACGAGCTTATTAATTATTAATATTTAATTATCGATACTTACTTTGAATTATTAATGCTCGAATTACTTTGATCCGTATCGTAAAGAACGTTTCGTAGAAAATATTTTTTATTTACGATTTAATAACCTTGATATGGATTTGATTATTAAAAATTGACCGAAGCAAAATTTTTAATTATATTATCTTCAAAATAAAAGTCAATCCATCGTCCCTAAAATAAAATTCTCAGAACGATATTAACTTCTTCCAAAGAATCGAACTAATTTTTCAACGTATTTAATCGAGATTCTCCGATCATCCGTCCACCGTGAAACACGTAGGATTCCCTATTTCGAATCATTGCTCGTCAACGTGTGATCTGAAACCGACCGCGCCGCGCCTTTATGGCCGGGTTTCTCGGCGATCGGATGAAAAATTTCACGGTACTCTGCTCTCCAGTTTTTGTTCGTTCCGACGATTAATTATGCGAATACCGCCGTCATTTGTAACATCGTATCGTTCCAACAGTTTAATGGTTATAGCGGCTTCAACAAAATCCACTTATGGCTTCGTATGGCGTTTGTGCGTCATCGCGTTTCGTTACATTGCACTCGAAACTGGAAATCGCGTTGGACACGTGGCAAGGATCGTTACTCTGACGTTCGTACGATTCGAGTAACTGGTCAGAAACATCGGTGAATTTCCTCCCTCCAATTGGCTAATTTATCTATAGAAAGATTTCTTCCTTTTTATTTAACAATTATGACATATAGGTAACGAGATAAATTACATTTTTTATCAATACGTGCCTCTTTTACTATTTTCGAAGTAAATTTACTGACTTCTTAATATAGTTTTAATAAGCTTGACGTCAGCAGCAGAGGTTTGCGCATGTTTTCCTATTTTAAATCCTATTCCACTGTAAATCTTTATAATCGATCCGCATAGTTTTCAATGTCGAGAGGTTAGGGAGCTATCTGTCTGAATCATCGGACAGTCGTTAATTTGCATATACGTAAATCGCAATGTGGTAATCGTCGTTATATTAATTTGAAAGAAAAAAAAATTTTTGATTTTTGTCTCGTAATTCAAAACACATATATATATACGTATTTCCTACCAAGCTTTTGTTTCAAAGCGAAAATACGATTTCGTGTCATCGATACGGATTTCCCCCAACTTTTTTCTTCACGTTTTTTGCCCTTGTGACGTCAAACTTCTGACGACCTGAAACGGAATTTCTTACATCACGCGTTAAATGTTTAACGCAATATCCATAATCCAGCGGAGTAAATTACCAGTTTCTTTACTCCTCGTTAATTTCCGCCTATTAATTTGTAATCTGTAATAATTTGTCCTGATTAATCGACTTTTTTTTTTTAATAGGTTGAAAAATAAGAAAAGTGAGGAAACACAGTTATTTTCTACGAACGATCGTGACGTGATTCTTAGATCTTTCAAAGTTCACAAGATTAATGGAACTTTTTTTCATTAATATTTTTATATATGCTTGTATTCGAATAAAAATAATTTTATTCCTATAACAATCGAAAATATTAAATAAATCGACAGTATCGAGATCGGTGAAAGATTGAAGTGGAATGATGCATTTCAAAAAAAAAAAGAAAAAAAAATTATTCGATGCAGAATTCAAGTGTATAAACAAAGAAGAAAGATTGATTTGATGGACGATGATATTTTGCTAGATGAAAAATGTCAAATTCGGCCAAACTTGTCTCGCGAGGATCGCTTCAATTTTAGTTCCATTCGTTTCGATGACATCATTGTCCGGTTTAGTGGTCACGAGAAGCTGACAATAATTATGAATTCGAAATGGTTTACTGGTAATCACTGTTACACCGGTTCTACTGTTATTTATTATGATCTGGTTCGATTCAAACTGACAAAATGTTAATGTTAATACGAAATGAAATATGGTCATAGAAATATCATACCTTGTATTTCTTTTCTTTTTTTATTGAAAGACTACTGAACGTTTAACATTTGCAAATTAAGAGGATTTGCAAGTTAAGAAACAATGTTTTCTAGTTTGTTAGCTTGGAAATGAGAAATAGAAATCAAATCATCGATGATCAGTGATCATGAATCTACATACGCGTTTTATAATAGAAAATAATTTTCTCTATGAATTGTTATCTTGATCATCATCAGTTTGAAAAATATTCTTGGATTTAATTAACATTTTCTTTCTTTGTTTTGGATTGGATTGAGAAATAATCTTTTTTCTGATTAAATAAATTATTTTATTTGTTTCACATTTAATATATATAAAATGATATCCAATATTTATTTTAACATGTTAATTAAGTTTATGATCAGATAATGAAATCTGATATGTCTGTTTTTTTCTTTTTTTTCCTTTTTTTTGCCAAAACTAAGACATATACTCTTTCATACGTGTCACGAATATAAATATTTGCAAATGATGTGTCCATATCATTTAGTCTAAAAAAAAAAAAGAAAAAAAAGTGGCAATTTATAACATGTCAATCTGATATAGTATAATTTGACGTGTCACAAATTTCTTTGCTAAAAAAAGAAAAAAAAAACTTAATAAACCGGAATATTCGAATATATCTTGATGAAATTTGAAAATCACAATGACCTTGAACATTTTATGTAAGAAATCATCGGTACGAGAATTATTCAAAAGATTTCGATGAAAAATCTCTGGAATTATCGAAATTCCTCCAGTAATATTAATTCGTCGTATTATAATGAATGAAATTCCGAGAATCATTGAACTTTCATCGATTCTCAATAAAGTTCTCTCAGACATTTTTATTCAAATTCGATTAAATACAATTTAATAATCCCAGATCGTAATGAATCGCGTAACCTAGGTTATGATACGATGATGATTCAGAGGATGATGAGAGGATTCAGATGGAATCGCAATTATTGCTTAATGAGACGTTCTTCCTGAATATTGAGAATCTGTTCATGAATTATCGACTTTCTCGATATAACTGTGACTTTAAAACGATTTCTTGCGGAGACCTTGACTTCCACATTTTTTGATGACGAATAAATATAGTTGTATTACAGACGATATATTTAACCATACCATGTAATTAAAGATAAGAAAGACTGGATTATTAATCGTTCCAATTAATTCTTTATAATTATTAAATAATTTTTTATAATTATTAAATTAATAAAATAACTCTAATATTTTGTAAAAATTTACTAAAATTTTATTATTATTATTTTTTCTTTTATATTTCATAAAATATAATAAATTATCCAATATCTACAAGATAACTAGATGTATCACAGAATCTTATTTATCAACAATTTGTCATTATTACAAAATCATCTTTGATAAATATCCATTATGAAAATCATTATGAAAATATTTTTTTATGCGTTTCGTCCCAACTGAATCATCAATTAAATTCTTCCTGTACAATTGTTAATGTATTAATTCTATCGTGACACGTATCACGTTCATACCATTAATCATTATCCGATTGATTTTCATCTTTCAACTAGATGAGTTGTTTGTGTAAACGAAGACAAGAAATCAGGACTTTTTGATATACGTATGTACAGCATATAATTTTTAAAAGTTTTTTTTAAATATCCCTCAAGGTTATTCCTCAAGAAATATTAATTTTCATTTTGTCTCAAGTTTATTATACATGGAAATGATAATATCTAGTGGTGAAATTCTATTCACTTGTTGCTATCTTTTTTTTTTCTTTTTTTTTTTTTCTTTATGACATTCGAAAGATATCTGTTGATCACGATATGTTTCACACTTCGAACAAGAAAATCGACGGAAGCGAATTCGAGATGAATCTCAGCAGGCAGCCATCCTCTTCATCGTTTTTGCATTGGTTGGTTGAAACTTGAATTTCTCCAGCATACCGTGATGGCAATAACCAGTAGTCGAGTCGTTTAGAGAATTGAAAAGCAGGAAACGAAAAAAAATTGTCGTATATTTTTCAAAAATCTGATTAAATCAAATCCTTTGACGTTTATCATTTATCGGGGGGAAGATCGAGAGAAAACCATTTTTTTCCCTCGTGATTCGAGTTATTCAGATATTGTAAGAATTTCTTTCTTAGCTTAGATTTAATCTCTATCGACGATTACAAATGTCATCCTTTTAATTTTTCATTCGGAACAATTGAAAAAAATATATATATATTCGTATAAATAGAGATAAACTCTTTTTAATCCAGTATGATGTAGTTAATTTTTTAATATCGATAATAAAAAGGAAAGAAAATACAAAAGAAGTTAATTAAACAGAGAGAGAGAGAGAGAGAGGGAGAGAGAGAGAAAAGCTAAATAAAATTTACAAATTATTATCGAGTGATTAATTCAAAGCTCATACGACAATTTATACATCTTAACAGAATGAATTATGATCTATCGTTAAATTAATTTCACGGAAAAGGAAAAAGAGAGAGAGAGAGAAAAAAAAAAAGAAAAAAAAGAGAACGAAGGAAAAAAATTACAAAATTGATTTATCACTTGAAACATGTATCACGCAAAGCAGTGAATAACCTGTTTCATAAAAGACAGTTAATAAATCATTATTCCGAACAATTCTATCAAAAATGCACGAATAATAAATTCTCAGTCAGAATTATACGAATAATGAATCGTATATGGATGGAAAGGAATTTCTACTGAAATATTTCTCGACATTTTGGAGTCCGCTTGTTCGAAGACAAGGACGTTTCCCGGTAAAACGAAGAAAAAAAGGGTATCTTTGTTGGCAATTTTCGGCACGGTCCACCGACAAAGGGAATCATCCATTCTGTTCTAGTAAACAAAGTGTTACCTCTTTTTTCTAAACGGTCAAAAAAGAAATTATCGCGACAAAATCGGGCCGATCCGAATGGCCCGAGGTACAAATTACGTTTTACGAGTAGCCATCTTTTTTTCCCCTGACACTGGAATGCACTTTAACGAAATGACGAGACCGGATTCGAAAATTAGAGGACGAAAAATCATGTTGTTTTCTTTTAAACCGAACAAAAGTAACGGGAAACTTATCGATTCTCGATTATTATTTATCATTTGTTGTCCTTGATCTTGATGTCTATTATTCCAATTTTATTGGAAATTTTATTATTATTATTATTATTGTTATTATTGTTAAGAAGAAAATTAATTGATAATTTCAGTCGAAATAAATCACGGGGGTAATAAATTCTTTAAACTTTTTTTTTTTTTTTTTTTGCTTTGCCTTGCGTTACCGCCTAATTGAAATGCCAAAGTTTTTCTTTTTTTCGATCATGCGATATAAATTTTTTGTCAAATGGAATTTTGTTTAGTATCGAGAAAAAAAACTTGAAAACAAATTAAGCTGTGGCTATTATTAGGTATGGGCGTCTATGTTAATAATTGTAGATTAAAGTACGGATTTTTTTTTTTTTTATCAAACAATGACAATACAAAAATCTCTATTCAAGTTTTCATTTTTCTCGATGTTGCATCGATGAAAAAGATGAATTTTCCATAAACGTATGCATAGTTCAATTATATAATTATATGTTATTGCCATTAAATCAAGGTTGTCTTGTACCCAATTTGGTATTCAACTATTTGAGAACACGTAATTCTAAATGAATGTTATACGTAAGAGCTTAATAGCATGATTCATTGTAAAAAATGTCCAATCAAATGAAATTTATTTGTTTACGTCGGATGATCGATAAAAATCGGATTTCTATGTATAATCTGTATCGTTTCACTTTTTCCATCCATTTTTACTTTTCTGAAATTTTCTGGTATTTTTCGTGAACATGAATCATAAAGGTAAATTTTATCTCTTGAAAATCAATTTTTCAAGTGATTTTATTTCCCCGGCGATCCGTGAAAAAACGATTCACCTAATTCATTTGCGTTTTCTGCAAAACATACGAGACAAAGGTTATTCCAGGAACAAAGGAAAAATTCAGCCTAAAAACGGATTCTGTAATTTAATATCCGGGTATCATATATAACGATGTTAATCTGTGCCGATATATTCTAAACTTAATGTTCAACCAGTGTCGCAAAATGTTCTATTATAAGAGCCCAATTTTATACAATTTATATAGAAATACCAATGTTCGGCTCGAAATATCTTCTTACGATTAAACGAAATTTCGTAGAATTTCTTTATTAATTAAAAAAGAAAGATATGGAGCGAATGTAAAAATGTGATTAATTTGTGTTTTAACGAGATCTCTTGGAAGAACGAGTTTTATAAATATTTAATAAATTATTTTCTCTCTCAATGTCAAAAGTATATTATTGAAAAATCTATTTTAAATTCTTCACTTAATTAATAATAAATAATTTTCAACTGAACCGATCGTACCGTTAAATATAAAAATCCTTGGAATAATTACAAAATGCTCGGTTCATTCTTACGTATCATCTGATATCAACTTTAAACGAAATTCTTTAAAATACTTAATTACCTTTACCTTTAATTAACGCAACAATCCTCATTTCTCAATTTAATCATTCTCGTTTATCCTGCCGCGCTCGTCATCGCCCCCGTTTGCCTCTGGGAATTAAGTCGATTCTATCGAAGAAATTGCCGATCGGACAGATTTATACGGCTACACAATCTAGCCGATAAAAATGAATAAATTACACGATAAGGAAAATCCGAGTACTACTACTACTAATAATAATTAAAATAAACCGAATAATTCTCTTCCCTCGTAAACAAAAAATAGAAAAGAAAAGATAAACAAACCAGCTAACGAACCAGAAAGGGGGAAATAAAATAGAACGAATAACAATTCTTCTTCTTCTTCTAGAGAGAAGAAAAGGAAGAGAATGACACGTACAGATAAGAAAGAATATTTCTCCTCGTGTTCGAGAAAAAAAGAAGAGGAAAATTAAAACAAAAGCTGAAAGAATCACACTCTTCTTTCTTTATTAAATTCATCTCAAAAGGGAAGCATTAATTAAAATATAACGAATGTAATAATGTTCTCTGCAAACCCAGCAACGAAGAAAAATCGAAAGTAGTACGCGGGTATACCGATCTTCTCTTCTGCTCACCGTCGCCTTTTCAAAAATTAAAGATTAAAAAAAGAAAGAAGGGACGGCAAACGCCCACCGCGAACCCGGCCGTGCCTTTAATCAAAGCTTTATCTCCGATACACAGCAGCAAACCTGTAATATTCGCGACGCGGCGTGTCGGTACCTTGGTCCGTGCACCGGCCCCACGATTTATTGCCGGCTGATAGCAACGCGTAATGCATTCATTATATCGGAGTGCGTGCACGAGCCGAGTGAGGGGTGGACGCAAAAGTCATCGAGGCTGAGATGCTATCCTCGAGAGGATGGGGGTGATTTTTGAGGGACGAGAGATACGCATCCAGGTGTCGGGGTTCGTCTCGTGCGCGCCCCATTCCGGACGGAACACAATGGGGGAACACTCGGGGAACAATGCGGCGAGAGATATGCGCGGCCTAGGTCGCGGCTCGCCTCCAATACGAGGCGATTTGTTGGCGGAATTCCAGCAGAGAGAGAGAGAGGGGAGCAGAGAAAGGACGGCGTCTGGAATTCGAGAAATGCAGATAAAGGGAAAATTTAGCGCCACGAGGACCAACTTCGCTGTGTACGTTTCTGCGTGCTGCGTTTCTGGGGACGACCACGGTTGCGTTGTTGCGGTTTGAGAGAAAGAGAGAGAAAGATAGAGGAGAATGACAACGAAGGAATCTTGTGCGTAAGTTGGAAATGTGTGATGGTACGAGGGATGCGAGAAGAAAAATTGTATTCGAGTATGGAAGTCGATGATCGGTTAGAAAGAGGAGGGAATTATATTAACGCATAAATTTATTATTCGTTTCTTTGGAACGTGATTCTCGATTGTTAATTTCTTTGAGATAAATAAAAATACGAGATCGAAAAAAGATCGTAAGAACAATAGGAATGATAATTATTAATGTGATCTCTTGGGCTAACGTCGTGGAATCAACCATTTAAAAGTGCATCTTTTTCGACCAACGACTCGTAATTCCTTTGAATTTTCGTATCCAAAAAAACGTAATTGCATGTTTGAGGGAAGGAATTCTCGGATTTCGGGGGAATAATGCTTCTGTTCCAGGTTCTGCATGCCTGGAAGCTGATCCAACCGATAAATCGGTGATCGACATTATTAATTCTCGAGTTAAGTGGAAGGAAAAAGCGTTTCTGTTATCTTTCCGGATTTGCGAATAAATAACGTTTCCTGAAGTTCGGCCCCACACTTGTATCCCCGGTTTTTTTTTTTCCTCAACTTGTATTTATACGAATCGATAATGCAACACGGTTCCCGCTTTAGAACGAACTGATGAATCGAATTTTGCCGATAATCAAACAGGCCGATCCTCGATCTTTTCTTCTGTGCGAGTTGTGCATAATTCTTTCCCCTTTGCGACATGTAACTGCAAATCCACTATTCATTTCGAAAAGTTGTATTTTACAAGGATATAAATAAAATCAGGATCGGAATGTAATCAAAGTTGCAATCGAAGATTTTAAGAAATTTTTGATACCGATCGTATTTGCTACTATAATCGGATAGAATTTTTTCTCGAGAAATGAAATTGAATATTTGAAAAATCACGTGATTAACCTTAGAGAAGGATAACTTGTATACACGGAGCAAAAGATATAAAAAGTATTGATAATAACGTAGCATGAAGTAGTTAGTTACGTTTAACGCGAACGAAATTGGCCTGAACATTTTGTAAAAAGGTAATCGAGTCGAAATAAATCATCGAACGCTGGCCAATGACATATCATTCGAGCAAGTTCGAACTTTACTTACGCGACAAATTGGTAATATTTCGGTTAAACCATTGCCGCGTACCGTATCATTACCGACCATTTGCCCCCCTCCCCCAACTTCGTTCACAAATAATTTCTCCGATACATCTGACTAATTTATCCATTTGCATTCACGGCGAGGAAAAGAGAAATATACCCTTCCTTTCCCTTAATAAAGCGATTTGCCACGAATTTAAAGAAAATGTTCAATCGATACGTTAAAAGTTTCGTCAAAATTACACCCCTTCTCCATCACTTTCCCTCCGCGTCAAATTTTTAATTGAAAGATTCGATCGAAATTACCTCCCACACCGTACGCTTCCTCCATTTATCCGCGTGTCCCGAATAACCCAATGTTCCTCGAATGTTGTCCGTCATCGTTCAACTCCATCCTTCGAAACTTCCGGATTCATAAACATCCAATATGCATAATATATCTGTTAAAAAAATGATAAAACGGTCTGTTTCGATCGTTTCGGTAGCCGAAACGAAAAGTTCAACGATTCGGGAATCGCTGGATACCGTTACCTGTGGTCCCAACATCATTATCGATCTAATGGGGGAGCCTAGCCTAATGGAATCTACGAATTTAATTTGTGGCCCCGGTATCGGCCCCGGTAGCCGCCAGATATCTTGGAACATAAATTCGAGGCGGGCGTGTCGTTAAAGTCAGCGTGGAGCGTGCGTGCGGGCACGCTGGTGATTTCGATGCGTGGTCGAGGAACGAATTCGTGGAGGGACGGTGCGAGATTCTGCGCTCTCTTCACTTGACGAAGGTCGTCCCGGTTGTGCGCAAGGTCGGTTATTCATCCGTTCCACCGTTTTGTTGCACAAGGATTTCGTATTAAAACGCTTTTGTATCCCTCCCCCCTCCAATAGGAAACGGTATAACGTGGAGAAAATACGGTTCAGTGGGATGTTCCGATCCGTTGTCGATCCGTCGATGATCGTGTAACACGGAAGGTGGAAGAGAAGGCTCCTTCGTCTTTTCCAAATGACTGATGTCATTTTTGAACAGAATTTTTATATTTAGGGCGCGTACAGTGCGTTTACATGATCCCTCGTTTTGAGGTAATGAGGATGACGAAAAGTGAGTAAATAAGAAGGATGTTTAACTGTAAAATAGATATAAAAGGCAATAAAATTTTATGTTGTTTCGGTGTATAAATATAGGTGGATATGCAAGATGTATCTTAAGCTATAAAGAAATAGAAGATGAACTTAATTCCCTATATTTATATCTCCATCTTTTTTATAATAATCCAATCTCACGGTGTCCGACAAGATAGTCGGCGATTTTCTCCAACTTTTTCTTCGGCTTTTTTCTTCGAATTTTCAACGTAGCTTTACGACGCGAAAACCAGTTTCGGCAAAATTTTACGACGATTTCTTTTCTTCGTCGCAAAATCGGTTTGGCCGCCGTTTTTACGTTCTTCTTTTGTTGCATCACGCGGGATGGCATCCCCCGCCAACTTGCGCCAACTTTCATAAAGATTGATTTTATTGATTTCAAGAAATTGTTTGAGACGGACAGTGATATAGTTCGAGGCGATACATCGCGTGATACATCGTTCGACTTTATTCCACTCGGTGATGTTCCACCGGCTTTAAAGTTTACTTTGAGGCGCTATTCTTTTTTAAACGGTATTAAATTTATGCCCGCAGTAAAAGGAGAAAAGTGTCCGCTTTTGTATCGAAACGAATTCTCCCGGCAATCTTCGAGCGATACTTTGCATATTAAAATTTGAAAATTATCTTCGAGCGTAGTTCTTTTTCCCCTTCCCCTTTTTTTTTAGAGAAAATTGCCTTTGATTCTTCTTATTTAGAAAAAAATACTATTACACTGAAGTTTCATCTGGATATCGTCGTATCTACTTGTTCGAAGTTGCTTGTTCATGCTCGAAGGAAGAAAAAGTATATAATTCTTAATAAAAATTCAAAGTAAGTTTCTGAAAATCACGGGGTAAAATTTATTCCAAAAGATGTTATCAATTAAAAACAAATCAAAAAAAAAAGAAAAAGAAAATCTCCCTTAACAAACTCGTTACGTATCTTAAAGCATCTACACGCCTCGTATATAATAAAAATGAAGGAAAAAGTCGTGTGCGCGTAATAACGGCATCATGACTTTATTAACTTCCTTTTTTTTCCCTTCTTCTTCTTAAACGTAATTACATTTAATTCTTAACATGGCCGTATTTTATCACAAAACTCCACGAATATGTGGAAACGAATATTTCATCCGCCCCGTATCTCAAACAATTTAATCGATTGATTCTTTTCTTCTTGTCAAGATTACCACGTCAAGATTACCCTCGGGACAGATACTCTCGTTAAAATTCGCTATATATCAACCAGAAGTGGCATTTACCTACCCCGTAACATAATATACTCGTAATTAAACGATCAATAAAGACGTATTATACGAGTGGCAAAATGGGGAATTTCTAGAAAAAAATTCGTTTCGAGGGCAATTCTTCGCTCGTTCGTGGAAGGATTTGTGCAAGAAAAAAGAGAGGCGTTAAGGGCACGTGGGCGGTGTGTCGAGAGATGCTGGAGGCCTGCACTTTCGTGCGGCGATGGATCACGGATGACCTTGAAACTCTTGATAACGATCGACATCCGCCTAATTAACGCACGCTCGAAGATACGAACGTGACAAGCTCGCAAAGTGGATCGAACGTGAGAATCTGGACCGATTTTCCCGTCTGTGAATAATTCCTGCGTTTAATTAATCCGCTGCTCGCGGATCCTCCGCACAATGAAGGATCACGGCTCGAGAAAAGTGAGTGAAAATTTCTTAACCTTCGATCGTTTTATAATACGTTCAATGCCGAGTGAAATTGATTTAACGCCACGTTTCGTTAACGATCTTCGTCTTTTTTTCTTTTTTTAAAGTTTGAAAGTTTGTGTGACACAAAAGTGAGGTAAATTCGAGATGTTTTTTTTTAGTAGGTAGGTGTTCATTTCTATGGAGAAATAAAAAAAGAGAAAAGAAAGAAAAAATAATCGAAAGCTGTCTCGAGAGGACAGATATACCGTTTTCGATACTTAACTTCGATGATATTAAATGGGAACGCGATTAAAAATAATTCGAAGGATACATTCCAAGTATTTTTGAGATTGAAATACGTATTCGATATTGTCATATTGAATTAAAATATATAGCATTGTAAATTATATGAGAATTTTTCTGACCGAGCAGCGTCAGGATTGAATTACATCAACGTGGAGGTGGATTTTATTGCAAATGCGAGGTTGAGATACAACTTTGTGTCCGCTAATAGTACGGTTCAATGCCAATTGTTTAAGGGTTGAAGGGGGAAGAAAAAGAAAATGGATACGATAATTCATCAATGTCACGTTTTTCGTTTCGATGTATTTTTCTTTTTCTTTTTTTTTTTTTTTATATTCTTTGTTATAGGGAGATAAATAAACGTCATTTAATCGCGTTACAGTCTTAACGATTCGACATAATGTGTAACATATGTTTCACAATACTTTCTCTTGCACCATTGTGCGGCAACAAAAACTTAATCGGACGTGAATATCACGGTCATAGCTTTAGCGGATAAACGAGGTGAACTAGTGCCTTGAAAAGAGAGGAAAAAAAAAAGAAAAGAATCGCAATGGCGATCAGATCGTTACTATGCTTGATTTGTTGGCAAGGGAGTGACCGAAAGGTATAGTAATCCTAGAAGAAAAGTTTCTGCAATATCGAATTGCTCTTCGATTCAATTATCCTTGATTTTGGTATAATTTCTTATCTCGTGTACTATAATTCCAATTATTCATAAGTGAATTTTAAATCGCGTATATGAAAACTCGATGATAAAATAAATCCCAGAGGATGATACAGCGTCACTTTTTAAAAATTTATTTTTGCCATAATTAAATTTGAACTTCTCATAAAATTAGGAATATATATATATATTTTCCCTAAAAATATTCCCCACATTTCTTTCACCATCTAATACCATCTTCAATAACAACAATATCATCCCCAAGAATTCCAACCAAAATCTTTTTTCATTCATCCAACTACCTCAACAGTACCTTCCCCAAAAATTTCGATCAAAGCATCAACAATAACACCATCCTCAAGAATTCCAACCAAAACCTTTCGATATATCTTTTTTCCATCCAACGTGCATCAAAAAAACACCTCCCACAGTTTTCCCAACACTATCCTCATCAATAACCATCGTCAAAAATTCCAACCAAAACCTCTTCACGCGTCTCTTTCCATCCCACGCTTTCACCCCATCCAACTACCTCAACAATACCCTCCCCCGAAAAATTCCAATCGAAACACCTCTCGCATCGTCCGAAACACGGAACAGAGAAAAGAATGAGCACGAGGAGAGAGAGCACAAAGTCGGAAGGAACGTCGTCACACCGCGTCGTCATCCCGAAATTCCCCAACGTCTCGCGACACCCGCCAAGGTTTCAACGTCCGCGCGATGCAACGACGGACACGATAGGTGCAGAAGGAAGAGGAGGAAGAGGAGGAGGAGGAGGAGGAGGAGAGGGAGGGAGGGAGGGAGGGAGGCGATTCGTCAGCCCGGTTCCACGACGTTCCGGTTAGCCGAGGTAAATCGTGCGAGGGAGCACACGGTGGCGGAGGTTGAGAATCGCGTGTTAGAGAGAGGGTAGAGAGGCGAGTAGAGGCGATCGGCTCTCTCGGATCAGCTGTGAGAGCGGCGTGGCGCCGTGTGCCGCGGCTCTGACCCGCTGTCAGTTGCCCGAGCCCTGTGCTACGGTTAGGACCGTGCAATCGTCACCTTTTTTAACGAGCACGAGACAAGCTCCGGCGACGTATCGAGACGAACGGGCTTCGCGCGTCGACTAGTCTTCGCCTGGGAACCGCTCGTGTCCCATTCGAACGAATTGGCCGAACGAGAAGAGCGTGGTCGCCGATCGATTCGCCGATCCCGCAGTCCTCGTGGATTTGGTTCAGCGATCGCCGAGGACAATTGTACCGAGCCGATCCGCTCTCGAAGAAGAAACGCGATCGTGATCGTGATCCACCGTTGATCCGTTCCAATTGATTTCGAAAGAATCATCGAACCAGAGAATAATATATATCGCGAGTTGTTCGAAATTGCTTCTCGATCGTTCAAATCCTTGCGTTTCGATCATCGTGTCTAGACGATAGAGGGGGGAGGAGGGAGAGGCTGAGTTCGAATATCGTGGTGGTTCTTGTGGTGGATTAAAGTGGTTAATTCGAGGTTAATTCAGAGAGAAGAAGAAGAAGAAGAAGAAGAAGAAAAAGAAAAAGAAGAAGAAGCCGCATGCCTCGCTGACAAGTTCTCAGGATGGTCTGGTAGAGGAGAAGGAGGCGGAGGAGAAGAGAGAGAGAGAGAGAGAGAGAAAGAGAGAGGAAGAGAGAAAGAGAGAGAGAGGTCTGATGGTTCGATCGCGAGAAATGGCGTGCGGAATATCGTTCGAAGCGACTGCCACGAGCACGGTACTTTTCCTGCTGGTGAGTAACGTAAATTTGAACGAGCACGTGCTTCTTCTGAATCATTTTTATACATTATACAGATTTTGCAACACGCCACCGAACCTGCCACTCCCGCTCACTTTTTTTTATATTTCGAGATTCCTCGATGGTGTATCCTTCGCGTGTCTCCATTTTTCTTCTCCTTGTTCACGAAGAAGAAACGTAACCGCCCGTAACGAGGAATTTATTACACCTTTCGAGAAGTTCATTTTTTCTTTTCTTTTCTTTTTTCTTTTGCGCCGAATGTTAAATTTAAAGGGCGCCCGTTATTGGCCCGTAAATCATCCCAATTCGAGATGCTTTTGTTTTGAGTTGTTACGTTCAATTGGAAGGGAACGAGGAGAACCGTGAATTATTTTTACGACCAGCTTAACCCGCTCGTGTGGTCACCATTGGCGTAAATACGAATATCGAGTGGTACTCTCGCTCGAGGTGGTACTCTCGAGGATGCATTGTACCTAAACGCTATGTTTGGTAAGAGTAACATTCACGTTGAACCCGGTGGAATTCAAACTTGCGATTGTATGCTTTTAGACGCGTGCTGTGGATCGTGCAAGATTTTAACCAGAAGAGATCGTTGACCCGTGCCGATTCGAACTGCAACTTGAATGACTATATTACGTAATTTTCGATAATTGTTATTATTTTTTTCACTTTATCTATGAAAAGAAATTAATTTTTATTTACAAGGAAGAAATATTCGTACGATTGTATTCCGACGGATTAAAACAAACGATATTTAAGGATGCATTCATAAGCGTGACAAAATTCATCACTTCCTTTTAGAGTTTTAGGATAAATTTGCAGTTTAAATGTAGTTAAAAAAAAATTTTTCTCGATAAATAATTGGGAATATTTTATATAATTTTTACGAGGAAAATTCTGTGGCAGCAGAAATACCAATCTCTTTCATAAACCACATTTATGCTAAATAACTTTAAATTACATCACAGATCGTAAATGTCACGAATTCGCCAACATCAACCTTTCTTACGTCCTGGATGCGATCCGTCATACACTTTCTGAAACGCCACCCTTTATACGAACCGTGACATTTCCTTCACGATGATTTCATCGATTCTCTTTACAGAGGATTTCAATTATTCGTTTCAATATATATTTTTTTAAAAATCGTAATTAATATATACGATTACTCTTGCGCGAATAAAACACTAGAACGAAATTGTTTTAAATTAAAATACCATTTCGTAACTTGGATGATTGTTAACAAATGAACATACTTTATTCTTTTTCTTTTTTTTTTTTTTTAATAAACATCGTGTCGATGATGTGCAAATTACACTACATTGAAATCGTTAATTCAGGTATTCGCAATCTAATATACAATAGACTTTCACCGCCTATTGTTAAATTCTGCGATCGTAAATCATCGTGCACCTCTTCGTCCAAGAATAATAATATTTTCGCTCGTATCGAATTGCATCGTATCGATGAGCATTAACGCAGCTTAATATAAACATCGTTTATCGCCGCACATTTTACATTATCGTTAATTTACGCGTACAGAATTTGTTTCGAGACAGAGAGAGAGAGAGAGAGAGAGAGAGAAATTTCTCTGCCGGCAAATGGATCCCAACCTACCCCACGACAACGCTCAACGTGTCCATCTACGTTCCCAATCGAATCAAGGTATCCAACTCGATCACTCAAAAAGTCATTATCACGAACCCGTTAACATTAACCTTCACGCGGCTCGAGCGTGGACAGTCGCGCACTCCCAACAACTCTTCTCCTCACGCAAGCCGTGACATTTCTCCTCTCGATTTCATCAACATCACGTATCGAAAGACGTGCCTGGCACGATGTTATAATTTCACGCGGATTCACGACTTCGCACTCATCCCGGTGAAATTTGCAAGATTTGGCAATGATCTTATGGCGATTATTATTATTATTATTTTTTCCTTCTTTTTTCAAATGGAAATATTCTGTAATTTTTAATCTTTCGGCTCGAAAGATCGGTTTCAGTACCCTTTGCACTATGAGTCACTTCTCTCTCTCTCTCTCTTTCTCTCACTGTGAACTCTCGAGTCACATTTCTTCTGACGTGATATTTAGTCAACGAAACGAATCAAAACCAGATTATTGAAAAACAATTACAATTACATCTTTTGATTTTATAATCCTTTATTTCCGTTCCACGATGTTTTCGTTACCGAAAATGATAGAGAATCCTAGAGTATAAAAATGTTTCACAAAGTTTTATATCGCTCTCTTACACAAAAGATCCATTTGATTCAACGAAATCTCAAAAGCTCGGACCCTTAGGGATTAGAAAAGAAAATTAGACAAGGATTTCTTCTCCAAACTCCTCGTTCGATCATATTTCGAGCATTGAACGGTGGCGCACGCACCACGATACATACGACTAGAATCAAGGATACGTTAGGCGTTATCTCGCCGGCGACTGCTATACTTAACGCGTATAAATACGTAGTAGGCGAGCGGAGTTTGTGTGCGAAATGCGCACGCGTCGGTGAACGTTGTTTTCGTTATGCAAGCTGGCGGAATGTTAAGCTGGCGTGGTTCCTTCGGAAGATTACGCTTCGGGGATATACATCTTATGCAATAAAGCACGCGAGCGGCGATAGAAACTGTGAAACTCGAGGCTTCAAACGCCGATTCTCGTCATTCTAGAAATAGAGGGAAAGGTTTGATATCCGTGATTTAACGTGGACGAAGGTCGAGTTGTGGAGTCGAGCCGTGGTGAAACCAACTGTCGTGATGAAGGAGAGTAGCAAGTAATTCTGTTCGATCGATTGAGATTAGAATTTAGAGTAGAGTTTCGCCCGATATCTTGGGGATCCAATTGTTGAAAATGGATTAAAGTTTTTTAAAATTTTTATACGTATACGAAGGGATATTCGGAAATTTTGACGAAGATCGAGAATATTATTGTCGTGGTGAAATCCGTTAGGATGAAGGAGAATTTAAGATTGAATTTAGATCGAAAATTTTAGAGATGGAAAATTGGATCGTTATCGAATTTTTTTATTTGAATTCAGATTGATTTTGATTGATTGTAAAGGAATGGCGATAGAAAATCAGAATGATTAAAAATCGCGCTTGATGATAAAGGAAAGTGTGTTCTTTTATTAGGACACATTGTAAATAATTTTGACGAAGAGAGATATTGTAATAGTGAAATCTCTTTTCGTTTGAATTTTCTATTAGATCAACGAGACTCGACTGACGGAAAAACTCGAAGAATTGCTGTTTTATAAGACACGTGTAAATCTTGAAAATCGTTAAAGAATTATCGATTCCCCTTCGAAGAGAATAGACATTTGACATGGATAGATATTTATCGTGCACGCACGAGGATGAATAAAATACGCAATCGATATTCCCTCCACGTATTTCTTGAAACGTCTGTTCGTGAATTTTGTACATTTCACTCACTTTCGCCACAACAACTGGAAGAATATAAATTATTGCATTAAATTCATCGACCGATATAACATCCCTTTTCTGAAAAAATCTTTTCTTCTCCCCCGAAAATCTTCAAATATGATCTCAATCCCACGATCGAACTCTGGTCTCATTTTTATTCCGCAGCAACCTTCATTTGTAGAAATCCGAGACCGGCCACTTCTAATTATCAAAACAAATTATCAAAACTACCACGAGCATTATCAATCAACCATCCAACGTGATTCCTATCCTTGCCTCGAAGTTCCTTCGATTTTTCTTTCTTTCTGGCCCCGATACGGTAATCCTGGCTTTCGATTGTTCTTATTTAACTCCGGGACACTTCGCGAGAGCGTTGCGCCAGGAATTCGAATGGACGATGTTACGAGGACGATGTCCTCGCGAGGATTATTTTCGGTTGCTCGAAATGGGCGGGGAATGGCACCGAGAATTTTAAACGAGGAGGAGAAAGTGGAATCGACGATACGTTAAATTTGGATTAGGATTAAATTCGAGTTAAGTTTGAATAAAATTAGGGCACAGTGTACGGAAAATTGTTCTTTTATTTCTCTCGAGGAAACGAAAGTGAAAACTATAGCTAGAAAAGAATCGATGTAATAAAAATTGTTGGAAATATTCCGTGAATCAATTGAAAATTTAATAATCCCAAGATTATTAAGGGATTTATTCAATTTCTCAGTTCACCAGATACCCGGACAAGGTCCTTTCCTTTCCTTCTCGGTGAAGTGGAATTTCGAAAATTGAGATGCATCGCCTCGCGACACCTCGTCTCGTTCTCTCAGCCGCGATAATCCAGCGCAAGGTTTTTAATTAGCAGAGCAAACGGGGATAATTGGACAACGAGCAGTTTAAAAGACGATACATCTTGAATTAAAAGGGGGGAGGGAAAAGGAAAAAGAGAAAAAAGGAAAAGAAATTGGGAACGAAGGCAAGTGGAACGACGTGGAAGTGGCGACAAACCACGTATAAAACGGTGTCCCGGTTAATTAAATCGCGAGGAGATTGGGACAACGTGGTCCTGAAAATTGATACCAACCGCTGATACACCCCGCTGTGTTAACGAGCGACCACCGTTGTTCGGTTGGCAAAAAGTGGCGTACCATCGATGCTTACGATAACACGTTTTAAGTATGTTTGGCGGAGCGCGCGAAACGGTAGCGGTCGTGAATAAAAATGCGCGTGTCGCGTTTCGTAATGCACACGTAGACGATGTTACGTTTTTATGTCGTGCGTGTGTTCTTTGCCCGCGGCGAACCATCGAACCATGTGCAATCATTTCGTTTCGACAAATTTTTCCAAGTCGAAATAAATCATATTCTCGGCGTTATTCGAGAATAGAGCGGGAAGGGAATAATAGAGAAGTGAGTTTTTAGAGTTATAGCGATTGGAATTGAGATGATGCGAGAAATAGTTTATCGAGTGGAGAATGTGAAAGGAATGGTATGAGAAATAATTATCGAAGAATACATAAGTGAATATTTAGATGGAAATTAAATGGAAATTAAAGTTAAGTTTGTTTGGATTGAGGAAAATTAATGAGGAAATCTAATACGTGTCCAGATTTGTCTCCAGATTCAAACTATAAAGTTTTCTGTAGAAAATAAAAGTGAAAGAGAAAAAAATATATATATTGCAGAGTTGCACGTGAGCTTTCAATGCCGAATCGTGTTTCACGCAGGTGCATAACCGAATACCACGAGACCGTGTACCGCCTGATAAGGAATGTAGTGATTTATGCGTAAATTTCTTCAACCTCTGCGAGACCCGCGCGTGCTGCATCCCCGTGCACACGTGAGAACGTGGATCACGCGAGTGTAAATATGCTTAAATTTGAAGCTGTGGATATTTCGTTTGAAACTTTATTGTATCCATTATTCCTTTATCGAGAAGATTCGCGGCAATTATATATTGTAGATTGTCCGAAAAATAATGGAATGCATTATGTGCCTCTTCGGGTTATACACCGAATGAAGAGATTAAACGAATACGAAATTCGTTTTTCTTTGCAACAACCAAAAAAAAAAAAAAAATCCATTAGCATTTTTAATTCGAATTCGATAGATTTAAATTTTCCTTTAACAACGATAAATCCGACAGGATTTCATATTCATGTCATGTCACTCAACTCGAGAAGCGATAATATTAAAGTCACGTTATCATACCTATTTACTTTGACCTGCGTGCCATCTCAGCTGGTTTATAAATTCCCATCCGCCATTACCGTTGAAACTACTCATTTTACTCGTTCCCTTGTCCTTCGACAATCGTACCAATTCAAAGTATTCGCGGAGAAATATTCGAACCGGTGTAAAACTATTCCAGCTATGCGACAAATTGCAAGCTTCTTTTCCCTCCAAGGTGATTTCGAATTGCGCAAAAAAAAAGAAAAAAATCGAAACGACCAAATGTTTCGAGGACAAAGAAGGATATATCTTTGTGATCCAGTCGTATTAATCACTAAGCCCTGCATGTAATAATCGTAATTAATAATAATTCAATATAATCCAGGGGACGAGAACGAGTAGTTGAGGGACATAAATTTCTACTCGCGTGTACCGAACGCACGACCGGTTCAGATTGTTCCCTTTGACCATGACCTTCGGCCACAACATAACCATTGAACGAAGGCCACGAGCAGTGACACGCGTGGAAAACTCCATCGTCCGTTATGCGAAATCGTAAATTCTTCCCTCCGTTGAACGGGTTTTACCACCCGCCGGACCACTCTCGAACAAACAAAGAGTATTTTTTTCGAGTAACCGTGTATCCTTCGTTGCTTCGATCGACAATGGTGCAACGCTCGACGAGATGCACGCTCTGTTCCTCTGTTGCTCGTGCAGCTCTTGGTTTCGAGGTGTGAAGTAAAATTGCGTAAGGAATTGCGCAAAGAGTTGTCGGAGAGCTCGAGATATCGAGCTCGCAAGGCGCTCGTGATCGAAATAGTTCGAGATCGCGTATTGTTTAACGATATTGATAATAATAATTAATAATCAATGCGTTGAATGAAAGATTTTGTCGTTCGGGAAATGGAAAATTTCCGTGGCTTTCGATTCGGTTGGCCATAGAAAAACTTGGATGCGCGTTTCTTTATTTATTACAATCGTTAAGAATGGAGGATGTGAGTCTATTGTCTTTCGATTTCCAGGTATCGAGAATAGAAAATGAATCTAGAATTATTTTTATCAATCATTGAGGAGCATGAATTCATTTTCTTTTATTTATTTCGATCGTCGAGAATGGAAGATGTGAATCTTCCGATTTCCAAACATTGAGAATAGAAAAATTTAGCTTTTATCAATGGTTGAGGAAGGATTTAAATCTACGTTTCTTTGTTTATTAACTGTTGTTTATTAAAGGATGGAAGATGTGAATCTTCCGATTTCCAAACATTGAGAATAGAAAAATTTAGCTTTTATCAATGGTTGAGGAAGGATTTAAATCTACGTTTCTTTGTTTATTAACTGTTGTTTATTAAAGGATGGAAGATGTGAATCTACCTCGTTCGATTTCCAAGCCTTGGAAACGGAAGACATGAATCTACTCGCGTCTTTAAAGCAGTAGAAGAGTGAATCTACATTTTTTTTTGTTTACCAACCGAGAATGGAAGATGTAAATCTACGTCTGGAAACGGAAATCGTGAATCTACGATTCTTTTTTCATCGACTTTTTTCATTGATAAAAATCGTATCTCCCTCTCCCATGTCACATTTATTAAACTTACACACGTTGAAACATTGGTTATGTCTGTAAGAAAAGTTGGATTAGAATTCATGGAAAGAAGACCGATTAACGATCTTTACTTGCAAATTAAACAGAATTTTTTTTTTTTGAATTGTGAATTCGAATATTGAAATTCCAGACGTGTCCCACATCGCTCTCTCTAAGACCGTGCTCGATCACAGAAACTTTCGCAATGCTCGAGTTCCGCCAATATTTCCATCGATCTTTCATCAAACCTTTATATTTGCAACACATTTTTTCCCCCTCCTATTGCCACAAGCTTGAATCGTTTTAGCAAGAGTGAAACGATATTCGAAATCGTATCGACACGGTTGCAACAAAAGAAAATATAAATCACACAAGGTTGCACTACGCTGGATAAAACACTGGTGGAAATTAGAATTAAAAAAAAAAACATTAATTCGTTTGATAAAAATTACATGCTCTCTAGAATATGTATAATACAATTTTAATATTAATGATAAATTACATGTACAATATAAGGAGAAAAACGAAAAATGAATAATTATTAATTATATTTCTCTATGAAACGAAATTGAGGAAAATTCGTGAAACGAGATTACAATCCTTTCACGATCTTTCTCGCAAATCTTATTACTCTCTAATTAAAATCTGATCCACTGGACTAGATTTACCGCCACCCAACATCCCGACACGTCACACCAACCTAGTAAACCGTCAGATTTCACGCTTTCACCGTCATCTTTCCCACCATCAACCCCTTTATTAGCTTCCAAATGTTCCCTCGAAATTACTATTATTCCGATCATCTCAGTGTTCTCGACTCGGCCATTTACGACCCAGTTAAGAAACAGGACAATCGTAAAAGACAAGCTCGGACAATCGGTGTATGGAGTCAAAGCTGAGAACTCCTCTTCTCTATTGCTCTCTATTGTGTCTTTTCTTTTTTTATATTCGTTTCTTGCGAACGATCGATGGCCAAGGCAACGAAGATAAATTTCCTCGTATTATCCGGTGGACCGGTTTTCACCGATAGTTTCTAGAAACGGTGCGCAAGGTTGCTAAGTTTTAAACTGACTGGCAAAAAGTGCCCTCCGTGAGATTGAACGCGAGTTTCCTTCGCAATTACCCTATTTCGTTCGCTTTCTTTCTTTTCTGTTTCTTTCTTTTTGCGCGATTCTCTTCCACCAAACTTTCCAAATATGGGCGAATTCCGTTTTTTGAAATTGTGACCGAGAGATTGATTTGTCTCGCCTTGTTTCAAATTTGGAAGAAATAAATAAACAAGTGTCATCGAATCTAATATTTTCTTGAGAAGAAATTCTTATTTTACTTTATAGAAAAAAAAGGTAAAAATAATTAATACCTTTAATATTTAATAAATATTTTATATTAATATTTATCGAGAAATCAACAAATTGAACGTCAATGCATCTCCAATCTTTCTTTTTCTTCCTCCCAAATTTCATCAGCTTGAAATCCCAATCCCCCTCACCTCCAGCTCCACGAAAAACACATGGATGCATTTATTTCCTTGGCGAGATTCGAGTTTCTTTGTCTTAAACTTCCTCTGCCAACAGGCCGAGTTAAAAGTCGCGAATACCTTTTTATTGACCCTGATAAAAACGAGGCGTTCCTCAATAAGGAAGCGGAAGAGGCTCTAGGTCTGTAGGCTCGAGATACCGTTAAAGAAGCATTAGGGAATTCGCGCGCTTCATTGTGGCCAAGGTGCATCTAAGATCGTGGTGGTTTGGTAACGGTACATCGTAACGGAGAAAACGAGTTGAACTTCTCTCGTGTACCAAGAGTTGGGAAAAATGTTTACCCGGATTCTACGGTTGATCGTCATTCGTTTTCGATAGATGAAGAAGATTTGGAAAAGTGATGTTTGATTGATATCGAACGAGTGTAATTTTTGATAATATTTTGATGTATGAAAGATTGTTTAATTTTAATTTAATCGATAAAATTGAGCGTTTTGGAATGTTAAGTGCGAAGGAGTATAGAATATTGTTGTGAGATGGAATGAGAAATTTTATGCTAAATGTATTAATAGTAATTTAGGTATTTCGAAATGTTTTTAGATATATAGAACGATTTAGTTGAAAATAAAATTCTTCTCGCCATTTCCAATCGATATTTATATCTGATTCTACCATCGGTTACCACGTATCAAAACTTGATCATAGATGTGTCAAACGACTCGTAGAACAATGAGATTAGTCTTCGTTGCAGAACGAATCATCCTCTCGATTCATCCTTCGTTTCGAGCACGAACGTGCGTAAGATTCATCCATATGGAATTTTTAAAAGGTCAGCCACGGAACGATACGATGCACCAGTTCGCCCTTGTCGAATCGCATGAGAACGAATCAGAAACGATGATCCCTTACCCTCATTTCCTGCGCGGCCAAACGAGGAACATCCGTCTATAGTTCATATAACAAGAACGAAGTGCTTTTGTTTATTACTAATTCCGCCTGGTGTATTGTCAAGTTCCTGTCCATTCCCGCTTACCAAATGTTCGTCCCGTCAAATTGATCCAATCTACCTTTCTCGACACGACAATACCACGATATTTCCTCTTTCCGTGCGGTAACAATAATGTTTTCGTCGAGGAGGATTAACATAAGAATCCGCTGGGATTCTTTATCACTGTTGTTGCTACCAGACAACAATTAGCGCGGAAATTAATTTTCGAAAACTGGTTTCGGGATTTGATCGAAAATGTTTTGATCGAATTCTACTCGACTTCGTATTCAAAAGTACTTAAATAAATTCCTCTTTATTATCCGTTTTTTTCTTCTTTTTCTTTTTCTTTTTTTTTCTCAATTTTTGTATCTATTACATGTATATATGTATATATGTGTGTTTGTGTGTGTGTGTGAGTTTTTTGTCGTCGCTGATAAAATTCGGATTATTTTTATAGATCGTGGTGGAATATGTTATGCATATTTTCACTCTCTGGATCAAAATAATGCAAAGTTATGTAAATTAATCCGAATTAGACTCGGGGAAATTTATGGGTGGCGCCTACCGGGGTTATTTGTAATGCAAAATATTTTCTTTTCTACGGATATATTCCCTAACTATATAACTCCCGGCTAATTTCCCAAAACCTTGGAGGAATGCAAGAAAATTAACTTATTTAAAAAAAACCATTATCAACACGACCGTCAGCCTTCAAAACACTCTAAATCTTTCATAAAAGGAAACCTTTCCTTTGGTGGGTGTCAATAACACGCGCCCGGATAAAAATTCTTTTCCCCAACCAACTCGATATAACCAGATACCCAAACGACGCCCGACCATCCGCCAATTTAAATTCCAAAGAAAAAGGAGGGGGAGGGGGAAACCTAAAAAGAAAACAAAATTAGAAATATAGAAGCAGCACGCGTTGTGCAAAAGTGTCGTGGAATGTCGTCGGGTTCGGGAACAAGCGCGTTCCAAAGTGCGAAAACTTTCGCCGCCGGGAGAACAATCCTGGAAATAAGATAGGGGGGAGGGGAGGGGAGGGCCACACTCGCGCTCGTGCCGATTCGGATGGCGCCACGGTATTTTTAAACCCGTACAATAACGACCGGCCACATTCCAACCGAATAACTGTCCCAGCCAAACGAACCACCTTGCGAAATCACGTTTCCTTCGCCGATCGCCACCCCCGCGTCTAGTCTCAAGCGCTCCGAGTCCACGGGGAATATAAAGATCTCGAAGAGATCTCTGCCTACACTCCTTCTGATCTCCTTGTAATTCACTTTAATCGGCCCCTTTTTTTTCTTCCTTTTCCTTTTCCTTTTTCTAAGAATCGTTGGGAATCGCGAGCGATGAGTGAGTGGAGTTAATTTCGAGATTGTGAGTTAAGACCGACTGGATTTCAAGCTATATATATATATATGTTGTGATATTGCACATTGGCGCCCGTGTGTCCGTGGAATATCTTCGAGGATCGTTTGAAGAGGTGAAAAAGGAATACGAAGGGTGATAATACGTTGAAGTTGGTTATTTGTTAAGTTGCGTGCGATTTAAGGTGAATGATAAGATAGAAATAAAGTATCTCGTATTTTTGTATGAAATTTTGCATTGTTTGCGATTTTGATTGAAATTTTTGTGTACGTTTTGATCTCTGGAAACGATGTCTTCAAACTTATCTCACGAGTATTAATAGTTTATACAATTTATACATATATAATTTTTATGATATACTAAATTTTATCATTATTCAGACGGTTCCCTTTTCTATCTTACATTCGGATTAATTTATACAGTTTCACGTCGCACATAATATAACGCGATAATATTCATATCCATATATCAAGCAGGTATATAAACGATCTTATGCAGGGAAAAAAAAAGTTAATATCGTTCACTTTTTGCGCGAAGTGTTTAAGCAAAGATTGGTTAAAAAGCTATTAAACATTAACAGCATCAACAAGCTATTGACGTCATTATTTTTGTAAAGCCACCATTTTAACGTGCGATCCACATCGTGCCTCTGTCGACGATAAAATCCCAGGAATTTCAACGAAATCATCAACATAAACGCCTGTCCATAAACCAAAACGATGAAACGAAACGAATCTCTTGCATTATCGTTCCGATTGCTCGCGGCATTTGTTTGCACGTGCGTAAATGTATCTCTATCGAGCATAAGGTTAAGATCCGCCGCGTGTCATTAGACAATTTATCGGCTGAATCATTGCGACACAAATGAAATTGATAGGCGGCATTGTTCCGTGTAATTCTAATGAAATGCTTCGCGAGGTTTTAGATCTCGGATGGAAGATAGCCTCGAACAGAACAGAATTTCGATCGTCAGTTAATCGATCGATGCGTGGTCGCTGTTCCAAAGTCGATTTTAGATAGCGGAAAATATCTTTGCAATGAATCACGTGGAAATTATCGAAAGGGAATCGTGCACACGTGTGAGTTTTATTATTAGATTTGCGAGAAGATACGAAAGATTCGAGGCGATTCACATCGATATTTGAGGGAACATATTTGAAATTCGTTCGTTCTATTCACGAATCGGATGGAACAATTTAACGAATAGTGTTTAAATTTTCCGCTTCCCTGCATTATAGGAGCAAATATCATTCGTCCTTTCACTTTTCATCCACAGTTCGTGTACTCTGTATTTACACGATATATCATCATCAAACCTTTCAAGTCATATTGTTTGTCGGTGTTTCGTTCCAGTATTTGACGTGGATACATTTATTTGTACAAATAAGACAATTTATTATCCATATGTTATACATCACGTTATACCCAATAACTCAGTATCGATTTTATTTATAGAGATCTGAATAAATTAATAATCCACGAATCAATCTAAACTAAAAAATCCTTCTATCGAAAGAAGGAACGGAAAAATTGATTCGCATCTCGTTTCACACCTTTTCATCATTTAAGATATATATATGATATAATTGATCCCATCTCACCTAGAGATTGATTCCTAACGTAAAATCTCTTTATCCAAAATGAAGAAGAAAGACAAATGGAAAAATTAATTCGCCCGAGTCTTTTCTTATTTTTCTCCTCCTCGGTGGAAGATGAGGAGCCTCGAAGAGGAGACGGACGCTCGAATGAGGGTCAGATCTCGACCGACACGAGACACCCATGGGTTGACTCGGTCAAGAAACGAGACGTGGGTGGCGGCCAAGGAGGAGATAGAGGATTCCCGCGGCTATTAATAGAACTGAGGTTATCTCTCCGGCTTCTACATACGGTCGGATGCCAGCGCAGGGTGGAGTTTCACGAAGGGTGTCGTGCAGGCAGATTATTCGTACCGGTTTCCGCGGGATGGTGTGCGTCAATCGGCGATACTGGAACTCTGATTCGATGTACAGGGTGGTCCTTGCAAACCGTGACCAATTCTTTCTCTCCACTCTCCACTCTGCTACTTTTTAAAAGAGAGAGAGAGAAGAAGAAGAAGAAGAAGAAGGAATATTCCAAAAGGAATATTCGAGTTGAAAACGAGATAAGAATGAAGAGTCATTAAACAGTAATATCATCGGATGTCGGTGCATTAACATAATATCGATCTCTCAGCCGCAATTTTTCGGCCTTCTCCAAATCGAGCACACTGTCGTTTAATCATTGATGTACGCCAAGAACTTAATCACGCGTCGAACCGTTTTACGGTTTATCGAGAGGAGATAAGAGGAGGGGAGGGGTATATAACCGTGAATACATGGTGTCGCCACGGTTTGCCACGGTTTTACCTGGGTAAGAAGTGTCGAGACGATAGTGTCGAAGATAAGTGGCGCTCGGTGCTTGCTCTTTTCGCTTCGCTCCTCGGGTGTCTCGGGTGTCTACTAGGTTTGGATTAAAGGTGTCGGGATGGGAGATTTCAGGGGCAGATAGATCGCAGAGATTGGCGGAAATTAATGGGCGGTAGGGAAATGATAAAGGAAACCTTGTGTGTCGTTAAAGGGAAGGGAAGTTTAATGGAGAAACGAGGCGAGGTAATGCACGTTCCTTGGGTGTTAATGGATGGAAATGTTCCACGTTATCTTCGTTTTATGATTTAAACGATGCCGCCGAATGAGCATCGAATAATAATTTTTAAATGTATCCCTATATTTCGAGGTGTAATTATTGAAACTTTCTTGATGATAAATGAGATAAAAAATTATTTATTTAAAATGTAATGTTTTGAAGGATGAAATTTCGCATATTTGGAATATTATTTTGTTTAGAATGAATAAAAGATTGGAGAGAAACTAGAATAAACTATTACTTATCAAACTTTGAATGTTAAAAATCATAAAGTGATTATTTTCGCTTTAATTAATTCGTTTTGAATTATTCTTTCTTGCGAGTTTATCGAATATAAAAATTCAATATAGAAACTATGATATTAGATTAAATATTGATTTTAATCTTCGTAAAATTTACTCTCCTTTGTCATCCTCGGCAAATGATAAAAATTAGAATGAAGGACAAGAAAGGAGACAAGAAATCGTAAAATCTGCAAAAAAGAAATAGAATAGAGAATAACAAAAGACATGAAGAGTGATAAAGAAGGAATTGTATATAAAATTAATTAATTCGCTCATTTCTCTCGAATAAAAGATTTTTCGACACATAGATTTGTTCGTGTTTAGTTGACGGCGCGTACCCAACACTACCATCGGTGACTGGTACGTGCTCCATGATTGGTCAGTGTTTTTCGTCAATAACTCGTTAACGAAAAGAAAATGTTACTTGAAATTACTTCAAGAATCTCCAGTTAATAAGTGTTCCTACATTTTTCGAATATTGTATAATTTAATATAATAAGAAACACAATTGTATAAAAACACAATATAACAAAAAACACAATTTATAGATCAAAAATAACTTCGACCATCGCCATTCAAGGTTCACCCTCGATGAATTCCCAACATCACGATCCTTTTCTGGTTAAATAAAATCATTAGAACCTGTTTAATTACACGATGCCAAAAATACGCGCACACACGAGAGTTGTTAAGGCCTTTTCGACATCCTTTTTCTTTCTTTTCTTTTTTTTTTTTATCGTATCACGGACCATACGGAAGACATTAAAGCGTTTCGCCGATTATGAAATCGTTCTGTCATCGCCGAGCTTGTAATTTCTCCTCAACATCGCCGTTTCGCGGATTCGCGGCTTGTTTTCATTTCGGTTTATCCTTTTTTTTTTCTTTTTTTAAGGCGTAACATTAATTTACCGCGCGCATATGCGATTTGCATCCACTCCTTCGAGGAAGGGAGGGAAGGGATTTATGGCGAGTAAATTCTTAATGAAGTGACAAACTGCGTAACCGTGATCGGGAGATTAATTTAAAGTGCGCGGGGGGAAGGGCCGAGGTTGGCGATAAATTATTTTATTACAACTTCGAATTTATACTGCCTCGTGTACAGTGGACTCGCTACATTGTACTTTCGATGGATTCGATTGTCGTTAACGGATTTACGGAGTGATTTATTGGGAAATTACGAGGAGATCCCTCTGGAGGAGATTGCGACGATGTATTGAAACATCTTGAATTTTAATTTACGCGCCAAATTTTTCTTGATACGCGTGGCGATCGACTTGAAATTTGATTGAGCATTTTCTGATGATTTTAGAGCGTAGCATGTTTCGTGTAGGATTTCATGAAAAATTCTGTTAAAAAAAAACAAACACTTATTAAATTCTCGATAATCCCTTTTATCAAAACTCCCCCTAATTTTGAACCTTGCAACACTCGTCTACTCATCAATGCGAAAAAAGAAAAAAACAAACAAATAAACGCGAAGTTAACATTTATGCTTGAATTCTATGCGAGAAACAAAGGATCGTCGATTTAAAAGTCAAACTACGGGGATCGTGGAGGAGGCATAGATGGTACACGATGGCGCCAAAACTCATTGACATCCCGCCATTACTTATTCGTCGATAGGAAGGTCGAAGAAAAATGGGCAGTGCTAGCCTGCGAACTCTTTGCAGGTATCGTGCACCCGCGTAGGAGTACACCTCGTAAATCTTGTGTTGCCGGGTAGAAAGTAGATCGAAGATTGTGTCACATTCACGTTTGAACCACGTTGCACGCTGCTCCCGTTTCGACTTTTAATCCAATTATTTTAATCGAGGAGGTATCGAGAAACATAATTTCGTCCATTCGTCCTGGTATCGTTGCCCCTAATCGTTCAAGAGTTTCGTCGAGAAGTTGCGTCGTCGAAATCTCGAGGCACCTTTCCTGCTCGGAATGTTTTATTGGTCGAGTGGAAATCGATAAATCTTCAGGTTCTCGAATAATCGATGTAATTTGCCCGGCGAATGTGCAATTCATTTATTGCCCGAACTCTAATTAATTTGATTTTAATTTGATAAATTGGACGATTATCTTATCTCGGAAAATTTCTATCGTAGAAAATTTGTTTCTTTTCCGAATCATTTTTTTATTGTATTCATCATCTTCATAGCTAACAAACATTATACTTGTTTTATATTTTATATTTTCACACGCGTTAAAGATAAGAATTCTTGTTGTTCTTCTTCTTGTTGAGAAAAAGTTTCGCTGAATTATTATTCGTTACAATTAATATCATTCAAAATCGGCGCCAAAAATTTGAAAGATTTGAAAAGCAATCGATTCTCACACTCAGAACGTTTCCCGAGTCGAGGATTTATCATCGTGCCTCGAAATACCCCGAAGCGATCTTAGTCGCACGATGGCGAATTCGATAAAAAGAGATCCGCGATACTTTGCGGTTTTCCTCGTTGCCTGGTTAAAACCACCCGAGAGTTACGTCCACGTGTGCAGAATTTCACTTGTGGCCGGTTAAATCCTTGGCTCCCTTTTACCCGCGTTGAGGTTATGTCTGATATTGTTTAGCGTAGACGCGTAGATCGCAGAAATTAAATGTAGATACCTTTGATACATTGTGAATATACAACGTGTTTCAAAATTCGCTTTGTTTTTTTTCCAAACCATTTAACAATCCACAGTCCACTAAAAATAATATTAGATAATTATAATTATTCTTGGTATATGAATGTACAGGATATTTCAGAATTTATTAAACTATATTTGTCTTTATATTGAAGTTGTGTTATTAATAACAGTCACTAAAAATAATAAGCGATAACAAATTAAAAATAAAGTGTACAGATTGTTTCAAAAATTGATTATCCTTGCTATCCTTAAATCTTAACGAATAAAAATAACAAATTGTCTCTGAGATGAAACTAAAGCAAGTAAAATAATTTAGAAAAAAAGACTTAACAAAACTATTACCAAATCTTAAATAGATCTCGAATAATTGCAAAACGAATAATTTCAGAGGGAAGTGTTTCTGGAAACACCCTATATATGGATCTAAACGCCAATTCCTTGCGTCATATATGTATTTGGGCCGTTGACGCCAGTCGTGGCCAGGGTTGGAAGACCTCGCAAGGACGAATAAACTGGCTGCCCGAAGCGAAGCAGGCCACGTGTCCTGGCTCATCTCGGGTCGCATCCGTTTTCCTTTTGTGCACGCGACGCCTCCCTCGTTGGCTTCCTCTCGATCGGGATTCCCCTTTACCTTCGGCAATTTAAATTTTTGGCGCCTGGCGGTCGGCCAGGCCCCTGCTCCCTCGAATTTTTCGAATCGCCGCGATGATGATACCGGAACGTCGAAGTGCCTCGTCTCTCCAATAGCTTTTCTTCCATTCTTTTTCTTTCTTTTCTTTTTCTACGAGGCGTGAACCCGTTTCTTGTTCCCAATGGAACAATCGAATCGCTCTCGATTGAAAATATTGAAGACATTTTGCGGAGTCATTGGCGAAGATTACGAGGTATTCCGGTACGGAGAATCGAATTGGAAAGATGATTGGTTTGAATTGATCATATTGTATATCGGTTTCGAATAGGAGCCGATATTGTTGAATTCGAATTGCTTCTTATAACTCCCTTTCGTCGTGCTATATTTCTAGTTATATCAATTATATAAAATAATTCTGAGTAAACGAGTAAATGTATTTAATGTAGAAGATTTTTAAAATTGAATTTTCTTCTCTCTCAAGTAAATGAAAAATATTGCAAATAAACGGATCGTTCAGAAGTGAAATTTGAAACTTCGTGTAACTTCGTAATATCATTCTGCCATCCCGGCCAGAATTAAAACGCGAAAATGATTTTAATGAGAGCGTCAATTTCGTTTCAAGGAGCGAGGTTACTTTACAGAGAACAAAAGTTGAAATAAAACCAGGCAAAAAAAAAAAAGAAAAAAGAAAGGACGAACAAGTGAGAACGGCGTCAAAAACGATTTTCACGAGAAGTTAAATCGATCCCATCCTCAAGGTGAACTTGCGCGATTTCATTTAGACCGGATGGATAACCCGAGGATCCGTGCAGCGACAGCGCAAGAGTCTTAAGAGCAATTAAGCGCTCTTTATGAACGCGCAACGTGACATATTTCCTGTGCAATTCCCCGGAACGTAATGCGTAACGGGCGTAAGGGATAATGTGTTAAACGCGTATATATACACGCCACGGAACAGCTTGCTCGTATTTTTATTAGCATCAACCAACACTTTGTGCAAATCTCCTATCAAGGAGTTCCTCGAAGCCTCGAGGATTATGGTTACCGGATGTGCGAGGAAATTACGAGGTGTGCGAGGATTAATGCATTTTGCGAAACGGGAAAGAAAAGTTATTTTTGATTGAAACGAGTCGTTTTCTTTCAACCTTTTTTTTTTTTTATTAATAATCCGAGCGAGCTAATCTTTTTATCCGATGCATCGAGAAAAAGTTTTTTTTTTTCTTTTTCGATCAAACTTGTTCACGACTTGGATCGATGTAAAAATTTATACAAACGGCTAATAAAAACGATATCCAACGATGCTTAAAAAAGCATAAAGAACAAGCTTACTCCTTTATAAGATAATCGCTATATTTTTATCAAACGCACCCCCCCATATGGATACACTCGTAAAAATAAAAATTCGTACACGCTATAAAACTGGCTAATAAAAACATGGCTAAACTTTTGATATAAAGGGTTCTGAAACAAGAACAAGATGGCACCGTAAAAGGATGACAGACAGTTTTTGGTGAGGAATGAAACATTATGTATACCATATTTTATTTTAAGACCTTATAAAATTCTTTTTGTTGGCCAATAAATCGTGAAAGAAAGGCTCGTTTTCTCTTGGTCGTTGGTTCTATGGTAAAAAAAAAGCGTATCATTAGAAACTTGAGTGTGAATGGAGCAATAATCGTGATTTAGGATCAGCAGGATCAGGGTGGCATTGAACGACCTTCGCGAATCAGTGTCCATATACCTGTCACACGCGTGAGGATTATTTTTTCGACTCGGCTTCTACAACCATCGTAACTGGATACTTGGTGACAAACCGCGAACCTTATCGCGTTGGCCGCTTTTCGATGCCATTTTAATTTTAAGCATACCTTCGTGCCATTTAAAAAAAAGAAAAAAGAAGATCACTTGTTTCGAAACACGTTTATTTTCTTTTTTCCTTATTTTTATTCATTAATTTATTTATTCGATTTATTCCAATTTGTACGAGGATTGAAACAAAAAGAAGGAAATTATCAGTGGCGATGGATACGTATCTTATTTTGAAATTAAACAGAAATTATTCTACACACTTGTTTGACAAATGTCTCGCGTACAATTACTCGATCGCATGCATACATCACATTCATCAAGGTATTGAACAAAAAAAAAAAAATCAGTTCGTGACAAATGAGAGCAGAGTGGTATGCCAAGTATTTAAAAGGAGTGCATAAATGAATGCGTGTGCAGGGCGTGTGTGTAATTAATACGACTTTAAATTGACGAAGATATATGTATGAATGTTGCTAAAAAAAAAAAAAAAAGATGGTATAAAGTCGTCGTTCGAATGAACGTAATAAAATATAAAGAAACATGTTGAAATGAATACGAATGAGAATCGAGGAACAAGATTAAAATTAAATGTGACACGATAATTAATGAAAATACTTCTTAATTTCAAGTGTAATCCCTAATAATCTAATTACAATTAAAAATTGAGAAAAATAGAGTATATTTTTTAAATATACTTGAATTAACTCTCCTTTTCGAAACATACGAAGTAAAATGTACACAATTTTTTTTTCAAACCATTACCAATCTAAGATAATCCCGAGATAAGATGTTCTTCAAATAACTCCCTAACTTTAAATGGATTAAAACATGTATTAAAACATATCCAAACACGATACTCTAAGAGTTAAGCTCGATAAGGTTAAATTACGCGCCTGATTTTGCACAATAAGACGACTCGGCTCGAGTCGGAATCGTAAATTGGCGGCTGAGCAACGGCCGGTAATTACAAAGTGTTCAGAAAGACGACGCGATTCGTTTCCAACTAAAAGCACAAGAGACGAGGCTTGTCGGAGATAAGTCCAAGTACAGCGTAGCGAGGATGCAAATCGGATCGAGCCGAGACCATTTAGCTCTCGATCGGAATATCACTCGGAATTAAATACGCTCGCAGAAGCGACACGTGTCGTTAATTAACGCTGAATCACTCCAGTGATATTGGAATCGAAGAAATATTTATATACAGATCTTTCTAGTATTTTGCGACAAATAATATAAACGAAATGAATATAAATTTTTTTCCTTCACGCGTACGATAAAAGTATATAAATTCTAAATAATAATTTTATAGGAGAAAGATATATAGCGATCTATGGAAAGTTGAGGTTAGGTTTATAGATGCGCGATTTTATCGATTGAACATTGTGTTCGTTGATCCGAAAGAAACCTTGAGATTGTCGAGGAGGAAAGAAACGATGAATATAGGAACAGAGATCTTCCCGAGATGTGATAATGGATCGATTGAACGATCGAGTTCTGGGATGGGTGCAACTATGGATGCTGCGATGTCGTAAAAATGTTCGTTACTCTCTGATCGAAGAGCTTACGAGGCTGATAAGTTGAAAACGATGTTTTGTTTTATACCTTTATATTAGCGTGGGTTTATTTTTTATAGGTGTAAAATTTAAAATTCGTTTACAGTTGGTTAGAATTTATATATTTTTTTTTTTGTCTTGCACGCCTACTTGTATAAAAATGTTTTCACTGATTTTAAACGATCGATTTGGAAGAAAGATGGTGGAAATATTTTTTACTTTCGAATATTCTATGAAATAATAGCGACACTCGTAAAATCTCTATAAATTGGAAATAAAAAAATATATATATATATTTGAAATACATTTTTATGACTGTATCCATTGATTTACGTTTTTCAAAAGATATAAAAGACAACTAACTTTTTGTGTTTTTAATATTCGTAAATTCGTGAAGTGGATATTTTGCATTAATAAAATGTAAATTTTCAAACGTGAGAACAGATATAAATTTCTTGGTCATAATTTTCTTTAATGTCAGATCGTATATTTTTCTATTTCTAAATCGATGAACGTGAACGTTTAATTACGCAAATTATTAAAGAGAAGATAATTACAGCCAGTAAATGTTGATTTGCAATAAAACGACTTATATATGTAAAAAGCTGCGATCTATTCTTAATACACAGATAAATCCATAGTTCGTTGCCCCAACCCTCGTAACTTTGTGTAACAAAACACTACTCGCACCTATGCCAGAATTGAATATCCTTAGCCTCCACTCTGAGAAATATTTCTGCCACGAGTTCGAGTCACCCGTTAACAATATACTACGCTCTACTGAAGCGAAAAGACATAAATTCGCTTCTTCGAAAGCTTCGATCCCAATGGAAAGAGATCGAAAGAGACTTACATTAAAATTTCAGTTATTCCGTTCGATTATTTTTCATGGAGAGAAAATCAAATTGAAATGCTTGCAATTCCCATCGTTGAAACACGAAACGATTTATAAATCATCTCACAAAGTATCTTCGACTGAGATATTAAATAATAAAAATATGAAAATCCATTTTCGATAAAGTAACAATGTTGTGCTACATCTTATTCATTAGTCAAACTTGATCATACGTGTTGATAATTTTGCAACGAGTTCTCAAAAAGATGATTCAAGCTCGACATAAATCACGAAATTTCTCGTAATTAGTCCCGAATACTCGCTCCCTATTTTAATATTTTCAACACTTCACGTGCAAAAGGATCACTCCTTTTTTTTTCTTCTCTTTTCTTCTTCTCGCAGCTCACTCTCGAAGGGCGGATAAAAATCGCTACGACCATTAAAGTCGCCTCGTATTTCTTCTGATTTATGGCCGACCGATGCACAAAGCTCGGTTGCCGTTATATATCCTTCGTGAATACACGATCCTTTAAGATCCTCTGTCTTTACTTTTGAGATTCTCTACAAAAGTATCCAGATACTTCCTTTCTCTTTCTACTCCCTTCTCTTCTGTTATATTATTTGAGTTAAAAAGTTACGGATAAAATAATTTGTAGTAAATTGTAATTATTTTTCTATGGTTTCATTTACTATATACTTTTTAATAAACAATGAAAATTTATAGCCCTCTGATTCTGCAAAAAGATAATATCTGAATGTTTCTGTTAATTTGTACTTTGATAAAATTGCTGTTAATATAATTCGATGAAAATGTCAGGAACTCACATTATCATAAATCATAAATGTATTAACATATTTCATATCACGTTATTTACGTACATATATGTAATACCTCTTTTTCGTTATAAATTCCTCAATTTAAATTAAACTCTTCCATATCTTCTTCATAAAGCCCTCAATTACTCTAATCTTGACCACTTTCAAGAACATTAATTCATACAAATACGAATGAAACTGTAACAAGAATCGTATCCAAAAATAAAAATATCAAAACAATTCGCCCCACCGAAAACAACTCTTCGTTAACGTTAAAAAAAAAAAAAAAAATATCGATAAGAAGAATGGAACCACAGAGGCTCCCAATCCTTCCAAAACTTAATCCAACAATTTTCACTTTTTGCAACACTCGCGTTAACGAATTCGTTTTACGGATACATTGTTTTTCACAAGAGGCGTCACGGCGGATCCCGCGAGACGGTGTCACGGCCGTCGAAAGACGAAAGCGGGGTCCATCTTCGAGGAGCGGTTGTCATCGTTCACCCGGGGCATCTGACGCGGCCGTAAAAGAATTCGGCAACGCGGGATGATCCGTGATCGATCGGCGGTCGGTTCTTTCCGGCCTTCGTGGCCGCGGATTCTTCGAGGCGATATTAAAACGATTTACATCTGGCACAATTTGTCACGGCCGCGGCCGGACCAGCGCAGAAGCGATTCGCAACGCGTCACGGTGATTTATCATGGAACGTTGAGACGACATAATGGAAACAAATGATTGGAGGGGAGGAGTTTAACGAGTTGTAAGTCGTGCAACGAAAGCGATCCTGCGTATCGCTCTATTATCGCGATATCGTTTGATCGAGGATATTCATTTATTTTTTCGCAACATTTTTCGAACGTTGAATTTATTCAAAAATTTACTTTCACCTCTCTCGAATTTTAATTCTTTGTCTTGTAAATTATATATATATAATTCTCAAAATTCGAAAAGACGAAATTCTCTTTACTCTATGAAATTAGAAGAAATCATTTTATTAATCAAATTGTAAGAATATTATATCTATGAAATTGGATAGTTTTATAATTTTCTGATGGCGATGACCTTGAAACATTACACGAAATAAGATGAGAAAGAAGGGTTTGGAAGAGGTGGCGTGGAACGAAGGACGTGTTCCCACGCGTAAGTGCAAAGTTACTCGAAGGAAACGTTTTCAGGTTTTGCCATGTGGGGAGGGGTGGGGAATGGAAATAGCAGGAGATGCACGATGCATCGATAAGGTCTCGACCCGTTGCAACTTGGTACATTGAATCGCAGCTATTCCATCCCACATAAACTCACTACCTGTACCCGTCATAACGTTGGATCGGCGGTGCTCAATTGCGATATGAGATGTACAGGAGGCATAATCGGCTCGATTGGTCGACAAGTGGTGTGAAATCGTCGAACACGTGGCACGTGAAATTGTTTCGTTTTAATCGCGTGTAAGATTTACTTATCGGTGACATGTGTCTTTAAACGGTACGGAAACGGAGAGTTTTCTCGTCACGGTTACAAGTTATTAATTTATAATTTGATTCTTCTTGCGATATATTTAAAAAAAATCAAATTCTCGTCGTATATGTTGACGTTGAATAATAAGGAAATTCGTCATTTGAATTTAAATGATGTATCTTCGATTTGGTCAAATGAAGATCAACGTTAATTAGCGATATTTACATTCGCATTTACATTTACATTTGTTTATTTGTTCAATCGCGTGTTCACGAGATTGGCTTTATCGAACACGAGCACGAGTACAAATGGTCGATTCGACGCGAGAAATGATTATTATTCCAAGGTTTATAGGCTGCGTGATATCATAACGGTTTTTCGATTCGCGACTACGCCCGTCTATAATAATCGCCGATAATTAATAAATCGAACGAGGAATTAACGGAAATTTCATCAAATTTCAAAATATGAAAATAGAGACTTTGGAGAGAATTACAAATATATAAATATTCGATTGGTTTAATTAATTTGCAAAAGAAAAATTTGAAATGAACGATCAACTTGTTGCTTAATTTTAGGAATTATCTTGTCAATTTGCAAAACTTGAGATAAATCAGAATTTTAAATATAACGTTGTTTCCTCAATTTGTTAATCGATGCTTTTAAGCACCTTGCCAAATTGCAAAATTTGAGATAAATCATCGATCATCGTGTTTCCCGTTACCACCAATTATTCGCAAGCTCGATGCTTCTCTTCGTGTATTAACTTGCAAAATTGGAAATAAATCAGAATTTTCGACGTGTATCGACGTGTCTCTCCTGTCGATCGTTTTGAAAACTATCATTAGTCAAGGGGAGTGCGTTACGGCGTGGAACGCCGTAAATTAATCGCGTCGAAGCAGCCTTTTTCCCCTGTCCTCAACAGTTAAAGAACAAGTACGCTTAACAAGAAACTCCACGATTCTATTTCCACGTTTATTTGTAATTCATAAGAGAGACTGGCTTTTGATCTCGATTGAGTTATAACGAACGATTAACAAGAAACGTTACACCGATTATCGCGATTACTCTCACCAAGTCAACAAATCCACAGGCGTTTTACACGCATACAACGCATTATACTTATTGTATAACACGAATACCGTGTGGTGATAGGGATTATCAAGTGTAAAGTATTTCTTCCAATTGATTTTGCATTTCTGTATTTTTCATCAATAGATATACGCAGTCATTAGGAGTTGTCGAGTGATTTTATTAGTTTCAATTGAGGTAAACGATGAGATGTTCTTGGAAACTAGTATTGATTTGAACTTGAATGTCTTGTAAATGTCAGGAACGAGTTTTTTTTTTAGATCATTCCAAGAAGAATATTATTTTAATTTTGAATAAACGCGTATACTAATATATTTTTTGCGTTGAATTCTAATCCGAACAAATTTTAACAAGAAAAGATTTAGCATATTCAATCAATATCGATACACAAATATCAAAGAGCAACTATCATTTGAAAATACAAGGGAATAAAATGAATATTATCTCGATCTATCAAATTGTATCTCATATCTACTTTCAACTTTCAACATTCTATTTCATTTTCAAACAGCTTGTTTGCAACAAAGTTGCTAAATATCTCTTTTAAAACTTACTTAACCTGAACCAATTTCAACGAAATAGAAACGAAGTATACCTATGAGCGAGATATCTGTATAGATAAGAAGTCGAAAAAATAATCGAATGCGAAAAAAAAAGGGCCAGCAAATATATATATATATATTATACCTTTTGGTTAATCGCAGTTTCTCCAATCTGGACAAGTATTGTACCGCCGACTCAATAAAACGGCGGTGCACAAAGTTATTGTGCAAGTGTGCGTACTATGTAGGAGTACCTTGGTACGGCCGATATGCCTTTCACATAACTGTGAGTAAATGCCAGGCCGCGGCTCTCCGTACTCCACCTCCCAGATGAGACCTATCCTATCTAATCCAACCGATGCAAGTAATGACTTGTTGCCAGGACGGTTGGTTTATGACGAAAATGCGCGCTCCTCCATTCACGAAAGCAGGTTTTTGAAATCGACGCGCGCTCCGTTGATTTACCGACGATCGATCAAACAGATCGTTAGAGGGCGATGGACAGACACAGAGCGTCGATCGTTCGGATCGTTGAATGTTTTCGTTCCATGACAGCTGCTTTCCCGTTTGATGTCTAAATAGGTATATACCGTGATTATATCATGGAGTTTGAAGAGAGTTTGGATTGCGGAGGTTACGTTGAGAAGGATAAATAATGATTGTTCGGGATAACTGACGTTCTTCCTGATGATGGGAAGGGAAATGATGTTTGTTTAGGTCAAGAATTGTTTTTAGAGAGCAGATGATATTTTTGGATGACGTTTTGAGATTGGAATCAAGGTGATTAGATGATTTTTGACTTGTTCTGGGAATTGGAGAGATTGTGAAAGGTAAAAAGAGAAAAAAATAAATAAAAGTTAATGAATTGCAGAATTATCAGAATACTTGTTACAAATTTTCCGTTGTTAATGTATATTTATATCAAGGACACGTAGATAAAAGTAATTAAAATACGTTATATAGTGGATTCGTGAGATCACGAATAGGGTTATCAATGCCAATTGAAATTCTGTCTCGATTTTATCGATTATGCAATTGGCGACGTATCGTGAAAGAAGACAGATCACGGTTACAGAGTACGGAGCCCGCAATCGTGGTCAGCTTGTGAATGGGAACACGGCTTGATTTTAGATTATGTAAGGTGAACTTTGCAGGAATATCAGAAACTAATCGCATGCGAGAGTAACCTCGAATCGTTCTGGAACTTCTATAATATAACAAATCTAACCGAGTAAATACGGTAATTTCACAAGTATATAAACACTTTAGTATGGAGCACTCTTGATTATTCAAATGATTGGAACAAAATGCGTATTCAATTTAAATCCAATTAATTATTCGATCAACAGAACTCTTATAGATTCTACAAGATTCCTTACAAAGTTTTATTTGTATCATTAAAGTTCATGATATATCATTTTGATTAGATGCAACTAGATGGTTAATGATAAAAGCATTCTTTTAAAAAAAAATTATTTCAATATGATTAATTATTTCAATATTGATTAATGTCATCTCGATTTCGTATAAGTATTTGAAGGAACAATAAAAAAAATGAATCGAAGATAAAATATTCCGAAATTCCGGATCGAAATCGTGTTGATCCATGGAGAAAGGCAACGGTTATTTGACTGACAGTTCACGTGGATCGAACGAAATTTATTTTCAATTGCAACTTTCTCCCCCCAGACATAACGGTCAAAACGAAATCCAGACCGTGCGAATATAATTATCTAGATCAAAGAGAGGAAATCTATTGAACAATGTTTCTCATGTTTCATTTGGCTTTTGAAAAATTTTGTACATGTAGGAATAATTAATTTCAATATAATTTATCGTAATAATTTTTTCTATCATATTTATATAATATTCGTATTTGAAAAATAGAAGAAGTTTCTTTTAAGTTTCTTTTCCTGTGTTGTTCCTCCATTTTCTATTGACACTGGCATTGCTATCGATTTCCATAAGAATCTATTTCTCCATCGAAAAGACTCGATTCCCTTGATAGACGTTGCACATTGCAAATGCCAAGATCAAATGTGCACCGATGACGTTGACCTATTTTCCAAGATAAATCACTGACCACAATGCATCTCATCTTCCACGACTCTGCTGCCATCTTGCAATCTTTCTTGCACACCTGTGACTAACTAATGTCACATCTTTCTCGCGTTGCATTGTCATTTTTAAATATCCGCCATCGTTCGAAGAAATAAATTCCTTAAATCGTTCGCGTTCTTTTCTAAATGTTTCCGTTCTCAATATTTCCACGAGACTAATTTATATTTATACGCATTCCATATCATTTCCTCGGTAATTTTAAAGTTCCATTTTTAAATTCTAGCTTTATAAAAAGAAAGAATAATATTACAATATGTCGAAGAATATTACAATATGTGAAAAATAAATAAGTGAAAAATAAAATTTTAAAAAGATAAAAATATTCAGAATTACCGATATTTTTATAACATTTGCGATAATGAGTACCTTTCAAAATTATCATGACATTTTCCAATTTTTTAAAAATTAGATACGTATTATTTCAATAAAAAAAAATGATTCCTCATCGATTTACCAAAACGCAAAAAAATAATGCAGTGGTATTTTTTCATCTTTCTTTCATAATTTCCCTCTCCCCCTTCTCTTTCTCAGAAAAAGAAAATTCTTTCTTCTCTTCAAGGAATAAAAATTCTTCCTTATAGAGGAACCGGTACACGGAACAGTCGGATATTTACAAGGAACGACCCGGGGTGCCATTTGCGGTAACGAGACCCCCTCGGTCTCGATAAAAGAATCATGCACGTCCGTCAACGTCCTTGTGCTCGTCGCGTGCATGCAACCGCCTTCACATCTTAATTAAACGTTTCTTTAAAAACTGGCGGTCGTACGAATCACTTTGCAGCTCGTAAACGAAGGAAATAAAGAGGGAGGTTAGGTTCTCAGGTACCTTTGTTTCTTGCTCGCGTACAGAAGAGGGCGCGCGAGCGTTACGCGAATTAATTTCGAGGACCTTGACAGATAAATAAACGTGATGCTGTTTCACGGTACGACGCCGCTTTTATCCATATTTCCTTGTGTTTTCGTTAATTAAAACGATCCATTCTTCGAAAAGAACTTGCGTTAATTTGTTGGAAAATGTTTTGTCGGATAATTAATTCGATCGCTACGATGCAATCGTTTGGGAGATAATAGGGAGATAAATTTGTTTTCATGAATGTATATTCGGATAATTGATTTAGAAAAGTTGAATTTATGATTGGAAATAAAATAATTCTCGAATGTAGGTGATTTTAAATTATTTTTAAAAAATTTTCAAATTTCGAGTATTTTTTATTATACTATAAATCTATTTTTTAAAAAATTTTTTTTATTTTTATTACTCACAAAACTGTTCAATATATAATAAGTTTTCTTGTTGATATAATGGAATTTACACGGCAGTGCTAAGCCTTTCACAATCGTATAATCGGAAACTGCGTCAAGAGTGGCACAGGACACACAGGGTTCACGTTTCTCCTGTGTGAGTTCTCCTCTCTTGCTCTGCTTTTCTGACGTAACGTAGCAAGGCCGCAATAAGAAATTGTTTACTACGACCTGTTCGTCGCCGTGATACCGTGATACCTGGAAACAATCGATTTCATAATAAAGATTTTTCACGCCTTTACAATATTAGTAGAACGTACGACAAGAGTTTCGAACAAAAACACTTATTGCATCCTTTTTCAATTCTTTTCTTTCTTTTTTTTTTTTTGTTTCTAATAATTTCAAGTCCACAGGTTCAAAACAAATGACGAAAAAGAAGAAAGTAGACTTCCTTCGTAGCCATGAAGCGTAACACCTGGCTTAATATGCAAAAAAAAATCGTCCGGTTGACATTATGTGTTTTATTAGCATATAAATTATCGATAAGAGGTTCGCATAAAACCGAACAACATTTATCATTGTAACCACAATTTTCTTCGAGAATCGTGGACAATAATTATTCACGATCATTATGACGAGAAAAAGAAATAAATAAATAATCTCGTTCGAGGTAATAAGTTTTACAATTAATCTTTATGAGAGGGAGAAGATCTCAAGTACATATATTAACGATAATTTATACATATTCCTTAAGTTAATTTCCGCGTTCCGCTATTCTTTTTTATTTTCATTCGTAAATTCGAGCAAGATTAAGTTTCGAGTAAGAAAATTTTCCACCTGTTACTGATTCTCCTCGGTCATTTTGTCAATTTGTCGTTTCTCATGTAAGTTTCGCTTCGCGGAAGCGAATTACCATACATTAGCCGATACGTTTAAAATTATTTCGCTCGGATAATCGTTATAAATTATGGACATCGAATTATGCCCACTATTGTTAGACATTCGTCACAGTAAAGTTTTACGCATACGCACGAAGTGCGTAAGTAGGATATTTATCGAGATTATACGTGAAACGTAGTATTTTTGCGGTAATATACGATGCCTTGTAATAAACGAAGTGCCTTTGTCCGTGAATAATAATTCTAATTTTTTTCCTCCTCCCCCCTCCCCTCTGTATTCTTTTTTTAGTTAAAATTATTCATTTTCCAATATCATTCGATGTTTTTTTTTTTAAATAATCAATGTATGAAATATAAATACTCGTTTAGATTGTAACAGTTGAGATAAATTATAAATTCTTGCGGAACCTGTTGCCGCATTATGAGAACTCGCTAGAATAATTAATAATAATTGACTTCTAATGATACTTTTTTACGATAGTATTTTATTTTCCATTCCTTGCCTCGCTTTTTAATAACTTTCAACAAAATATTATCATCAAATACAAATATTACAAATATTTTTTACTTCCTTCTCTTAAAAAAAAATATACTCTCGTAAAACGTTTAGTTACAAATAATTCTATATAAATACACCGTAGATGTATCTTATCCCCATATACATTTTCTCGCAATTTCATCGTCTAATAATAATATTCGTATCGAAAAAAATTGTTTACCGAGAAAAACTTCTGCTTTTCGGTCGCAAGATCGGGGGCCAATCGTTTATCTCTTCGTTCCACGTTCCTTCGTTGATAAACAAGCGGTTATAAAGCCCATTACAGCCATATTTCGCGCAACAAAGTCGTACACGCGTATCGAGGCCACCCGATTTATCGAGTGCTCTCCTTCGAGTGTAACGCGAAACCGTATCACGGGCAATTACTTGATGAGTCTATAACGCCTTGTAATTAACCCGTACCGTGTGCCCGATCGTGTGACTGATTAATTGCGAATTTCTTTATTATTTCGACGTTCATTGAAGACGGAATCGATGGCTCCTGTTTTATGCGAGTGAGATTTATGATCCGCTTCGAGGGGGAAAAAAAGAAAAGAATTTTTTCTTCGTTGATGGAAAGCACGATATTAAAATACGAATAGAGAAAATTGAAGTTTGCGAAAAGTAGAACGAGTTATGTGGAATTTTTTTAATTAACAGTTGATGGTATAAACTTGGTTATGTATAATATATACTCGTGCAAGGAAATATTAAGAACCCTACAATAAATAAATAACGGTATCCTTTTTTTTTCCTCTTTATTAAGAAGATTTATAAAAAAATACTTTATAAAAGTCCTCTTTATATTCTATGTTACAGAGAATCAAACCTTAAAAAGAGGTAGAAATCCGTCATTTTTCATCCTTTAATTATTACGAAACGTTAAATTTCTGGCGCCAGCCGATCAAAAGTCGCCGCAATCGTCACCGTCACTGTCAAATCTCCACATTTGAATAATCCAAACGCTTGCCCACGCACAAGGAAGTCATTAGGATTTCATGGCGCCTCTCTCAATCATCGATCCTAAATGCCTTCGGTCTAGTAAGCGAATCCGTTACTTTCCTAAGAAGAAATCGAAACGGCCGGTTCGCGTGTTCGCGTTCGATCCAGCTCGTTCGTTTGGTTCGTGACCTCGCGATTATCCAATACCGTAGAAAGAATGTAACACGTAAACGATTTCATCTCTGCTGCGTGTTTAACGGGCGAGAAGCGAGGGTGGTGCGATCGTATCTACTCTCGGTTCTCGTTTCGTGAAACGAAAATAGATGGACCGAGGAGAGGTGTTCCGTCGCTTCGACGGTGTTCGACGATTCCTTCCCCCATTCGTTCCTCGACACACTTCGAGCGACCTTTGCGATGCCTGGGCGAAAGGTCATGCGACCCCTTCGTTCGATCACGTTTTTTTCCTTTTCGTTTTGATCGATGCCTCGTTCCAGCGTGGGCGTTGACATTGACTGCTGCGGTTTCCACCAGGAATGTTTGCACAGAGGAGGTTTGGGTGTCGATAAATCGCGGATGTTTGCGAGGATGGAGGTGTTTCGTAATGCGCAACTTTGAAAATTTTCTTATTCCTTCCTCGATTTGTTATTTCTCACAGAAAAATAACGACAAATGTTCTCGTATGAGATATAATTTTGTATAATTTATAGATTGTTTTTCTGGTATAGGCATATATTTATTAATTAGTATTATTTTATTTATTCTTCGTTGTGAGGGAATAATGAATAAATTTGATGAGAGTTACTTGGCACGAATCGAAAACTACCCAAATATATGATTTAATCGAGCCTAATTAGAGAATTCATCGAATCTAGATCCTCTTGAGTAATAGAATTCGTGATATTCATGATATATTTTTATTTGGAATTTATTTTTTGTAGTTTGAATTTTTTTGTGAGTCTTGACTTTGAGTGACTCAACTTCTTTGTACAAAATCCTTCAAAAGATGCAATGAATCGATTTTAGATATATCATATTACTTTATCCATCAAGGGAGAAGAGGATTATATTAAATGGAAAATTTGTTTCATTTAAAAAATAAATAGAGCGTAGCTAAAAGTTGCTTTCCTGTTTGACTATATAAAGCACGGTTGCTCACCTTACGTAAATTATATAGAACTGGAGTGTGGGAGGACTGAAACATTTATTACGGTGTCCCCGAGTACGAAATTACGCCACTGTGCATTGTGTAAGCATTGCTGGGCATACGCATGCTAGTTAAACTTTCGCTGGCGAAACATTGGAAAAAAAAAAAGAAAAGAAAAAGAAAAGAAAAAAACAGAAAGAAAAGAAAAAAAAAAGAAACTGACCCTTACCTTTTTTTCGCGATACGCCGACTCTTGTCTCTGAACACAGGCAGCTCGAAGGATTTGCAAATTTGCGAACTTCCAGTGTATTTGCATATATTTAATCTTCGATTGACTGCATTATGATCGGGTCATTTCAGACATCTTGAACGAAACAATTCTGTTACAAGTATATTTTAACTCTGTTACGATCTTCGAATTCTTTTTTTCTTTTTTTATTCAGTCTCGATCTTGTCCCGAGAGAAGAAAAAAAAATTGCTTATGCTTTCGATAAAAACTTCCATATTATCCGTAATTTTGTAAAATGTATAATTGACAATTGGTTCGAAAATATATTTTGAGGTAATTTTACCGTAAATAAAGATAGGTTACGACTATATTATATCGTAATTATATAAATTTATTTCAGGGGACTCAATCATCCACTTCCGCCATCCAAGGATTAATTATAAATCGTGTGTATCGTATCGAAATTTTGAAAAAAAAATTCGAATAACGGCTTTGGCCTTGATTTCGAAAATTAACTAAAAAATTAAATCGATTGTAATTAAACTAAATATCGCATTGATGGCAAGTCAATTAGTATATATGATCGTATGAGAGCTTTTTGATACGGATATTAAATTATAATAATAAAACCTAATTGGCTATAGTCGCCACTCAATACATGTTTATAAATATATATATATATATATATATATATATATATATATATATATATATATATATATATATGCATACTTTTCATCACATTTTCCATGGATGTTTAATTACCGTTTGCGTGTTCTTATTACTTATATGCATCTCATACTATATTCTTTAACGAACACATTATTATTACAAATGTAATAATGTATAGATATAAATATAAGTGAGTACGTTCCATAAATATATAATCAAGCTTACTAAAAATTTATGTAATTGCACACGGGCAATAATTTCAAAGTTCAATTTTAATTTCTTTTTATCAATTATTTATGATAAGAATACGTTCCTCTATATACGATTATACATATTTTTAAATTCGAAAAATTAAAATTCAAAATTTAACAACCGATTAAATTACACTGTGTTATTTACATTAAGAATTTTATGTTACAATTCCATTAGATATTTGTTGCAATGTTGCACGATGTACATCGTCTCGTTACAATTCCCTCCTTAAATAAAAAAAAAAGAAAAAAAGGAACAATAAAGTTTCTGTCCTCTTTTTACATCACGTTCGAGTAGCAACAATTTCGAGGAGTTGCTCAACTTCATGGATTGTTGCTGCACGATAATTTGCCAGGACGTTTGCATAAGCGATGTAAGAGAATATGAAAGAGCTTTATATCGATCGGGGTGTTCATTTGAAGGAGCGTGATTAGTTTCGCCCGATCATAATTCCATAGATTTTTTTTTAAAGTGGCGTGGGAATGATCATGAGAATGGCGTGCAATCACCGTGCAAATCGAAGAAATTGCTATTGTTGTGGTGAAGAGACGCTTATTAATTAATTGTTAAACAACCCTGAACGTGCCAAAGAGGAAAATCTCGCTATTGTAAGCAGATATAGCAGAACGAGTGTCCTTTCCTTGATTACTTTCGTGAACTTCAAGGTGCTGCGAAGCTATTTACGATGATAACGTAATACGCACGATGAATTATCTTCATTATCTGGTGAAAAAAAATCAATGAGAGAGTAAGATTGTTGAAAGAAGATGTAAACTTGTTGCTAGCAATCACTCGTTAGATTCTTGCTTGTAAATTATGAGTTATTTTTAAAATAGAATATTATTTCGAGTTGTGATAAGATTGTTTGAAAGTTTCTTTGCTAAGAGATTAATTTTCTATTAAAAAGAGAGAAGAAAAAGATCTCAAAATTTATTTTCTTTCAAAACTAAGAAATTTTTATTCTCATTTCTATATTTCAAAAATTTTTATTACCATTCTAAAATCTTAACTCGAATATCTGAAAATTTATTTTTCTCTAAACCCGAGAATTTCTTATTTTCAAATTATTTTCGAATTCTAAATCTAAATATTTCAAAGATTACTTTTCTTTGAAACTAAAGATTAATGTCAAAACAATCGGTTTAAAAAAGGAAAAAAAAATTTTGTGGAAAAGGATTAATCAATTTACTCATTGAGCGTCGAGGTTAAGATTTCCGATGGGAATATCCAAAAGCAGATGATGGCCTTGAAGGGGAGAGACATGCATCGTCATCGGCACGACACTGGAAAAGAGGAACGACCGATACGAAACGAGATCGAAGCAGCGTAAATCGAAGCTGTCAGGACAAAAGCGTTCGTTGACAGACAGTACGTCTCTGAAGAAAGACAATTAGTCTTAATGGAAAAAAGACCGGCTTACATTGGGGCAAACGGGTTGGACAGGCTGTGTGTGCGTAAAGAATATATCAGATTGTGCGTAGTGATGGGATCAAGTTCAATATGTGTTCACGAATTCAAATAAACTCGGATTACGATTAAATATAATTAATATTATTGTATTATAGATTAAAACAACCCAAAGATTATTCAATTCACATTACCTACAAAAATATATTTATTTTGTTTTGTTGAAAAAAAATTTATCACAGATAAAATTTCAGCTCGAACAAATGTATTAAAGGATTCTTGGTGACAGGTTTTAAGGATTAAATGTGCTGCCATCTATTTTATCTTATCCAAGTTCTAGTTCAAAATAGATTTATTTTACGGTTCAAGATTCGAATCTATAAGAATTGTACTTCATCCCATCACTAGCCTTGTGTAGTACGTACTCTTGTAAGCTCCTCACCACACCCACTCGCAACCTTGATTGGTCTCCCTTGCAGATTCCTTAGAACTTGATATATTTGTGTTACTTATTCATCACGGATGTATCTTTCGAACGATTCAACCACGTGCTTTATATCGTCTACCAACGATTCAACTCGATTCAACCAGAATAATGAAATAGAACGTACACCGGTTTATTCCTCTTCGTTCGAGAAATACTACTCGTCGAGTAGTGGAAAAAATGACGGGAACGATTGATGCTTCCTTTAGGTTAGGTTACCTCGAGGATAAAAATCTTGCTCCCTTGAACGACTTAAACTTAAACAATTTTTAGTTGTCTCTCGTTTTGACAGAATGTAAAATGGAGACACGCCGTTACGCTTTGCGCTGAGTTCTTGAGTAATTAGGATAATTGAGGTAAGCAGACTTTAGAGAAGCGTATCTTGTAAGTGTATCGAGCAGTCTTGTAACGTGTTCATAACGCTCGTTATTCCACCAGAAGATTTATTTCAATTTTATCGAATTCGCAACTTGTTATCTGGAAATTAATTTCGTTCGTTGCCACGGAATTTAATCTGTGTGCTTAGAGAAAAAAGAAATATTTAGAAATTAAAATTCTAAAGTGAAATAATAACAGTGATTAAAACGACTTGACTAGCGGCCCACATTTGCCAATATGCTCAATTCCGTGATTCCTTTGCGATGCGTTTGCTATTTAAAATGGCAGCCACACCTGCGTGGAATCGTCATTCATATCTCCATTGGTATCATTCGTTTTAATTACGTTATTGGGTACGATTGCAACAACGATACAATGCCTAGAAGTGACCGATTCCCTCAGATGTTCCGTCGATTAATTTTAGGACGTCGTAATGTCTGTGTACGGCTTAATAGTGTACAGCGGTAGAAACGGTGTATCTCATTATTTAATGTCGCCTTTCAGAAAAGCTTAATGAGTTCTTAAATACTAGCTTGTCGAATCGAATCTTATGCAATATTTATGGGGATCAGTTTGTACCGGCTTGTTACATTAATCGTGTTTTTGAGTACCTTATCTTTTCAACCGTGTAATCGATTGAACAAGAATTGCGTAATATCGTTATAATATTTTACACGGATTTTTATTCGATATCTTTCGAGTTTCGAGAAAGTTTAAATTTCTAATTCTAAAATTTCTTTCGATGCAAGAAAAATTTGTTAAAATATTCCAACATTTCAAAATGGCTGAAACGATACCGTTGTCGGAAAGAGAGGATTGCGTCTATCACACAATAAATCTAACATCTAATCTAATGATATCGAACACGTGTGAAGCTCGCTGTCCAGCTCGCTCAGCTCGTTCGCATCCTCTCGAAAAGTCACGATTCTTGGACGGTGACGAGGCCTGGTTTTAAAATGGCCGCACCTGCATACTGTTTATAACGCAATGATATATCCGCTCGATCTGGTCCAATGTTTGTCCGCTCTCGGAACCCACGCAAATTCCGCTATTCACGCTTAACCTCTTAATCACGCGCGTGTATCTTTAACGAAGCCGTTCTTATCGATAATAATTAAAATGCTTCATCATTCGAGTCAACGAACGAAATTCGCTTCGTAACGTGAACAGGTTGATTCATCGTTCAAATATATACAGTAATGCAACAGGAGTGCGTTTACCTTCGAACACTTGTCAGTGACGTAACGTTAATTATATCTGATTACGGTGATGGAATGACAAGCGTGTCATCGAGTCGAAATTGATCACAGGCAAAATTTTTCGATTTCTTCTCTGCGAGTTCCAAGTTCAAGGTTAGATACTCAATTTAATTAAAATCGTTTAATTAATCGAAACTTTTAATTTTTAAACTCTAATAAGTATACCGTTAACGTATGAGATATGTACAAATAAATTTTGGAAAAAATATTTGGAAAAAATCGTAATAAAGACATTTATAAAATTCATTTAAAATTGTAAAAAAAATATTCTAGATTATATTGAAATTATAAATTTATTATATTCTAAAGCACAATGGCGCACAATTCCAATAACTAAACACTTACGAAATGACATTTATGATATTTCGTGTACATTTCTTGGAACATTGAGTCATCGAATCTAATAAAGTCGTTCATATCATTGTACTATTTTCAAAGTTCGTTCCATTTTCCATGTGATCCGAACATTGCGCGAGATGTCACAACTTATTACACCCGTATCATCCACCATTCTCATGGCAAGAACGGTATTCTTACTTGTCACACTGTCACTTGCAACGATACAAATCGTTCTATCTTTCCGTGAATTACATTCGTTAGCAACCGGTTATTCCTTTATCACGATTCCGTCTCGAACTTCTATTAATACATACATATGTGTATATATATATATATATACACCGTTAGTTTTAGTCGACAAATATATAATAAGAAGTATTCGTATTCTATTCGCCACGATCGAACGAGCCTCTTCGTAATATCGAACGCGACATTGACAAAGCGCACTAAATATTACTCTCTTAATTTACGTCTTAAAACTTTATCGAAAACTTGATCTTTCAAATTAAAATGATCGTTCGTAGAGATGAGAATTTATCATATTCTTCTCTAATTAAACGATATTAATAAATTTGGTCAAATGCTCGATTGAACTTCCATCCCTTCATATTCGCATATTTCATACGAATGAACGTGCAACGCTAGACATCTGCAGGGAATAAGTGGGCGAACCGAATGACCTCATCCGAGGTGTCTACACGACACTGCTTACATACGTGTTCTCCTTTCAACAGGAAATCGTTCTAGACCAGTCTTGGCTGTACGTTGTACACGGTCACTTTATAAATCGAGCGAATATCTCCGTTTGTACTTGTTTCCATCCGATTTATAGAAACATTTATGGAAACAATTCGATTATAATAATTTCCTTTAAAATATCATCTAAATATAAATACAAATATACATATGCAAAAGATAGAAAAATTTTGTCAAATTTTCTGCCACTCCAAGATGGCATAACACTAATTTTTTTTAAGTAATTCGAAACACGATTATATAAAATATGCACTCTTATCCTTTCATCGAAATTCACGAATTAAAGATCCATAAAGAAAATCACATTCGTATCTTTCTTCGTATCTAAAAAAAAAGAAAAAGGAAAGCAAGAGAAATTTAATCAAATTTTAAATTCTTTCAAAGATAAGTGATTTTTTTCTTTTTTTTTTCTTTTTCACGAATATCTCTCGAATCGCTTTTAATACTGTTTCGAATCGTTTGTTCAGGGGGGAAGGGGGGATGACGCAATGGCGGCGACCTTCCGCGGGATTGCAAAAATTTCAATTCAGAGCGTTTTACGGCGGATCGAAAGCGACGAGTAAAATCGTGGCGAGGAGGTCTCGACCTTTTTAAATTATTAACGATCCAGGTATCCCGGGCTTTTGTGCCGTGGATAAATATTTTTACGCTTCCCTCACCCTCTCCCTTTCCCTCCGTCCACCGTTCTCTCCGGGAATCGCGTAATAACGATATAAATTAAGACTTTATGCCCGTGTATAGAAAGCGAGCGATCCGTGAATTCGGTGTTTTGGATCATTGTGCGACGGGGATTTCGTGGATTTTAACGGTGCTTTTATCGTGAGGTAGCGGACAATGTGGGGCTCTGGATGGTGAACCTTGAAAAGAAGAACAAGCGACGACCGGTTTACGACCGTTTAAGGACAATTAAGAACATGAAACGTAGAATCAAGGATTTTTGGGAGGGAGGGGGAATTTTTATATCTCATTACTCGGGACAGAGAATTTTTCATCGTGAAAGGTGTTTAACTTGTCGCGCATATATTTATCTCGAGACTAAAAAATTAGTAAGAATTCGTGAAGTGTCTATATTTGAGTTTAAAAATGCTGATTGTGATTCGTGATTCGAAGAAGATGTATTATTGCGCATTTGTGAATACGTAAGTTTTAAATTTCGCGCAAAGTGAAATTGGTAATTGCATGTTACGACTGTTCTTTATTATTTTTACGAGTGAAGGATGTCCCTTGAAATTTCAATGGTCAAAGTCATTGTGTAAATATACTCGATTACCTTAATCTACAACTTGTTTGAACGTATGAATATCCGATCGAAACAGTGAACGCTGATTTTAATTTCACTCACACCTGTTTAAGCACGTGATTCTCGTATTTCCGTATTCAGAAGAGAGTAAGACGAAAGATATTACGAGCCTAAAACATACAAAAGTTTGTTATTAAGAATTCGTTTGAGAAAAATCCACGTCTTTGAATAATAAATTGATCTTCGACGTCATACGTTACTTACATTACGATTATTCGTTACACTATATGCAAACGAGAAATAAAACGAAGATATTATAGTAGTAGAAATATAACATCTCATTGCTACTAACTTAATAAATTAAATTTGTTGCGAATTTAAATACTCAAGTCGAGTTTTATTAAAAACTTCCCCAATTTTTATCACTAACCCATTATTCGAATTTAAAGGTAATCTAGAAATATTTTTATCGCTCCAAATTATTATTCACGCGAAGTATATCGCCTTTTTTTCGAAAAGAAAACGTTCAACACTTTTAATGAAGAGGGGTATCGAAGGCCGCCACTTTTTTCAATCATGCTAGGAAATGAGGTGTTCGTAAAAGATAACAAGGTGACAACTAGGTGGAACATGAGTCAAAACTCCTCCCCTCGTGCCATAAGCTGCCTCCTCCTCCCCTTTCGCGGTCTTAACATAATTTATAAATTGGTAGGATGCACCTGGCACGACCTTCGCGTGTTGACTAAAGCGAGTTGGCGCTTTATCGTTGGGCGCGAGAATTGAAAAAATAAGACATGCGTCCTCGGCTCGTAAAGTACTTGCGAACTTGTTCACCGATCCCACGTGGCTTTAATGGACCCACAACGCTTCGTCCAACTTCAACGTTTTACAGATACTCGAAAGCATGCGCGATGCTTATCTCGACGGAACGATAGCAAGCTTTTCTTCGAACGATCCCACTGTCTTTCTGAATTCACGACTCTTGCGCATTCCGTATAGATAACGATTGACTTCGTGCAACTTGGCTCGTTGTTGTATTCCCCTCCGTATCCTGAATTCCGAATTCTCAATATTTTAAGTATTTTAGTGTCGATATATTTATTTTACAAAAATAAACTTGCCTAATATTAAAATTAAATGATTAATGTAATTAACTAATGTAAGTAACGAGTAATGCATTTTATATAGCGATATTATTCAAAAAGTTGTATTTTAATTGTAGAAAATAAGAAAGAATAAGCAAAAGAAGAATTTTGAAGAATACGAGGTGAAAAATTAAGCTAATGCTTTCGTATAACGCGGTTAAGGAAAATTTGGAAAATAGAAATGAAATTTTTTTTAAGGAAAAGAAACATTGCAACAAGTAAAGAATGCAATTTGAACACTCAAAAGATGAATATCGAAAGGAATAAATATATGGATAAATATATAAGTACATATGCTTAGTAGTTAATGATTCTGTGGCGCTAGTATCGCGTCACATGACTAGATCCTAATTTTACCTATATATTTGAAAAAAAATTCAAAACAATGTTTTTCTTATCTTAAAAGCCATCTTCACAAAATAATCAAGTTTTCATCCAATATATTCATCTCGTAGATATTAAATATCATTAATATCACAATCAAAAAGAAACATGAGTCAAAAATAATTCCGTCTGATCAAACGAGAATCAATTGTATTTACACTGCACGAATTTTCTTCCCGGATTTCACTTTCAACGAGGAAACAAACAATTTTCCAGGTACTGCTGAAGGCGGCACTGGTGTGGGACGAAGTACACGGTGCTCCAGCGAAGAGGAACGACATACTCGCGGGCACGGAATTCCTGTCCGTTTTCATAAACGGCGCCATGGCGACACCACCGCAGCGGCGCAGAGGTTTCAGACGCGGAGGACAGTCGGCCACGTCAGGAGACAGCGCGACAGCGGAATCTCATCAGCACGAGGCGTCGATTTATCGAATATCGCGCAATCCCGGAAACAGACAGGTGGTCCCAAGAGCGAGGAACACAAGCGGGCGTGAAGAGGTGGTTCGATTCTATCCCATAAGTCACAAAACGTTGGAGAACAGGCAGCAGAATCTGGCGTCGTTGATCGACGAGTTGACCACCACCGGCGACATATCCTCGACGAGGCTTGCTCCCCAGAGTTCGATTAGCGCGACGACGACAGCCACGTCGACAGGCACTACGCGGGAGAAGTCGAGGACGAACGCGACGACGACGAGCGTCAACTCGACCAACAAAGGGGTCGTAGGTCGGCAAAAGGTTATAGGCGTCAGCGTGACGTCCACCGTCGAGGCCACGCCGTACAAGGTCAGGGTGGAACATTACGACAATACGGACGCGACGGTCGTCTCGCGGCCTCCGAGCTCCATCTCGATCTCGTCCAAAGACGTTACGAAGGAGACAAGGAACGGCACGGCGAGGGCTTCCACAACCACGAGGACCACGACCGCGAGAACAACGTCGACTACGATCAGCGCGACAACCACGACCACTGTCCTTTCCACGAGGACGACCACGACTACCACGACCACGACCACACCATCGTCCTCCAGCTTCGTCACGGAGGATCTTAGCAACATCGTATCCGAGTCGAACAGGAGCGAGTTTTCCGTGGACGAGGGATCGCCCAGCACCAGTTGGCGATCAGCCAATCATCAGAGCTCGATCACGCCTGGCCCACTCGCCAAACACACCCCGTCGTTCGCCCAACATCGAAAGACGAACGGCACCACTGGAAGAAGCGTTTCCTCCGGGGATACGATCACTCTGCCAGCGGAGGACAACTACGAATTACCCGAGGAGAACGAGGAACCTAAAGAGCCGAGCGAGGAGCCCGTAGAGGTACAATCGGAACGGTACCAGGCGGTGCAAGGACGAAAGGCAGGCAGACACTTCGACGCTTCCCACTACAATCGACCGAGTAACAAGATGTACGGCCAATCGTCGAAGGGCTACAACAAATCACCACGACCGTACAGCGAGCCGGCCAAGTCCTACAGCGAGCCGGCCAAAGTGTACAGCGAGCCTGAGAAAGTGTACGGGGAGCCGGCCAAGGTGTACAGCGAGCCGGCCAAGGTTTACAGCGAGCCGGCCAAAGTGTACGGTGAGCCTGCCAAGGTGTACAGCGAGCCTGCCAAGGTCTACAGCGAGCCTGAAAAGGTGTATTCCGAACCGTCGAAAGTCTACTCGGAACCTGCCAAGGTATACTCTGAACCTGCCAAGGTGTACTCTCAACCGGCCAAGGTGTACAGCGAGCCTAGCAAGCTCTACGATTCCGAGGGACACCCGTTGAATCGGCAGGGAGAACCTGACGAGCAGAATTACGAAGTAGACGAGTCGGTGAGCGTGAGCAGCAATGGAAACGTGCACGGGCCCCAGATGATGCTCACCGAACCTTCGAACGCCTCCGAGGTGGAGGATGGCCACAAAGTGGGCTACGTGGTCGAGGGTAGGAATTACAGGAAGTACAGAGTCGAGGAGAGGACTCCGGATGGCTTCATCGTTGGGGAATACGGGGTCGTGAGCCATGACGATGGTTCCTTGAGGGGTGTCAGGTACACTGCGGATGGTACCATCAACCCTCGGTTAATTTATGACGCGCTGATGAAATTTCTGGCCTTGTGAAAGGTGAAGAGGTGAGACAGATGTGGACAGAAGTGTTGAACGAGGGAGGTACGGAGTCGACGACGTGTCGCGTGGCTTTTGTCGAAATCGACAACGAGACAGAGCGATTAATCGTGATTTTAATTGGATCAGGAGGTAATCTAGCGATTGTTCAAATTCTAAGGTGAAATTGAATATTTCACGAATGTGTGTCTACGTTTTATTTGTGTATTCATCGTGTCGCCATTGTCGAAGATAATATTGCGTAAGACCGAGAAATTCAATGTCATCGCTGAGCAAGGATAAAACGAACGATTAAACGAGCTTCACGAACAAGCGAACGAAAACTTGGACTCGTTAGGCGCGAACGGTTATCTTTGGTCGGTCGTCACTCCGTCGTTTCTGAGGTCTAAGGAAAAGGTCACAGCGATTCTCCGCTGACTTGGCTGATCCAGTCTTTCGTCAGAGAGGTTGAAATTACAAAGAATACCAATTTAAACATTATTATTCATCGCTTGTTAAAATTAAAGTGTACAACGCGATAATGGACACTGATTATTATTTTTCTTTCGATATGTATAAATCGGTATATTTATTTTTATTTCAATTTCCCAATCTGTAACAGTATCAAAAATTTAAAGAAAAAAAAAACATAAATATTCTATGAGAATAGTTTCGATTGCATAAAGCAATGTGTATATCATCTTTTCGTAGAGTTAAACTTCACGTAAATATTTGTACGATATTACTTAAATTGAAAATTGGCATATCTATATTCTACAAATATATATTAATTAATATCTTCTCATAGAAAATAACTGAATTGTATATTTTAATTATTTGCTTGAAAACATTGAATCAATTGTGATACTTCGTACATATTACTCGAAAATCAATTTTATCGTTATTATCAATGCCATTACATTGTAAAAACAATAATTCAATTCGCTGTCTCGTCAAAAGCGACGCGATTAAGTCGACGGTAAACGAAAACGACTGATTCTTTCGCTCTTGCCAACGCAACTGCCTCAACCGATTAATATTTAAGAATGGCCTTCCACCAGGAGATCTCGCTGGTGTCTGGCGTCGGTGTCCACTCTTTTTTGACGGGAAGGAAAAGATGGTCGCTGGACGATTCGATCGGGCGAAATGCGTGGAATTCGAAGCGAAACAATTCTCGTTGCGAAACAAAAGTACGCTTCCCTTTCGATGGCGAAAGCGATACCTAACCTAACTTTTGTGCGCTCGCTCGCCTCCTCGATGGCCTTTGAGAAGACTCTCGAGCGGCAATTTCTTTTCCCTTCGTTCGTCTAGCGATTCGAAAACTCCTCGATCGTGGCGCCACGTAGTTGCGTAAATTTTTGTGATCGCGTTAATCGCGCAAGCGTGTTTTCTTTTTCTCGAGATTTGTTAAAATTAGGAAGGTGGTGGTAGTGGTGATGGAGATACGACGCACGGTGTTCGGTGGTTCAGTCGATGATTGGATTGTTCTTGGTAAAGATATTTTTCGTACAATGACTTTTTTTTCCTTTTTTTTTTCATTTAATTCCGAGATTAACGCTAGAATCATGAAATTCCGAATCAATTCGAGCTTCAGATTCTTTTTCTTTAATCATTAAAAGCAAGTGCAAGTGCTTATTTTTATAATTCCCTATTTTAACTTTAGTGTTTCAACTGTGTAATATATTTAGATATAAGTTGGCAGCGTTAATTCGAAAAAAAATGTGAAGAAAATCCTTTGTCACGCATAAATTGTACAATTTGTTAAGTAAAAAATATGATCGTTATATAGAAAAGAATCGACTGAACGTATATGTCGCGTGCTTTCGTCACTGCGACGCTTCTGTGATGAAAAAGCGGATCGAGAAGTCGCAGCTGCCCGGGCCTCCATTTTGGATTCACTCTTACCAAGTTAATTTAACACCTTTATCTCGATCGCCTGAAACTCGAAGGCTCCGCAGCTGCGGCCAAATTGCTGACTTGTCACGGCAGCGTCTCTGCGCACTTCTTTGTAGGATTTATGTATCTATTGTGCTAAGCTCTTTAAAGACGTTCCCGCGTCATGGAAGTATCTCACTCGTCGAGAGAGCCGTATAAACGATAACGTTATTTTATTATTAGGGTTTTAAATAGCTCATTCTTCCTCATTACCTCAATCTTTGAGATAGTTCCTTCTGCCATTTAAATAACGTGTAATTCGCCTTAAATTATAAACACGATCTCGAACAGAATTGTTACTTCGAACGATCCGAATAAGACAGTAATATAAAATATTTTTCGGACAAAAATTGTATTATATTATCTTGTATCATTTAGCGATAATTTAAATAATATAGATATTATTATATAATAATATAGATATTAAAATGACTTGATATGATATGAGGGACGAAAAAATTCTTTAAAGAAATTTCTTTCAAATGATTAAATATAATGGTTGCAATAGATTTTTTTTTACACGCGTATATACACAAGATTTATATATTTTGAATTATTTGATATAGTTTTATATCAAAAAGACGAATTTTAACTTAAAATCACACTTTGGTCGTTTTTTATTAATTAAAGAATTTTATAAAGAAAATTACAAGTAAATATTCATATCGTTCGAGGGAAAAATCCTTGTCTTGATCTTTCAGGCACGTCTGCTCGAAACTTTTCCGATCGACCACGGAAAAACGAATCTCGAAGCGGACGTGAGGTCTGTTCGCGTGGAATCGATGAAACTCGTTCGCTCGAATGTTGCTCATCCTCGTAGGTTTAAGTTGCGCGTTCATCGTCTCTATTTTTTATTATATGTAAGAGTAAAGTATTCTGATATTAGTTACACGTGATACCATTATGATTTAAGAAAACTGTCTCTCTTTAACGTTAGGCGTTACAACGATAAGTCTAATGTTTATTATTGAAATATTATAGCGCTGTGCAACCATTGTCATTTCGTCGAATACAACTTTGTAATAAATTCCATTGTCATAATATTTTTTTTTCTTCTTTTAATCCGATTTAACCTTTTAGACAGAAAATGCGAGTTAATTAAATTATCAATAACACTTAACAATTTATAAATTTTTACAAATTATATATATATATATATATATATATTCCTTTAATTTTGCACGTTTATTTTTCTTTATTACAAAAATATAAAATAAAATTCCGAATAACATAGAATCATCTACTTAAACTTAGAGAAAACATTCAGTTTTACATAAATCGTTGAAGATGACGATCGGTAAATCAATTTTATCGCTTAAAATTATCCCGTCTTTTAATTAATATCTTTACTCGTGTGCAAGTAATATCTTCTCTTTGAGAATCTCAAACTGTCTCAATAAATATAGGAAATATATTGGGAAAAAGTTAAAACACCACGTCGAAGATTTTAAATTCCTATTTTTTATTTTGTTTATAAAAGTCTATATTTTTTAACTTCATCTCACTCTTATTAATTTTCCATCATTATCGAGATACAAATGGACTTTTACAAACACGTTTGCGACATAGCCAAACAAGGGAAGAAACAGGAAACCATATAATTTCCCACTATGAATATTCTGACTCTCGTCGATAAATTTTACGTTGTACCTTTGATTTACACGCAGATCCTGTATCAACATCACACGTTTTTTTTTCTCCATCCGTTATCATAATTATTTTAGAGAAAAAGAGAGAAGAAAGAGGCCGAATTATCTGGCAAGGTTGTAGGAAGGTTGTCGAGGACAACGATCGTTGGTTTACTGGATTAAAAAATGATTTATAGGATCATTATCGACACGAAAGCAAGTTGATAATGGATCGAAAGAAATCGGATATTGACCGATCTTGAATTTAAGAGGAAAAAAGGGAAGAGACACGCAAAAACCTAATCACGGTTATGATAATTCACGATAATTCACTCTTATGAACTTTAATCTGTACTCGCGATCGTGTCACAGGGCTGCAATTTTGTCACGGAGAGAAAACAGAGAGAAAAATTAATTCGGTATCGAAGTTGGGAGAGACGTGTTATTATGAGAACGAATAAATTCAACGTGTGACGTTTATTATTTCTTTGTAAAGTACGCTTTTTTACGATTACGTGTCCCTTTTCATTCAACAGTGACATTGATGCGATAAAAATATGTAAATAGTTAATCATGTGTTATTACAAGTTCAATTAAATTATATGTTTTATGATTTTGGATATTAATGTGCAAGTATTAATTTATCTTTTTTGTATTCTATTTGAGAAACGCAAATTTTATTGATACGTTCAATTTTTAATTTTTGACAGTTGATTCAAGGTATAAAAGAAATTAATAATTTTATTATTAAAAAAAATATATATATGTGCATATATCTACGTCTATCTTATCACTTATTTTATACATCCTGTTATAATTTTTTCTGTTGATTACATTTCAAACACAGTTCCTCGATCAAATTTCAATCATAGAATAGGCCAGAAATATGATGACACGTTTGAATCGATTCAATATGTAATTGTAAGGTGAGAAAGGGGATGTAATAATTTTCATATCCAGCGCAGCTGCACGAGCGTCAGTAAAGGTCGATTATTCAAATGGAAGAAATTATATCAAGCAAACCAGGAGGCTCCATTTTATTAACAACTTGTTCCAAACTCCTTCTCTCCTGCCCTGGCATTAATTGTGTCTCGCGAATCGGCGATAAATCACATTGGAAATTCACTGTTATCAATGTGGCTGCCTCGTGACAGTTGAAATTGATACAAATTCAATAATTATGCTCGAGGATACTCGTATCTCTATTCGAAATTCTTAATAAATCTCGTCCTTACGTAGCCAGCAATTATCAGAGAAAAATAATTCTGAAGAGGATAATCGATAAATCAATGATTGATAGGAATAAATTAGATTATTGGAACGTTTGACGAATCTTTTTCTTCTTTTTCAATTGATTAAGGAGAATATTCCAAGAGAATCGCGTAATATATCTAATTATATACACGAATCGTTAATCAAGATGACATTAATAAGTGTGTACCTATCTGGAATGTATATCGTTTAATTATTACAAGTTTAACGAGATAGAAATACCTTTGTAACTATTTTTGCAACGTGAAACTTAAAGTATAATCGAGAAGTTGGTTGCCTTGACTTTTATCGTATTATTTGACTTTCGTGAATTATTTATTACTTTAATTATATTACATTTTTTTTTTGAAAAATTTCTTCAATATCCAGCATATTACTGTATATAATAATTTGAAGAAAATTTAAAGAAAATAATCATCAGTTAGCTTTCAGTCTCTATTATTTTTACTCTCAAGTATCAATAAAGATCGATAAAGAAAGAATTAAAAATTTGGAAAATAATTTCCCAGAAAAATCAGTAGATATTTCTATTTTAATGTGAAATAATTTTTCTTAAAATTCTTCCTGTTTCACATTCTTTCCACATCCGCTTCTGCTTCCTAAACCATATTCATCGAATACGTCGATCTCTTTCTTGTCCCTATTAATTTTACGATGGTCAGAACCGGTAGCCTCTGCACGATACGAATTTCACGCTTGTCTAGTTCCCTCTTAATCTTCTCCTACTCTTTTTATCTTCCTTTTTTTTTTCTTTTTTTCTTCTTTTTTTTTTTTCGAGCCTCGTCTTTCTCGAAAGACGATCTCGATTCCAGGAGAATTTCGTTAAATTTAACCAATGGAAACGAAACTCCTCGCTATTAAAATATTCACGCGGTTAGATCGATAACTTTTTCCCCCTCCCCTACTGATGTGAAACTCCGACCGGGTTGCTTCATTATCCTGGCGCCAGACAGGACACTACGGGGCCCCGTGTGTTTTAGCCATGGGGCCAGTGAACGTCCTTGGTGTCTTTCTGGGGTCTTTCCTTCTTGGAGTATATTTGTTGGGTGTCGTCCATCGGGAAACTTATCGTAGAAATGAAGTGGTGATTGCTTTATTCTTTTTTTTTTTTTTTTTTTCGTTTTATTGATGTGAAACGTGGTACGTAAATGAAGGTCGATAGTAATTTTATGTAGCATATTTAAGAAAGAAAAATTGATATGAAATAGATAGATACATAGGTTGAATAAATTATTGTTTTATTGTTACATTGTTGAAATGTTGAACGTACTGGTATTTTCTTTTTTTTTTTTTTTTACTACCTACTCAAAATCGATGGCAATAGCGAATCGAGTCACGAGAAGATGTAGGTTCAACGTGGAAAATTTATGCGTTGATATTTCTGGGATTCTTATCTGTTTAATGTAAAAATCGGTTTTCTTTTCTTTTTCTTTATTTGTTGGATATTGAGCGGCTCAAAAAAAAGAAGAAAAAATTGAAAATTATTTGCGACGAAGTCTATTTTCTGATTTTCAAATGAGAGCGTTATATTGCAGGATAAAATAATTGTTATATATAGTGAGTGAGATATTCATTCAGTTAGTTTTTTTATGGATAAGATATTTTATGTTTAAGGAATTAAATATAAATCAGAAGCGAAATATACAATTAAAACTAAATTTCGATGTAAAATTATCAATACGAGAGAGAAATATTACAATTCTAACATTAAAGATTGAAACACATTGTAATTTTGAAAGATATAAATAATATTGCGTTCAATTAACGCGTGGATCACGCGCCGAATGCAGAGAAAAACATATAGACAAAGAAAGTAAGTGATAAGAAAAGGACAGAGATAGGATAAAAATATTGAATTCAGCGCCATCTTCAGAGTGCCGCAAATGAAACACAAAAAGAAAGGACAGAAAATAGTTAAAAAAGGATAGAGATAGGGCAGGAATTGACATTCAGCGCCATCTCTTAAAAATTGTCTGAAACTTGTCCTCTTCAAGTTTCTAAATATCTTCGAGAGATGGCGCCATCTGTCAATTCTCCCATTGATTATCAGTATAAATAAGACAAAGAAAATAATAATAAGAGAAAGACAGAGATAGGATAAAAATATTGAATTCAGCGCCATCTTCAGAGTGCCGCAAATGAAACAGAAGAAAAAAAGATAGAAAATAATAGAAAAAGATAGATATATTAAGAATTGGCTTTGAGCGCCATCTCTTGAAGATCATTTCAAACTTCTTCTATTCAAGTTTCGAAATATCTTCGAGAGATGGCGCCATTTGTCAATTCTCCCATTGATTAACAGTATAAACAAATACAGAAAGAATTGGCTTTGAGCGCCATCTCTTGAAAATCATTTGAAACTTCTTCTATTCTAGTTTCTAAATATTTTGGAGAGATGGCGCTACGTGTTAATTCTTACCTATTTCTATCCTTTGATAGAAGATTGACAAGTGGCGCCATCTCTCGAAGATATTTAGAAACTTGAAGAGGACAAGTTTCAAACAATTTTTAAGAGATGGCGCTACGTGTTAATTCTTACCTATTTCTATCCTTTGATAGAATATTGACAAGTGGCGCCATCTCTCGAAGATATTTAGAAACTTGAAGAGGACAAGTTTCAAACAATTTTTAAGAGATGGCGCTAAATGTCAATTCCTGCCCTATCTCTATCCTTTTTTAACTATTTTCTGTCCTTTCTTTTTGTGTTTCATTTGCGGCACTCTGAAGATGGCGCTGAATTCAATATTTTTATCCTATCTCTGTCCTTTTCTTGTCACTTACTTTCCTTGTCTTACTTATTGTACGAATTTAAGTCGCTCAAAAAGAGGTTTCCGATATTTATCGATTAGAAATCTTCATAAAATTTATTCGATCCAATTTTTATATGTTACAAGCATCTTATAAATATTTATTTCATATATTTAAATGTAATATTTTGTAATAACAATATGTATTCTTGCTAATAACTTCTTACAGACTTTTTATATTATATTACTGTTTTCGAATAAATATAAAAAAAAAATTTCAATAAATTTTATCGTTTATTTGAGTATGAATAAAAAAAACGCATTTAATTTTAATTTAAAACATGCTTTTTAATGTAAAACATGCTTTCTCTAGCTCAAAAATCTGAGCAATCTCCAAATAAATTACACTCTTCCCATTTCTTTATATACAGTTCTAAACGTAGTTCGCATTAAATATATAAAAAGTAAAGATACAGGAACGAGGTATCTTGTCAGAATGTCTGTTTTATACATTCCATACATTCTACGTAACGGTAACAATCGCAACGCACGATCGATATCATTTCCTATGCTACAGTTAACGCTCATTTAACCAACCAACACTATCATATTTCTGCAATAATTTCTGATTTCTACAGTTATCATAATTAATGTTCCTTTGGTTACCTTTTCATTATCCTTCTTTCTTCCATTTCCATATTTTCATGCATTGGGTGAGTCATCCAGCTCTTACAATCGAACAAGATTATATTCCATCTGATCGACTCGCTTACGTAAATCTAGATAATATATCTAGTGTTAAAATATAAAATATAAAAATATACATAATGCATCCAATATATTACAATTAATGCAAATTTCTTTTCTTACCCTATTGTAATTATTGTTTTGGATTAAAAATAATTATTATTCAACGATTTATTAATAAGTGAGAGAGATTATTAACGAAAAAATGTACGAAAATTTATCGCGATCAACAATAATTATAGATAAGAGAAACTAGTAATTTCGCTAATAATTTCTTTTTTTCTTTTTCCATAATTAAAAAGTAAAAAGATGATTTTATCTTACTTTGGCACGTAAAAATTAATTGCTTAATATCCGTCAGTAAAGCATCGAACGTTCTATTTTTGAGCTGTTCCGTTGAAACGCAGTTCTTCCTTACGATGTACTTTCTCCGCCAGTTTCCGCGGAACCTTTTTTCTCCTCGTTCCTTTCGAATATTATCGAGGAACTTTCCTTGTTCTTTCGATTTGTACCACGTTTTTCTTTTTCGGAACATCGCGTTACAAGGCCTGCGTGGCTAATTAATTCCGTTGGATCAGAATTATCTATCGACTCGATCGTTCGTTGCTGCATTGATTTTCCTAGTCAAATTTTATCCGACTGTGAGAAAGTATCTTAAAAAGACTTTTATTTCACGTTTCATCTATGTTATCGAACTTGGATCGAATTTGCATAATTGATGAAATTTTTTGTTATTTTTCCCAGGATTAGGGAAGGAAAATTCTTTTTAAATTTTCATGCGACGATTCATAGAGATTTATTAGCAGTAATGAAAATTAAGCAATTAAAGGATTCAAATATATACGTAATTTATTTTATTTTCTCGATTCTGGATAATTTGTTACGAGTATTATAAAAACGTTTTATAATACACGTTTTATAGTACACATGTTTTATTGTAGTTTTTTACGTAATAGTATTCTCTCTTCTCTTTTCTCCTTAATTTTAAGGAAATAAGTTAAATTAAATTATTCAAGTAAATTTAAGCATTTAACATTTCATTGTTGTATACCCTTTAATATATTAATTACAAGTTTGGACTAAAAATTGACATAAAAACAGAGTGTTACGTAGATACTATTCTTTCTTTTCCTTTAGGCGAAAACTTCCTGTTACTCTCGAGAAGTAACCAAGAATCTGACAATTTCGAAAATTACCGTGATTTTTCACACGGATCTGGATAAAAAAAAAAAAAAAGTCGAGATTGCCCCTTTAGTCTCCTAGATTTACGAGGTTCTTAGACTTCGTTTAGAACGAATAATAGTTCTCTTGTACAACATCCACGTAATATCCTCTAATTTTGCCCGCGTAGCTGACATTTTTTTCACACGGATCAATTTAATATATTTTCGCCTCCGTAATAAATTCCGTGAACCATGTTTTCGCAATGGAAGGGTTTTTTTTCGAAAATTCGAAGATGAAAAATTTGCTTCAACTCTGAAATTCGTTTCAATAAGTAATAAAGATCAATCAGAGAAAATATACGACATACGATTTTTTTTATGTTCTAACGTTGAATGAAAAGATTTTGAAATGTTGGAAATAAATTTGAATTTGTAAAAAAAAATTTGTATCATGAAAATGTTTTGAGATAAAAAATATTGCATTAATAAAAATACATGAAAAAGATAAATGTAACTTTGGTAAAATTTTTAATTCGTAAAAGAATAAATGAAGATATAATGCGCGATAAAAAACATGCAAAGATCTCTAAAAATAATCTAAATTGATAACGTTATGCGTACTCGATGTATATGCACATATCCATTGTGTTACACCTTGATCTTAAGAGATGTCAAGATAAATCTCACAATTTACATTTTCAATTTGCATTTTTTGAAAATCGAAAAGTTCAGGATCACCGTATCCATTTTCTAGTTGTTCACTGTGCACCAATTTTTATTTTTATTTTTCTATTTCAAATATTTTTATGGCCGTTATTAGATCTCATTAATAAGTGATTTGAGTCAATTATCGGAAATCATTTGCACGTTATAAACGTTAGTTATGCACGATTTGTAAAGGCATAAAGCAATCGCTTACGACATGCATGAAGAAATTGCTTTTGTCTTTTCTTTTTTTCTTGAGTCGGTATGAACATATTCTGATTTAGAGATTTTGAAATTCTTTGATATTTTTTTTTTCCATCACTTTTAAACTTTTTTCAACGAAAAAGGACACGAATAGTTATATTATTCACTATCTAAATAATTTATATTATCCGTTTTGAACGAAAATTTCTCTTTTTCCTTGTAAAATGTATTTTATTACGTATTGTATATAATTGAATAGAAAAGATAATATATATTGTTGTTACGTTATTTTCCATTTCTTCTTTGTTATGCTTTAATGGAAGACAAATAAAACATTTGATGCACGGAACCGGTTTCATTGACTTCAACAGTCAGCTCTTTGACTTACGAACGATTGATTAAGTAACAAATCTTAATTTCGAGTTGGTTAAACTGCACCATGCGACAGTCCTTTTTTATAGGTATTACGTATTTTTTATAGGTGATGTATTTATTTTTTATCGTAATATTTATTTTTACACATTACGATATTCTAAGAATTTGGAAAAAAGAAATATATTTCTCGAAACAAAAAAAAAAAAATGCTCGAAAGCAGTAGATACATACGAAAGTAGTTTTCACCTTGTACAAAATTTCCTCTTATTCCGGTAAATTCTTGTACTAATAAAAATTTCATTTACAATTCTATCTTACTAATTAATTGACAAGATACACCTACGCATAACGAAGAAATAATGAGAGATAGTTTAATTCCTTCGAAGTGAAATTGATCAGGAAATACTTACATTTCTAATACGAAACATTTTTATCGATACAATTGTTTTCCCATTTGTCATATTTTTCCATAAACAGATCATATCCAAAGAATCAACATTTCTACATTACTATTAACGCCTCCAGAATTTAATTACCTTACACTCAACGTTAATTAACACTGTCACCGTTATTCACCATATCCCAAAAATGCTTTACATCAAATATGCTTTACACCGTGGTTACTTAAAATTTCACGAACATTTTCGATCGCCAACGCCCTTACCAGCTTATTGTTTCCTCTCCAAGAAGGTTGTAAACCTCGTACACGGTATCCACACCTTCCTAAATCAACCTTTGTGAACAAATAGTTGCGGCAACGACATTGCATTCTTGCAATCGGGCCCCGATAATATCCCGGGGGCCCCCTTCGGTGGCTCGCTCGTTACCCGAGGCAGAATTACTTTAAAAAGTAGGTAGCCACCGGCCGTCTGCTCGGCCGACCAATTACACTCGGGGCCGACACCGAGTATATAGAAGAGCCACGGCGGCTCCAGCGACTGATTTCCGCTCGAAGAACCGCGAACCGAGCATCCACGTTCATCGATTCCTCCGCCCGCCACAGCCATGAGACTTCCAGTGAGTGATGATCAGATAAATTCAAATTTTATTCAAAAATCTTTTGACTCGAGTCAATTTACTTTTTCCATTGGTGGAATTGTCGAGGGAAGGGGGGAGAGATGAGAATTTAATTTTCTTTTCTTTTTTTGATTTTCAATTTTATCTTCGATAGTGACTAAGTGAAACATATATGTAGTTTTTTAATAATTTTTGATTTAATGATAGATTGATAATTCATTGGTATTGATAATTTGTCGATGAAATTCCATTGGGGGTGGATTTAGAATTTGAAAACGAATCCACTATTTTTGGTTTTCTTTGATCATATGAGTGAATCGAATTATTTGATTTTATTAAGAATGAGGTTTCACGATGATTTTAATTTTTGGTGGTTTTCATTGATGGTGTGTTATTGGAAGTATTTTTTTGATTTTTTTTGGGAGGGAATGACGATGGCACGAATTATCATTCGAGATATCGCGATATATCGTTTGAAAATGATATTGGATGGTGATCACAGAGTCGATTTGTATCTTCAACCACTCTCTTTGAGCCATGTTGTTTTTTATGGTGATAAAGTAGAAAAGAGATATTAGAATTAAATAAAAAAAATAGATAAACTTTATTACGATGGTATTATACTATGAAACTATTTTTGACATTTATTTTGATTCCTATGTTCTCTCATATAATAATTTAAAATAATAGAAAAATGAATGATTTAGTTATCTAAAATTTTACCATTAGAAATTCCAAATTCTATTTCTATTTAAACTTTCGCAATCATTTATTCTCCTTCTTTTTCTAAAAATTTATTGTTCTTTTGATAGAAATAAATATAATTATGAATTAATTAATGCAGTTTCTCTTTCTTAGGCGTAACTATACGCTGTTCAAGACTCGTGTGTGTTTCACATTTCAATTCGCGATTTTAGCAGAATAATTCATCAAATTGAGGGGGAAAAAAAAAGAAAAATTCTAAGCTCCATTATAAAATCCTCTCAAACACGCATGCTTATTTATTTACAGCCATCTCTCTCTCTCTCTCTCTCTCTCTCAGTTCTTAACACTCGAATCGTAATTACTAAACGAAAGTTCATTCTCCAAATAATCAATCTTAATTTTCCATACTTAATGGATATCGTTTACAATTCATGGCACTCTCGAACAACAAATTAAACTTAATTTTATGATAATTGCAACTATCCACGAAAGGTGCACAATGGAAGAAAGTGAACCAGCGTTTAACCAGTTCGTTACTTTAGAACAGAATCAATCAAAAAAAAAAAAAAATAATAACAAAAAAGCATCTTATTTTAATCAAATCTCTCCACCCTTCAAACAGCAGCAAAACGACCAACGAACCGAAGTCGCTGGCGCTCGATTTCCATCTCGATCTCCGAGAAAAGGACAGATCTCGCGCCCTCCTTTGACCAGAGAAAGACGGCCAGAGGAAGATTTCGCTTTCTAAAGGATCTCAGATTACCAAGATTACGTTGCGCCATCGTCGTATTCGTTGTTGTATATTCGCGACTTCTCGCGATAATGCAATTTTATCTGTTCTCAGATCCTCTTTATCGCCTTGTTGTTCGTTTCGACGACGATGGGGCAAGAGAAGAACGGTCAGCGTTCCCCTCGTGCACCGCAGCCGCAACTCAAATACCAAGATCCGAACGGTAAGAATAAGAACACACGAAAATCGACAATTAAAACGATATTTACGCGAGATCGAACTACTCGTCTCTCTTTCTCTCTCTCCTTTCCTCGAGAATAGTACGACGGATTGAATTTCTATTCGATGGGTTAAATTTAATTGGCTTTTAAACGCGTGCCGCGATAGATGATAGTAATTCGATCAACTTCGCTTTGTGATTTGATTTCAATTGTTCGTGCTTGCAACGGGATCAACGATTGTGCGATTGATCTCGTGAGAGGTTTTTCATCGTGGATTTTCAGGAATGTTTGTTGCTTAAATGAATTGTACATAACGGCATCAACGTTATTATTTATATCTTTAGGTCTAAAGGTCGATTGGAAATTTTTCGGCATCCTGAATCAGTTTCGACCTCGGCAGAAATCCAGCGAGCAAACGGAGGCGGAGTCTCAGCAATTGCAGGACGAACAGTCGCAACTCGTCCAGATCGAATCCGATCGGTTGGAACACAGATCGTATTTGCAACATGAAGCACAGCCAGAGGCTCAACAGATACGGTACAAAACGTTCGTTCAACCGATCGACGTCCAATCGCCTGATCCAAATCAGATTCAGTACGGCAGATACTCGGATCCTCACGCGAAGCAAGTGATAGTGGAAGACTTCAAACATCCTGACCCATCATCCTCCGTTTACGCTTATTCTCAGCAATCGGCCCAGCACGATCAACAATCGGCCCAGTACGAGACGTCTGAGAATTACGGCGAGGAACCACGGAAAACCAGGCGAGAGTATGCGAACAGGGGTAGAATCGTGTACAAAGGTAGCTACGAACAGCAACAACAGGAAGAGCCTCGGGTGGAGCAGATCGCTGTGCCCGTGGAAAGGCTTCCATCGCCGATCCCTCAGAAATTGGTCATCGATAAGAACATGCCTATTCAGATTCAACAGTTGCTTCAATATCAGGCAAGATTGCCATACGAAGTGATCGCCAACAGTATTACGTACAAACCGAAATCTTTGTTCGTGCCTAAGCCAATTCCTGTAGATGGAAAAGGACCGTATCAGTATCGAAGCAAGGTTTATTACGTGAACAATGAACAGTACGACGACGAATTCCACTCGACTAAACCTGTCCAGGAGAATCAGAGGCATTAATGGAATTTGGAATTTGAAATTTTATCGGAGTTGGAGTTTTTTTTTATGTTTGTTTGGTTTGGAATTTTGATCGGTTCAATCAAAGATGAGGTTTGACTTGAGATGGAAGGAAATGAGAGGATTCATCGTTTTATTTCGTTTTTATATCAGTACTAGAATTAAAATGTATATCTGAATATGATGGTTTGTAGATGGTTTAAAGTTATTTAAAAAATAATTAGATGTATTAATCGTGTCGTCTGTCTGGATAAAAAAATTTTGATATTAATTTTGCTGATAATTATAAAAACGAAAATCTGAAATCAATTTTTGTCCATCGTTCAACGGAAAAATCGAAGATATTTCCAATCTCGACAATCTCTCTTGTTGAAGAACAAAGGTTTACACTTTTTGAGTAATATATTCTGGTATATTATTAAGTCGCACACAGTTACTTTATTAAATTCAGTCACTGATTTCAGCTTTAATTTTTATTCACGATTCTTCTTACAGCTTTAATGGATACAATGGATACAATTGTTTATCAATATTTTCAATTTGGATTTCGTCATAACGACAAAATTCAATTATAGCTTATAATTCGTATATAATATACACTTAAAATAAAAACCATATCACCGTAAATTTAGTATATAAATATTATTAATTTTTATACAAATTTATATATTTTTTGAAATCACTTATGCCGCAATAAAAATCCCACTAATTTATAATTATATCTATTTCAGTATATTCGATAACAAAAATATAATATTATCGTATTTCTTTAACAATTATTTATCCCGCAATAAATATTTCGAACAGATGTAACAATTAATATCGATCTTTTTTAAATCAATATAAACTTCAAAAGAAAAACAAAAAAAAAAGAAAAAGAAAGAAAACAATTTTTGGAACTCACACATATGTAACACATAATTTCCATCCATCTCTATAAATTCCATCGTCTTAAAATAAAATAAATAATTCAAATTTTTTTTTCTCCGCACAACAAAATCATTCCTCGTTTCCATGAACGTTTCCAGACGTGAATGGCGTGAACGGAACTTCCGGCGTAAAAGTAACTCGAGCGCACGGTTACGAAATGGTTATCGATCTCTCGAGAGCCGCTTCCTAGGGGAATTTATCGAATATCACGCGCTCGAGCACGATCTGCTCCGTTTACTCGTCGATAAATCTCCCCTTGTTGAAGCACGCGTAGAAAGTCGGATGGTTTCCACCTTTCTAATAAAGACGCGTGCTCTGACCGATGATGGAAAGCGATACGATAATATCGAACGTTCGTACGACAAGTCGAAAGTAAATACGATCGTTTGTTTTGAATCGACGATCGTGTATCGTAGAGTATAATATTTATCATTAGGATGTCGAGCGATATCTGTATAGGAAATCGATTTCAGTTAGTTCAATCGAGGTATTCGTGTTTGTTAACATCGTAGGAAAGCAACGATCTATGTAATTTCGCGTTGCATATCGGTTTGATTAATTATAAAAAGAAGAGGAAATAGTTGTGTATCGAATAGAATATTTTAATTTATAGAATTTTCTTTCTTTTCTTGAATAAAAATTTTCTGGAATTTTAATAGTGCTTTTTCTTGATTACTCGTTTATTTTAATAATTTAAAGTCTTCGATAAAAAGGGAAAGAATTTTATATCGTAAGAAAACTAAGAAAATTTAAGGTACAATTTATTATAACACTTAGAATACAGATACAGTTTTACGTTTCAATCATTAATTTTAATTATATAAGAGAGAAGTGAATTACACATTTCATTAACTCAAACGATTTTTCTTTCGAACGAATATCTGAAATAATTTCACAATTTCCTAATTCGCGTTTAGAAAGAATTAATTACTATTTCCTTAACATTGCAAAACTTCCGGTTTTCTGCTCTACTTTTAAGGTAAGGCCTCTTAATTGCCGTTGGAACAAAACAAAAGATCAGAGATGTAGTTTTTAGAAGAGTTATGGAACTTCGTAACGAAAGCGACAGCATTTCAAGCGTACAAGGAAGAGCATGTATGTAAAACAGTGTTGTGGCCTTCACGCATCTTGAGTGGATTCGTGTTATTGCGATTATGCACGCGCTCAGCATACGTGTTGCAACTTTCGTTTCTATTCTGTCCACAAACGCATTCATATTTCACTGGATAATCTTTGAGTTCGTTGATCTGAAGAATAAAACGATGTTCAATTTCCTTTCAAAATTCATCTTTGAGTTCATTAATCATCAATTCGTCAAAATGGACTAATGAAACGATATTACAATTTTTCTATAGTAAGAAATGAGGTTATAATTAAAACAGAAAAAGATATTTTGTTATATTATTTGTTGTAATGTAATGCGATAAAAATTAATTAAAGAAATAATTAAATAAAATAATTAATAATAGATGTGTGTTCGATTTATAAAAAGAGAATCGCGATAAAAGATTTGATTTCGTTTCAGAGAACCGGAAAACTGGAATAACTCGATTCGTGAAGCATGATTGTATGCTCTCCTCTTACTTTTCATATTTTATTCGAATCATTTCGTTCTCTTCCGGCAAGATAGGCAACAAGAAAAAAGAAAATCTTCGATTTGATACATTTGATTTTAACGAACTTATATTGTCTCGAATCTCACATTTGTAGATAATCATGTCGAATGAGTAATACTAATTGTATATATTATTTCATGTTAATTTCACATTATGAAATTTTAAGTTCATTCAATTACAATTAATAATAAGTTACATAGTAAGTAAATATAATTTATTGAATGCAACAGGATACGTGAAAAATTAATTATTCACGTCTATTTGTTTTATTTGTTTGCAATGATTACTTAAGTTCAATATGTGCATAACCGCATTTAATTGTTGCGTAGGGTCGTTGCATGGTGGTAACCTTTGAATGGATTCTCTACATGGGAAACGTGTCTTTGAATCGCATTCCTTATCGATGGCTTCAGCGTTTTTTCCAACGATGCAATCGAATGTACGTTTTTACGAGCAACGTAGAAACATAGTTACATTCATTGTCGACATGAATCTTCGTAACATTTTTATTAGCTCTTCAAACATCTAGGTAAAATAGGGACACCTTTAGTTCAATGTAATTTCTTAAAATATTATAAAAAAAGAAAAATAAATATTGGTATATAACTTTTCTTATATTGAATAAATATAATTGATAATTTAATACATATTTAAATAAATCTTTTACAATCTTTTATATAATCGTTAAATAAATCGTTAAAATTATTTCTTTTTACAATAACTAAAAATAATCTTGTCATAAGTTATAGATTGAATGCAATACTAAAGCAAAATTTATTTACTTTCAACGAAACATAAAAATAATGCTTATCTAATCTTATCTTCATTTAAAAAAAAAAAAAGAAATATCGATTCCTTTTAATTTCTCATTAACTCTCCATTAAATATCAAATCACTTCCTCCTCTCAAAACATTTCCGGTACCACAGCATATCTGGCCACAGTAGTGGTGAGCCACAGTAGTTTGTTCGAGAGGAAGCATCACCATTGGCAGTGAGACCAGTGAGGCGAAATGAGAACTGAAAGAGAAAAAAGAAAAAAAAGAAAGAAAGAAAGAAAAAAAGAAAGAAAAAGAAAGAATTCTGAAAAGCCAGTTCCGTGGAACGGTAATCCAGGTAGCAGATAAAACGGAGGGCTGGTGGAGGTGGGACGAGAAGTCACATCCCCGTCGCCGAAAGCCGCCTTTTACGTAGCCGCCTATAAAGTTGTTCCGGTGACCGCGCGGCCGCCTCAGATACACTCCACCCTTGAACGCATCGACCAGCATTGCTTTCTCGCCATGAATTTCCTCGTAAGTACCTCTCTCCTCTCTTAATTTCACAATTTGTCGTTCTCGAACTTCAACAACGGTGAATGAATTAATTCGATCTCGATTTCGATTGAAATTTTTCCTTTTATTTTATTTTATTTTTTTTTTTTTTTTTCATTCACCTGGTTTGGTCTAGGTTCTCTGTGATTATCGTTTCGAAGTTTATTCTCTACGGTTTGTGGTTTAATATATTGGTGAGTAGAAAGATTGGAAGGTATGATGGATGTTAAAATTAAAGCATGGCGGAACGAAATGTGTCGCGTGTGATTTAAATCGCGACTGCGAAATTAAATTGTGCGCGATATTTATATATTTCTCGATTCCTTTTTATTTCATTTCGAATAAATTTAACCAAATTTTAGCTTATTATTTTAATTTTATTCTTCTGTTTTTTATCCTTTGTATTTTATGAATTAAATTATGGAAATATGGGAGAAGGATAGGATGTCTTTGAAAATTGAAACGTGCAGAAGGAAATGTGTCGCGTGTGGTTAATCGCGATGAGATGTCTCGCATCACGAGTTTCCGGTAAAATGGCGTACGTGTCCGCGCATCGTAGTTTAATTATATCGTGGATGCACGAGTTATTTCGAAAGGAAACTCATCGCGTTATACACCGTGAAATTGGTCGTAAAATTTTTTTTGGGTGAGATTACGAAATTTATGCTGAAAATAGAACATACGTACGATTTAGTAACGATGAATTTATGAATTTGACGAAGAATTGGCTCTCATAAGACAAATATAACGGACAAAACGTGATTATAACAAAACATGATTGGATAATAAATCGTTATTTGCGAGATAATTTTTTTCTTAGTGATTGTTGATCATTGCTTTATTTATTAATCAGTAAGATTGATAGCAATGAGAATTTCTCAAAGTATTTTTGCTCGTGGATATTCGCTTTTTCTTATTTCTGGAAAAATTATTATCCATTTTCTTTTTATAATAGCTACAAATATACGAAATAAAAGTTCCATAAAAAGTAAGGACATTCATGTATGTATTATAGTTGTATCTTTTATCCAATTTCAACAACTTTTTACAGTTACCTGATAATTAGAATAAAAATAGGATAGTTATATAGAACACACACAGTATTCTTTTACTTTCAATCTGCGATCAGAAACAATGTCAGATATCTTTCAATTTATAGGAATATGTGTAAGGTTATTACTTTATAATATTTATTTTAAAATTATTAACGAAAAATCATTAAAAAAATATAAATGTGCAGAAAAATAAATAACTTTACAATATAATTTCTTCAACAAAGAATTTGATTGAATTAAATTACAAAGATGTAAATAATTGGACAGAAGGATTACAACATGTAACATTCCATATCTCGATCAATATTTTTTGACAAGGAATCATTACGCCAGACAAGAACCCTTTTCTTCGAGAGTAAACGAAACAGGCGTGTCTTGTCAGCTAATTTATATTTCACTTTCCATAGGCTAACGTGTAATTCTTACAACGGTTGTGCTCAATAGCCTGTATTGCTTGATAGATTTTGTTTCTTTTTCTTCTTCGAGTGGAATGCTCGGAGGAAAGGTACACCAATACTCGTCGCCTTTTTCCGATTACGGAAATTCTTGTTTCTAATCACGCGAAACTTTCCCCTTGAGAAATTGGAATTTCGTCGATTCGATCGAAGGCATTGATGATTACCAAATTTAATAATTTAATAAATAATACATAGGAATTTTATTTAAAGTAAATCAAATTAAATTTTCTTATATTTATGATCGAATGATATAACGTATATGCATGTATTTCCATGCATGTATCGAATGACATTACAAAGAATAAGATAAATCACTCGATAAAAAAGACAAATTGATTTGGTTTAGTTGTCTAACTTAGTCTTAATTAATCTGAATGAATTAAACCTAATTAATTATATATAGGTAATAGATATTTATCAATTCAAACTTACATAGTTTGCAATTAATTAAATAGATTATATTATTAAAAATATTTGCTAAAAAATTAATTTGCAATATATGATAACTTTTTTCCAATATATTTCACTATTCCAGATTTTTAATAATTTTAGGATCACCTGATAAAATTTGTACTCCATTATTCATTCGTGATTAAAGATCGTTAAATTAATTAGAATATTTCTTCGATGATAATTGAAAGAATTAAGAAACAATTAAGAATTAAAATACAAATTATTATCAAGCATAAATTGAACGAAAGGATAATAGCTAGCAGGATAACTGGATCGGGAACGTTTAAAGGATAGGTTTCCATCGTGGTTCTGAAACGTGTTATTAACTTCGCTTGATCACGAAGAATCTGGTCTTGAAGTTACCACTTTCCCTTCCAGCCACGGTGCCCCGATCTCGAAATACAATTCCATATAAATGCATAGGACACGAACCAGTGTGCTATCGCAACTGTCACTGAGTCAAGTTTCCACCGTATTAGATAATACTTGATTAAAACTTCAGGTTGCGCAATTAATCCTTAAAGCTATATCTCCAGACATTTATTTTCTTCCTTTGTTATTATCACATCAATGAAACTTGAATGTTATTTCATTAATATTCCTGTTAATATCCTATAAATTATATTATCGATGAAAAGAGTTGTTATTCTCTTTTGAAAAAAATGAATTTTAATTGTAAAAAATAATGTTTTTATGAAATTAAATGGAAGAGAAATTGGATAAAAAGAAGCGAAGTTTTATTTTATTTTATGTGAAAAGCTGTTTAAATAGTAATTAGAAAGTATACTTGGTGATTTATTGAGTAATACAATCTTTTCTTAGATAATACAAAAACACTTAACGATTGTTACTTAATATATTAACGCTTAACGCTTTCTTATTTGACTATTTAACTATTTATTTGATTATTAAATGTGTTGCAAAGTATCTCAATTACATGTCAAAATATGACAAAAATAATAAAGTGAAATATTAGTCAAAGATATGTCTTTAATATTAACGTCTCTCAATATTAATTAACACGGAATTGATATTTTTAAAAATGTTAAATAATGAAGTGTTATTAATTTAATATTATTTCAGGTTTTACTATTAATAGCTCTTCCTGCGTGCTTGGCACAATTTACAATACAGGGACCCAGTGACGGGAATCGAGTCGCTCAGGGCTTACGAATAGAGGAAGGGAAAGGAATCGAGTACACGGATCAAAATGGTAAAAAAACAGATAACAGATACCGATACTGTTCCACACGAGAGGAAAAATCTTGTAATTTATTCTTCTATCTCTCTGACTGATACAAATTTATGATCAGATTTACCGTTCAACGTTGTTACGTTGAAGCTATGTCGAACTACTTTTTCAATTCAATTCAAATATATTGAAATCTATTGTCTATCGAGTAAATTATTTTGCGATGAAAATTTTTATTCAATTTATTCTTTATATATATATCAAATCTTTTCGAGAAAATATTTCTAAAAATAATTATAAAATATCGAATGAATTGTTTTCTTTTAATTTTAATATTAATTTAAACATGTTTGATTTGTCTACAGACGCACACGATAGTGGTTTCAGTATTCAAGGTGCCACGGATGGTAGTGCTCAGATACAAGGTTCCAGCGATGGCCATTCCAATTTTCAAATTCAGGGTGCCACTCAGGGTATAGCTGAAAGATATGTGCAAGGACCCAGTGCAGGAGCATACAATATCCAAGGAGCGTCCGATGGACACAGTCAATCGATTATTCAAGGAGCCTACGATGGTAGATCAGGTGCTGCTCCAAAATCTCTCCAATATAACGATCCCAGTGGTGAGCGAATTTATAATTTTTCTTCTCTTTCTTTTTTTCTAGATTAATATTGCAGAAATTATTAAAATTAGATAATTAATAAAATAATTCAACAATAACCGCTAAAGATCAAATTACTAGAAAATTAATTCGAAATTTCGTATGAAAGGACTGAGAGTAAACTGGAGGTCGTACGATCGGCAATCGCGGCCAGCAGCGCAACAGGAATATTCTCAAGCTGCAGCTCCGACCGCGCCAAGAGCATCGCATCGACAAAGAGCATCTGCCCCTAAACAACCACCTCCACCGCCAGAACCAGTCGCCTTGCATCAATCGAAGTCTATAGATAACGCTCCTTCGCATATCAAGCATCTTCTTCAGCTCCAAGCTCAACTTCCATACGTGAACATTATTCCTGAACCGTACAGGTAATGCCAAATTCTCGTTAAATCCATTTTCTCGTCGTGAACGCAAATGGATATCCAGATTTGTCTGTTGTATCGACCACCATAATTACAAATTTTCCCTTCCCAGATACGAAAATCTGATATCGCTACAAGGTGCGAATCAACCGCAACCTCGATACGAACCTCGATACGAGGCCGAGCCCCAAGAAGAATTGCCTCCAGAACCACGGCGTCCGGCTTACCGCGGGAAATCACGTGGTCCAGCCAGACATAGACGACAAGCGCCGCAACAAGCGCAGCATCGCAAACTTCCGCAACCACCAGCCGAGCCAGAGATCAAATACTCGCCCAATCTACCTCCTCACCTTCAACAACTCTTAAAATACCAGGCGCAAACACCTTACGTTAATTCGATTCCAGAACAGTACAGGTAAATTTCATCTTGCTTGTCAAATTAATCGATTCTCGTTCGAGCGCATTCGTCAAATTTTCAGATTTAATCCGGATCCATTCGCGCAAATGCAGCTGGAACAATTTCGCAATTACTATCAAGATTTGATTAGACAGCAACCAACGTCTCCTGTCGTGCACACAGTGCCACCAGCGGTCGCGCCATCTCCTGTACAAGTTTCACCATCGTCAGATCCATCGCCCCATTCAAGAAGACAGAGAAGACAAGCGCCTCATCAATCGCGACAACAGCCAAGACCACAGCCAATACCAGCCGAACCGGTCCCCCAATATTCCACAAATATTCCCGGTCACATTCAAAGTTTGTTGAAGTATCAGGCCCAAATCCCTTACAACATCATTGCCAATCAGATCGATTATCGCCTCGACAAACCGTACGTGCCCCAGCCTGTCCAACCCGCTGGACCACCGCAAGTTCAATATCAACCTTCCGTGAATAATCATCCGTATCAAGAGCAGACAAGCAGCGGCTATCAAAGTCAATTGAATACCGCTTACCAGTCGAGCGATCCGGCTTACTATCAGGATCAAGGAAGAGACGCGTATCAAGGCCAATCAAGCGGGTACAGTCAAGTTTACGCTTCTCAACCGCAGTATCCGCAATATACTCAGGCTCAACTTGGATACGAGAGAGCTGATCAAGGAGTTCGTCCTGTGACCGAGAAGCAATATAATCGAAAATAAATGGGCGTAATTGTTTGTTTGTATCTCGATTTGGTATTATCGTTTCGTTCGTCGATCGATTTTTAATTAATTGGAACGATGTTTTCCATTGTTCCGAATATTATTTGATCACACGTTCCGTTTCACGACCATGTGTAATTGCGAATAAAATCATGCGCTTTCGCCGAGATTGTTTCGTAATACTGAAATATTTAAAGGATCTTTATGCATTTTGTTTCGTTTCGCATGCATTAAGTTACTCGTGAAAGTGAAATACTTGACACTACAATAACGTTTTAAACGTTACATCTGCTTTTCGTTAAGAAGTAATTCTATGTAGGAAAAATTCTAATCATATGTACTTTAAAGGTTGCAGTATTTTTAGTAACATTTTCTTCCAAGATTTATCTTATTATTATTTAGATTTAATAAAAATAGCTGCGAAGAATATTTTTATTCGTCGAATATTTGCTGCTTTTAAATAGCACTCGAAGTGATATTTATTTAAACGGATAATATTGTTTTCTATTTTGTATATGTACGTAAATGTGATACGAAAAGTGTACTTTTTGAATATTTTTTTTTTTGTTATTAAAAAATCAATTTCACATAAATTCATATTCTTTTCTTTTTTTTACAGGATATTATATTTGTCGAAAATTCCTTGCGTTATACAAAAATACGAAAGAAAAAATTATCTACTTATCAAATTAGAAACGTAATATTATTTTAATTACGATTATATGATTATATACACGATATATTATATCATTAAATAATTTTATGTAATTAAAAACTTAAATTTCTCTCTCGTTTTAAGATGTCAAAATAACTATTTGCCATTACTCTGAAATGTACTTAAAGGAAGTGTACTGTTGTTAACGGAAGTTATTTGAAATGGATTTCTACATCGGAAATTAGACTTTCCACTTCCGGTGAAAGAGGAACGAAAGGAAAGAACGAAAGTAACGCGCCATTTTTGTCGTATAGATTTATTTATAGAGATTTATTTATATATTTCAACGATAACACTAAATGCATGAGCTTTTTCAATTAACAACAAACAGCTTGTCCATTTCATAGTTTTTATATCTCAATAATAAATATAATCTTTTTTCCAATAAAATATTTTTCACATAAATATATTATTTCGATTTTAATTATTCTGAACTAGGAATTTTTAAAAAAATAATGCGTATAATAAAAGATAAAGATAATCATATGTATATGATATAAACGCATATGGATAAAATTTATTAAAAAAATAATAGTTAGACAAAAACTAGATCGCATTTCAAGTTTTACGTTTCCAGTTTTGCGTATGATCCACTTTCACTCGTTGCTTTTCCTCCGTATACTTAACGTAACTGAGCTAATCGTCTTGACTATTTAATAGCTCAGAAATATATTTTGTAATTTGTTAAATTTCTTTGAAATAAATCAGACTAGCCTCTTCATTGTTCTTGAAATTTTACATCTTGCTAGATTCTTTTTTTCAGTACCTACATACGTACTGAAGAAATGGAACGGTGAATGTAGAATTACATACATTAAGGTCAATTCCTTTTACAACTTGTCCAGTCATCGATTAAATCGCGATTTTTTTTTTATGGAATATATAAAATGTCTTCGTAGAAACTGTGCATTTTGTTCGAGATATTAATGCGGTCGACTTAGGAATACGGAAGTGACCGATGCATATGCTTCCTGCAACCGGTGGCTGTACCGTTACGTGACTAGAAATACGTGTTTTGCCTGGGACATGTTTTTGCTCAATCCATATTTACGTCGATAACAATTTTTCAATTTCGTTCAATTTTAATTTGGAATGCGAAATAAAATCGATTAAAATTATAGAAAAAATTATCGATACGAAAATCTCATCTCTCGATATAATTTTTAAAATTGAATAAATCTTTTTCCTTGTGAAAAAGTAATAATAATAATTCTTTATCTTCAAAAATTTTAAAGAGTATTACACGCATGTTAATAACATAATAACAATGAATAAATAAATCAAAGAATTATTGATAAATGAAACTGATTTCGATTGAGTAACAATTGATCTGTCGTTAATTAAGGCGCTATCAACATTCGTGTGAATACCTTTTTCGATCCACGAACGAATTCTGTTTCGTCTTTGCTTCTTAGAATACGGTTGATCATAATTCAGATAAATTCCAAAGCGTACAGCCTTCCATTCAAAAGGAAAAATCGATCAAACGACTTTCACGTAACTTCGAATTAACCTCTGATATAATGTGCACTCGAGAAAAGCTGGTTCCGACAGCGTAACCCAAGTTTTTTACAGAGAAAGTTCATTTAAGCGATCGAGCAATTTCTTTCTTAATTTTAGAAAAGTTAATCAAAAATAATAATTATTTGCTTACTTAATTGCGCATTTTGAATAATCAAGTTAATTATCACATTCTAATAATTACTTATTGTAATGTGTCATTAGAACATAAGGATTATAGATTCAATTTATTAAATAAGGCTTGATCAATAACTTGTATTATTATTGAATACTTGGTGCGCGAAGTGTTTAAGTCGTAAAATTGAACGCAAAAACTATTATACGACTGGTTTTACAAGGATAATGCTAATCTCGATAATTAAAAGTAAATTACTTTTACGATTTAGTAGCAAGAACTTTCTCGTGATTTAAAATTTTTATTAAACGAAGGACATAGATAAAAATACCGCATTTTGGAAATAAAATAATTATGAATAAAATTATGCAGCATAATGGCGCGTGAAATAATAATAGACTATATAAAACTTTTTTATATTGTACATAAATATCTTATTTCATTCATATTATACTTTTCTTATGAATATAGTTAATCGTAATACTTTTCACAAATATATATATATATATATCTATATATATATATATATATATATCTATATATACAAACATACACGCGTGCAATTTTTCTTCTTTAACTATTTTCTGTATTATTTTTTTCCATCGAATCTTATTATTATTTTTATATCGACAAATTTCAATACTCCAACTTTTCGCTTTTCACTGAAACATTCTTGGAAAATACTATCCACGATGATCCTGCGCTTCTAACTAATTCGAAATAAAATAATTCTATCAACATCGATGCACAATGAAATCTATCCAGTAAAAAGTAATTAGACAGAGTCATCATTTTCGAATCGAATCGTCCAACAGTTACAAGTTTTCCCGTGAGACTAGCTTCCTGGATAACAGTGATAGAAACGTCGCATGCCGTGCATACAAGGCGCGTTTGTTACGTGACGAACGGACGGGGGACTTGGCCGGAGAGAAGAAAAAAAAATATATATTCAATCGAAACCGACCAACCGTGAAAGTTAGTGGTTGGCCGGACCACTTACCCTGGAAACGCTCGCCCATATAGAAGTGCGTCGCGACGCGGCCGCCAGTTTCGTTCAGCTCCCATCCCGAAATCGCCTACACCTTCGCCATGAAGTTTCTCTCTGTGAGTACAAGTCGATTTTGTGCCTCGCTCCCTTGGACGATTCAATAATTTGTTCTCTTTCTTTCTTTCTTTCTGTGAATATTTCTTTTCTATTCTATTTATTTTTATTCTTTTTTTCTTTCTTTTTTTTTTTTTTTTTTTGAAAACAATGGTGAAGGCAGATTGTGTCGTTGAATAAGAAAATAGTTTGTAGGGCATTCGTTTTTCGTAGTTATTCAATTTTTATTTATCATTATGTATCATCTTTGAAGTGATGATAAAGTTTTGATAAATTTTAGTAATCTATAGTAATGAAGTATAATACATTGCATCGTCATTATTTATTTAAAAATTGAATAATTATTACAAGTTTGTTACTCTCATTATGTTAAGTTAATTTTATGAAGTGAAAAAATATTACGTTTTTAAAATTATACAATTGATATACAAATTATTTTAAATTAATTTAACGTATATTAAATTTCTCGATACACGGTTTATTTTTCCATTTATTTTTAGTGTAAAATATTTTTCTCTTACTCAACAGTACAATTGGAGAAATTTTAAAAGTTGGAAATAAATTGAACTACCTTCGTTCAAAAGTAAAGAATAAAAATAATTAATTCGAAATATTCAAGATTACGTATCTATTACAAATTCACGCTCAATTAATTCGTGAGAAATTACTTAAGCGAGACCTACATTATTTCTTACAAAGATTTATCATCTCTATAACGTTCGAAAGGCGTGTATTTACGCCTCGATATACGCCTATATCGAATGTTTCTATCCTTTCCCTTCGTGAGAACTCATACTTTACTAGTATTCAAGTATGCGCGCTTTGTGCGCAATAGTGTGAGATCGGTAAATTGCATTAACCAACTTTCTCAAACGCGAACCGATTTTTCCCTCCATGATTATCCGCAATTTTCACACGTTCCCGCGTCTTTATGACATTTAAAAGAGAGAAAGACAGACGTTTCTATTTCAGTGCCATTACGTTCTTCTTACCTTATTTAAATAGGTCACAATAGAGAGAGAGTGAGCTTTTATTGTTTTGTTTTATTGAAGGTAGAAAGTCTCGATGTATCGACTTTAGAAGTTGACGAAGATGACGATAAAAAGTTAAAAATTTAATTTAAAAGTTAAAAACTAGATTCTTTATGATATATGTATCTAGTTCACAAGCAACGATATTTACTCTAAGCAGATATAAAATGAGATATAAAAACGAGAGCTTATCCAATAATTAAAATCTACTTAAACGCTATTACTATTTCATAGTGAAATCGTTCAATCAGATTTTTAAATTGATCAGGTAACGTTATACATTCCAGGTTTTAACATTAGCTGTAATTATACCTATTTACGTTACCGGTGATGCGTTCGGTGATCTTTTGGGACAAGAAATACAAGAGCCCATTATCGGTAAATTTTATTCCTATACTTTCAACATAAAAATAATTCTTTCAAACTTGATTCATGAATGCACTGATATTCTTCATATATCGTTGAAAAAATTTTCAGCCCATATCCGCGAGAAGAGGCAATCGGGTCACTTTCGTACAGTGAACCAAGCACCACCACCTCAGATACAGCAACTGATACACGCGCAACAATCCCGTCCACCATTGGTGCCCGTTCCACCACAACCAATTCCAAAACTGGGTCCATCTCAACCTATCCAGCCTCAGCAATTATCACAGGCGCAGGTATCTCAGTACAAACCGCAAGTGACATTCGCCTCGGGTGTCCAGCAACCGGATTACAAATCGATTCCAGTGAACAGTGGTCAATACAAGAAACCGATTCTTCCTCAACAACCTCAGTATCGTCCTCTTTCTCAGCAGCCTCAGTACCGCCCTCTTCCTCAGCAACCCCAATACCAACCCCTCCCTCAGCCTAATTATAATGCAGCTCCACAATACAACAGCAAACTGCCACCCCACATCCAGCAATTGCTGCAATTTCAAAATAGTTTGAGTAACACGATTCCTGGAAAAGCATAATAGGATTTTTGAGAAAATTTGAAAACTTTAAAATTGTATATGTTCTTCGTTCTGTTTCGTACATTCTTTTGTTATTCGAGATTCGTATGAAAATTTGATAAAGAGTGTAAAATGGAAGATTTGAGTGTTGCTTCTTGATGAATTATTGAAAGGGAGAACTTTTTCAGCTTCTTCAACTTTCAACGAGCACGGTGTGTTCAATTGTAACGTTAGAATTTGTAAAATAAAATTGAAGATTCGATGGTGAATTGTATTTGATCAATATTAACGCTGCAACTAACTAGAAGAATCAATTTAAGTTAACCAGTCCTATTAAACAAAAATACAAATTATACACAATCAATTATTAATATTTTAATCGTTATAATTCTGGTGTTAATTATTATATACAAAAAAGAAAAATACAAATGATTATTTTTTTGAAAACAGGCTTATACAATTAAAAAATCTTTTTACTGTTCGTATCAATCAATCAATTGCTTCGACAGTTTTATTGATATGAAATTTAAACAATAAAGATATTTTCGAAAGTATATAAGAACCGATTGAGTTGTGAACACTTTTTATATCATCAATATTTCCTTCCGCCAAGCAAACGAACTCATCATCACTGGATTCGTCCAAGCATACCAGAAGGGGTTCAAGGTGGTACGGTATTACGTCAAATTACGTCGTTAAACGCACCGCTTCGCATTAAGCGCACTCAATTCGTCACTCGAGAAATCAAGGTATCATCGCACCGATGGATCCGCACAAGGGGCGGGTTTTTCAGCGTTACGGGACGTGGTGACAGGATAGATCCCCCCTTCCCCATCCTTTATCGTCGCCCCATGCCCGCGCGACAACCCACACGTTGCAATATCCCCCCCGTCTCCCCTTTTCCCCGAATAGAGAAGCGCAGCCCTAAACTGTGCCCTGTACCGCAGTCACACCACCCTGTGTCCCCGATTTTTACCTCCTTGCATGCCTTGAATACGACCCCATGGATGGACTCACCGACAAACAGGGAAGAGGATTAGCGAGTCCATTAAAGTCGCGGACTCTATTATCCGGAGGGCACGGCCACGGTGACATCAACCGACTGCCAGTGGCGTAGCAACGTAATTTACTTCTTAGTAATAATCTTTTTCTTTTTTTTTTTTCTTTTTTTATTCTCTTCTTATCGTGTAGTGAATTGTAGCGAGTATCGAGTGAATTGTTTTATTTACAATTATATTTCACGGATTGATTAACGATCTCTTTGTATCTTTTATCGATTCGTAATACAATGATATAGACATAAGAACGTTTAATTGATTAATTAATCATCGATTATTAAACTATCAACTCAAAAAATAAATATGTTAAAAAATGAAGCATTTTAGATATCATACAGTTTGCCACGAAATGATTCCTCTTCTTTGTGTGTGTGTATATATGTGTACGAAAAGAGGGTAATGTGGAATCGACGCCATTGGCAGGGTGGGGTGAGGGGTCACGGAGGCAAATTACAAAGGGAGGATTACCGGCAGCTGGGCTACCAAGCAACCATCTCTCTTCTGGCTCTTGCTCGCGAGCCATCCATGTCGTTCGAGAGCTCTTTGTCCTTCGACGCATTGGTAACATAATTATCGGAGTTATAGCAAGCCAAAACCCAAGCCGCATCTGAAGGGGTCGCCCTCGGTTACGAGCTGACACCGCGTGCACCAGTGGACCTTGCTCTAATTTGTAACACGTTCTAAACGTCTTGGTTTCGAATCCTTTGGCCGAGGGTCGTGATTTATCGAGTTTAGGAAATATTTACAAGATGAACTCGTAATACTTAAAAATACTTGATTGTTAAATTCATTCGCGAAGGGTAAAAGAAATTTCTGAATTCTGAATTTAAAATATGAATATTAACAATGTATATTTTTACAAAAATTTGATCATTAAGGAGACAAAAGAGAAATATCGATAAATATTTTTAATTGTTTCAAAATATTTCTTAAATACCTGGTTCATGAAATAACGAGACGATATATTCAAATACAAAATAAAACTCAATTCAAGAAGAAATAGATATCGTTCCGATTTTACATTCTTCATATACGTTTACACGTATAGAAACCTTAAATGCGAATCTGGCGAAAATTTCATTCGAAATAATTAATTCTTCTGCCATCTGGCTCGTTAAATCCCACATGAAAAGAAATCAGACCATATACGCACACTTTCCGAGCCTAATTACCTTTCCAACCCGAGACATCAAGTATTTAATAGTAACAGACTTTGCATACCGGTGTTTCGCAACAACCCGATTTGCCGCAATCGCCGTGTCACGTTTTTGCAACTCGTTCGAACTCGAGGACATACGCAGACAACGAAATGTAGGGTCGAACGTTCATTGTTCGAACGTTGGTGAATGTCTATTTGTGACGAAATTGTGAAAGGAGAGCTGAATATCAGCGAATTCGCGAATCACGCGATTGATAAGAAATCGCGAAGAAGTAGATAAAAGCTAGCCCATCGTGAGAGTGAATTTAGAAAACTTTCTGTTAATGATCATAGGAAGGTAGGATATTCGTATGAATATCGAAGAATTGGAGGGTGCGAATCCAGCCCAGGATTTACTATGTCGAGCTAATATCGTTGCTCGATTTTTCATTGGGAAGTGGGAGAGTTAATAACTTTCATAACAAGATATAGAAGAAACGTGGGAAACGGGTTGCGGTTCGCCAATGTGTTCCAATAATTGCGCTTAATCCTTAGGGTCGCGGCACGCGGCCACCAATCACAGGCAAATCCATGTCAATCCTCTTCGTTCCACCCTTTCTTCGCTTCAAGCTCAAGGTTCTGTCAAATTCTTTTCCTACGTTCGAATTATTGTATCGTTAAGGTATTTAAGAAATTTTAATTTTTAATAAAATTCGATATGACAAAATTTCATATGATTTATTCCTCGTGACATTATACGTGTATTGAATAACATATATTGCGATATAATGGAATTCTGGCGAAGAAAAGGAAATATGTAGAAATTTATTTCCACATAATGGCTGGTGAAAATAATTTCCTAGAGATTTTACGTATTATTAATTTAATTGCTATTTTAAAATATCGCTTAAATGGTTTGAAACACCATTTCATTATGTAATATCGCGGTTTATCAGAAAAGGAAATCTTAATTATCCATTATTATCAAGATCCACGAATATAATATTCATCCGTGCAACAGAATAATATTTCAACTTTCCACTTAAATAAATGTGAAAGTGAATTACACGTACGCGAAATGATCACATGCCTTTTATTTATTTCCTCTTTTTCGAGAATAGTTTTCGATTCAGAGAAATTAGTTCGTTACTGTTAAACAACTCAACAAACAAAATTCGTGGAGAAGCGAAGGTACAAAGAGAAATAAAGCACGGAAAGACAAGAGAAGAAAAGAAAACGCACATCGAGGATGAATCCCGAAACGATACCAATTTCGAGACGAGCCCCCTGACCCTTTTTTTCAGTACCGCGAGACCATTGTGAAAAGAAGCTAGACCGGAAAAATCCAGCATGGCCGACCAGTGACGGGGGCCAATCGTTGCGTGTTCCGTGGCCAGCTGCACATCCCTCTAAGGGGATCCAGATATTTCGACAGTCGTCCCTTCTTCTTCGCTTCCGAGACGCCCTAACTTTCTGATTTTTGCCTTACGAAGTCAGCCATTGTGAACAGACCCGTTTCCCTTGAATATGAACGGGAGGCCTCGTGCAGTGCGTGGATCCTTCTTCGTGCGGTCTTAAGCCGAAAACATAACCACCGTTCACAACCTTTCAAATCGTGCGCGTTACACACGCGAGCTTTTTGTCGTCTTAATCGTGCCTTTGGAACGCGACCATGATGTACTCTGTTTTCGTATGTTGCCAACGCGCTGTGAACGAAAGAGATTGCCCACAATGGTACAATAGAAGGGGAGAAAAATCGAGACTGGATTTTTCATGTACGAAAAATTATATGTGTGAGTTTTGGAAACGATAGTTCTTTTCTTTTTCTGGATGAATGGACATTTTATGGGTTATTTTCGATGATTTTCCAGAAGAGAAATCTTTCGAATCTAGTTTCTTATTCTATCACGATATTTATATATTTCGTTTATATTTTTCAATATCCATCATCCGAAAATCTTGTTCGATTTTTGTTTGTGCTCCCCCAATGTATCAAAGTATTTCAATTTAACTTAATTTTTTCTCTACAAACAAAAATAAGACAAATATTACAAAATTATTACAAAATATAGTAAATCAACCCTTTTCTCGTTTCTCTAGAATGCTTTTCCAGAATGTTCAACAGAATTGTTCTCGAATCGCCTTTGGATGCACCTGCCATGCCTGACGATCCAACAATCCGTACTTAGGATAGGCCAATTTTAACAATTAAAGTCAATAATATCAGGAAACAGATTAAAAGATAGACGATTATCCTGGCTCCTGGTTGAAGAGAGTCGGTACTCGGGCCGGGATTCGACTAATGGCTCGAGCAATGAGATCCTCCCCCATTTGTTCTCGGTCTTTTTAATCCGACGACGTGATTAACACCAAGAAATCCAGCAACACCTGTGACCGAGTTTTCTCGGCCCGAAAGAATACCGAAATAATGCTGGAAGGGTTCTCGTCTTAGCTACGGTTTGAAGCTACGTCAGGTGGAATGAGGCTGTGGACCCCCTGCGGCACCCCTTAATGCACTTTCACGTTAGTTGGTATATTTCGTGCGACTGTTGGCCATACGCACGCTCTCCAGGAGGATCATCGAGAAAATCGTTAACGCGAGACCTGTTAACCGATTAAAGGGGTTCGTTAAGACGTTAGCCCTGATTTTTGTATTGAACGAGTTAATTATCACAAAACTTTTGTTAATGGATATATAATAGGGATAAAACTGGGATAAGACGTTTCTCTCTCAGGGAATCTATCATCATAAATGAACTGCTGATTTCTCAATCTCTCTGTTTAAGATACATGTATTGTTCGTTGTATTATACATTGTAACTGTTATGCTGTTGCTTTATTTAATTTAAATAGATACAACATTGTATTAATTTGTAAATTGTTTTAATATAAATGTTTTTCGATACCTTAGGTTTAAAGTTTGAAATTTTTAATTATATATATATATATATATATATATATATATATATATATATGTGTGTGTGTGTGTACGTATATACGCAATTACGAATATATATATGATTTAAATATAAATAAGTATAGTTCGAATTAATCGATATCTGATCTTGATTGTAATCGAGATTAATAGATATTAATAAAATTCAATCGATGTATTTATTATTAATGAAAATTTTCAAAACTTGGCATGATAAAATCTAAAGAAAAAAAGAGAAAAAGAAAAATATACTTATTTTTATTTTAAAAAATTTTCCATCGAAACAATATTAACGAAGGGATTAACGCGAAGAAAGGAGAAGAGGAGGTGGCACGTGATATCGGGCAGCCACGATCGAGAAAATAAAGGAATCAAATCGCTGCCTACTCGACGACCGGATACCCTATTTTTCGATCCGTGACATTTCACTCGGTAAGGGTGGATAGTAGACGGCGATATAATTTATTCGGACAATAAGCACGCGCCCTTCTCCCCCTCGCCCGTCGATGCTCGAGGCATCAGTGTCATGGCGGTGATGAGCCCTCAATGACAACGACCAACATAATCTGTTCCCATCAGCCAAGTAGACATAATGGGCGCGTCAACGGGGGTTAACAATGGGCCAGGCATTTTACAGGAGAGCGCCGCTGGAACTCGAAAAACTCCCACTGAAACGGTTCAGACCGGAGAAAAAAAAGTGGAACAGTGCTTTGCAGAAATGAAGAGAGGGGGGAAGAGAGTGCGGTCTATTAGGATAGGGCAGAAATCGTTGTCTATCGCTGCGAGACTTATTACGTATGTGATCCACGTTTTAACCTGTGTGATAAATTGAAAAATTAATTGGTTTACGGTAAATTTATTTATTTTTTATACAGTAAATAATATTTAATTTACTTGGGATAATAAGTTTTATGGTTGAGATAATAAAGCTTTATATTAATAATTGGATATTCTTTTAAATAGATTCCAAGATTCTTCGCGCATTATAACTATTATATACATATATAAAGAAGTTTTAATTTGATTTTATTTTATTATAACTAATTCGCAGATTTATGAATACAGATATTAAATCTAAGGATACGAAGATCGTAAGTATCCTATCTAATAAAAAATTTTATATTTTCTTGATAATATTTATTATTGGGCGTAAAAATAAAATTCTATAAATTTCACAATAAATTTTTAATTATCATTAAATACATCAAAATATATTTTCCACGTCAACTTACCTTTCTATTTATTGATCAAAAAGAAAAGAATTTTATATTGTAAAAAGAAATATAATCTGTTCCTTCCTTCAATCAATTTCAATTTATCGAAAGAATTATATTTAATTATTTATTTATTTTTATTTTTATTCTTCCATTTTCTCTTTTGCCAATTTCACAATAACATGAAAACAACAACGAAATCGAATTCCCCCTCTAAAAATCGCGCAAACTCACCCCAAACTCATCCTTCCACTCTGAACAACTTAAATACGAGATGTTATTCCCGAATAAAGTTTGGAAAGGAAGGGGGCATTCCCTCCGGCGAATCAGCCAAATATTTTGGAGGAGTTAAGAAAAATGCGTTAGCCAGAAAGATGGTCGGCATCGCGAAGGGTAGGACGTCCCAGCTGGCATCTCTTAACTGCTCGCTGCAAACGGGGGAGTGGGAACGTTGTCGTGCTTGGAACCGGTGAAAATGTACGTGGAGGCCGTCCTTTGCTTTATTAAATTCCTGACACGATACGACCTGGAGCACGTGCAAATATTCATTCACGGGGAAAAACCAGGGGTGCGGGCGCGCGCCTTAACGCTAAATTCAAGGCGTGCCGACGCGTGTGATTTAGCGGCGACGTCGTCCTCTTCTTCTCGAGCTCTTTGACAGATCTATCGGTTTAAGAAAAAGTACTTTTACATTAAATATTAAATCGTTAGTAAAGGTAACTGTGTATCTAAATCCATTCGAAATTTTATAGCTAATTAAATGTTTCGTTCAATGACATTTATTGCAATATCAATTTAAAACTTGAAGACCAAAGTGAATACAGTTCGAATAATATTTTATTGGTTTATAAAGATAAATTATTGTAGGTTTATTACAGTGAACCGTGCATCGACATAAATTCAATGAATTATAGAAAAATTTCTAATATTCAGCTTTTTCGAAATGGTGAAGTATTGCAATAAAATAATAAACGACCTAGCATTCGTGTTAATAATGTTAAGAATAATGAAATAGCAAATATAAATGTTAAAAACAAATCAAAGAATTACCAATCAAAAAAAAATTGTTTCAATAAACGAAATATACTTATCAATTTCGACTAATAAAGTACGACATAATAATTTCATTCTCATCAACTCAATGCTTCACTTCTTCTCCAAATTCAGTATATCCATCGATTAATTAATTTTACCCACGAAAAAAAAATATCCAATCTTCTAATCAAAATTATCACTCAAGATTTGAACAAAATCACGGTAAGCATCCAATGCATAGAGGGGGACGCAACAAACCAAGAGAACGCATCCCAATCCTCTCCTTTCCTTCACGATTCTCCTCTGTCGAAGCTACCAAAGTTACCAAAATCTAGATCGGTGAAGTGCATCGAACCACCGGTGCTCCCAGTTGCTCTCTAATTGACTACAATGCCGGCCACGTATGGAGCGCATTTTCTGTTTTGTTACCTCAAAACAAAGGACACAATGGGCGGCTGATCGAGCTGAGAGGGCACTCGACCACCGATCCCACCCTCCCTCTCCCCTCCCTCCGGGTTGTGCCGATTCCGGAGGCGAACATTCGACACAGGACGCGGCGTAGGATCGGTCGAGGATCAGGCGACGAAATCGAGATTGCAACATATAGTCGAGTGCCCTTTGTGTAACCCACCGGCGGAGAGCGCAATTACATCCTCGCGCCCATTGTCCCTCGACAGCTTTTTGTTACTGTTATTGTCCGGTTACCTCGTTCCGTGGCGAGGAAGGGAGAGGAAAGAGAGGAAAGAGAGGGGCTAGTGGGAGAGGAGGAGACGGAGCAAAATCGAGAAGAAAAGTGCGCGGACTTTCGAACTTTCGAACCAAAGGTCTGACTCAGACTTTTCCCGTTTTATTTTCTCGCGCCTGTAATTGTGCTTGCGGATATATGGATAATTAGGAGGCTGGATGGTTCATATAGGATGGAATATAAATGGATTGTTTGATAATTATGAATAATTCTTTTTGGATTTTGTATAAAGTTAATGTTCGTTCATAAAAACGTAATGACATTTTCAAGATATACAGGAATTTACAGAACTTTTTGTGCGTACAAAAAGATAAATATCGAGAAAAAAAAGGAAGAAGAAAGAAATGAAAGAGTGTACAAGAACCTTCGTCCAGGTCCAAAAATTAATAAAAAGGCAAAGAGTCGACGGAAAGAACGAAATATATTGTTAGAAGTAAGGTTACGTATCCGAACAGGCATTGTTCGCCTTGTTGTTTCTCGAAATGACCCCCGCGTGTTACGCGCCCCATTGGTACGTCTTGTGGCAAGGTGCTGACCGTGCTTCATCCATCCAGTGGTGGGAACCACTTGTCGACTTCGTGATCGAATGCACACGCGCAATTACGCAATTGTATCGATATATACGATTGGGAGAGGGGGATACGGGAAGGTCCCTTTTATTTTAAGCGAAGGAATTCCATCCATCCGTTCGATTCATTGTTTGTCCGTTGTTGTTTGCCGCCGCTGCTGCTACGCTTCTGATTTCCATCCGCACTATTCGACCATCTCACCATCATCGGGGATTATTATTCGCTCGGTTGGAAACGTTACAGTATTACATTGTTGAAAAGCGGTGCCTCCTCGAACGGAGGAGCACCACTCAACTAGTGGAGTGGCGGCACAGGGGTGGCGCACAGGATGCGGACACTGAATATAGGAAATTGTAACATACGGTGGCTCGAGAGTTTCATTAGATCGAGATGTTAATTGCGCTATGTGATTTGCTTCTTCTCCGATATGATTTTTCGCTAGCCAGCTAAAATTTTTTCACTTTGTGTCGTTTTGTGGCTTTCAAATCGAGGAAAGATTATGTATGATTAAAAGGAAATAAAAATTGATTCGATTTAGAATATCTTCTTTTTTTATTTTCCTCTCGATCGTGAGACTTTCGATTCGGAGAAAGCTTAAAAATAATGATGCGTGAAAAAATTTACGAAAAGTTATATATTTCCTGATGAATTAGATCGATTCGTTCTGCTCGAATTGATCGAATGTTGTGAGAACAGCTATCCGTCCCTTCTCTAATTTCAAAGAGGCAGCCGCTTCGTAACTTACTCTTGTTTCTCGGCCAATCGTATCAGTCGCTTTGTTTCCTCGCCTTGTTTGCAGTTAACACGCTATTTGCTTCCGTTCGTCCCAAAAAATTCTACGAAATATCAAGATCCCTACTAGGCCGTGCTTACCCTCGTAGACAATACCTCATACCGATACTTCTGGGCGGACTGTTTACCTGAGTAATTTGTCAGAATACAATGTTTGAATCCGAAATCCTCGTGCTTTCGGAAACTTCTGTGGTCGTCACCTTTTAATCTGTGCTTTTCAGTAGTGCAGATTGTTGCCTATTTCTTCGGATTCCGATGATTTAAGATTAAGATTAGGAACAAACAAATCCATTTTATCATTTAACACTTTCGCTCGTATCCTTCTCTCTCTGAACATTCGAAAGAATTAAAGAATTTTATTCTCTTTTTTCTTAAATTGTAATGAAATTTTTCGAAATACTTGTTTTTACTTTAATTCGTAATTTCGTTTTGTAATAAATGTCATGAATCTTTCGAGGAAGTAACGGAAGAAGGAAATAACGCTGGTAGCTATCGACTAGCGAGCGTTGAGTATCGATGTAAACAGATTTATGAGCAAAGGAACACAACGACTGTTAAGTGCCAACATTTCAAGGTTCAGCCATGCGAGTCAGAAGAGTCACTCAAACGCGGTTGGAGCTAGCGCCGACACATTTTTCATCCCGCATTTCGTTCTCATCTTCCTCTTACGCGATCAAAGAATTCGTGAGAATATTCTTTTACGTTTCTGAAACACGTTTTTCCTCTTCAGGTGTTTCATATTTTTTTAGAACATTTTTTTAGAAATCATAACAACGTATGTAGCAACGATTCCTATTTTTAGCACAAGAAGCTTTTTACAATTATATTTTGAAGAATATATTTATATTTAAAAAAAAATTCTGTTCTTCATCTATAAATCTATAAAAAAAAAGCATCATAAATAAATTTTTATTCCTACTGGAAATATTTTTGATTCTTCGAACAATAAATTAAAATATCTCTAAACCAAATTCAATTACACTTTGTAAAAGCCTCGAAATAAATAAATATTTCTGGTCCTAGATCATCGTTAAAAATAACACATGGCGTTCTTTATAAAGGGGGCGCGTGACATTAGCATTTACAAAGGACACGAATGCAGACTTTGCCAGCCAACTTCCATTGGATGTTTTCGAATGCTTTTTCACCAACCAAGACGATTATTTACCCGCCTTAACGATTACACGTTGGTCTACCACTGTAGAAAATATCTCTAAATATACTGACAGCCTGGAACTCCGACGCAGACCTTTGTACAGCGATTACCACTCAAATCACCGTAAAATTCTCGTGAAATGCGTTTCATTGTGCCACAGAAAGTGCAGGTAAAATTTAGATGTTCCCGTTCCAGGAGGAAAATTTTTTTCCCCTCCTGGAGTAGAAAAACGTGAAAGAACGTTTAGAATTTTTTTTCCAGAGAAGAATCGTTTCATTTTTTTATTATTATTATTAATTTTAATTAGTATCCTTATTAATGATTTATCGAATTAATTTTTTTAACGTTTAAATCGATTCGAAATTTGGAAATAGCAGAGAGAAAAGAGAAAAAAAGAAGAGGAATTCTTTAAAATTTCTGAGCATAGTAGTAGATCGAAAAATTATTAATTTTAAAAGGAGGTTTATGATCTATAACATTTTATTCTTTTTAAAATTCTATTTACAATACGAACGGCACCATTAGCGCGATAATATCATTTTAATCATTATTTTAACATTCATTCTAATACTTAGGCGTAAGTATATCTTTACATTTTTGTACATTTCGTTTATCTATGTTAATTTATTTACAATTCTTTTGATTCTGCTTCGAACACCAAAAAGTGTCACAATATATGAGACCATAGAAATTATAATAGCTATTATTGTGATAGCTATTATATATTATTATAATAATAAGGATATCGATATTCTAAAATACTTAAACATTTTTTCGAAGAAAATTAATAAGGATAATGATAAGATGTTCTTCCAAACATACAGATCAATATTAATTACTTTATATATATATATATATATATATATATATATTATTATATATATATTCACAAAAAAAAATAATAAATTGCTTTTATAAAATATACACTAGTTTATCATTTGGTATATACATTGCATTATATACATATATCGTATTCACGTTTTTTAATTTTGTCCTATTATAAAATTTTCTTATAATACAAATTTGTTTTCTTTAGTTCGTTCCAATCTGATAAATTGTATCCTGCGTATTTATATAATTTGGCACTAACTACATTTGTACTGTAAATTTTTTGCCATAGTTATATGCAGGTACTATTCGAAAAGAACAAACCTCAAAATAAACTTCTAACAAGGTTTGTCTAACACCGCACGTCCAAATTGTCCCTTTTTTTGATGGAAAATTTCGATAAAACATAATATCTTATGTTATATATCCATCAATTAACATTAACGGAGTTACGCAATATCACAAATATTTACTTGACAAATAATGTCAATAATCACGGTCATGTTTTTTTTAACATTTCCTTCCAACGTTTTTCACATCGTAAAATGTAATTTATATACTTTCACAAATTACTTTTCACAAAATGTTTTTCATGCTTATTCAACACCCTCAAGAGTTTTCCACATATCACAAAAACTTATACATTCACAAGCTTTCACATCGTATCGTTTTCGCTTTGCTACCACGTGGTACAACTTATACACAAGTTTCTTCGTTCCCACGAAATAGCACGAGTAATCAAAATCTGGATATATTCATACCATTTTATCGACTATAGGTAATCACAAAACATATTTAAGCGGCTTTGTACATATCGCAAATGATCCTCTCGATTGGAATAACGCCGATAGTCCTTCTGAAGAACAGCTCCTCGATCGCGTGCGCGGAAACGGAACGAAGCGAAGGAAGTAACAACAACAATTTTCCAAACCTGAGAGCGCCGAACGAGGCGCCGCTTAACCTTTGCCCGAGCGCGAGTTGCGCGCCATCCCTCAGCCTCGCAACCGCTGCCGCATCCCTCAATCTACTTCCTGTATTAGGAGACGTAGATCCGTTACTGCTCCTGCTGCTCGGCAGAGGTTCGCTGTCCAGCCCAGCTTTGAAGAGGACGATCGCCCTGATGCAAGCGTACTCGTGCTGATCGAGGCTCATCGCGTGGAAACCGGCCAAAGTTTCTCTGAAACGAGTCACCTCGACTGCCAGGCCGAGACCTTGAGGACCCGGTGGAAGGAGAGGGGTTGGATCCAACGTTGGAAGGATCTGGGCCGCGGCGAGTAGAAACAATTCTCTCCAAGAGGATTCCAACAGTGTCAGCTGGTCTTCTATGACCAGGTTCGTTCCTATTGCAAGATCTCTGGCCCAGTGGACGTTGAGGAACAGCAATCTGGCTGCTTGCTCGCAGATGGATTCCGCTGTTATCGCTGCAGGGATCAGTGGTAAGGTCGGTAGACCCGCCACGCTCACTGGAATCTGAAATTGAAAGAGCATTTTAGCAAAAAATATGAAACGAAGAGTTAGAATTTAATTTGAAGAGTATTTTAGTGCAAAAAAATGGAAAAAAGGATTTGGAAATGGAATGTTAATTCCAATTTTTCTTTCGTAATTCCAACTAAAGTAAATTTTATATCGATTTTATACGTTATTTTAGAGAAGCTTTTAAAAATAATGAATGAAAATTATAATCTTTAGGTTATCGAGATTTAAGAAGAAGAATAAAATATTATTATTCAATTATATAAAGATATATTAACAGAAAATTCACCTACCTTCGACATGGCCATGTTATTGCAGTAAACAGGATGTGGAAGGGGATGATGAGGGGCAGGCGCTGGCACGGAAACTCGAGGTTCATTCGGTGGTTTGGGCAACGCTAGATCTAAAGCTGCTGCCGGTGGGGGTACCATGTTGGCCATCATTTCGGGTTCTTTAAAGTACAAAGCCATCTGTCTTCGCAGAGTCGAATTTCGCGGACCACGCTCGTGTTGGACAGCTGGAAAAATATGAAAATTCGAAATTAAACACATCGTTTAAAAGTTTATATATTAATTTTTATCCAAAGAAACTCGTCAATTTTTACCATCTTTGTTCATGCCGGCTTGAATGCACTTGGCCAAACGACACGCCCTACACTGATTTCGATGAGTCTTATCCACCATGCAACCACCTTTAGATTTAGCCTTGCAGACGTACTGGCGATTCCTTCGAATAGATCTCTTGAAGAAACCGGCGCATCCATCGCATGCGAATATACCATAATGTTTGCCCGAGGAATGGTCCCTGCATACTTTGCAAGGGATATCATAAAGGATTCGACCTGCGATAAACAAAAACACATTATTAATAACCTAAAAGTTATCTTATAACTCTACATATTAACAATCATACAAGAATCAATTAGTCCAATTTTTATAAAAAAATTGCAAGATCCTATCGATCGAATTCAAACTCGAATCGAAACTACTTTTAACTTCGAAACGTCCCACGCCTCTTCAATTTCCCTTAAACTCGAAACTCGACGAAACGAAGATAGGACTTTCGAAGATAGACTCAGTCTCAGGATCGATCCTAAACTCCTGCATTGTTATCCCGTTCCCGGATGGGAAAGAGAATGAGAAGGTGAAAGGCGCGTTTAAAGCTCGAAGAATGCCCGGTATTTTGGATTGGAAACCCGTTTACCATCGAAAACACGGATCCCGTGAACGACGTCTCCGATGAATGGATCGATTTGTCGCCAAGTTAACGCGACCACCTCCTGGACGTACGCGTTTCTATATACCTGTCCGTGTGTATACAGGGCGCAGCAAGGGTGTGGTGCGTTTATAATGGGGGTACCAACTCGTTGTCACGGGCTCCGCCCACGCCATTCAGCCCTACGAGACTCGTGAATGGGGGCTGAATGGACCGGATGTGGCTGCTGCATTCACCGCCACTCTTAAGTGAGCAGCAAGAAACACGACACTTCGCTCCACGTATCGCCTGATCTCCCTTGATCAAGCCCTTCCCCCCTCCCTCCGGCTCCTTTATCTTACTTAACGTGGATCTTATTATTATGGAAGGAGAAGGTTAAACGTTTCGGTACTCCACTCCATCTACTCTATCGCCGCTTTTTTCTTATTCTTCCCTTTTCTCTTTTTTTTTTTTATTTTGGAATTGAAGGAAGTTTCGATTCGAGTCGTTGACCATCTCTGTGGATAAGCTGTGTTTGCTCGGTAAGAGATAAGAAGAAGAGATTTCTTTGGTAGGATGAGAAGTGGAAGAGGTTTTCCGAAGATTTTTATCGAGGGATTTTTATCGTTGTTTGAGAGGGTAGTTGGCCAAGAAAGGGGATGATTTTAGAGGAAATAGAAATATTATGAAATATTCTGTAAATAGAAAATGTGAAATTGTTAATTCTTATTATGTAGAATATGTTAATAATTGTGTTCGATATTTTTGAAATTAGGGATTCTTCGTTTTAATAATTTACTTGGATTCTAACAATTTATTTGGTTATATTCGTGAATTTTTGAAATAATTATGGATTAAATTAAATCTAATATCTATTTAGGAATTTCATCGTGAAACTCTTTGACTAGAAACGAGGAACAACCTGTTGATTTCACCAGCAGGATTTCATCAAACGCTTTTATCTCGATATTTAAATTTATATTGATATTCTTTAGGTTTTAAATTTAAAAGAAAAAAAAGGGGAGAAAGAAAACAGGAGAGGAAGAGTGTTTTCGCGTAAAATATCGATGAAAAACGTATGTACGTACGTATTACACGAAATACGATGCGCGCGTACTAACTACTGCAACAAGCGGGTTGCAATGACAGGGGTGCACCCTTGCACGACATTGGAGACCCTTTTCTCCCACGATAAAGGGAAAGTTGAATCGCAAACACGTATACTTTCCACGTGGAGAAAGAGTTTTACTAAAACTTCAATTTCCAAGAAGTTTCTTAGCCAAATACGTTTAGGTACGTTTTTTTTTCTTTTTTTAGCAAAATTAGCATAAAGCAATAATAGAAAATTTCATAGCTGAAGACGGTAAAAAATTATTTTAGTTTCAGAAATTCGATTTCACCTATCTCTGTATAATAAACTTTCAAATTTTTAATCTATTTATAAAACAGGATTGAATTTAAACGACTATTTGAATTTTATAAAATTAAATGAGATCGATCATATCATCGATCAACCTCGATAAACTCCATTAAATCCAATCAAAAAAAAAAAAAATTAAAATAATATAGTAAAGACAATACAAATTTTTGATTTATCCACAAGTCTATATTGCGCGTTTTATCTCGATACGAATTTCAAACTAACTCGAGGAGGACGACGAAACGAATTGCAGGAAGAGAGGCGTGCACGTAGGAACGCACATGCTCGGTCTCGAATCACGCGATGCGCGCCGTTATTCGAACGTTGCATCAAATTTGCATTCGATCGGCGTGGCTCGCGAGTCATCCGCGATTGAATTTTTCATCGTCGTGTAATCGAGGACTACGCATTACCGAGCGCCGGTCATCTTTCCTTTCTCGTCAATCATTCATGGAATTTTTACAGTGATCGAGGCGCAACCCTCCGGAAAGGAGACGGGCACACCAAGCGCACGCTTCGTTTGCGATTAACCACACGCGATTCTCGCGATTATCGAGAGGAATCGATTTTGATTTTCTCTTGATTTTTTTTTTCAGAAAATTTTTGGAGTTTTTTGTTTATTTTTTTTTATTATATATTTTTTTTATTTCTTTCTTTGTTTTAACTGTATAAAGAAATTAATTAAGTAATTCGTTTCGTAGTTGGATTATTATATTTTGTTTTATACGATTTTACTTAAATAAGAACAAAAAATTCAAATGTCTCGATAATCGTCCTGTTCATTTATCGTTTAAGATTAAAGATTAAAGGTAGATAGTTTAAATTTTCCTCCTCTAAGAAGAAGATTCATCAGAGGATGTGATTCACTTTTGTCCGAAAACGTTATTTTTATCAAGGATTTTTCATGGTTGAAAAGATGTTTGGTTAGGTAAATTTGATGTTGCAATTGTTCGTGACGGCGAAATTGAGGGAAAAGTTCGCGATTCGGGGTGAAGGGGTGAAAAAGAGGCAAGCTATATAATTCGTCGCATGACAATTTTAACTTGTGCTTCTTCTAATGACTAGATAACTTTTCCTATGAGTTTTTTTTTCTTGCCCGCACGTTACATTAAATTTATATTATATTACTTTATTACTTTAATAACGAATGAAACGAACAAATAAACAAAAGATATAAAATTATTTTTTTATGCGATCAAACATATACAAACAAGTACAATTTTTTTCTTATCGCATCTTATCCCTTAGACGAGAGGCGAAAAGAGGTAGAACAGAACATTTCATTTTATGAGAAGTAAACACAGTATTCATAGGCGATTTTAGGATAATCTTTCTTTTTAACGTTATGCGCTACGAAAAACCTCCAGAATTCTAGGATTAAAAGCCTCTTACCTACCAGCATTAAGAAAATCTCTATTCATTTTAATTATTGTGCAAAGTAAATGATCCGTAACGTTACAAAATATTCGCGTTGCATAATAAAAATTTTAAAATCCATTTAAAAAAAAATATGCATTAAAAACACTCGTCAAATGGTGAAATCGCGTACTCACATCCATATTGATTAACCCTTTTAGAATCAAATTATTTCGCTTCTTTTTTTTACGAATTTTTCATACAATCCAAATCCCTATTTCCATCATCAACGATCATTCAAATTGCGAACGAACAGGAAGAGCTACCTACTATCTCTAATCATTTCGATGACATCATCGTATCATCGTCCATCGGGTGTTACATGTATCGTTAGTGGAGCATGGGAATTTCACGGCATGTGTCGAAAACCGGATGCTCCCTCCCCTCTAATGTATCGATGTACACACGTAACGCACGCGCTATCTATTCGTCATCTGTTCGAGAGAATAAGGGGTTGCATCCACCCTTTGGCCAAAGATACGCGCGATTTTTTCGTATTTGCTCTTCTCCATTCCACGTTCCATATCCCCTCCATTACGTCCAATAAGTTTTGTTATCGCGTTAATCGTATGCGATAGACGCTTTAAACTTGGAATTAATAAAAAATATCCTGAGGTTGTTCTATCCTGTAGTTTGGATGTAGAATTACTTAAATTCGAAAAAATATTGTTTGGAAGCGATGAATATCAAAATTAAAATTAAAGGGAATAAATTGAATGATATAATGTTGTAGCAAATTTTATCGTGCTATAATTCTTAAATAATATTCAAATTATGAGAATAGAGAAAATGTTTAAAACAAACTGTAAAATAATTTTCGAGTTAAGCTAGCAATGAATCATAGGGGATACATTGATTTGTCGACAAATGACGCTCGAATTTAACCACCCACGACAACCTGTTACCGCGCCACGGAGATTCGTAATTTAGCGCGTAACACGTTGGCCATCTGCCATTATTTTCTCATGGATGAATGCCACCAGAGACGAATCATTTAAATGCACGTTCCGTTTAAATGCCGCATATGCTATTTGTTTCACACGAGACCACCCTTTCTCGCTATGGGATAATTAACAGCTTTTCTTTTCTTCGATATGATTAATGCTTTTTTTTACAAGTGAGTATTAGTATTTTTCAATTCGAAAAATATAAAATGTAAAATTAAATAGACAATTATATCGATGAACGTGTAAAAAAAGAATTTCTTTGATAATTTGAACTATAAATAAGGAAGGACAAATTGAATAAATTAAAAGTAATAATTAAAATTAATATAATTCAAGAAAGATTATATTTTTAATCTTGAAGAACTATAACTGAAAATGAAAATTTTCAAAGTTTAGATGTTTGATTTATTAATTTATTATTATACTATTATAACTCAAATTATTCCATTTTCTAATCGTAAAACTATATATATAATTATTTAGAAAACAATTCGGAAAACTATATATATTTATTTCCTTATAATCTTACCACGAATAAATAAAGCCCTAAAAGCTTCGTTTACTATAAAAGAATAAAAACTTTAGTTTATTTTACGATGACCATGATTCGATAACCATAAAAAACTTTTAACGAATGTCAAAATTTCTGGGTACTTTTCATTATTTGTCTACAATTCTGGCAATAAAAATAAGAATAGAAAAAAAAGGAATTGGCGCCTTATTTCAGGTACGATCCTCCTTAAAAAAGGACAATTGTTACCTTCTTAAATGATGACACCAGATATGCAGAAAGTAACAAACAATGGCTTTATGAGTGTGGTTACAGAGGTAATGAGTTGTCATAAGTTTTTACTATTTTACTAGTATTTTGTCAAAATGTACAACGCCATAAACATGGCTATCGTTAGGCAAAGTCGAAAAAAAAATTTTTTTTTCTTTTGTTGTACATTTGTTATACATTATAAAAAAATAAAGAAAAGAATTACTTTAATGGAATAAGAGAATATGGATTATAAAAATAAAAAAAGTACTAAAGTAAGTACTAAAATTCTTGATCAATCAATCAATAATCAAGATGGAGACAGATGATTTTTTTTGACATTTAAGAAGACATTAGAAATAATTTAAATATTTTGGAAGTCTTTTTCACATCCATTGACACGATGTTGTGATTGTAATACTCTTTCAATTTTTTCTGATGTAATATCAATAATAACAAATTCGTAATTATATTACGATTCTTAACTTTTGGAATAATAGATTATTATTGTTAGGCGCTAAATGTATGTGTTATGTTTATCAACAATACTACAGATTACAAATATCATGTATGGTTTATTAGAAAGAGAATATTGATGTATAGCACATTTCATAATGAGATATTAACTCGAGCTATAAACAGAGAAGCGATTTGTTTTAATTTTTAATTTTGAAGAATTCAATAAAATTGGAAAAGAATATTAATAATTAAAACCAATCTATAACAACTTCAAATGTTCGATCATATATCAGAAATCCTCATTAAACATTATCAATACTTAAAATTCGATTCAGATTCATTTAAAGAATACTTTCTCTTCCAGACCATGCATATTGCGTTCAAAAAAATTTTCTAACATCGTTAAAAATAAACGAAAGATTCGATCCTGTTATACATAAAAATACAACTTCGAGAAACGATCTCAGGACACTAATCGTACCATCTATCGTGATTACACGTCCACGTCACAAAATATCAAACCAAATTCAAACCGATTCGAATTAATCCATATAAAATAAATCTTGAAACTTACTGGAAGATGCAGGCACTTTTTGCTGCGTCACGGACATGTGTCCGATCTGCGGATCCTGGCTCTGCATCCTCGCCACGAATCCTTTCCACGGCACACCACTATGAGTCTGTCGATAATAAACGTGAAACCAAAAGGAAAAAGGGAAAAAGAAAAAAATTAAAGAAAAAAAAAAGGAATCAAACAACGAAACAACGATAGTTTCACTCCGAATCGTTATCCGTATCGTGGTCCCATTCGCAACACGAAACAAGAAACTGGAATTTCGTAAACACGTTGAAGAAACGTTTCAAAAAAAATCGGAAACGGTCGATGCACTTCCTCCCCTGGATGGATGGCGAGAACCGAAGATGAAAACTAACTCCTCGATGAAACGTGACTGACAGTCATCGTGGCAAGGACTTCTTGATGGTAAGCATCGGTTCCTGATCGTTTTCAAACAAACGTTGGTTGATTGGCCGACGACTTCCCTACCCTTCGAAAAAGGGCGGTCCTTTTCGAGAGGAGCCGGTTCCTCCCCGCCTTGGAACGGGGGTTGAACGTCAGCCGTGCACAGGGTGGAGAGGTGGCGAACGCGGACGAAGGACGTCAGATGTCTCCCACTTTCCGTCGACCCTTTTGTACGAAGCTATTCAACCGAGGCCGAGGTGAAAACGAAGCCACTTCCACCCCTTTCGCCCGGACCTCTTGTCGCCGGTTTGTCACCCCCCTTCCCGCGTGAACCAAGGCTAATTTCGTAGCCGCGTTTATTCTCGGATTAAAGATAATCGCGTTCGGTCAGCGCTTGTTTTTGCCTGAAGGGAATGTTAGGTGAGGATTATTTCTTTTCTTTTTTTTTTTTTTTTTTTTTTTTTTTTTTGGCAGGAGATGATTTTGTGGTTTGTTGGTCGCTTACACTCGAAGGTAGAAAGGAAAATTTTAAGAAGAAGGGGAACGAATTGTAATTGCAATTGGTTTTTGTATCTTGTTAGTAACGAAAGTGAAAGGAATGAATTATATTTTTCCCATAATAGAAGAAATTTTGAAGTGGAAATGTTTTAATTCAATTATAATAATTTTTGTATTTTAGAAGATTAAAAAATTTTATTATTCTAAAAGTTTTTTAGAAATAGAAGAAATTTTGAAACGATAGATTTATAGAATATGGATTATATAAATTCAATTTCTTGAATCACATATTTTAATATTCATTAAATCATAAAATCTGAAAGAATAATAGACAAGGATATCTATTGAATAAATAAATAATTAATAATTACTCCGTTAATTAATATTTACTTACTCGAAATAAATGTATTTAACAAATCTATATTTGGACAATCAATACAATTTATTATTACCTAAACGGCATCGTAACATGTCGTGCAGGCTACAAACATTCGTTACAAACATCAAACCACGTAACTCTCGAGATCAACTGATGCGTGAATAAAAAATATCAGGTACAAAACAACTGGAAAAAGAGAGAGAGAGAGAGACACGCACACACAGAAAAAAAAGACAAAGGAGAGAAAGTTGGAAAGAAGAGCGTTAGAAAGAAAACATCCCCGTTTCGATGAATAGAGATACGTGGAGGAGGTTAAACAGAACGTACACCATGGAATAATGCGCACAGGCAGATGCGCTGTTTCCTGACTCCCTGACTCCATCTTGAATTATCTCATGCCGGATCCCTTCGTGATGAGCGCACCCCTCGCGCGGGAACATGGCTTAGGGGATGCACGTACACACGCTCGTCGGACGAGTGCACGAATTACGCGAAGAATCCGTCATAACCGACCGTAATATTACGGAGATTGGATCTCTCGATCGTATACTGGATCACCCTATACCGGTTTCAACGAGCCTTTTCGATCGTATCAACCGCGGGGTGGATTTATTTCTTCTTTTTTTTTTTTCTTTCCTCCTTCGACGTGGAGATTAATGCGATAATATATAGTTTAGAGATGAGGATTAATTTTTGAGGAATAATCGAGCAAAAGGGTTTGAGAGAGACGGAAGGATTAATTTGAAATATCTGACGAATGAGCGACGAAATATTTTTCGAGATATTATAACAGAATGGGTAATAGAATGGCTGGAATTATTTTTTTTACAAGTGTAAGAGAGCGGATAACTTTATGGATGTTAAAAATTATAGGGATTCAAGTTCATTTCATAAACCTCGATTTGTTCAAATAACGAATAGAAAAGCATTCGACTTTGGCGAATGCTCGCCGAACCGTGGACTCAGTTTTTACCTTTGCCGCAATATGTCGAGGGAGAAGATTATCCGCGTAACTGTCCCGAAGAGTTTTTACAAAGCCATTCTATTCTTCGTTGCATTGGTATACGTGGATATATATATAAATGGGAGAAGAAGAGGCACGAAGAAGAGATTCGAGTCGCTTTGTCAAGAAGGCAAATGCAACTAAACGGTCCGTAATAGGGCCGGAATCAAAATACAATTGTTTAGGGGTGCGTTGGGAAGGATGTTCACAAAAAGAGACGAATCTATCGAAGCTTTTCCTTTTCTTTTCCTCTCTTTTTTTTTTTTTTTTTTTTTTTGTTACGAAACAAGCCTAAAAATGGAACGTAATCTATTCTCTGTAATTCATTCTTTTCTAAAATCACATAGGCAAAATTTATCTCGTTCTTTTAATTTTCTTTTTTTTTTTTGTCTTATCATTTTTTAATCGAAATAGTAGAGAAAACGGTAGATTTATTTAAACAACTGGTTACAAGTTTTGTATCGAAACACAACTGTTTGGCATCGCACGAGCTTACAGAAACTGGTACTGAAACTCAGAGTACTTGTGACCAGTGAATCGTACGCACGAGGGGCTGTTGCCGTTTTAAGGGGACAAATTGGTGGTGGTAGCTTACATTATGGAATATAATGTTATCGATCTCGTTTCATGCAAAATGGTATGTGATTATTCATTCATTCGAAATGTAATCCTTAACTCGATTGAAGTTAAGTATTTTATTTAAAAGATCAAAATTTATTTATCTTTTCCTTTAATAAAAAAATATAAATTTTATTGACATATTAAAAGATAAATATATAAAACAATTTTGTTTATTATTCATTTTAAAAGTTGAAAAATATATTACTACAATACAGATATTATCTAAAAGTTATAAATTATAACCATTGAAAAAAATATTGATCTTAGTTAGTAAGGAATTAATAAAGATCAAAAGATCATAAAAGTTTTGAAAATTAAAAGTTAATTTTAATGTCTGACGATAAAGACGTCCAGGTAAAGTTTCATTGTCAAATTGTAACTTTTAAAGTAAAATCTACTTTTAACCGTGTAAACATCTTTTATACCGTCCAAAACATTGTTTATATATATATATAATTAATTTGTAAAGGTAATAAATAAAAAAAGATAATAATTACATTATCTGTCAAAACATCTTTCAGGATACTACTGACATAACAAAAATATAACTGTAACCCATTTAGAATATTTTTCCGAAATTCAATAATTTCTTTCTGTTTTCAAAGATACTTAAATAAAAATATCTATATTTCAAAAGTTTTAACATTCATCTTATTCTCTCGTATTTAAAACCATATTGTAAATATAGAAACCTGTTCATTAGATAATTTCTGTATTAGTCCAAAGAGTTTTATTGTTTTCTTTCCATTCAAAACTAAAGCCAAGTAAATAATAGAATATTTGAAAAATATATATGAAGAGAAATAAAAAAAAAAAGATAGTAATAAAATATCAAAAAGAAATTGTGCAGCTCAAATTTTCAACATTTTATACCATCTTATCGAAATCTGTTTCGTAATATGCACAAATTACTTTTATCTTCGTGAAAATAAAATCCTCTGTTCTCCAAGGAATCATCTTCAAACACACAGATAGATAAATTCCAAGAGATAAAATTCCGATAAAAGGGTTAATGCATAACCAACACAAAGCCAGTTTAAATTACAAGCATCACCTCTACTGTTAGAAATATCGTTGTTAATTCGAACAGACTACCTGTGTCCAGACAAAGAGTTATATCGGTAAAAAGTTGACAGGTGATGGTTTATAGTCACTTAGAAACAATAATAAATTATCTCATAAAAATGGTTGAAAAACGGTAATTATAGAAATTGAAAGAAGAGAGAGAGAGAGAGAGAAAGAGAAAGAGAGAGCTTTAACAGTTTTAAATCCAGAAATTTGCGAGCTCAGGTAAATTTCTTGCTCTCATCTTATTTCGTCTATCTCGTCATCTACGCACGGGGTGCATAGAGAACATGGCGATAATCCTGGGGCCTAGCCTATTCAACTGTTTGTGTCTTGTTTTACTGGTATTGCATTTAACAAGGTTTTGAAAGGCTTGTCTCTTTGGAGTATAAACAGAGCCGATCGAGAGAACGTTTTGTGGCATCCGCTTTGAAGGAAGCATGCGAAGGAAGACTTCGTTACATTCTCTTTAGAACAATAATTCTTCCAAGATGGATGGACTGAGGAATATAATATAATTTTTAGTTTCGTTAATCAATTTTATTCCAAGTAATGGAAGGAAATTATTAAATCAATTAATTACGAAAAAGATTTAATCTTTATAACAAAAAGTAACATTTAGTTCTACAATATCGAGGATCAAAGCCGACCTGTATTTAAGCGTGAAAAGATGCTGGACCCTGCTAAGTCCAGGCATATTCCAGGCCAAGGAGCAAGAGATCTTGCAAAATTAGGTTGACATTTTCCTGGTCGAAGCGCCTTCTCGTTCATGGGATCATTGGAGCAAGTGATAATCCCATAGCGATCATACGGTCGACTTGGCAGACACTATAGAATATTCGGCGAAATTTCGGTCAAAATTTCCAGCCTCGAGATCTAAAAAGAGAGACGTAAGGGCAGAAGAGCGGCAAACACCGCGTTAATGGAGGATAAGCTCGTGCTTCTGGACTGACTCTGTTTCTATTCCTTGGATATACTGTAAGAAAGACTTTTATGAAGTTCACCTGCCCGTCCCTCTAAATCTTTTTCAACCCCCTACCGTCTTCCAACAATAAATTTTTCCAATGGGTAATTATGAAATGATAGATACACTTTTTGTGTTCCACACAATTTTATTATACGCGATAAAACACGTTTTACTCGAAATGTAATTGAATAAATTTATAAATGTAACTAAGGAGGATATATTTTTAGAAAAAAAATAAAAATAATGTTTACTTTAATTTTATTGTTTCGAATCTTCATTTTCGTTTCACTTCATAAAATTATTAAAATATTATCGATACCAAGTTGTGTATAGTATCTTAATTTTTATAACAATCATTTATCTAATCATTTTCTTTTTCACGTATTTAATTTATTCATTATTTATTATCTCACTTCATAAATCGAACTAGCCATCACGCGTTTAATCAATGAAACATATACACGCGTTTTAACACATCGTACATCATGCTCGAAAGCATCCATCCTCGATTCATGGCTCGCGTGATGCACGAAATCGTTTTATCTTCGCCGCGATTAGAACAACGACGAGCTGGCGCAAACGACCTGTTGCTCCTTCGTCTAAACAGGAGCCGGCGATATTATTTCATACAACGTTTTGTGGGAAACGCGGAACATATGGTTGGATCGATACAAGCGGGAGAGAATCATCGATGCCCCCGCGTTTTACCTGAACGACGAGGGTGGAAAGTGGGTATCCTGTCTGATGAAACGCGGTAAAAATCGCCATATGCGGAATTATTGCCTCATGTGAACGATCTCTTTGGTTAAATATGATTTGACATGGGAAACTGTAAACTCGTCAGGGACTCGTCGTCCAAGATCGCTTCTATCGATTTATGGAAGAGATCGTGCGGAAAATTTGAATTTGCTCGAAGTTTAAAGTTGTTTGAAATCGTTTGAATCTGTTTGAAAGCTGCGTGATCGAAATTTTTAATCATTAAGACGTGAAGTATTCGAGATCAGAATTAAAACAAAGGTACAAATAACCTTTATTTAAAGAATATTAATTTTGATTATATTAACTACTTTGTTCTTACAAAGTGATAAAGAATATTATATCTATGACAGAGTATTGGATTCAATAAAAACTTGACCATGCTCTTCAACCGTGAGAATTCAACCGTCGAATCACTATTGTTATTGATTTGTTGCGATCTCGATAAAAAGAAAGAAGGGGGAAAAGAAGAGGAAGAAAAAAAGAAAAGATTCTGTAAACGAGTCAGGAATTTGAAAAGCAAAAGAAGACGCGCAACGCGTCTCTCGTCTCGTCTCGAGACGCTAACGTTCGTTAGTCGGGCGGAAGTTCACTGTTATGAAAATCAGTTGTCGGTTAAAAGGAGGATGGAACGATGGAACGTAACGAACGCTTACGTTATGGACGTACGTTTTCTTTCTCCCGATGAAAAGTGGGCGTTCACCGAAATGACAAGTAGCTGCACCGGCTAGCGGATCAGAAATCAGAGACGCTACCACCTCGGGGTTGAAAAGGAAGGCGAAGAAACTCCTTGAGAGTAGTACCTTACAAGACGGTGGATCCATCCTGGGCGGGAACATCCGGCCTCTGGTTACGCATTCACCTCGTCCAAGAACTATGAAAGTGCTCCTCGTTATTTTACCGGTGGAAAAGGAGGACAGTTGGTGGGAATCTCTCTCGTTGAATCTTGTTGAATAAACTTTTCTCTCTCTCTCTCTCTCTCTCTTTTTCTCTTTTCTTTTGACAATGGCGAGTGGTAAAAAGTTGATAATTTTATTTCCTTTTTTTTTTTTATATCGCTCAAAAGACGAAATTATGAAACTTGTTTCGTTGAATTATTTGACAGTTTATTTAAAAGTGGAAGATTTGTAATCTAAGTTTCAAGGAATATGTACAAAAGAGAAGTTTGGGATTGTTATTATTTTATTAATAAAAATATGTTTTTTCTTCTCTTTTTCGTTCCTAAGAAAAAATAAGTTTTCATTTTCCCCTTTTCTTTACCCTTTCCTAAAAATTATACAAAAATCCCTTTCGAATACTTTATCGATCAGCTAAATCTTCTCCAGCTCCAACCAACAATATACAACGTTCATCCTCCATCTCAACCGTCTATCATCGAATACAAAGTAATATTGAGCGGGGGCACATTTTCCACCATGCGTTTACGCATTCAGTATGGCGGATCCATACTGTTTCGGGGACAACCACTCCCAGTTCTTCCATGAAAGGGCAAAAAGAGACGTCTTCTTGTCTCCTAAGGGAACGAAAAAGATCCCTTAACGCTCTTGCCTTCGACTATAGCATCGCCTACCCGCACTGACTGTGAGCGAACTTTTCAATGGCCGCCCTGAAAAAGCACAACAGCCCGGCCAGTGACGTAACTCGAGCCCTCTGTCAGCCTCTGACAGTGCTGATGCTTTGTCAGCCTACTCGCTGGCCTCACCTACTTACTTACTCACTTCGTTCCTTCCTTCTCCTTTCCCCCTCCCCCATTAGTTATCTCTCCGTCTTACCCTGCCCACTCTCCGTGAAATCGTTTCTCGCGAATTGTTCCTATTCGCTTTACTTTTCATCGAAATTTAGAAAATTTAATTTGACATATATGAAGCACAAGAAATATATAATATACAAAATTGATCGTTCTTCATTAAACTCGATGTTTTCAATGATAATTTTTTCATTATTCGAGTGAACGGAATCGTTTTCTACGTTTTGTAAAATATTATATTAAAAATTTAAATCGGAGATAATTTTGGTTTCTAGGATAATTACACGTATAGCGAAGGATTCATGATTCGTGACACACGATTATATAAAAATCAATAAGAATCTTTGCATGATATTATAGATTCGATGTTCGTTAAAAAAAGAAAATTAATCACGAGAATTTTAAGAAATTCTTACGAGATAATCGTGCACTTTACGTAAAGCGGCGTAGAATCGATGATTCGACAAATCATCGCGTTACCCAAACAAAAAACTGTTAAAGAGAGCGCGGAGTAAGTTCGTTTTTCAGGTATGCGCAATCCCGTGCAACGCCCCGTAATAGAATTCTCCCTTTCCTTTTTTTTTTCCTTCGCTTCACCCCGTCCCCTGTTATTATTCCCCGTGTCCTATTCTGTTAAGAGAGGCCCGCACCGCTCCCGTTTCGCCTCCTCGAGATCTCCTCGAATTTCGTCGACGCCGTTTCGCCGTTCGCCTCCTCCTTTCATCCGCGTCCTCGCCGGCCGATTCGCCTTTTGACGAACTGCTTCTTTGGTTTGAAATACCCGCGTCATTCAATATGCCCGCCCGCGCCAAACAAAGCGCTTCCGGAAGCACCATGAGATTTCGACTATATCGCCGCGTCGCAGGTAGATCGACGGTAAACGAGATGATTTCTCGACTCGAAATAACTGTTCCAGGCAATTTTTATCCGAGACGTATGACAGATAAATGATTGCTTTTTTTCTTTTTTTTTTTTTTCTTTTTAATTAATGGGATCGATCGACGATTTAAAGAAAAGACGACAAAGTGAAATTTGATCTCCATGTGTAAATAGATAGTTTTCTGAAGATATTATGAGATATTTCTGACCTCTAATCGCATATGCTGTAAAAATTCTGCAATTTACGAAATTTATTAAATTGTTTCTCTTTCTTTTACAATCATTAATTAATATATTAATGATAAATTGGGAAATTGGGAAATTATGGAAAAAGAGTAAAATAAGAATAAAGAGTAAAGAGTTAAATTTTCCTTTGTGTGTAGAAGATGTTTGGATTATTAATAATGTTATAAACTTTTTCTTCAAATTAATTCTTGGAATATAATTTACGATATATTTAAAATATTTCCTATTTCTAATTTTTAAATTTTTAAATTTTAACTATTAAAACGTCGCATATTTATAACAAAAAAATTCGATTTACTAAACTAAAATTCCTAAATTCCACTTAGGCGAATTTTCTTCTCTACGAGTGGCTAAAAAGGAGAATAAAATAAAATTTCTTGTCGATGGTGCGTAAAATATTTAATCCACCATTTCTCATGGTCTTAACTATATTTCTGCTATACAAACAATCAATCCTGGTTTATTCAATTGCCGCTGTTGCGGTTTTACGATGGCCATTTCTGGGGATATATATTTTTTCTCCAGAGTACAATATAGAATAGTAATAAGTCGTGACAAAGTGAGCATTTCCGAAACGAGGAATCCAAGACCAACCTTTGTATTCTTCGATTACAATTGTCGTTGTCTTTATTGTTTCTCTCAGTCCATCGTCAAGTTTTAAATTTTTTTAATTCGTAGAAACTTCTTAAATTCATAGATAATACAAACTGTTCACATTTTTCTGGCGAAATTACGATACATTATTCGTCTAGAATAGAAGAGAGAATTCCTTACTTGACTATCGATTATTTGAAAGTTAAAAAATTTATGAGCTTGTACCTTTCTTTTTTTAACCAACGAAACTTTTAAATTACATTTTCTACAACTTTTCGCTTTAAGAAGAAATTGTTCGATTCTAAGAGCTTCGTATTATACAGACGAAATTGAAATTAAAAATAAAGAGAGAAATCCTCCGATTCTTAGAACTATACTATATTAAAGAAATGAAAATTATTGGAATATTTAAAGACGGAAGTTAAAATATATTTCTAAGAAAAATTTTTCGATCGCATTTCTGTCAAAACAATTTCTAGACGGATTACCAAGTCTTAATTAAATACATCCTACTTACCTGAAGCAGTTGCTTTCCCCATTATACAATCTCGCCAGGTAGGTTGAGCATACCCAGATAACAGAGAAAAAAAATTTCTACGAGAAGAAAAAAAAGTTTTTGGGAGGGATTTGCTCGGAGAAATCTCGAAATTTTCCATCCACCCAAATTTTCGGTCCATCGAGCCAAGGATTCCTAGTTTAATTTGCGTATTTGCGCGGCACGCGGCAAGAAAGAAAAAGATTACGTGGTGTCGGCAATCGCCAAGGCATGAATGAGAGGTTGCTGGCTTAAAGCAATAAAAACCAATCCTGTCGGCCATTTTCTTATACACAGGATTAGATACCTGGCGTGGCTGCAATAAAAATCGGCACTCGACGAAGTCCCTTCGATCTCTATATTTTAATCCTATATTTACAAAAGTGTTGCTTTTCGTCTCTAAGATGGTCGCAATATATTTTCGACGATTGTGTCGTGGTTATAAGTTGATGGAACGGCAGTGCCGCTTTATTATATTATAGGATATTAGGCAGGTACGCCTTCAATTTGTCACGTACACTCGAAAATTTTGAAAAGTACGAATCAGTGGAAAAACGTTGTATTTATTGGAGACGTAAAAAATCGAATAGATATTGAATTGAGATTTTCGTCATCCAGATTTTATTGTTAATTTTAATCGAAAAAGTGCTTCGATATTTTTTTTATATAATCAATCTTTTTCATAATTTCATTATCATTTATCGTTGCAAAGTAAAGAAAGGATTTTTCGCGTAACGATAAATAAATGTGCAAGATTTTTGTATAAAAATTTTTGCGTTCAAAAATACAAAATTTCAATTAAAAAAAAAAAAAGAAAAGATACAAATCAATGAAATAATTTCACGAATAACTCTGGAATTATTACCATATAGGACGAGGGCTCCAGTCGCATTACGAAGATGAACGAAGGTCGTGCGAGGGTGAGACGATGATGGAACCGTGATTCAACGCGAACAACGTCGATAGGAGAAAAAGATCGGGATCCGGATCGAATATCTGCGAGAAAGAGGGAAAATGGAGCACGTGTTCCTTCTATGGGAGAGTTCGCACGGGGACCATTTCTCGTCGGCTAATCATTTAATCGTAAGATATGGTCGTTGCATGGAGGATATATAGAATCAAATATCCATCTATATAAATTTAAGAAGAAGAAACGATAACGATTTCGGCTCGAGAACGATCAGAGACTCCACGTTTCGTGGAATATATGGAAGAAAAATGTAATTGATTAATTATAAAGTTGCGAAAGGAGAGTTATTAGGTAAATAAAATTTGAACGACAAATTCGATTATTCCTTGTTTCAAAAATTTCACACTTTTCGCCCGAGGGGAAGCGGTACGATCGAAAATATATATTTGATCGTTTTAATGTATGTGGGCATGAAATCGAGCGAATCGATTCACGATACACCGTGTTGTACAGATGTTTGTAACTACAAGTAGGAGGTTGCCACCCTCTTGATACAGCCCATCCCCCTCCCCCGTTGGCACCGTCGCGACGTCGATCTATTTACCCCTACGACACTTGGCAGCCGTGTCAATGCGACCCCCGTTGAGAATTCCATTATCACGGCCACGATTTATACCCCGTACTCTCCCTCTCCATCCGCGTAGAAATGGAGCTTTCCTATTCCATTCTTGCGATATTCGTCTTGCGAGAACAGATCCCCACCGATCTTGATCTTTCTTAGGTCAACAAAATTGTGCCGCAAAAATACATTTCTTCAAATTGAATTTTTCAAAAATATATTACATCTTTATATATATATATATATACACATAACGTTAATGCATCATGAAATTAATAATATTTATCACCTCTTGGATTTTTAAAACAATCAACAGGAATCTTTATTCTTATAATGTCATATTACGGAAAGATCTTTAATCAGGGATGCTGCGAATCCCTGGGGGTTCACCACGCCTCTTCCAACACCCGCCCACTCTCGCATGCGTAGTTCGTTCGTCTCTGGGAATTCCGTCAGGAAATAATTAGACCAATTCTGAAAGCTGATAAAAATGTTCTGATTATAGAATTTTGCATCACGTGCAAAATTCTTTTCAATTAAAAGAAAATCTTACTTGTCAAAATATTTCTAACAGTTATACGATACATGTAATTATATACATATCTGGTAAAATTTTAGTAAAATGATAATTAACATTTTAAAAAAAGTTAGCCAATAATTGCAAACACGAAAAAGAAAAGAAATTTAAAATCGGCTAATTCATGATTCGTTAAATTTTTCCTCGTACAAGGATAAAAGGGCACAATGGAAACACGATCGACACTTCATATTCTCCGAAAACTTTCCCACAAACGGTTGACGAAGACATGCGGGCCGATCCATCGCCAAGGTTTTACCTTTTTCTTTTTTTTTTTTTTTTGTTTCTCGAGTGTGCTTCTTTTCCTTCGCTCGAGTGTGCCGACTCACATGCATTAGCGTATTCACGTACGCGGCCAGCACACGTCGCCTCGACCGTGCACCTTGTGTCGCCATTATATCTCGACCCCCTTCGGTTTGCCTGCACTCTCTCTCGCACTTGCCCACACCCAAGGGATCTCGCCTTCTCCTCTCCAAGACAAATATTTATATCGCGAACGCCCGCTGCGCCATTGTGAAATCTCGCGGCAACTCTTGCTTCTTTCTATTAAGGTGTCGAGACCGCCTTTCCTCTCGTTGCTCACCCTCTCCCGATTTTACACGTGGAATTCACACCAAAGAGAGAGAGAGAGAGAGAAAGAGAGGGAATTCACACGCTCGGAATTTGTAGAGCCTCTTAAGTCGATCAAACTGTTGATACGTGAATTACGGAAGAATATATGTATATATATATATATATAGGTATTCGTATGAGAAAGATTTGTTATTCTAAGCAATATATAAGAATCTCTGTATCCTTCTGTTCAATCAATTCTGCTTTTTTTCCTTAAAAGGAAAGAATATTTTACGATTACCTTATTTTACGATAACGAAAGGAATCGAAGAAGAATAATTCAATTTGTGACGAATAATAATTCTGTACAAAGAAAAATACGTATCGAAGACGAGATTCTCTTTTCAAGAATACACTCTCAAGAGATACGAAATGATTGATTCGTTTGCACTCTGGTGGATGGATAACGTCCTGTTTGACACTAATATTTCGCCGTTGGTCCGTGGTGACAGAGCTCCAAAAGCCGCCCTCCCCAAAAATCGGGCCATCTACATTCACTCCTCGAGTATAATGCCGGCTCCCGCAGATGGCAAGGACAAATCACTTAACGCGATCCAGCTCTCCTCCCCTTTTCCTTCCGCGGAATGACAAATTATTTTCCATTATCACCGCTGATGACGAGGTACGATCATGGGTAAAATATGAAGAACATCCACTCCTCGAGGAGTAGAGGATTTAATTAACCAACGATCTGGACGTATGCAGATTTGGCCACGCGATAATTCGCTTGATTCGATTGATTAAGAGGAAAGAAACGAGTCGATCATTTTGACGAGAGTCGAGATTATATATTTTATTGATCCCTTCGAAGAATTAACGAAGATTAATTCAATTGATCTTTTCTGAGAAACGCACGAGTACTTGAAAGAATGAAAAACTCAAAAATGTCGATTCGAACGAGGACATATAAAATAAATCGACCTAAAGTTTCTGAAGTTTCGAATCTGAAAAACACCTATGACATCCCCTTAGAACAACTTATTATTCTCTCTCCAACGTTCCATGAAAGAATCCGATAAACAGAACCAGAAGACTCTTGTTGAAATTCACTGACAGCCTCGCTACACCATAGTTGACGGCATCATGCGTGCCTATGTACCTCTAGATCGAGATGAGAGACGTCGTTTTCATCGCGTTTCCGAGGTCGAAGGGCCGCGATGGAACGACAACCAAAGAAGGAAGAAAGAAAGAAAGAAAGAAAAAAGAAAAAAAGAAAGAGGCGAGGAGAGGAAGGGAAAGGAAAACGACACACGACATGAATGGACGTGGAGCATTCAATGTTTTATCGAGGATCTATGCCGGCTGAATGCCTTCGAGGAGTACCTTTGTGCCCGTTCGCGTCACGAGGCGAGTCCTTTTTAAAAAAATAAGGGCGTGGGAGGAGTGACGACGCGAAGGACGATGGTATATATATATATATATATATATATATATATACGTACAAGCGCCTGTTTCGTACGGCTAAGAGTACTGGAGGATAAGGCACAGGTGGCCTCTTCGTACCTTCACGCACCACTAATTTCTTCCTCATTATCCACTGTAGGCGGTCATTCGAGGTTCCGAGCTTCTTGTTCCGCATTTACCTACCTATTGTTGGACGAAAAGACCCCGTGGATCGCGTCTTCCCTCTCGAACGTCATCTCGGCTTCCTTGGGCCCCTGTGATGTACCTCTTCTCCTTCTGTTCATGCTGCCCTCTTACTTGCGCAGAAAAAAAAACGAAGTTTGAACGATTGTAAACAAACGCGATGGTTGATAGTTTGTTCTTTTATTGAAAATAATCTGTTGAGAGAAATTATACGTGAGATATATTTCCATAATTTATTTTTCAAAAATCAAAGCCTTATTTTTATGGAAAAAATTTCGTGGAGAATTATATATTGGAATATTCTATAAAATTGATATGTTACCCAAGACTATTGAAAAATTTATATTTATGCCTGACACAGGCATCTTATCACGCGTAAAGGGGATGAAAAGACAGAGAAAAACAGCCTGAAGTATTCGCATGCAAAATCACGTGTATAGCCGCGGGCCAAGTGCGTATAAAGTTTGCTTTCCGCTTTTGCGGCGCGATCGTTCCGGGGTCACACCCTCTCGAGCACGCACTCCTAAATACCGGTGACTGACACTATACCTCGGGAAAGGGGATTAGTATTTCAATTATTTACACAACGAGCCCCGTCGCTCTTTCTCCGTTACGTTATTTCTATGCGAATCTTCCTTGCTGTCGCGCTTCGCTTGATCCTACTCTGTTCCAATGTGGATAACGTCGAGTGGAGGAGTCACGTGGCGATGTTTACTCACCGATGATTGCAACTTTTCAAACGCTTTTGATCATGCCGATTGTATCGGTAATCCGACCTTGTCATGGTAAGTTAATGTTCCTACCTTACCGACCTCTGCATTCGTGCTCGCCAGATTGTAAGGGGATTAAGCGTGAAATGTTAAAAAAATATTACAATCACATATGGTACGAAACGGGGATGAGATTTTAGGAGATCTCGAAAAAAGACGAAATGGTTTTTACGTCCTCTGCATCTATTTCCTGCGCATTCTACATTATATATATAAAGAATTATAGAGTCTGTTAAGATTTTTTAAGCAAAAAATTAAACGAAGATAATTAATCAAATATCGGAGCCCCTTTTTGTGCGAATGAATGTAGTACAAGTAAGATAAGGAGAGTAAATAATGAGAAAAGGATAGAGATAGTATAAAAATATTGAATTCAGCGCCATCTTCAGAGTGCCGCAAATGAAACACAAAAAGGAAGGACAGAAAATAATAGAAAAAGGATAGAGATATGGTAAGAAATGGTTTCTGGCGCCATCTCTCGAAAATGTATAGAAACTTAAATAAGAAAAGTTTCAAATAATATTCAAGAGATGGCGCAGAAAGTCAATTCTCAGTTTATCTATCCTTTTTCTATAATTTTCTGTCCTTTCTTTTTGTGTTTCATTTGAGGCACTCTGAAGATGGCGCTGAATTCAATATTTTCATACTATCTCTATCTTTTTCTCATTATTTATTTTTCTTGTCTTATTTATACTGTGAATTAATACAAGAATGGACAAATAGCGCCATCTCTCGAATGTATTTAGAAACTTGTTTAGGAGAAGTTTGAGACGATCTTGAAGAGATGGCGCTAGTGGTCAATTCTTACTCTATCTATCCTTTTCTATTATTTTCTGTCCTTTCTTTTTGTGTTTCATTTGCGGCACTCTGAAGATGGCGCTGAATTCAATATTTTCATACTATCTCTATCTTTTTCTCATTATTTATTTTCCTTGTCTTATTTATACTGTGAATTAACAGAAGAATGGACAAGTAGCGCCATCTCTCGAATGTATTTAGAAACTTGTTTAGGAGAAGTTTGAGACGATCTTGAAGAGATGGCGTTAGCGATCAATTCTTACTCTATCTATCCTTTTTCTATTATTTTCTGTCCTTTCTTTTTGTGTTTCATTTGAGGCACTCTGAAGATGGCGCTGAATTCAATATTTTCATACTATCTCTATCTTTTTCTCATTATTTATTTTTCTTGTCTTATTTATACTGTGAATTAATACAAGAATGGACAAATAGCGCCATCTCTCGAATGTATTTAGAAACTTGTTTAGGAGAAGTTTGAGACGATCTTGAAGAGATGGCGCTAGTGGTCAATTCTTACTCTATCTATCCTTTTCTATTATTTTCTGTCCTTTCTTTTTGTGTTTCATTTGCGGCACTCTGAAGATGGCGCTGAATTCAATATTTTCATACTATCTCTATCTTTTTCTCATTATTTATTTTCCTTGTCTTATTTATACTGTGAATTAACAGAAGAATGGACAAGTAGCGCCATCTCTCGAATGTATTTAGAAACTTGTTTAGGAGAAGTTTGAGACGATCTTGAAGAGATGGCGTTAGCGATCAATTCTTACTCTATCTATCCTTTTTCTATTATTTTCTGTCCTTTCTTTTTATGTTTCATTTGCGGCACTCTGGAGATGGCGCTGATTTCCGAATTTTTAATATCTCTGTCCTTCTCTGACAATTTACTTTCCTTGTCTCATCAGATGGCGCGTGATTCAATATAAATTATTATAAATACATGATGTCGATTGAACACACTTTCGTCATTTTTCTTTCGAAATTACAATATACCTTGATCTTAATTTAAAAAATGTAAGCAATAAATTAAATAAAAATTATAGTATATGCTCGTTTCTTTTTATTATACATTAATTATTACATAATAATTCAACGATCATCAAATATGTGTATATCCAATTTTCTTAATTTTATATAATTAAACATCCCCCGTCTATGTGAATGTAAATTAACAAATATGGATTACAACACTTCTACAATGATTCAGAAAACTGACAAATGACTGCAAATATTAACACTAGGATAAAGATAATAATATTTATTATTAGTACAATAGTGTAACAGTTCTGATTCGAGAAATGTCAGCGCGCGTTGGCAAGAGGAAAGCCGAGTGGCAATGGAAAGGCGTGGTAGAAGATCATAGTGCAATCTGCATTATTCCGTAGCCGGGGCGCGCGGGCGGCCATCAAGGCCTCTTCAGGTCAACGTGATCCAATCTGCCGTATAAAACGCCCCTCTCGACGATCCTTCGAGCACTGTTGTACTTCTCGTCGCCCCGTTGTCGTTGTTCCTCCATTATGGATGCCGTATTCGTAAGTACTCGCTCTCGATTATACATCGAAACTCTTCATGGTGCATTGTCAACATTCGATCGTCGGATCACTTCCTCGTTCCATCTGACGTGCACTTGAAACTATGTAATGAATGCACCACCATTGACCATTGTTACTTTGTAATACACGCCGCGATTTTATCGTCGTGTAACTCAAATTTCTTTCAGTTTGAACTTCTGAAAGATGTATATTCTTTCTACGGATATTTGCTTAATTCTCGTACTTTCAGGTGTTACTGTTTTCCATGATCGCATCGATCTCTTGTCAATCCCCTAATAGTCAATACCAATCACCCCAACAAGCTGCAATTTTGAGCGATGCGAGATATTTGGCTGGGGATGGAACTTTCGGCGCCGCCTATTCGCAAGAGGATGGCGTCGAGTTCAAGGAGGAAAGCGATGTTTACGGAAATCGTCGTGGCTCTTACTCCTACGTGGATCCTACCGGTCAAAGACGCACGGTGACATATACGGCTGGTAAAAATGGCTTCCAGGTACGTTAATCTCGCTCAATTTAATTTTATTTTATTTCTTAGACACGAAAAATAATAAAATATTTGGAAAAGGATAAATTTAAGAAATTTACAAATGGAATATTATTCCATTATTACATATAATTCATGATTAATCGACAAAATTAATTAAATAACGTGTACTCGATATAATATTTTGTTTAACGTTTGTCATTTCGTTCAAACGTCGTTCCAATCCAAATTTCTCCTCTTTTATTCGAACAAACAGGCGACAGGCGACGGCATTCCCGTCCCACCCCCGCAAGCCCCGCCACAGCCAGAGTACGTGCCTCTGCCGCAATACAACCCACCCGATTATCAACCACCGCGTTACACTCCATCCTCTCAACAATATCAACAACGAAGTCAACCAGTGTACGAAGTGCAACCAGAACCTCAGCCTCAACCTCAATTTCAACCTCGACCAGCTTATCAACCCCAACCGCAACAGTATCAACCAAGGCCTCCTCAACCACCACCGGAAATCCAATCTATTCCTTCGTACAATCCTCAACCGCAATATCAACCCCCTCCTAGACCATTGCCACAATACAACGCGATAACCACGCCACCCCCACGAAGGTTTTATCCACCTGGAAAGCTGAACTTCAACAGGACTCCGGATGGTTACTCTTACACGTTTAGCAAGAGCTAAGTAGAATGTGATTGGGAGGGAGGAGGAGGAAGAGAGAAAATAAGGATTGTTTTTTTTGTAGGATTTTAAAAAGAAAAAATTCTGTAAATTTTATTATGTGCATTAGAGAGATTATTTTTGGAAAATTTATTTTTAAATTTGAGAGAAAATCGATTAGTGATTTCGTAATTTTCTTTTTCTTTTTGGATGTAGATTAATATTGGTTATTTTGAAATTATTTTTTGGATATGATGAGTGGAAGATGAATAATTGGATTATAATTCAAAAATTTGTTGATTCGTGAATTTTTTTTTCATAAGAATTTATCAAAATTAATAAAGCATAAAATCGACGTGAGAAATTGTTATGTGTATTATAATGTAAATTTTTGGTATATTGTATCATAGCAATTTGTTGTAATTTATTTTGAAGAAAAACTAACCTTCTTATTAAATACTTCTTAGAATACTCGTTAATTTACTTGTATATTTCGAATTATTTATTTAAAAGTTAAACTTTCTAAAAAAAATTATAATTTATTAAATCGAATCATTTACGAGAAACGAAAGTTTCAAACAGTTTACTATTACTCGTTGATAACGAAATTTACATATTGCGTTTAATAACGGAAATGAACAAAAACGTAAATAAGATACCCGATCATGCATTTATAATTAAGAGATTGTAAGTGACGAGAACCTTGTCCATGATCTTACTACAAGATTTCTCACATAAAACTAATTGAACTTCCTCTGAAGTGCATAAATTTTACATAAATTACCAAGAGAGATAACCGACGAATAAATTAATGGATTTATCTTACCAATTGGAAAGATTCTTTCGTCCATTTGCATTATCTTTAATTATGAGAGCAATTACATGCAAATATGTTAAAATTTATAGAATCGATTGGATCAACTTCTGTTCATTTATTTCGCTTAAATAATTCGAAAATATTCCACCCGATATTTTAATTATAAACCAGATTTCCAATGCAAAACCTTACAGTTTCGTTTCTCTCTTAGTATTCGCTAACAGTACTAAAATAGTATCCCTTTTTTTATCAATAATTTCATCACAAAATAATAATTAAATTTTCTACAATTCTATAACGTAAAACAAAATTTCTTGTTAAAATAAATTTCTAACATTCCCTGAAATTTTGACCCAATCAATATCGATGAATGATATCTTAATAATTATTATTAAGATATATAAGAAAAAACCGAAATTCAATCGAAATTCTTTTTTTCTTTTTTTTTTTAATCGGCTCTGTTGGCGTCGACGCCCTGCGTTTTGCATAGCAATTTCCTTTACAAATGCGAACACTATCCCGCGCACTTCGGGGTCACGTTACTTTCATTTAGCCTTTGGCGTGCTCCGATGTTATTGCAAGCAAGCTAAGGAGGATCCCACGATCCGTGAGGGAGGATACGTGATCGTTTAGGCGTGATCCATGCCCTACTGCAAATACTGCCTCGAACATGTAAGTCATCTCCTTCTGAAACAAGTTACACGATACGTTACAGGAATTTTTATCGTTTCACTTGTCTATGTATCTATCGCGATATAACCATAAACGTATCTATTCTTATATTATTTTTGCGTTTCGAAACGAATTTGTACAGATCTCATCCCTAATATTTGTATCCGACCCACAATTGCTAGTGCTAGTTAATTAAAAAAAAAACGTCGTAATAAATAAAACACAATTTGTATTTAATTATCAAATTATAAAATTCGAATAAATATCGAATATTACTTATGCCACCACCAAAATATTATAATTAACGATTTTTCATTATCCATATACATTTTTGTTTCGCCAATTTTTAAAATTGTACGTCTACAAAGAGAACTTGTGGAAGAAAAGAAATAAAAATCCAGGATGTTAACAATCTTTCTGCTCGATCGTTATTCATACGATCCTCAGTCCCGATTTCTCTCGATTGTCAACTCGTCTAATGAAAGTTGCAATTAGCCTCGTCCCGAAACGGAAGCAGGAGTATTCGACAAAGGGGGCGATTATCTCCATTATCTCGGCTCGCGAATAATACCTACTCGGTATTGTTAAGGTAGAAATGCAAGCAGTTGGGCTGGATGTCCAACGTTTACAGCACGGGTGCGGCAAGGTAAACCGGCCGTATCGAAGCAGGAACTCGATAACCTTAGCTGTGGGCCGAAAGAAACGCATACCGCGTCACGTCGTTGTCGTTTAAGAAAGTCGATCACGGGTTTAATTTATGGGGAAACGGGTGCAGCTCGTGCTTGACGCAGCCATGGACCGGCTACATATTTGTCGAGCCACTTCGTGTGCCCTGCATCCGTCTTGCTTTTCGTCGTTTTTTTCTCTTTTCTTTTCTTTTTTCCCTCTCTCTCTCTCTCTCTCTTTCGTTCTGTTGTTTAATGTTAAAGCGTCGCGAGATCTCATGGAAGATGTGTGTTTGTGGTCCCTGTATTTGTGTAACGCGTATTTTTCCATATATAGATAAATTGATCGTCTATGCGTTTCGATCGATGCCTCGTTTCTCGATCGACCAGTATTTTATCCGTCATAAAAATATTTGTACCACAAAAATATATTGAAGGTATAACTGAATGATAAATGATCGAAATGTAGATGCGACATTGAGAGACAAGAGACACAACAAATTGAAAGTAAAATGAGGCATTTTACTTTTTCAGTCGTGTTTTATTTATAAAGGTATATTGGTTATACATTTCGTTTCATGATTATGGCAGTAATATACTGACTCTGATTAGCTGCGCGTCACATCAACAGTATAAAAGTAGTCTAAAAAACAGCTGCTATTAGAGGCAGTGGCATTAAACATTCACTCCTCGCAACGAAAAGAAATAATAATAATAATAATAATAATAATAATAATAATAATAATAATAATAATAATAATAATAATAATAATAATGATAATGATAATGAAAGTGGAAATAAAAAAAGAAGAAATGAAAAGGAAAAAAAGAAGAGGAGAAACGTAAAGGAACGAGAAGAAGAAGAAGAAGAAGAAGAAGAAGAAGAAAAGAACAACTCTCGTCTTATCTATTCTATCAACTTAACTTATCGTTATTTAGAAATTCTTATGCCAATGTGCCTCCTAACACGTTCAAATTTCAAATAATCAGAGCGAAATCCCAGATAAGTCCCAGAGAAAAGGCACTATACGTCTATTTTAAATATAGTATTCCACTCTCGATCGTTACAAAGTAATACGATTACAAATCGTTCATTCTTTAACATTTCGCAAACTCGTTCTCGTTCCGCGAAACTTGAAAATTCTCTTCCCCCCTTCCCCCCTCCCTCTCCCCTCTCAGAGACAAGAAAAATGATTCAGAGGGTAGCGCAAGATCGCGCGATACACCCTCAATAGACATATTACTGCAATCTCTCTCTAAAAAATTTACATTCACATCGACGGCGTGCAAATGGCAGGCATAATTTCTTCGAACATCCACGAGTGCTAATAATTTCTGAAGATAATCTTTATTCGTGAAGATCAAAATCAATTCTCATGATTGCTTCGTGTCTGTAAAACTGTGTATTTTCAACGCATTTGGCTGGATCGTTAACTCGCGTGATCACGTGCGTCCAAAAAAAAAAAAAAGTGAAAATCGTCGAATTTATCAAAAAATTTTCGATTCGACGACGAATAATAATCAGCGCTTTCGTACTTTGTTGTTGGCAAGCGACAAACTTTCTTTGCTCGTCCATCTCAACTATTCTACATAAGTACAAACTACGTTATAATTAAAAAAAAAGCTCTCTGTTAACTGTATTAGACAAAAGGCCGGCATCTTTTTTTTTCTCCTCCATTTTTTTTCTTCACAATTAATTAAGCCGTTATAAACAATTATCATTTATATGCATATTTATGTTGCACCAGTGTACAAACGTTTTTCTTCCAAGGTTGCTCGCAATACCTCCTCTCTTTTGTCTTTTCCCTTTCTTTTTCTTTTTTTTTTTTTTTTCCCCTCTTCTTCCATCTTCGTTCTTCAGTAACAATCGCAACTATTGTCGATTAACGCTATATTGCACTAGTTAGAATTATACAAAATATATACCTAATGGTTAGGCTTAGCTTTTTTCTTCTTTTTTTGTTTTTTTGTTTTTTTTCTCTCTTTTCTTTTTCTTTTTTTTTCTTTTCTTTTCTTTTCTTTTCTTTTCTTTTCCGAAGTATACCATTTTAGGCACCTTTGTCCTGGAATTAATTTGGATCGAAAAGAAGTTGGAAGTTGGAAGTCGTACGTGAGGCAGGAGGCACGGCAGTTCTCGCAAACACTATATTTCTCGCGCTGACTAATATAATGTTCTATTCTAAAGACGACAGGAAGAAAGCGCTGTGAAAGCGTACCCTATGAAGTTATTGGAAGAGACAGTTTGTTCACAATGCAAAGTCTCTGACGGAATAGTCGAATCGATATCGAATAAAACGGAATTTTGCACGAGGTTGTAGTCGGTTGAAAAAATATAATTAAAAACCGACGGAACGCTTACATGAGCGAAAACAATTTTTGATTTAAATTATAAGATATATATATGTATATGTATAAACACTCGAGTTTTTTTTACGCACATTTCCTTTTCTCGTTAATTGTGATAAGATGGAAGTTTTCTGTATATGCAATGTAAACTGAATCTTACCCTTCCCTGATTAAGTACATAATCATACTTCAGGTACCAAGGATAATCGTACAATAATAAACAAGATTTTTTAAACATATATAGTAAGAAAAAAAATTGTAAGAAAGAATTAAAATCTGCTTGGTCTAGTGTAGATTATAAGAATTATAAACATCTGGGGATAATTGTGTTCGGTAATATTGTCAACACTTACGCTACACCACAGTAAAAACTACACGTTTGGTATTATAAATCGATAATACGGCTAATAATACATCGCCTTTGGAAGATCATTGAGTTTTACTTAAAAAAAAAAAAAAAAAAAAATTAATCACATAATTGGAATATAATCTTAACATTCATACGCTGTATACGTAACCACTATAAAATAATCATCAAATAAATGATTTTTAAGATAAAAAAAGATATCCTTAATTTCTTCTTAAAAAATAAGATATTCTTACTTCTATTTATATAAAAATGAATTTTCTAATGAAATAATAAAACCAATTAAACACGTAATTAAAAAAATGTAATATATATATAACATTTAAAAAGTATCGAGATAATAAAATTTTAAAAACAATGATTTCAAAACAATAAAATCTCCTCGTATATAAAAAAAAAAATCGTTATGGATTGTAAAAAAAAAAAAAAAAGAAAAAAAAATACGATAGCATTGAGAACAAACCTGTACAGATAGCGGATACTGCTAATGGCTAAAGATAGCGGGAAGCTAGCTATGTAGGAACGTATACTATTAAGTAATACATTTAAATATTGGCGCAATAGTGGAATCTCTTACCATATAAATCAGTATCACGTCAATACTTAAATATCTGACGAATAACGTATGTTTCAATTCATTATATATAATATTTTTGGGATACACAGTAGTATTTCTATGGTTAATCGAAATCTTTCACTGTGATATGTCACGCAACATGAAAAATATTATTCTTCGTATTTTCTTGAAAGTAATGCACTTCATGTTTCATTGACTCGTGATCAACCATCGAACGAACGAATTAGATTGAGATTAGATTCCGAAAGATTTATTCAACAATTTTTAAATGTTATATTTATTCTTCTTTGCAACATGAAACAAGCAATAAACCGTGTGTATCTATAATACAAAGATCTGTATTAATATTTATACACAACTATACTACTGTGTATCTCTGCTAATAAATCAGTATATATTCATTACAATCACAATACGCATGACATCCTATGCAAAAGTTCTGGTCAAAATGGAGTAAAGAACTTGTACTATGGTAAGACACGAATCGATGGCGCATAATAATAGGAGGGATAATTCTAGCTGCATAATCCCGAAGGATCGACCAGTCCACGCGCGATCAATTCGGCTGTTGCTGGATCACCTCCTTGTTTACCACTTGAATGCTGAGACGGCGTTTGCTGCGCATGAGGTTCGAAATGGGAACGAACGTGGAACATAAATTCAGCCTTGTCTGTGAAATCGGTACGGCACATAAGACAAAAATGCCTTTCAGACGCGTATGGCTGCGGAGGAGCTGCGGATCCTGGAAAATATGGCGCTGCGTGTTGTGGTGGGGCCGATGCTTCTAAATGAGAACTGTAAAAAAAAAATATTTAATCATTTTGATCAACTTTTCAACGAATATTTATAATTCGTTGACGTAAATACATATATACATATATAAAAATTACCGTGCATGCTGCATCCATTCCTCTCTCGTAGCTAATGCTCGACCGCACAATTCACACGCCCAACTAACCGGCTCCTCTTTCAATTTATGTATAGTATCTTGCCGAGATTGTTGCTGCTGTGATTGTTGTGCTTGCTGCTGTTGAGCTTGCTGCTGCTGCTGCTGCTGTTGCTGCTGATCCGAATTAGGCGCTGAGGGCGTAGAAAGTGGCGCCACTCCCGGTCTGTGTCTCAACTTGTTCATGTGAATAACTAGTTTATCTCTACGAGCAAATGCTTTGCCTGGAAGCAAGAAACGGCCATTACCATTAGTTAAACGCAAGCAAATACATCATCGTACTGAAGCAACAGTTTAAGGCATACTTACCGCAAACTTCGCAGGAATATGGCTTTTCCCCGGTATGAATACGCATATGAATGACGAGTTTGTCCTTACGGGCGAGACCTTTGCCGCAAACGGTGCATGCGAACGCCTTTGTCGCCGGTTCACCCGTATTGGTAGCCTTTGACGCAAATCCCGGACGAGAAGTTACATTGTTCGTAGTTCTCAACGGCTGATTTACCGTGGGAGCCCTGCTCCCAAACTGCTGATCCATTGCACCAGGAAACGGGGGCATCACGCCACCAGGGCGCATCGCTGCCGAATAATCTGGGGACCTATTTTCAATGTGGCGATATATCACGTTTTAATTTTCATCAATGCGTAAAATAACATATTGTTTTTGAAAATTTGACGGGTGAAAGTTCACTTACCATGTTCCAATGGAGCGAAGAACGCGTACACCATCGTCATAGCCTAGGCCATCGTCAGGTAAAGTAAAAGTCGGATTAGGTGTTTGAGGTGTCGCAGGTGGGCCGGGTCCAGCGAGTCTTGCTTGTGCAGCTTGTTGTGCCATGTGTTGCTGCACCGCGGCATGAGCCACTGCGTGCGCTTCCACATAAGCGGATCGCTGTTGCTGCTGGCTACCATTAGACATCTTGTCCTTGTCCGTGCCCTGTTAATCGTTCGTCTTCTTACGTTACAAGTTCCACGTTAAGATACGAATAATAGAGTTGGATATCGAAACCGGTTGAAAAGGAGAACTGTTATATTTATGCACATAAAGATTTGTATTTGTAATTACTGTAAAATATAAAACTTGTACTTCTGGGAATTGTTGCTATCGCAATTTATCAATGTAATTGTGCAATATGTGGATCACGCTTCCAAAGATATAAGAAATTGTGCAAAAATACCAGATTACACGTATTAATTAACTCGTTGCACGTTTTTAAAAAATTATTAAATACGAGATTACGTTGAAGCGTAAAAAAAAAAAAAATAAGATTGTGGTTAATAAATTCGTTCGTTAAACGTTGAAAAATTAAGCAATCGACGTCGTGGAAAGAAACGATGTTTAATGTTTGGGATAATAATTAGTCGTATTCGAAATTTATATATATTGCAAAATACGATCATTGACTCAATACATTGATGCGATTGCAAAATTGAGGAAAGTCTGTAGGAACAAAGCATTTTGCGACGTTTCTATCAATTCGAGCACAAAAGCGTAGCAACCCCGAACCCGATATGGGAAAACGATTAATCACGGAAACAGAGCTGAGCTGAGCGTGCACGAAGGCGCACTCGGTGCCAAATATCTATTAACGATAATCGATATTTACCAGAAACTGAGTTTCAAACAATTCTTCGGCTAAATAGAACTTATTCGATTCCTTATGATCCAGCACAGAGAATAATTAACGCTTCGTTCGAAGCAAGTAGGAAAAATGAGAATTCTATGAAGACATTTTTTTATTATGTTGACAACTATCTAAAGTTGAATTCCTCAAATTGATCGAAAAATTAAAGTCACGTATTTTGTATTTATGGATCCGTAGATATTTAAAATAATTCACATCATTCGAAGTAAGATAAAATATTCTATAATGCAATAAATATAAAAATATTTCTGAAACAAAGTTTTTCTGAAATATTCGAATCTATACTTAAAAAAATCAATAAAATGTCTTGTAAAAACGATTTTTTGAATTCTACGTAACTAAGCTCCGAAATTTACTCATACATAACGCGAAAATCTCAAAAATATCATCGATATCGAGAAACTCTCGAGCCGTGATCAAAGGAAAAATAAAAATATATATTAAGCTGAAGAGAAAACTGTCGAAAATTCTAAATTTCGTCCACGTGACGTTCGTTCGAGATACGAAGGTATGTTCGGGTCACGAACATTAGAGAGGATCGTTGTATCGTCGCGAAGCATCACAGAAGCCTGTATCTCCAGCGGAGACGACATCGAATGCATAAAAGACAGGGACTTTCGAAAGAACCGAAAAGATCTGTTCGCATAGCCTGCTCCGTCAAGGTCCTCTCCGTGAAAGAACGATGACCGAAACGAGAGAGACAGGGAACGAGAGAGTGAGGGTAGAACAACCGGGAAGAGACGAGAGGAGAGAAAGAAAGAAAAGAGCGAGAGAAAAAGGGAGACGGAGAAAGAAATAAGCTTACAGGGAGGAGGCAGGGACGAAGGTTCCCACAAAAGACGAGCAAACGCTATCAGGCCGATCTCAGAGCTCACGTACCTACACACTTTGTTCCCCTGCAGAGGCTGAGGAAAACCGCCAGGGATCGACTCACTGGGTCGGATGTCCTCGAGCAACGATATCACTGACAACGTCACAAGGCGAGCAACTCAACGGCACATCACCATCAGTGTCCATCACACGCGTAGCCGTGCCGTTCGTTCTACTTACTGGGAGTATCCGAACTGGGTGAAGAAGAAAAAAGAAAAAAAAAAGAAAAAAGAAAAAAAAATGAAACGGCCACGAGGCTCGTCACGGGTATCGCGAGAGGCGGTTTCGAGAGCGGAGCACACCAGGCCGGAGTGCGATAACGAATTTAAACGTAACAACGATGACGAGCACGACGACGAGAATACCGGCAACCACGCGCGTTCCTTCTTTTCGCGACGCCACGAAAGAATCTCGCGTTTTACGGGGCAACCGGAGTGTGTCCCGTGGAGCTAGCCGCCGATTCCCGGCGCGGGAGGATGCAAGGACAAAGAGACGAAAAAACGTCTGGTCGAAGCAGAGGGGGTAGCCCTCTAGCGAGAGAGAGGGAGATACGGCGAGGGAAGGAGAACAGAGAGGGTAAGAAGAAGGAAAGAGAGCAGCGACCAGCCGGCCGAAGAAAGAACGAGCTGTGGTCGGAGGGAACGAGAGAAACGAAGACGGCTTGAGAGAGAGAAAAAAAATGTTGGAGAGGAGAGAAAGAGAAAGAGAGAGAGAGAGACGAGATAGCCAGTGACACACGGATGCAGCGCGGCGTAACGATATCGAGTGGAGGTCCCCGCGGAATGCACCGTGGCGACGTACCGTGGAGAGAAAGACCACACAGAGTGTACCGATTGGACGGAAACGAGGCGAGGAGGAAGAGGCAGGGAAATGGAACGACACTCGGATGTAGAGTCAAGTATGCGCGAACTTGGTGTAAACGGGCGAGACTAAGCGCGTCCCGGTGAGCAGGCGAAATTGGCGCGTCTAGGTGCGGGAACAAGCACTGAGCGATACTGAACCAGTAGAAGGGAAAGAAGAATAGGCACGGGAGAAGCGATATGCGGACGAGACGGCGCGGTGCAACGATATCGAGTGGAGATCCCCGCGGAATGCATCGTGGCCGGCGCGACGACGAGAACGCGAGAGGGAGAGAAACGGAGAGAAAAAGAAAGGGAATATTGGGAGAGTGAGCGAGAGAGAGAGAGAGAGAGAGAGAGAGAGAGAAGGAAGGGAAAAAGGAGAGAGAGAGAGAGAGAAAAAGGCAGGGACGCCCTAGAGAGGCAAGTATGCGCGCGAAGAGAGACCTTCGTGTATACCTTGTGTCGTATACTCAGACTACCGAGTCACTCGCTTGCCGGATACACACAATGACGGAAGAGAGTAGCGTACCAGCAGTCGACGACGGCGTCGGCGGCGGCGCTCTGCAGTGCGTCGGCCCGCTGACCTTGACACTGACATTGACTGAGCGAGCGACTGGAAGAGAGAGAGGCAAATAAAAACAGGCAGAACAGAAGACGAAAGAGAGACGTATCGTTCGATAGTATATACGCGCGATTAGGCGAAACTAAACGCGATACGAAATAGTGCCCAACCACCCAACAGTACAAGTACCGTTCGCTTCCTCTGCTTTCTTTGCTCCCTAGCTCTCCTCGGTTGACCGCATCAACGATCAACCGGGTAACGAGACTTCGTCGATCGTTTACGATGGGGTATTCCAGACCTCGAAACAGGTTTTCAGAGGTGCACAGGCCTGCTCCTCGTTGCACCTGTGCCCGGGACAAGGAGATCCAACGGGCCAACTTAGCAAGAGAGGGGATCGAACGATCTTTGGATTGGGGAGCGACGAGACGCGTAGGGGAATAGAGACAGAGAGAAGTAGGTGAAAGAAGGATGAAAAGAGTAGAAAAGACGATGGGAAAAGGAGAGAAGGGAACGGCGACGTTGAAGCCACAAACGAAAGGAAGAGAGAAAGAGGGAACTAGGCGAGACGTCGAAGAAAAGGAGAACTGACTTTCGCTTTCTGTGCGCGACGCAGCCTAGCCGTGGAGCGTCGATCAATAGCGCCGCGACGGTTGCACACATACACACGTACATACACACATATATATACATGCGTGCCTTTTACAAACCCTCTCTATCCCGACTGGTCGCGTGATCTGTCTCTCTTTTGCCCTATCTGTTCATCCGTGTCTGTATATTATCCCCTCCAACATTCACTATTCTGCACGAGGAGTCGCGTGTGTGAGGGTGGAATTATTGGGATCATGCTTCGTTGGCCAAGCAAGGGGTGCGAAGGAGAGACAGAGAGAGAATCAAGGACCTCGAGCTACCGATCAGCAACGCCCCACGTTCCCTCTCCTTCCTTCGGCCACGGTTGCACAGTTTCGCATGGCCCTCTCACACCCTCTTTTTCTGCGGTCTCGCGCGCGCATTTGCCCGCTTATCGAGCAATACAGACAAAATCGGCACGAAGAAGGTAGAACGGACAGAGACAACGTACAGAGAGATGGTACAGAACGCGAGCGCGTGTCGCGTAAAGGGCTTTTTACACCGCTCGAAATGTGGAACTCGTGTTGGCCACGCATTCGACGCATAAAGTCACTTTAACGCGTCATGTCGGAAATTGCCGCGCGAGTTTACGAGCTTGTAAAGAGTCCCCGGTACTTCCTAGAATACGTGCGATCCCCCGACTTACGGGGATATAGCCTGATTCCTCTTGGTTATTCGTGTCCGGCTTGCACGACTATAAATTTTCCTATGCCATCCTGGAAAAAATACTCGGTCCCTCTTTCTTTATATATCTATCTTTCTCTCTCTCTTGTTGCCACTGCAAGATACCGCGAGCTTTATGTCAGACCTTTAATCTACCTTTATTAAGCGCGCTGTCTCCTCCATTTGTAAGGCACTTGCTCCCAGTCGTAAACCACGTGCTCGCAAAGATCTTAAACGCGTCTGATGTGTCTCGTGAAATCAATTAAGAGAAAATAAACCGGTGCACCGTAAACAAGTATTCCAACGAGTAGCTCGTTTGTTGCTATATTTAGCGGTAACGTTATAAATATACTTTTAACCAGTCTTCGTGCTTTTAAACATAACGTTTTCATTCATATCAATAGAGAAATATATAGAAATTATATCTCGTATCAAGGATATCAAGATCAAAGTAAATATAATGTATTATATTCCTATATTATAATTATTAAATATTTATGAAACTATTGGTAAAATAAATTTTTTAATCTTTTTTCCTTTTTTGTTTTAAATTAGATAACAAAATATTTAGACTTACCTGGCTTACCGATGCAGCGAGATGTTTCAAACTATCCGCATAATTTTTTAACACTGTGTCCGTTGTCATACAGCTCACCCGAAACTCGTAAAACATATCCAGTTTGTACACGCATCTCTGGCAAATATTTTTGGGCAAAGCATCCTCTTTCGTTATCTGTAATAGATGTAAATATTTTATTATAAAAAATATGTGCAATTTTGGAAATAAATAATATAGAAATAATATAATTATGTAATAAAATAAACATAAAATTTATTTAAAAATCGTTATAAATATATAATTGAAAATAAATTTTTTTTATTTTTTTGACTCATTGTGTTAATATTTTTTTCTTATGGAAAATTGTTCCAAGTTTTCGAAATATTATTTTTCATATAAATAGAATTATAAAATTAAAAAATGACTTACATTTTCACTTTACACATATTTTTATTTTATACTCCAATTTTTGAATACAATATAAACTTTCACTTGAAACTTTCACAATTAAAACGTGTCGTAGAAGTTTTTTTTAAATTACCTTTAATAATTTAATTTTAATATTTTTTATGTGTACATTTTTAAAAAAGCTTGTAAATTTATAAGATCGAGAAATGATAAATTTAATAACAAATGATTGTAAATATCGTAAAATTTTTCAAATGCAACGAGATAAACGACTTACCACAGCAGGAATGCAGGAACGTATTTTAAATAGCAATTGTCTTTGTTCGCCTTCTTTATCGAAGATTTGAAGCTGATGATTACTCTTCAGCGAACATAATCTGCACAATTCAGCAAAATTGAAATCTTCGTTCATTGCCATTCTTACGATTCACGATTGAACACAAAATTGTTAGGTTATGCTATCTGTGAGATTTATTTCCACACTTCTTCGACCCAGCGAAGATTATTGTAAATATGACACAGAAACTACGATTCGTTAATGTACAAATGAATAAAAATCGTTCAAATATTCCTAAACGTTGAAAAACTACAAATTTTTAACAAAATTAAGATAACGCCACCATTTCTTTCTCTCCGTTTCACTGTTGTCCAGCGTGCAGGATGCCTGACTCCACATTGTTCGACATTGAACCATCTGGTGGGTGGAGGAAGTACTAATGAAGGGTTGTACATGATGGTAAAACAGTTAGAAACATTTATTTTTTAAAAATATTATTTATTTTAATCTTTTTCTTTTTTTTTTAAATTAAAGTTTCTGAAATAAAATTAGTCATTGTTCAATATTTATTTACTTTTTCATTAATATGCAAAATGAATAATTAAATTATTTTGATAAGTATTTTTATTCAAATTATTATTTAAAACAACTATAAAAATAACATAATATAACAATGATAAAAGATTGTTATAATATTGATTTTAGAGACCTAAGAATATTGATTTTAGAGATTTGATTTTAAAGATGACATAAAGATAATCGTAACAAGTACATAATTGCATTGCTCATTATTTATTTATAATAAAAGTCAGAATCAGTAAAAAATTATCGCAATAAATATTTCTTTATAACATTTTACTGAATGAGTTCATGCAAGAAACTAAATATTAGACAAAATTTAAGTAATAGTACAAATACAATTTATTTTAATTAAACTTAATATATTATATATTATAAAGAAAAAATTAGGATAAACAATGTGGTCCTATCAAGTGTGTGCAATTATTTGTCTTATTTTTGGTATATATGTGTTTATAACAAATATGTTCTCAGAGGGATTATTCAGCATTAAAAATAATATATTTAAGGTAAAATATATTGTTAATTCGATTTAAATATATTATATTCATAATATTAATATTATTGAATTTCAATCTTTATTTTGAAAACTAATTTATCAATATTGCTTTTATCATCTATCAATTTTACTTTGATTAAATTGAGGAATTTGTGATTATATTAATATTCAAATTTATCACTATTTCATTGTATTATATAAATTAAATAATGATAATATTTTATAGAATAAAATTACATTTTAATATGAAAATTTCGATTTTTATATCATTAATATTATTATTCAAATTAATTCATATAATTAATTATCTTAAAACATATTTGCATATAATTATAAAAATAATATGAAAATTTTTTAGAGATAAAATATTGATCGGAAATAAAAAATGATATGACAATGATATGAATACTGATTTCAGAGATTTTATATAATGTATAAATAATATATGTAATCATAACAAATTTACATGATATATTCGAATATATGAATACAATTAGAATCATGATAAAATTAATGAGTTTCGCAACAAAACAAAAATGAAAAAAAAATATATTTAAATGCATAATTAATAATTACGAATATTATATCTTTTATTATTATAAAAAAACGAATAATATTATTCAAATAAATAAAAAAAATATAAATATACGTAATCAGAATATAAATTCAAATAAAATAATAATAATCATTCATTAATAAAAAAAGATATTAGAAAATTATTGAATTGAATCATACAAATAAAATTATTTTCCTGTAACACGTTGAAAATTGAAGAAATTTTACAATATTAAAAATTTTATTAAAATATATAATGATGAATGATAATAATTATTTTTTATTATAATAAAAATTTGATAATTATAAAATAAATATTCATAATTTCGAAATAATGTATTCCTATTTCGAAATCTTTTATTATTTTTTCATTAGACAAATATACATCTATTTTTTTACTTGCAAAATTAAATAAAATATATCTATTGTTATAATTATAAATAAACATGTATACATTCTAAAATATATTTAGAATGATAAAATTACAAAATAATTTGTAACTTTAAATTCTTATAGAATTCCTAATTAATTAATTCATATAGAATAATGATTTTTAGAATTTACCACTCGTTAAAGGTAAAGACATGTACAACGAGTGGATATTACCAGTATCTTTAATCTTTAAATGTTACTTATTTAATGTTACGAATCCTGATGAAGTGATGCAAGGAGATAACCCAAATCTGGTTGAATATGGTCCATTCACTTACAAGTAAACAAGAAAATTGAATGATATTTTTTTATCATTTTTTAAATATATCTCTTGTCATTAATCAAATGTATAAATTTATAAATTTTTTTTAAAATATATGTTTATGAATATATTTTATACATTTAGAGAAGTATTCGAAAAACAAATAGTGGATGTGAATGAAGAATTGGACGAAATTATCTATGATGTAAAATCAACGTTCAGGTTTGACAAATATGCAAGTTTGAATATATCTAAACGTGATACAGTTACTATATTAAATCCTGCATACATTGGAACTATATCGATGGCAAGTATAATTAAATAAGTTAAGAAATGTATAAAAATTCTTTCTTTTACTATTTAAAACACTTTTTTATTTTTTTCATTTTAATTTTTTAAATACTAATTTTTAAATAAAATATACAATTTTAATTATTATTACTTTTTTTTTGTAGTTAAACACTTTACCTCCAACTTATATGGAAAAATTTGGTAATAATATACCAAAATTATTTCCAAATCAAAAGAGTATTTTTTTAAAAGCTAATCCTAAGGAAATACTTTTTGATGGAGTTAAACTTACATGTAATGAAAGAAAATTCCCTGAATTGAATATGATATGCAAAACATTGAAGACACTTCGATCACCTGTATTAAAAGAAGGCGAAAAGGACGGCGTTTATTATCTTAGTGTCTTTCAAAGAGTAAAATCGTATTTCTATTTTTCATAAAATTAATACATTTCTTCATCATTCCTCAATGATAATAAATATTAAATATTTTCCAATTATTATAATAAATGTAATTAATAACGTAAAGAAATACGAAATTCGTTACAATTTATATATATTTCAACCTTATCCATTCAAAATAAATAGATGTATAATTAATACTTTATTTTTCCATTTGATAGATTAATGGTACTATTCGAGGACGATTTTCTGTTAATAGAGGTGTTAATAATATAACTGAATTAGGTAATATATCATCTTATAATGGGAGAAGAGTGCAAACAATATGGAGAACTGAGAAATGTAATACAGTAAGAGGATCTGATTCAATTACTTGGGCACCATTAGTAAATCCATTGCCTTCAGTTTTAACATTTGTATCAGATTTATGCAGGTAGGTAGATAATAATTAATTGCAAAATATTATTATCAAAAAATCTTTAAAACAATCATCCGTTATCAAAATGGACTATTACGATTGATTGATGATGCATTCTTGAATATTAATTGCAAAATATAATTAAGATATTCAGTTACGTCTTTCATTTTGCATCTATTTCATTTTATTAATAATTATTTACGCAATAATTATGATATTTTAATTACTATTTTAATTATATTGTATGTTATCAAAATATACAGAAGTATAGAAACGGATTATGATAAGAAAGTTTCGATATACGGTTTAATCGGATACCGATATGTCATGAAAGAAAGAACCTGGTTCCTGAACACATCGCAGTGTTATTGTTTGGAAAAAAACAAAGTACCAAATTGTTTGCCGCAGGGTTTAATCGATGTCACAGATTGTCTGGTAATGCTACGTTTCGAAAATGAAAAGATGTTTGTTGTATACGTTCTAAAATTTAATATGTTGCAGAAAATACCGATAATCATGTCAGAACCTCATTTTTTACACGGTGATCCGCAACTCTTGATGTATGCACGTGGCTTAAATCCGAATGAAGATGAGCACGAGACATTTATCGTTATAGAACCATACACTGGGACACCTCTTTCTGGACAAAAGAAAATACAATTAAATTTGAAATTGGAAAGACAACCAGTCGATTTGCTTTCAAATATCAGCGAGGGATATTTTCCTCTTTTGTGGTGCGCGAACGTAAGAATCTTTTCGAAAATTATCATACTTCAACATTAACATAAGATATGAGAAGGATATTTATATGATTAATGACAATCAATTTTATAACACTATTTTAATTAATTTAATTCAAGTACTTTATTCTTTTTTAAAAAAAAAAAAACTTTGATCTTTTGTCGTCGCAAAATTTTGCAAAATTTTAACAAAATGATCAAATATCGATTAATTAGAACTCTCTTGCGCGATTAATCTTATATTATCGATAATTTCAAAAATTCGTAAATATTTCATCAACAACAAATTTTCATACGTAACAACATTTGGTAACGAAATATGTAAAGTAAATATAGAAAATAATAAATTATAAAAAATTAGGATTGACAAATTATCGTGCGAGAGAGTTCAAATATGAGTACGATCTTTTGTTAAATCGCGTTACATAAAAACAAACGCTATAATATGATCACAATCTTTTTCGAATATCGACAAACAAACTAAGATGATTAACAAATATCTTTTACAGGGAAACACGCCAGACTTATCCGTTATAATATTAACGTTTCAATTACTCCGTCTTGCAAAACTCATCAAATTCATAGATGTAATTCCTTTGATGATTGGAATTCACATGACCATCGTGACTATGCTTTACTGCAATTGTAAAAAACGCAAACGACAATCAACAATTTCAATCGCAGATTCATTATTAATATCATCGAATTCGCAGTCGAACAATGCATGGAGATCTACATAAATCGCGTGATTTCAATGATTTCAATGTTCGCTAATTAATAATGAATAATAGACGCAAATAGTGAATGAAAGATTATGGTATATCTGCGCCCTCTTGCGCAATAATTTGTGAAATTTGTAAAAATTTTTGTTCGCAAAATTTCGTTACTGTTAAATTTTTTTATTTTGTTGCATGAAAATTATTTACAGGTAGATTATAGCTTATCATTTATAAAATTTTGTTAATAACATCAGTCTTATTGTTCAAGAGGGTTTTGACAATATTTCGTATCCATTGAATTATTTAAAACGTTAAAAATAATTTGGAAAATAATATTAAATTAAATAATTAAATGATGATTTAAAAATATTGTTTGTCGAGAAGAATATTCAATGTACATGTACAATGTAGAATATGTACATATCTCTTATTTCTTATTTATTTTCAATTTTTTATCTCTAATCTAGCCTCACTATTAATATTTAATATATGTACATATTTCTTATTCATATTATAAAAAATTTAGATAACAAAAGATCTGTAATAACTTGAATTCAATATTTAAAAAAAAAAAAAAGGAATGATACAAATTTTTGCAGATTTTGCAAGCACAAAGCATCGATTTTATCAATGAAGATATATCCAACACATTTTTGCACAATTTAGAAATTTAAAAGAAAGAACGATTGTATTTCTAATTTGAAATATTCACAATAAATACTTGATCACGATATTATAATAATTTATCTATCCATCTGTCCTTCTTCAATTCGAAACTTTCTAATTCGTCTCATTTCGATCAAGTTAATTACAGTATTTTATAAAAATTCTTTAGTATAACGTAGAAATAAATACACAATGTACACGAAATTACAATATACATGAATATTCTTAAAAATAAATATTCTATGGCAATACGGATTACATTACATGATAAATTATATTACAATGAGTGTAAGTACAATGTACAAATATTCAACAGAATCTAGTCTTAGACAATATTAACACGTTCACTGCGGAAAATCTTTAATTAAAAATTTTAAATTAAAATTATCAAATAATTATTTTGCAAAGTCTATTTATATCTTATTCTTTGAATCGATATCGCATGCATATTGTTTTCAAACAAATTCGAGTTTACCAATAAGATATATAAGATACAATGTATACAGTGAACATATTAACACATTTTAAGAAAGTTAAGTCTTTTCTTCCACGTACGCGAATTATAAATAAACTTATTTATATAATTTGATTATATCTGAAATAGAGATCCAGGAACCGAATATTAACGCCAACAGAGAGAATATCACAAGCGTAGTGTTTTTCCAAAATCTCCATTTGCCTCTGCCAAGATGGCCGTCCCAGCAAGAAATTGTTTCAACGACGGCTGGAATCGTGATCCCGAGTATTGAGAAAAATATCGAACCGACCAAAGAGATGAACGGCTCGAGTTCAGGAACGAGTAATGCCACACAAACTGAAATAATAAGAGGCGAATTTTTCCAAAATGTACAAATTTTAATAACAAAAAAAAAATTAAAGATCAGAGACCAGAGATTGTGAATGAATGCGTCTGATCTTGTTAATAAATCATTTTTTACGATAAATCGAAGAGAATTAATTATTTTATTATAACTTCCGGTATAAAGAGACATCAGACGTTGAAAAGTCAAAGCACGAACGACGTGAATCACATATATGAACTTGATAGATTCTCAATGAAATGAGCACGAGTCATTGAACGATGCTCATGGTTAATAGTGAGTCATGCGGTTACAAAGCCAATGGGTATTCCACTGACCCGATCTGGGTGCATCTTCTCATTTCGACTCGCATTTCTCTCTTCCTTTGTTAGAAAAGTATCACGTGTATCTGGTACACGTAAAGATCGATTTATATTGACAGATTTCAAATTATCCGTGGATCGTTTGTCGGCATAGGAGATAGGAGGTAATATACACAGTTCTAATGTATATTACCCATACAGAATGTTAGAGTTACAAAGTGTTACTCGAAATAAATACACGAGAAATAATGATTTATGATGAAAATAAATTTTGGGGACGAGTTTTAGGGATTAGGAAGCGTGTTGTTATTGCTTGTCCGTTAATAATTAAAGTGAAAAGTATTTTACACATAAGAGAAAGAGATATATTGTGTACAGTATCTTCGGTGATACGGCACACATTATATAATTTGAGAATGAAAGTAACTCACTTGTAAATATACTTATGCCTATTCTCATTACTGTGTGGCACAGGCCTTGATACTTGTGACTACATTTCTCTTTCACAGCTCTCCACATGATATCCATCGGAACGAAAAGTTGTAATCCGTATGTAAATAAAACTGCCAGGGCGATGAGCAATTTTACCGCTTGTCCCAATCTAATAAAACAAATAATAATAACAATATTGATGTAATATATAATATATATATATATATATATATAACAATTTTAAACAATTCGTTCGCAATTCGTATGATATAATAAAAAGTACTTACATGTCCTCTGTTGGTATATTTAACGTGATACTCCCCTTGATATCTTCCACGTACTTCAAATATCCGAACACGCCTAATACAGTGTACAAAGATACCACTATAGTCATTGTTATATTAAGAACACTTGGACAACCAAGGAAGTGGTGAGGATTCTTCATACTGTTTTCGACAGGCATCACCTGCAAAAGTGAATTTTTTTTTTCGAATTGAAAAAACAACCCATAATACCAATCAAACATATCGTTGTATCATCGTACTTACAACACCGATACCCTCGATGGCAAATAATACGGTAGCGAAGAACGAAGGCAATTGTTCGATCGAGGCGATTGGCTTCACATGCGACGGTATTTTGATATCATTGAAGATATAATACAGAGTCAAAGCGAAACCGGTCATCATGGAAAGGTTGGCCACGATAGAGAACGGCACCATGAATTTCAAATTTCGCACTTGCCCCAACAATAACACCGCAGGTATCAGCGTGAGTATGTATAAACGTATCGGTATGGTCATACCGGTGTGGAAGTCCACCAGCTAAATATCATTAGAGAGAGAAAATTTCAGAGATGAATTGAACATTATTCGTGTATATATAGAAAGAAAAAAAATTTGGAGTCCAACGTGGACGTCTTACCTGCTTAATCGAGGTCGATACGAAAACCACGTATACGCAAGCACCGCCTATGTATGTCGCGCACAATGCCGCATTTACGAACATTCGACTGAAATTAGCGAAAGGTCTGACAGTTTTTGGACCGCAAAGGAAGGCAGCTTCCGCTGTCTCGGCATACGTCATCTGGGGTGTTTTCGTACGTTTGCACAGAATATGGGACGAGCGAACCAATATGTGGACACAATGCGCGCATATTAAACCGATTATTATCGTCCCTATTCCGCCGAATATCACCCCGCCATTTTTGATCGCATTCGGCATGGCGAGGATTCCGGTACCGAGGGATGATTTTAGTAGATGAGCCAGAGCACCAAAATCTCTGTAAAAGATAAGATTTTTTTCTTTTTTTTTTTTACGCTCTTAATTTCGTTTCGAAGAAAAATTGAAAATCTATCAATGTGATCGTGTGATGAATATAGGTGGAAACATATTGTGGGATTGTTCATTGAAAATTTGCAATTGCATTTGTCTTGGATTATTATTGTAAGAAATAAACTGTTTAATTTACATAGATTATTATAAGAGATAAAAAAGTGAAAATTAGATATTTGTATAATAGAACGTATTAATTTTTTATATTTTGTTTATCTTAATAGAAAAGCAAAATAAAAATAACTTACGAATTAGAATTTTTCTTGTCACGATTTTCGAAGGGATTGTATAATTCGTCCTTCTCATTGTATCCTTCGATTTCGATGGTGGCTATTTTCGTTCTGATGACATGCAAAAATAAAATATATTTTTAATTAAGTTGTGAAAAATATTTTTTACTCAATATTGCTTATTACTTACTATTCACTATTAGAAAAATTAAAATTACGAACTTGTAATTAGTATTAATTAACAAATTCAACAGAAATTGTCTATTAATTCTACTAATTATTGTCTAATAATACGAAAATTTGGAAATTTTAATTTTATATTTATTAAAGTAAATTTCCAAATAACATATAATTTATATAAATATATATACCTGCTATTGAACTCTTTCATAGGATTGCCTTGTTCCTCCTTTTCATTTTTCTCCATGGTGTATCTAAAAAATCACATAAAATATAATATATTTTTCTCGATTATCAAAAATTATTAGAAATGCATCGAGAATTAACATCGTGTACATACAATTACATAATAACAATGATTTGACATTTTATTTCAATTTGAAGTGGAAACATTTGCAATTATTATCTCTCTTCATTAATAACGAGTTCATCAAATCTTCAAAAACAATTTCTGCCAAAATCCAACTAATTATCCGTTTCTTAACTTCATTCTCGATCATCTTATCTTCATATTTGATTGATTATCGTGAGATTGAAAATTATTCGACATGAGCCTATCTGAATAAACGATCTTAAAAATGATTAAATTCGCCGCATCTGTCTTCCACGTGACCAAATGTAAAATAAAATCGATCTTATAAAAACAATGACGATTTCATTGACAACGTCCACGATAATCTCGATAACGATGTTTGGAAACAAAAGTATTTCTTAAGATGGCCCTTATGTCATAATGCTTACGGATATGAAATATCCATACGATCACATATCTCGTATCAGCGAAAATTTTCCGTACCGATATTAATCTTAATTTTATCAATAAAATTAATACAATAATTTATAAGAATTTACTTTAAATCGATTACTAGATAGATGAGGAAAAAAAAAAGATAAAAAGAAGAATGAAAAAAGGAATTTAATATAATTTCACTTTATGTTCACAAAAATTATAGTGAAAAATTTTTGCAGCGTTATGTTAAAAAAAAAAAAATTGTTGCACTAATGATGACCTTAAACGAAAAGAAAAAAAAAAAGAAACGCAATATTTTAAACAGTTTTTGTCTAATTATCCTCACTTTAAAAATTCAAAGTGCGTATTACCTATGAATAACCCAATCTATTAACAACAATTAACAAGATAAAACGAAGTACAAATACAATGTTCGATTTTACACTTGCTATCACAATGTTTCATTTATTGGTTAACAAAGCGGTTATCAGAGTTATTACGCAAAGAAATAATAATTTTTTTTTTTATATACTAGGTTGTTCCGATAGAAACAAATTATAAACATTTGTCGCAAAAAAAAAAGAAGAAAAAAAAATGAGAAAAAAATTAAAATGAATCATATGTACTCATATGTACTCATGTTGCAATTATTCGATACAAAATAATGACGTATTTTCATACCACTTCTCCATAGTATTCGATATATCTTTGCTTCGATCAAGATTTGTAATCAGATTATTATCATTGGTGATTAAACAAAGTAAAAACGGGAAATTACAGTTCTTTGTCCATTATTATCGAGGATTATTAAGAAAAGAGAGACGAGAAGGGAAACGAAAAATACGTTCTTGTAATTTTTATCTATCTACTCATTTTTTTTTCCATTATTATAATTAAATCCATGTCGTTTGTTAACAAGAATTAAAAATAGTGCAATTTAAATAATTATAGTATTATTATAGTATATTATAGTATAATTATGTTCGAAATTTCGTAGAAATATCTATAAAAAATTATCAAGATAATAATAAATAATTGAATCAATAAAGATTTAAGAAAAATATTTGGAGACAATGAATTTCGCAATGGATGGAATGGATTTCTTTTTCCTCCATATTTATTTATCCAATGACGTTAACGATGCGATTCATTAAATTCATGAGATCAAAGGATCTATCAAGACAAGACTCGTGAACAATTTCTATGGTACAAGAAACGTGGGACTTTCTAACATGGGGATGCAGGAAAGGTTCGTGTAGCTAATAAATATTCTCGTATAAATAAGGGGGAGGCGAAAAGGAGTCACGAGTAAGCACAATGAGAGTTAAACGGAAATTATGCTTGGACCATGGTGTCGAGGTACGAATATGGTTAATCTAGTAAGATCTAAGATATCTCGGACTGGAAATGCCGATATCTCAGGATAATGGGCGCACGAATTGTCATGGCTGCTTTGCGCAAATTCACACGAGCGTGATTTACGAAAGGTCATGCGAGAATTGATTTCCTTTTGTCGTTAAATGTTGCATAATATCCTATTCTATTTCTATTTTTATTCTTGGAATTATTTCTTATTAAAATTTTTTTGCTATTACATTCTTGTAATATTTTTCCACATATTTAAATCATCCAGTCATTTAATATCAATAACTTATGATAATTTGTGAGTAATTTTCATAATTTTTAAATAATTGCTTGAAAAGGAAATATTATGAATGGAGATGAAAAAGAATGACAATTTTATCGTTTAAAATAAAATTTCCTTCTTTTTTCTTTTTTTTTTTTTTTTAATATATTTAAGAAGATATATTTCGAAAAATAATGTTACTCTCGATCCAACTCTCGGATGCCAATTTTATTTTACTCGACATTTAAGCAAAATAACTATTTATAACACGAAACAAATGTATTTCTGAGAAAAAATTCCTCGTATTTCATTCTTTTCTTTTTTTTCTTTACCGACTCTTTCACAATTGCAAAATTGCAAAGCAAAAACTTTGCCTCGTGACGCTCGAACAGCAATTATCACACTTGGACTTATTCGAGTCAAACGATGATTGAAATTAAATTCGGAATGAAATTTATTAATTCAATGGTATGGCAATAAAAGGAAAAAAATTGCACGTTATCGCGCGTAGATGTGTGTAATCGGGCAAACCTCAATTATTATAGCCGAGTTTCCGTGTGTTCCCACCTGTTAACCACATTCCACGATAAACCTGTGTTTTAACATTCGGCCGACACAACGTTGCACCAAGGCAATGATAGTCCATTTCCGGTACACGCGGCAGGCACGCGACTCCGTGCTTCGAAGGAAATCTACCGAAGAAAATTGTATCTCCATGATCGATATGCAAATTTTTTTCCATGACTTCACGCGCGTTTCGCGAGAATCGAAACGTTTTCTCGATTATTTCTATCCTCTGTGATTTTTCTCCTCATTTTCTCCCGCTATCCTTTTCAGATAAATAGTTATTGAAAGAAAGAGTTTTTGAGTTACATATCGATATACTATAATGTGTTAAAAATATCCTAAAATGTATTAAAGTAAACAAATAAGTTAATCAACAATAATGTATCGTCTTTTCTTAGAAAAGAGACGTTTACAACTGTCTAGAGATTTTCAATATTTAACTCTAACGTACTTAGGCATTAAAATAGTCGTAAAACAGAAAGTTAATAAACGTTTATTCTAACGTATTCTAACGAATGCAAGATATGTTTCTAAAATGGAAGAATTATTTACATATGAAATATAGTTTTTTTTTTTTTTAATTTTTAAACAAGTTCTACATTATACATATTGAATCGTTTGACGTTTTAAAATATATCAGTGACAAGCTTAGTTTTATAAATTCCATTTTTTTTAACCAAATATTGGAATCATTGAATCATTTTGCACGGTTCATATAATTTTTACGCAAAATAAAAAAAAAAATACGAATAATGCACAGTTTAAGAAAATAGCCATTGAATGACAATATTAATGTTACAAACAGCTCATTAACCTCAAGGCTTCCGCAATAAACACAATCGTAAATATTTATAAAGTTTAAAGATTATTTAAACTACATTTTTTCTATCGCGAAAATAGGTAAGTGAATAATGAACGTTTCCTATGACAAATGAATCGACGAATGGACTTGATCAAAAAAAAGCGAAATAAAAAGAAATAAAAACTATCGTTAATAAATAAATATTTAACAAATATATAAATATTCATCGAGATGAGCATTTTATATTTCAAATTGGAGATAAGAAATATAAGAAATAGATATAGAAATAAATATATCAATAGAAATCTTATTCATATTGAGAAAAAGATTTTTTCATTCTTCTAATTTTTATCTTGGAAAAAAATTATTTAAACATTAAAATATCAATGGAAGAAAAATTATGATACGTAAATTCCACAATTATACAATTGTATTGCAATATTTATATAAATTTTATATTTTGTCATTGAATTTAAAGTAGTGTGGCATTATCGTCAATATTATTAAAACAGAAAAAAAAAACAAAAGCATTCAAAGAATCGTAAGAAATCAATTGCGAAAATTCATTCGGGGAAACTTATGACTATCTACGTTCCAATGTTTATATAACACGAATTTATATGTCAAAAGAAAAAGATGAATATCTGGTTAAGAGTTTTTTTTTTAATCACGCGTTCAAACAAACATTACCTTTATAATCACGACACGCAGAATCATTCGACCAATTTCGTGCGACTAAAAAACTTTTCAAATATTAACGGACAAATATTAAAAAAAAAAGCGATCCAAAGAGAAGGATTTCACAAAATCTGAAAAAAAACCTAATAATTCTAAAATCTTTCTTGAATTCATTCAAATTTCGACACGTATCAATACGAATCTTATTAAAGTTGTAACACGTCGTGTTTCCAAACAGGAGTACTAATTCGAAATAATGATCAATAAAAACGTGCTCGACAATCGCGAAACGAATCTCGATCTCGTCAATCGTTGAAAGACCAATTTGTTACGTAAGTAAGTTATAACCATTAACTAGTTACAGCCGCTTCGATATTGCTTTAAATGATTTTTACGCGTTTGTTTATGCTATCGATGCATTGGATATATAATAGATGTACTCACGTGTATGTCTTCGATCCTTGATTATCAGAATTCCAGAATGAAAAATATTTCCTGTTTTTTCCTTAAAAAACGATTCTCAATTCACATCCTAGAGCACATCGAACCGGTAAAGATCCTTCCTTCCACCCTCTCTCTCTCTCTCTTTCTTCTCGATTTTCGACTCGAAAGATTCTTTATTATATCGATCTCCTCCGTCTATCTTATTTTATCTCTCTGAATGAACAACGGCAATGTAGCGGTAGATAACGATTTCGACTGTTTCTGTTATTCTCATTTATTAAAATCTTGGTTACCGTCATGCGATATGATTTATCGATCAACGGCACAGAACTAAATCCTCGCGGCTCAGATGCAATCGAAAGTGCTTCTGTTTCCACGATCGTATCTCTCGGTTGGCCAATTAGAGTTTACCTTATCACCGTGCTGATAATCGATAGGAGCCAGTCTCAAATTCGTACAAGGTTTGTCTGTCGTACCGCCGCGAAGGAAGCACTTGGCGTGGAGAAGTACCTTCCGTACAATGTTGAAGATTGGATGGAAATTTTTCGAAAAAAAAAACGGAGACGAGAAACGTGCCGTGTCGTCAAAACGGCGAGTTATAATAACTTTGTAGAAGCGACAGCACGTTGTTGATTCGTATATTCGTGTACTTTTTTGTCACTGCCAGCGAAATTCTTAAATACTTCAGAAAAAATTATATATTCTTCTCCAAATTTATATACGTCTCCAACTTTTCTCTCTCCCTCTCTACAAAGACCTGGTCCGATTCCGTACAACCTTGTCCGCTTCTTAATTGTTGTTAATTGACAATAAATTTTCTCTAATTCTTTCGAATCGTCTACTTTTTCAAATTTTCCCTTCCGTAGAGTATTAGTTTCCTTCAATCCAAAGGAGATTCCTTCGAATCCCTCGGGAGAATCCCGGATTGGGGGACTTTACGGGTCCAAAGTCAAAGTTGTTCCACTTTCAACGAGGGAGGAAGAAACAAACAGTTTCTCGTCCCAAAGTTTACTTTTACTTTTCAAAAGTGTGCACGGAAAATCTTGCAGTCGAAATCGATCGATCCCCCAAGGATATTAAGGATCTCGTACTCCGAGGAAAGTGGCGGTGTTTGGACGGCAAAGAGGGAACGCGAAGCAAGGGAAATCCGCGCGTGTAACGGTGACAGGCTTCGTACACGACTGGCCAGGTTTTTTCGGCGTAACGCAGGTATATATAGGAAGCAGGCTTGTGCATAGACGCGCGATCGCTCGTGTCCCGCTAGAATCGACGTCGCGAGTTGTGGGAGGGGAGATAGAGGCCGTCCTCCTAATAAGCTCTATGGGACGTAGCTCGCGAAAACGCGTCGTCGTCTTCGTCGTCGCGCTACCACCGAGTCGCTACGATCCTTAAAGCATCGCGACGATCGACACAGGACTACTGTGAAATTCATTCCGTGAGTGATCTCATACGATCCGCATTTCGTTCCCTTTCACCTTCCATCCGTCTTCCTCCGCCTCGATCCGTCCTCCTCGCTTCGACCAACGGCCAAACAATCCCTCCATCGATCGTCTCTCGCGTGTCGATCATCTCTCTCTCTCTCTCTTTCTGTATGCACTCTTTTTCCTTCGAAAGAGAACTCCACTCGTTTCGACCTCCATTGTTTCCAAGGTTTGGGCATGATGAGTCGACGAGAGAATTTTGAATTTTCGAAGGAGAGGATTTTAGGGAGGAGGAGCGATTTTGGATTCGTGTTGGGGAGGGGATGAGATTGCAAGAATAAGAGGGTTGAGAGGAAAACGTATGTGGTTTCGATGAGGAGCGAAATGTGAAAAGAGCGTGGAAGGATCAGTTTTGGAATTAAGGAGGAAGATTTGGGAGGGAGGGGAGATTCGAAGAAAGTAACTTTAAAGGAAATTTGAGAATTGTAATGGATTGTAAGTTTTTAATGGATCATAATTTGAAATTTGATAATTTTACTTGAATAGTTATTTATAAAAATATTCGCAGCGTATAATTTCAATGCGTGTACGTAACAGATATTCATTCTTTCTGGGTGAGTAAGTGTATATCGCTTAATGTTTAAATTCTAAACAAGTGAATACAGTGAAATAGGTGGACGATTGTGTCACGATTAATAATGATTCCATGTAAAAGATATAATTTATCATATATTTTTTTTTTTTGTATTAAACTAAACGTGCGTTATCGTAAATTGTACCGTATAAACAAAGAAGAGGACAATTGGAATTATATAAGAATTTAAGTTAAGTGCTTCTTTGCACATTTACAATTTATTTATGTTAAAATTTAGTCGTTTATTTTAATATTATAAAAAAAATGTACAAGAAAAATATCGAAACTATGAATTTTTTGACTCGACATTCGATAAAAAAGAAACAATGCTAGACGATGTTTATTTTTTACGTTCTAAAAAAAATATAAAGGAATTCAGAGCCAAATATAATTTTTTTTTTCCTTAGAAGAAAGTGTTAATGGACAAAATTGAAAAATACATACGCGATTTCATACGCGAAGATCGTTTCAATAAAAACGATTAGCACAAATGCATTCATATGACTATAATTGTTCGCGTAAATATTCAAATCTATGCTATGAATATTAAATTATTCATGACTCAATAAAAACCGTGTGGGCTCCAAGCGTTTTGATTTATTATTTTTCCATGATCTACGGATCTTTTCCTCAGGATGATGTAATTAACTTGATGTAAGTAGCTAAGCACAAATATCAATTCACATTCGTAAATAAAAAAGAATATCAATAAATATCAATATTATATTTTTAATACAAATATATATTTATACACATAACAATATCTTATTTATCTTTGTCTCATTGTCTCTTGCTTCAAGTATTTCTAACTTTCCTCTGTTATGTATTTTCTATTTGGATAAAATAATAAACAAAGGATTAAATCAATAAAACAATGATGAATGAAATTTGCAGTTAAATTGTACCGTAAGATTGTACACTTTTGTGTTGCAAAGTAATCTATCGGGTTGCGAATAGATTTTGCACTTTCTTCGATTCTCTTCATAGATGCATGCAGCAGAGAGAATTAGTGCCATTTTCATTAATCAACTTCGATAATCAGCATCCTTTCTCTTTCGCATCGTATTCATTTGTATTCTTTGATGATCGTTATTGCACTCTCGATTATTCCAAAACTCTATAAAATACAAATTGGAAATAATCGAAATCGATCCGAAAAATTTTTTCTCCATTATTTCGTCCGTGTTATTTTATATCAACGATTTATACAAATTTCCAATCCACTCGACCGGAACATTATCTGGACACGGAAAAACACAGGAAATCAATGTTCCAGCGAACATAATTTCAGAATAATTTTCCATTGCTTAAACATTCATTAGACTTCAGGCGTGCGGATTAAATTGCAGATCAAACTTTTGGTATTTTATTTTTCACAGTTAAATAAATAAGTAGTTGAAGTTTTTTTTTTTTTTGCAATGGTTTCGAAATAATTTACATTCTCTCGTCGTTTCATTACACTTGAAACCATGACTAGATTGTTATTTTGAATTAACTTTGGAAATAATGTGAAATGACTAATGCTAATTATCGTATGACGAAATCGAGAAAACGCAAATGTCTTGGATGAAATGTCATTTTTTGATTTCTCGTGTAATTGCACCTCAAAGTTCGTACACTTTACAAAAATTTAAATGATGACATTTAAATCTCTGAATTCAAAACTCGTTACTTTTGATTTTCATTGAAAATGATATTTCATTGTCTGGCCATGAAGGGAAAAAAAAACTAATTTAAATTATCAGATAAAAAAAAGCAATTTAAATTACATAATAAATTATAATTACGTTAAATTCTAATAATGGTGTTCGATATCACTAATTAATTAAGTATAACATAACTAATTATTAAATATACGTACACATTACAAATATCGTTATTTGCAAATTTTAATCGATTAATTAATCTCGATATACGATATTGTAATATTATTGTTGATTTTTTATAATATTTCTTATAATATCGTAATATAAATTATGCAAAAATTAGAAACATCAACAAGAAATTCGTGCGAATTATAAGGTTTCGATACTTACGAACAACACCATCCATATTATAAAAATAACAATGTTTTTTACGAGAAGAAATCGAGTGGCAGTCTCCCATTTCGTCGCTGTTTCTATCACTATAGGGATCAATACTATAATCGTGGTCATGCTTAACGCTGCAAGAAATCCGAGTAGAGGCAACATTTGCGGAATTGCAATTGCCAATATTGCTGCGAATACATAACAAAAGTAAATCTGATATTTTTAATAATGTATGATCGATTTTTTTTGTTACTATTGTGAAACTGTATTTTTTTTCTTTTCTTTTTTTTTTTTTTTTTTGGATATTGTTTCTTTTCAATTTGAGGACTGTGTCAACACGTTTCGATCATACATATAGAATTTGTGTCAAATTCGATTCTTTAAGAGGGAATTAAAATTAAAAAAAAAAAACGCGTTGTAATTAATCAATTATACTTACTCGTTGCGGTTGCTCCAATTATACGGAAGATATTTTCATCATAATATTCAGTTATTTTGCCAAATCTTTTTTGGATCTTGGGCAATATTATTGAAATTGGTACAAAATAAGCTATTCCAAACGAGAATGTAGCAGCCAGGCCAACGGTTATTTTCACTGTTTGCGTGAGTCTGGAATAATAAAAAAGTAAATTTTATTTATAAAATATGATGATTTATGTATATCGAGCGTAATTTAATTTTTTAAATTCAAAATATTAAACAGACATAAATTTGTCACTTAAATATGGAATTGATGTATGTACGAAATGTTGGAATATTTTATTTTAGTTTAAAGAGTATTTTGCATAGATAAAGTCGCAATAGATAAGATACATTCGAGTATGTTTAAACGCTTAAACCTTGAATATATATAAAAAAAAAGAAAAAAGAATGTTATAATTAATTGCTATTTCATCGTTAACAAGAAATTATCAGTTTCTTAGAATGATTCATAAACGTGATGATTATTAAAAATAAGAAATATTTAAAAAATAAATTTATGTTTTTATAAAAATAAAGAAATATTTCAAAGAAAATATCAAAATGAACAAAATTTAAGGAACATAATAATATTGTGATAATATTAATAGAAACTAGAAATTATAATATTCTTCAATATCATATATTTTCTAGTATTTAACAAGTTTTTGTATGAACAAAGTTTAAATTAAGTTTTTGTATCATTTCAATAATTATATCAAACAACAGTCTGAAATATAACCAAGAAGTCAGTATATAATGTACATATTTTCAAAACAGGATTGATGGATGCACTTTGAATGCCAGATGTTCAATGTGAAGAACAAATTCTTCGAATATGTTTTACAAGATAACTTTTACAAAATCTTCCGCAAAGAAATAAATAAAAGATAAATGATGTTGTATATCCAGGATGATTTATATTTATATATTTATAGTAATTTTTTTGAATTTGAAAGAAAATAAATTTTTAATTTTATGCTAATAAATAAAAGATCAAGTAAGTGTTAGTATAAGAGTATTAGTATAACTAATATTAAACGTTTTAATAAATAAAATAAATTTTCTATGGAGTTATCCAATAACTAATACATATCTATTATCCAAAACTAATACATAATTATCTAAATAACGTTAATGTCCCAAAATTTTTTTTTGAATCTTTGAAAAAATTACAAAAAAATTAAAAATAGAAATAGAAAATTTTCTTTTCTATCAAATACCATTGAAAATGTTTCAATGCATATACGTGTGTGTACAAATATTGGAGTGAGGATAGATAAGAAAGTATATAAAATATCACGAAGTACGTGTAAATAGTGATACTAAGATTTTCGAGGACATGCATACGGCCTACATACCAAAAAAGATTGGATGAAATGAAGAAGAAAAAATCGATCCAATCTATTTTTTCCTATCAAGATCAAAGAGATTAAATGATTAAGAGATTGGCGATTTTTGAAGATACTTTTCGAAATTTTCCATTAATTTAAAAGACGAAATGAAAATATTTGATAATGGAAATAAAATGAAATAATTAATGAGAAATAAGAAAAAGAAATTAAAATTGGATGTGTTATTATAATAATTAAAAAATGTAATTGATGATTATATATATTTTCAAACAAACAATTTAAAAGATTTTTATTCTTCTTGAAAAAATTGTATCTCTATTAATTTAATACCTCTCTTGATAAGAAATACGTAAATTTTATATTGATAACGCACAAGAATTTAATTTTATTTGATATTATTAAATTTTAATTAATATTTTTATTCGATTAAAAAATATTATCTTTTTTTAATATTTGATGTTAAAATATAATCGAATTTCTTATTAGAACTTCATACTATTATAAAAATAAATTTTTCTAACAAACGATAAAAAAAGTTTAAAGTTTAGATGATAATCAATTCGATTGGTAATGGATGGATTACTCATTTAAAAAAAAAAAATAGTTGAAACACTAAAATCGTCCTAGTATATAAACGTGTATACATATAACGTGATAATTTTCTGTGATCACTAAATCCTTTTCATATAATTTATTTCACTATTCAATTTCTTCAAAGGAATGTTAATCATATAGAAGAAAAAGATATGCGGCAGAAAAAATGTCAACGATATTCCAAGAAAAATTTTTATTCTCTGTACGGAAAATTACTATAAAAAAAAAATTTTTTTCGAATAAATACTAATCGATTAATAATTTCTACACTTCTGTTAAAAAGAATGTATCGATAATTAATTTCCTTTACTCGTATCAATCGCGATGCGAATTCGAAAAATCATCATTTAACATCTAATCATTGAAAACGATGCATTATCATGTAATCCGAATTTCTATCGAAAAATACAAAGTCACCAGCTGTTCCTTTGTATTAATCTTTGTCTAGTCTACACTTGACCTTTCATTTCTCAGTCGATCACGATGAAGAATTTGTGCATGATTTTGAATATACGTGATTGTATTAAAGGCAATATCGATAAGATATTTTATGTAGGCAATTTTTTCGTATTACATTTTGCGAAATGGTGATTAGTTCCTTATCAGATTTTTTTTTCCTACTTAAAGTTTGATTTCGTAATTCTTTCATCAAATCGTGTAACGATATTTCATGTTTTAATTAGGATAAGATAAAATTTTTTAATTTTCATTAAAAAAATGTGTACATTACAATATGCAATGGTATCTCAATGAGATATTATAAATATGTGAAAAATATAATAAAATTATATTCGATATAATATAATAATTTCATAAATATATTTTATTATATTTATTTAATATATCGATATTAATCGAAATAGCAAATAAGATTCAAAAATGTAGAACTTAGGTATGATTAATTTCACGAAATATCTTAAAAAAAAAAAAAAAATCATGTTTCATTTCATTCCACTTTCCATTATCTTCCATTAAATAAAGTCTGCGAATTTTTTAGTCGATATACGAAATCGATAATCTTAATTGGATAACTTCTAGTCTAGATTAATATTTACTATACTGAATCGTAAGTGATAATATTATTAATCAACATGATATCGCTTATCTGTTCATGTTTCTTTATAATAATTTACGGCATAACTAATTATTCTTCGATCACTCAAAAGATTTATCGTACATTTTTCAACATTTATTAACGATAAATCTTGTAACAAAAATTATTTTAAAATGGAACGAAATTAAATTTCGCCATCCGAGTGTAAAATTAAAAAAAAAAAAAAAATTACGTTTCAAGACTTTAAATGATTTCCTTGGTACCGATTCCTTCGACTGTGAAGATTTCAACAGGTTGTAGCAATGACAAACGCGCCACCCGCTTGAGGATGCAGTACCGTGTTGCAAATAAAATGATCTGCATGCTACTTCCATCCTCAAAACATGTTCTTACGTGCCACTTTCTTAACGTGTATGAATTATTTATGTTGTGTTTCATTCACGTACACACGCCGCTTATTATTTTACGGAGAAATTTAGATACGCTACTTATGGAAGGATATTGATCTTTTAAGGAAATAATGTAAATATCTTCATGACAACTTAATAGCGGTAATGAAGGAATGAGTGAAAAAATGAATAATTGATCGAATAATGTAATTACATACGTAATATGTAACGTGTATAATGTTTGTTTGAAGAGATTAAAGCTCAAGTTGGAGGAAATTATACAATATTTTGAGATTTTTCGTGGCAATGTTAAGAAATTATAGACAACTTTAAATTCTCGAGAGAACATTGATATTTCGATATCAATGTTATGTGAAAACATACCGATATATAGATAATATAAATTCCATTTCTGTATAATTTAGATTTTTCTCTACTCTTTTTCGTGAAAATAAATGCATGGTTTCAATGATATAATATTGACAATAGATAATACATATTTATCTTTACACTATATGATAATACTGTGTATAAAAATTATTTTGATAATTTGATTGAAAAGCGATTAAAAAAGCAAATAAATTTTTTCTTTTTCGGCACATGTAATAATATTAATCTGATTATTAAAATAATTTAAATATAATTTTTATTATATCGTGATTATAATTTGAAAAGATTTCTTTCGATTTATTTGAAAAAAAATACAATGTGTGTGTTTTTAAATTCTTTGTTACAATTGATTTTTCTCCTTTTTCTTCTTAGAAAATAAAATTCAACTTCTTAGAGAGAATTGTATATATTTACGCAAATATATATTTACGCAAGTATGTAATTAAAGAATTATCTTAGTACATATGTAAGTACTTTAATCAAGTAGTAACAAATATACATATTATACATAGTACATATCAGTTTGGAATATTACAAGCAGTAAATGTATATTCGGTATTGAGGAATTTTATCTGGATAACATTGTTTGCAATATTTCAATGTAATGATAAAGATTTTGCTATCACTTAAATACAATACTTCCAAGTACTTATTATTAAATTCTTTTAATTAAAATTATTAAAAAATTAAAAAAAAAATTTAATTTGATATTATTTCTGTTTTTATTTCTATCGAATTGTAAATAAAATTAAAAGATAAATATAATGGAATTTAATCCTGAAACTTTAAAATTTATTAATAAATATTAAAATATTATTAAACTTTAAAATTTATTAATCATTATAAATCACTAATCATAATCAATAATCAATTACACAATATTTCATTATGTTATATTAATCCCATTTAGACATCAAAGTGTTTGAATAATTACAATAACTTGTCTATAAGTTAGTGATAAAAAAAGATTACATCATATTATATTAGTTTCATTGAGATTAGATAATTTATTAAATTATATCAAAATTTAATCAATCTTTTTATTAAATAATAGTTGCACAATAACTAGTTCTTAGTTTTTCGTATTAAGTAATTAATCAACAGCATGTTAAGAGAAATTCATTATTCATCATTCACATTTTTCATCATTATATATTAACATCATTATATTTTTTGAATATTTCACTTAAATACATCATCTCAAATATTTCTGATGCAACTAAAGTTTCATGAAAGATTGAATTAAAATAAAATAACTGGTCTTAAATTTCATCAATTTAAAATTGTTCATAAAGATTGATCTAGTCTTCGCATATCTAAAATTAAAATGAAAAAAAAAATAAATAAATTGAAAATCCGTAAAAATGAAAAGAAAAAGACAACTCACGGTACGTCGACGGGTAGATTCTTGACTACAGTGTCGTAGACATCGTGCATATATTTGTTGTAACCGAGGAACCCGAATGTCGTGTACAATAAGACATTAAACGATACATTGAGTATTAACATTCGTTGCAAGTTGTGCGGAGTCCTCATCCTGTTCTCGAGCGGCATGGTCACGGTCAAGTTGTGCAGAGCGTACAGGAATAAGTTGCAGAACGAAGGGATTGGTAGCAGTTGAGTGAAAGTTTCCAATCTGTTCGGATCAGGAAAATCCTCGATGAGATAATTCAAGGTGACGGCAATGCCTATCAATATGAATATGGAACCGAGCATGGTCAATGGCGCCAGATACTTGAAACTTGGAAAACCAAATAAACAGGTAAATGGATACATCCCAATTATGTAGAATCGAAGATTCAATTCGACTTCGGAGAAATATTCGATCATCTGGAAATTAATGGGATTGATCATTTCGTCATTTATCGTGTGAGATAATTCTGATCTAATACGTTCAATGCGAGTGATCGGAATAGAAATCACACGAGGATTTCCTATGACGCATTATGAAATTTTTTCTAAAAAAAAAAAAATATGAAAAATAAAAAGATCTTATTCACGTATCAAACTTTTCTTTTGCATTTACGAGTTTGATAAAAATGTTATCGGTTGTTTGAACAATTCCTTCGAATTTATTTATATTTTTCGATGTTTTATAATTGGTACTCGTACTGGTATTGAAAATTAATATCCGCCATTCGATTTTTTTTTTTTTACTGCATTGAACGTGTTAAACGTATCGGTGTGAAGATCCATTGAATTCGTATGTATCGACAACGAGCTTGTATTATCGTATATTAATTTATTATTACGTGGCATATCCTACACAGCTAAGATCCTGTATAAATAGTTGTCATGTGTTTCTTATAATTGACGTCATCCAATAGAAATGATAAATGATCTATTAAAAAATTAATGATGGCTATTAAAATTTACCGAATTGCTGATTAAATTCTACCTCTAAGATAAGTACATATGTTTTTCTTGCTTTATAATCTTTTCATACCTTTGTGAATATGTAACTTCTATGTTTTTTACAATAAATTTATTTTTACATACAAAGATAAGAGAAAATCGAATCTTATTATATTATCGTTATCATTGCATCTTTTCTGCAATAGAATTAGTATATATTGGAGTACTGTTTTTTTTTTTATTCTTTTTTTTTTTTCTTTTCTTTGAGCACGCATTTGAAATGACCCAATTTCTTTTCAAGTGATTAATTTAAAGAATGCAATATGTGTAAATGCAATTGATATAAAGAAACCATACGTCTCATAGCTGTCTTTGACATGAAAAGAATTTATGTCAAAGTCGTAACAGTACTTCAACAAACAGTTTCAAGGTGTAAAGTATTTATCTTAAACAAGCTTGCATGGCGATAAGATTTAAATGCTAAAATTAGCGACATGCAATTTCTTTAGGACAAATAATAAATAAAGAAATTAATTACGAATTTAAATGTTGAGTCTATTGAAATTCGATATATTATGCAGTAGGAAACCCGAGTATTCAAATTAAAATCATAGCATAAAGGCAAAACTTCTCTTTCATCATTTCTCGCATCATTTCAGAGTGTGCACGATTTTAGAAATTTCAAATAGATTTTTTATGTGTGATTTTCTCGTTTTAGTAAGTGCCAATAAATAAAACGTGCTGCAGTTCGACACTCGAAGCAAATTTACGATTTGTCTCACATCTTTTCCTCAATTATGCATCGAGGAAGATGATGCACATGGAATTTCCACGTGTCTTTTAAAGATTGTTAGTAAACTAATTAAACGTCTGTAGTTTAAAACTTATAGAAATTAATTACTATCTTCGTCATACGTGCGAGAAATCTAATAAAATTCTCGAGTATGTTTTTATGTAATGTTATAAAAGTTATGACAATTTTGATTTCTAAAGTGAAAGTTTCGTAAACCAATAGAAACGACTGAAATCGTAGGAATATTTTTTTGATATGCATCGACGAATCAATAGAAATAAGAAACAATAATGAAATAGCAAGGTTGTATTCATTGAAACAAGAAATTCTGTTTAAAAATTTTCCAATTCATTTCCTTTCCTAAATATTTTGTTTATTACCAAACAGATGATGTATCGTAAATTTTTTTAATTAATTAACTGTATAATATTGAATTTATAAATTCCAACAATTTAATATATTGAAATTATAACCAACACATATAGTATTTTGTATTTAATAAAAATCTATCTGCATAAAATATTTAAATACATGCAAAACTAGAGAACTTATATAAATTGTATATAACTTGAAATATTTTTACTTTAATTCATTTTAATAATATTTATGATTAAAATGATTAAAATAATTCTTGATAAAAATCAAGAATTATCTCTCGTTTAATTAAAGATTAAATTTTTCAAAAACTTAGATAGTCGTAAATTAAACATTAACTATCTCAAGTATTAAGTATATCGATCGATTAGATAGTCAATTACAAATTCAACTATGATATATCTTCATAATTGAAAAATTAAATTAACTGAATGTGGTTCTAATTTGATGATTAATGTGATTAGTTATAAAACTAAAAAAAAAAAAAAAAAAATCATTGAATGAAATCGATATCGATTCGTCTATGATACGCAAAAATAATCTTCGAGCCTTCGTAAATGAAAATCGTTGCTCACTTGCTGGAACAAAGTGGATGCATAAAGGATGGATATCGCGGTGCCCTGGAAATGTACGAGGCAAACGACCACATTAATCAAGACGCCGAACGTTCTCCCATACTTTTGAATCTTCGGTGGACCACTGAGAAACGAGGCCTCCGCTGTTTTGGCGAAATCCAACATCGGTACACGATTGCGCCTGCACAATATCTGAGAGCATTGCACCTGCGTTCAGAGAACTCGTTTTCAGACGTACATTGCCTGTATCTAGCTATTGTGCCGCGATTTCCACAATGGACTAAGCTTTGTAAATACGACACAGCCTTTCCTCTGAAGCAAAATATTTGAACATGAACGAATTTTTCGACATTATAAACATGTTGTTACTTACAATCTATATTTTCCGTAAAATTGGCAAATATTGTTCCTATTCGCGTAATATTTTTCGCATGCGACGATTAGTAACCTTGAATGTTAATAAAAAAGGTTATCTATTTAAGTAAAATTTTTTAGGAATTTTAAATAAGATTTTTTCTTAAACGTGTTAATATCTCTCATCGCTATGGAAATTCTAGAATAAATATTTTAAACTATAATTCTATTCAAATGACGTTTTCATTAAAATTGATGAAAATTGATAAAATGATTTTGAAAATTGGAAAATAAATGATATATAAAAAATGAAAATTATGAATTAAAAATGAATAAAATTTCTGAACTAAAAACAACTTTAATTTTACATGTTGTTTGAATCAATAATGAAGTTTAAAATTAAAAATATATATTGGATTTGAATTACATTTATAGATTGTAAATAATAATATATTTATATACAGTTTATATAGGAAAATTTAAAATTGATTCTATGTAATAATCAGATAGATACAGATTCAAAGTATTATTCTTTAGTCATTCATTTATTTTATTTAAATGTTAATTCTCCTTTTTATATAATGATTTAAAAATATTAATATATACAAGCATTTAATTCACTATTCGTTAAAAGTTAACAAACAAAAAGATTTATAAATAATTATAATCTTCTACTTTCATTTTTCTTATTATTTACTTACCAATGTACAAATCATGTGCATGTACAATATACCAATAAAGAAACCACAGAATATTGCCACAATATAACCAGTTCGTCTATATCCATATGGTAAAAAAAATATACCATTGCCCAAAGAAGATTTGAATAGATGCAGCAACGCAATGAAATCTCTGAAATATTTAATATTTTAAATTAAATATAAAAAGATATTAAATTTGATGAATTCAATGGAAAAGAAAATAAAACAAAAAACGCAAACAATTAATTTAATATTTATAATTATCGTGATTTGATATCTATAAATTTTTTTATAAGAATTTAACTTTATTTTTTCATTTTCTCAAATATAGAATTTCTCATATTAAACTCATATTCTTTTCTCTAATTCTACGAAAAGTATTAATTTTATATATATATAAAATTAAATTTTTGAAGCATTTTAAATAATCAAATTTAATGGTCGTACAAAGATATCAAAATTAATTTTTCATCAATTATATCTATTATAAAAGGGAAAAAAAATAATGAAAAATATATTCCTACGACGTCATTGCTTCTGGTGCACGATGTTTGGTGGGATCATACTCTTCTTCCTGATTCAAATCTTCCATACGTTTCACTTCTGTGTATCTGTCATTGACAAATAAACGAAGAGGGAAATAAAGAACGTTCCATAGCAAGTCTGGGTTAGCCTCACTTGTCGCTTATATCATGAGTTCCTTACAGAACTCTTACAAGGTCCTTCCCCTTCTTTTTCCTTCGATGAAATATCCGGAAGTTTCGTTCCCGGACTTCCAACGATGATACGCGAAGGCAGTTGAATTTCAATCGACGACCTCGTACACTGGCGGACAATAACTCAGTTCTATCATTTGACCCATCACAATCTCGAAATAATTTTATTACAACGTGATAATACCATATATCGGTGTTAATGGCGATCCTCGAATGAGAAAATAGATTTTTATGATTCTTTGTTGATAAGGAATCGATATTTTTTATTATTGTTTGAGCATACAAAAAATGAACGTTTTTCAAAGTGTCTTCCTTCTTATTTTGACTTTTATTGTATCATGAATTACCTATATTCGATAAATATTGCATTTAAATTAATATTGATTTTTAAATTCTCAAATAGATAAGTATTTATCATAGAAATGTAATTACTGTGTCCTTCGATGAGTAGACAAGGAAATAATTTTTTAAGGAATTCCTGTCTGCTGCTAAATTAAATTTCGATTTCCTTGTAAACTAAATTAGCCGACAATTCATTTTTATTTTCGTAGATTTATATAGTACACTGAAGATTTGAATAAGATAAATCATTTGAAACAATAGTCTTTCTTATCGTAAAAACAATGAATGAGAATATCATAGATATAAAAAAAGGATTTTCATTGTAGCTCTTAAATTTCATGATTTAAATTCAAGAAAAATATAAACAATAATTATAACAACAATAAAAATGAATATTTAATAACCTATAATAAATTATAAATTTAAATCTTGTAATTAAATTATCAATTGACATAAAAAATATATATATATTTAATACTATAAATTTTTATTCTTTTTACAATTATTACTTACGTGATTACTAAAAGAATTATATTATTTATTACTTATATAACTTACACAAATATAAAAAAAAGCGAATAAATATGACTATGATAACTATGTAAAATAAGATAACTGTTTTAACAACTTGAATTTGGTTAAAATTATTTTCTTATAAAAATATCGATAATTATACTGATAAAATAGTATAATAAACAATAATGAAAGTCCTCGAATAAAAATAACTAACATTTCAGTAGTTTTAAATGCAACTAAAAAAATCTAACCTAACTTTAAAAAATTTTCTATATATAAATGTATCAAATTTTAATTTGATAAATTACAAATAATACATTTTTAATATAGATAATAAGATAATTAATAATATAAATAATGGAAAGATAAATTTATCGGATAAATATCATTTAAATCAAAATATTCAATTTCAAACATTCAATCGAAATGTATAATTTCCAATTGTTAGGGACAATGGAAAATCACTTGCGCTATGTAATATCGTATTTATTAATTGGATCACATTATCGCAGATATCGTGTTACACAGATTCATCTGTACATTTAAACTAACTTTCTTTAAATAATTCACGATGCCGTAATTACGTATATACATATACAAATTGTGTCGGATGTATGTCGATAATAAAACAATCGTTCTTAGTCATCGGTGGCCGCATGGTGGCGTGATGGCCAGGAAACCTGATGGTAAGTCTAGTGATCAAGTATAATACAACGACGATGAAAGATAGTTATCATCGAGAAAAAAAGGAAGCCGCTAAAGTCGACGCAGTCTATTCAACAATCTTTCTCGCTCTCATTTTCACAGTCGTTAATTAAAAGTATAAAAATAATAGCCTCCAGTTGGCATACTGTTACAGTCCGCCAACTGTACACACGCGAGTATGGAAAAATTGGTATCTGAGCATTTATTTTTCGTACTTTTCGCCTCCTTTTTTTACTTTATTTTTTACTTTATTCGTATTTATTATTCGTTTCTTATGCGTTTGCATTTCGAGACACAAATACGGCGGCTAAAAAACGGAAACTTGTCTCTCAATTCACACATGGCATTTTAGTTTCATTCTTTCTCTCTTTCTCTCGCGCGGTCATTCACTCATCTGCTCTCTTTCTATTCGCGTAAAAATAGTTAGGCACTAAAACAATAATATAATATAGTAAGTAAAGTTCGTCAGTCCTATGTGAGTTTCAGCTACAAAGTTAATCACATGTTTTTTTTCTTTTAATCATTTTTTTTTTTTTTTACTTCGTACAATATCCATTGTAACAATTAGCAGCACGCGTAGAATCAATCACTATGATTAACGATGTCTTCGTGGTTACTACTCTCTTTTTTCCTTCACTTTTATAAATAACGAAATAAGTTGAAGCAAGGAACTGTGTGGTAGTGTCTCTTACCGAGCCATTAAACTCGAGTCATACGATCCGACTAATTCTAGGTCCGATGACCTATCAATCTAGCTCACAATAGCTAATATGTTTTTCTTTTTATACTGAAAATGACATTCTCCTTTTTCACATTCTCATTCTCTTCTCTTTCTCAACACGCAATTGCTCTTTTTCTTCTCGGTATGGATACGTGTTTAAATGAGAATATATATTTGGGAATTTTGAAGATTCGAAGAATTCATAAAAATAAAGATATTTCGATATGTTTCTATTTTGAAAAAAATAATAGAGAAATTGTTAGAAAATAATGATTTATTTTCACAGTTTTAGATTCTTGAGATTTATGATTTTCGTAGAAAATTTTCTACTTTGTATTTATCAAAGAAGAATCCTTCGATTATTTTAAAAATTTCCCAAACAACAAGCATTCATCAACGGTTGACAAATTTTTGGTCGACTCAAAAAAGAGTTCGATTTAAATTTTACAATCCATAGTATCTATATTACGTGATAATTGAGAGTATTGTCAGAGATACATTTTTCACATAATTTCGCCTGATATGTGTGTTTTTATGTTTTTATAAGATTTATTCGTACAGGCTTCTTTCTATCATTCTTTTTTTTTTTTTAATTTTCTTCCTTTTAAAAATCCCTTCTAAAATTAAATAAAATTTCAAGAGACACATTTTTCAAAAGTTTCCTCATAAATAATTTTTTTCATATGAATATCTGTTGAATATATCACAACAGGTTTCACACACATACAATAAATAAATTACATTAATCACAACGCAAGTTTAAATGAAAGGTACAAATGCTATATGGAATACGAGATTGTTGAATTTGCAGCATGGAATGTGCTAGTGATTGTAATATCATTTATATTTGATCTTTATTAATCTTTTCATGCATCTGTAAATATAAAAAATATAAAACAAAAAAAATTAATTTTTTATAAATTTAAATTATATCATTAATAAATTAATATAATGTTAAATAAAAAAAATGTTATAATATTCATTTAATTACATATTTGATTTATATATATAGATATCTTTATTATTTTTTTTTTAATAGTAGCAAAAGCTACTTTATTTCTTCAAAAATATTGTTTCAAACATTTGCCAAGTAAAATATTTTTAAATATATTTCAAAATATTAAAAGGATAACATATTTAGCATGAAGAGATTAAAAAAATTCACTTCAGTGTAAACATAAAGTATATAAATATAAAAGACGTTTTATAATTTTATGAAAGATGATTCGACAATAACAAGACAATTTTTGTATTAGTACATAATACAGTCTTAAGGTAAAAAATACAAATTTAAAATGCATATATTGGAATATATATTTTAAAAATTCCATCAATGATTAATTGGAAATAATAAAAAATATGTATCTTACCAAACTGGTATCAAGTAATTAAAAGTTTGTCGAACAAACTTATTCTTGAAGTTGGTTGTATAAATAATTATTTTATGCGAAAAAATACATTTTATCGAGCAATAAAAATCCAAATTTATTTTCATGAAAATATTTAACGTTTGAAAATGTACTAACAAATGATGTTAAAATTATACAGTGAAAATCCATTCATTTGTAATATTTTTGCTTTTCAAGAACAATCGTATATTCTATTGAAAATGTAAGTTTTACGTTAACTTATGGGTATTAACAATTTTTTATAAAATATTATATACAATGTCAATTAATTTAATGTCGACAAACAATGAAATATGAATATGTATCTATCGACCTATTCATTTTTGGGGACAAAAAAGTATTCCTAACTTTGGTTTCGTTTTTACCAAAGTTCATAAGAAAATGCTTGTACTTTTTAAAATTATTTTATCTTACATTTTTCAACGATTTTATTTATTGAAGATTTATAGAACAAAAAAATTAGATCGACAATAATGTTGATAGTCATTATTGTTCCCTTAAAGAATTATTACAATAATTCTTTTTATAGAACGATAAAGGGTATATTTGTCACGTAGTTAAAAAGTAGTTTTTCAATAAATAAAAATTTTAGCTCGAAAATTATATACATCAATATATCTTTCATTCGACACTGCAAATGAACACACGTCGGTGTATCATACATGATTATCAATCTCTGCGTCTAAACATATACAATTTTACTATTGGAAATTAAAAAAATTGATTCATTTTCTGTCAGTTAGAAAATACACAATATAATTCCATAATGCTTGAAATGCTTGACTTGTAAACTCTAAGAAAAATTCACATGATAAAATGCATCTAAAATGCAAAACGTGAAAATGATTAATGTGAAATGATAATTGGCGCAATCAGCTATTACAAAAATATTTTGTTCCTATGATCATTAATTGCTGTATACTGAAGAATCTTGATGTTTTAAACTCGCACGATTCTTAATATTATTTCGTTAAAATAAAACTTTTAAAAGAATTTACACGTACGATTTTCTATGTCAACAAATTAAGTCAATTGTTGAAAATATTATTGGTCATAAAAATTTAATACTAAAAATCGATATAAAATAAAAAGAAAAAACAAATATTTATAAAATCGATATCAAATTCACAAGAGTTAAAAACTTTAAACTTTCTTCATCGTTGGATCGTACAATATTGAATATAGTAATACTTTTTAAATCTTCTCTAAAAAAAAATTGATCATATAACTGATCATAAAAAAAATATTCACATTTAACCTTCAATTGGTTAATTTGACAATATCTTAAAACAGAAAAGTCCAGTTTCATTCGTGTAAATATTTTAACATTTCATTATTTCTTTAAAAAATTTTCAGAAAATAAAAGCAACAACCAACGAGAAGAAAACTATTAAATTCTTCTAACAATTTATACAAATATGAATAGCATTAAAAAAAAAAACATGCATACTTCTTTATTACAACAATATACAGCACTATTAGGAAGACTATTCGAAGATTAAAATTAAAACGGATCGCAACGAAAGATCGATCATTCATCTTCAATATCGTTCTAAATGCTCGATTCAACGAATCAATCCATCAAAATTCCTCAGATATTTTGGCCGACAAACGATATCTCCGCGATTCAACTCTCGTTCGAGATCGGATGACACTCGAGAGAATCGCACTCAGCCAGTGCCTCGCCACGTCGAAGCGAAAATTCGTCAGTTAACAGACTTTCCGGAATGGCCGCCGAGTCTATGCTATCGAAATAGCGGTGTGGCCAGACAGAGCTCTGACGGAAGCGTCTGGTCGGCGAACCGATGATGAATTCCACTCTTGTAGTGCCAGTGACCGACGAGGTCTCTTGATTCAAGGAGTCCGGATACAAGGAGGAATCGCTGTGCCGGAAGCTGCCGTTGGTCGAGCACCAGGAACTCGGTGGTTCGGTGCAACTCTGAAAAATTTCGACAATCATTACCAATTTTTCACGTTAACGATCTTGCGCTTTTATTCTTTGCGAACGAGAACTCGTCGTTTCGTGATTTGCACGTAGCTTGTATATATATATTTCACCGCGTTTCAATTTCCTTCAATTGGCAAAACACAAAAAGAGAAACCCACACAATGATCAGTGCTCGTACACCGGTATTTCGGTACTTTACATGATACTAATGATGACTAGTCGAAAGCGTCGCTAATTTATGAGAATATGCGATGTGCGGAGACGGAGACACAACAGCGTCTCTTCGAGTGAGTGTTTTCTGAATATTCGAGGCCTGGATAAATCGAAAGTTCGTAAAAAAAAAAGAAAAAAAAAGAAAAAAGCGCGAACATTCGATCGCCGCTGCGAATATTCAGAAAAGGTGGGCGCGTATAAAAATGGACGACATTGTAAATTAGTATTTAATTCGTAGTATCACGTAGCACTGGACGTGAGGTGGACAATGAACCGCAAGGCCAAGCAGGTAAGCGTGTGGTCGATTCATTTTCCTTTACATCAATCGTTATAAAAGTACGAATCCGAGCCACGAGTGAATGTGGCTCTCGAGGCTGTATAATAATGTCCGCATACAAGCAACGCTAGCAAATAAGATCAAACTTCAGCAAATGAAAGAGCAAACAAACCGAAATGATTAATGGACAAAAATACAGAACAAAAAGAGGGAATCTTCGATAGCACGGCGTGAAAATTTACGGTAATATCGGTGGTTGGACGTGAGCGCACGGATAAATTGCTCGTTTCTTTCTCGGATTCATGAATCGGAATGAACGTAATAATAATACGGCAATATGGTGGAATAGGAGATGGACAGTCGAGGGACAGTCGAGGAGTCAAATTATCCCCCGACATTCGCTTTCCAGTTTAAAATTATAATAATGTCGAATTTTGTGATTTATCGTTGCATAACAAATGTACTTTAACCTTCGGTGATGGTTCAACCCTTGGCCGTTTTACGACCCATGCTGTATGTAGACCATATACCACGAATCGTTAATGTAATAATGTAGGCGGTAAAAGAAGAAAAAGAGGAAATAAAATATTTGAAAAAAAAAAAATAAATAAATAAAAGTTACATTTAAAAGTTAATTGGAGTTCGATTATTCGTGTCACAAAATTCGACAAAGCATTTTATATATCGATTTGCATGCATCTTTTTTCTTTTTTGTCGCAAATACAAATTATCATTTGTATACTATATGGGATCAAAAAAAGAAAAAAAGGGGGAGATATAAAAGAGAGAGACTCGAGTTATGATCAATATTCTACAGGGAAATAAGTTTTCATTTGTAGTTAAATATTCAAATTTGATAAAATAATATATACCCAAAGTTATTTTATAAATCAAGAGGAATCGTGATATCAAGTGACACACTATAAAAATCTTTACAGGGAAAATCAGTACGAACGTTTCGAGAATATATAAAATTGGCAACAATTATAATACACTCTGTCACTTTCACGATCTTCGATTACTCGAGTCCTCGCGTGGAAATATCTTTTAAAGTTATTAAAATCACGAGTCACAAACATTGCTACTTTTTCTTTACTGGAACGAAAAAAACAAAAACAAAAAAAAAAAACAAAAAAGAACAAACAATCGAGAACAAACTCAATTCGACTCGAAATTTAGATAGAAATTGAGAGGGATGGCTGACTACGGGTGCGTGCGCATGCCAAGAACCAAAGTGAAAATAATAATGTAAATAAATGTAACAGGAGGAAGACTACAGATGCGTACTACTTGACGAGTCGAGGAAAAAGTGTGGAAGATCAGGATATGTAAAAAAAAAAAAAAAAAAAAACAAAAAAACAAGAAACAGGCTCATAGCTCACCACATCCAGGAAGAAGCATCGAAGCAAATGATAATAAAAGAAGCATAACTTACGAGAAAAACCGGCGGCACGCGAGAAGGGGCCATTTTCTTTATTGGACCGCCGGGGACGGGCTCGAACGCACGCTCGCCTGCGCTCCAGATCAGACATTTCGGTAGTGGATCGTCGGGCGATTCGTCGTTTTTAAGACAAGTGTCGGTCGAGAGTCTCTGTGTACGTCAGAGTTTGAATAACGTTTTCAGGGAAATATATGATGATCGAGTGTGTCGAGGGGATGGTGGTTAAAGATCGGAGAAAACTATTCCACATCTCGATAGATGGTTATCGGCACGCTACGAGAGGTATCGGTTATCGGTTGCGGAAGGAAGCGAGGAGCTGCGGCAGAGAACGACGGAAGAAGTACATGATAGAGACATGGGAAAGAAAGGAAATGAATTAGAGAGAAGATGACGAGTATATAACGCGGCGATCGAAAGTAGAACAGAAACGGAATGGTTGCGTTTAATTTGGATACGTAGGTATGGCGCAAAGGCCATAGACCAGGAAACGGGGATAGGGGTGTAAAATACTGTACAATAAGTGAGTAAACGACTGAGACTTATGTAACCGATAAGATGAAAACGATGCGATCGATCGTAGCGAGCGTTGCTGCGTTCGTTAACCGAGTTGACGGTGAGCACAAGTCAGCGTGTCGAGACGTGGGAGAAAAATTAGAAGGTCCGTAAGAGGCGTAAGAGGCGGAGACTCGGTTCGAGGTAGCCGCGATCGAAAGCAGCAGATATCCCTAAGATCGTGACTATTGGCCTTGGTCCTGGAGAAGAGGATACTCGTGGACGTTCTACTAGATCGGGCCGTTGGATAACGGTGACTTCAGCCAGTTGGTCCAAAAGTATTGCTTTACGGATCGTACCTTGCCGTTCTCGGTATCAACGGATGACGAGGCGCGGGCCAGGCTGTAGGAACGGCGTGCAGGAGCGGGCGGTCGTCGAGGAGGAGTCGTCCCCGGGGATGAGGACGCGCCGAGGTTGTTAGACTCCAGCGAGTCTCGGGCGCGGGACAGCGAGGAGGATTTGTTTAAGGAGTCTCGGCTGGAATTGTTACGCGGCAGGGACCTGTTCAGGGACTCCCTGTTCGTCTCCTTGCTGTTTCCGTTCCCGTTATTGCTTCCACCTCCGCTTCCGCTGCTGTTGCCGCTCTTGGTCAGGCTTTTGTTCCCCAGGGAATCGCGATTCGAGTCACGAGCCTTGGACAACGACTTGCCGCAGTGGCTGTCGCGACTAGAATCACGGGGAGGCCTCGTCAACGACTTCAACGACTCTTTGCTATCGTTCCTTCCGTGGCTAGGAGGCCTGGGCGCAGCCGCCTTCGCGGTGGCACCGGGTAAGGGTATACGACTAGGACGACGCCGGGGCGAAGGTTTCACCTCGACGGTTTGGTGATGATCGCGAGCCGACTCCGTGCTGCTCCCCGGCTCTAAACCGTTCTGCTCGCATCTCGGTTGATCCCCGTCCGCATCCGCCGGATCAGCTTCCGTCGGCGGCCTCTGCTGCAGTCTCTCCAACACGCGCACGCGCGCCCGTGTGCCTTCCAACTCGATGTTCCTCTCTTCCAACTGGAACATCGCCACGTCGGGATAACAGAATTTTCGACAGTTTCATACGAGTTACATACGAATTTCGTTCGTTCGTACGTATCATTACCTGGAAACGTAGGTCGTCGTTCTCTTCTCGCGCCTTGTCTAACCGTTCCGAGAGGGTTTCCGTACTTTTCTCCACCTCGTCTAATCTCTTTTGTAGGACCTGTTTCAAAAACCCGACGATTATTTTGAATTACGAGCAACTAACTAGCACGCGAGTGCAATAAAACGCGGAGAAGGAAGAAACGGTTCTCCCGACCGTTTACCTGATTATGGACGGTAGTGGTGATCAAATGCCGCTGCAGCTCGAGGGGGGAGTTCTCCCTTAGGATGGCAGCGATCTTCTTCGAATCAACGTCCTTCACGTGGGCAACCCTGGTAGGGGACACGAGGACGGAATCCAACGCACCCAGCCGTGCCCTCCTCTCGTTCACGCTCGCCTCGACGTCGATGTCGCGGAGCTCGTCGTTGCGAGCCGTAACGTCCAGCAGCACGTTCTTCTCGATGGTCCTCGTCCGGAAGCGGTTCTTGTGAGCCTTCGTCGTGGACGTCGCGACGGGCGCGAACGCCGAAGACTTGCTCTTAATATTGCCAACGTTGTTGCTCTTCGGCGTGGAAAGAAGGGTGGGCAGGGCGGGTGTTATGGGCTGCAGCCTCTGGGCGCCGGGCACGCGTATATCCGAGCAGGTGTCGGCCAGTCCGGCCCTCAACCGGTCCTCGAGGCCCGTCTTCAACGCGGACAACGCGGCCAACTCCGACTGCAACTCTTGCGCCCTGGCTCGGCTCGATATCGTTTCGGCTTCCAGCTCCGCCACCTTGTCCAACAGCTGTTCCTTCTCCCTCCTCAGAGCTATCACTTGAGAATCCTTGCTAGAATCCCCGTTCTCATCCGCCTTGCTGCCCTGCTCGCTCGACCCCACGCCCGTCGCCTTCTCGTCCTCCAGACACGCGACCTTCCTCACAGCGTCGAGGATGTCGGTCGAGCCGAGATCCTCGGACGCCACGCTTTCCAACCGACCCTGCAAACACTCCACCTCCTCTCTCAGCCTGATCCCTTTACGATGGATCACGTCCAACAGGTTCCACAGCTCGTCCTCGGCCTCGTCCAGAATAGCGGGCCTGGGACTGTTCGGTCTGGGCGCTATCGCGGTCGAGGCGCTGTCTTTGGAGGACGTCTCGGTGCTGAACCCGGAATCCTGCACCGTGGCGCTGCAATTGTTCTTTGTTCCACCGCTGTGCGAGTTGCTGCGACTTCTCGGCAACGAGGACGATTCGCCGCCGCCCGCCTCGCGGGGAACTCGCCTCCTCACCTTGCCAGGCTCCCATTCGTTGATCCTCCTCGAGGAAGGGCTCGAAAGCGGCAGAGGGATGTGGGAGTTTTGGGTGCACGAGGACGACGTCATCACGGACGCTCCCGCGGACGCCGTGGCGGCCATCTTGTGCCGGAGGTTCGGGAACGTCTCGATGACGAGGTCCCGGAACTCGAGAAGGGCGCCGACCTCATTCTGCAACTCCTGCAGGGCGAGCAACGATTTCGCCTGCTCGCTTATCAAGTAGTGAAAGGGGCCTGGACGCAGGGGCATGCAATCCATGCCACCGCCGCCGCTGCTGCTGTTGCCGCCGCTCCCGCTCCCGCTTACGCTCCCGACGATGCCCTCCGTCGACCCACCGCCGCTGCCACACTAGGCATACAAACAAACGGATCCAAAGGTTAAACGTTGACGCTCGTCTCGTTTCGCTCTCGTCGCTTCGATGCGACGATCCAACGGCTTCGAGTCCAGTGTCTTTCCTCTCAGAGACTACTTCTCTTCGTGTTTCTTACTGCGAATAGCAGCAACTTCTAATCGAGTAGTGCTCGACACTGATTTTTCATGAGACGAATCTCCGTTTCCCCTATTTTATATAACTATCTTATATAACAAATCGTTCAAATATTCTTCAAAATCAAAAAATTTAACGGATAATATTTATTTCAATATTTTATTTCAAACACGTTGCAGAAATGTGGAAAAGAAAATAGTAGATGGAAGGTTTCACATTCTATCGTGTTCGAGAGAATTAAGTTTAACGAATCTGTCTATTAAACCGATTCATAACCGTTGCGTGCTCTCATCTCATTGCACAAATTACTAAACCTCACGATCCATACTTTTCCGAGCAATCAACCTGCACTCTTACCAAGGACGCATCGTTGGAAACAAGATCAAGATTCACTTCGATAAAACGTCGTTTATAACATAAATGGTGAAAATCCAAGGAAGGTGTTAAGATTATCACGGCCCGTAACTGCGGCGAAGACACGAGGGGTACGAGTCGAATCTGAAGGTAACGAAACGAGGAGAAACGTCGACTTTCCTTCAGCGAAAATAACACAGGGATTGAAGTTAATCGTGTGCAAGAGCTCGCGAGACGCAAAACGCGTGACAGGTGTTGCCGCGTGTTGGACGTGTTTCCTCTGTTTTACCCGGTTGTCATCTCTTACGTGCCTCCGCAACGCGACACGTGAAATCGTGCCGGTAATCCGAGTAATTTATTGTATTCGAAAGTACAATTTCTATGTCTTCCATGTATCGTCTCGCGGTCTTCATTGAATGGATCCATCGATGCCTTTGGAAAAAGAAAGAAAGAAAGAAAAAAAGCGGAGGATGAATTTGACGAGAATCGATGAGAAGATCGAGGGTGTTATTCGTAAGTTGCGATATTTAATGAGGAGAATAAATAGAGAATAAATAATGGCTCGCTGTTTGAATGGTATTTTAATTCCGATTTGTAACGCGAATGGAAGACTTCGTATTTAGAGCGAAATTTCGAATATTTTGAATTTTTCACATTTTTTAATGTCTGTAATTTTACTCTATTTCGTACTGCCGTGAGTTAGAAATTATATTATATTTAAAAAAGGGAACGGAAATTTCTCCGGAGCTATCATCGAAGAATTAATTGATATTGTTCTAATTCACGCACTCTCTAAATGCATTTTTTTTTTCTTTCCCTACTTTTCACCAGCATGGAAAGCAGGCGATCAATTAAATTAGACAATAAGAGAGACCGCGAGATTTTACCAGTTTGTTTCTCCCTTTTTCTTTCTCTTTTTGTTCCTTCGATTTCAATGTATTTATGCCATTTTTCAATAATTTTTTCTTTCCTTTAATTAAATTCTGATGAAACGGCACAATACATAGCGTTTACATCCTTCAATCGACGCTACGCTTCCACGATTTCGTTTCAATTGTACCGTATTTTCACGACAACGATTTTTTCTTCTTTCCATCTTCCAACTGAAAAATATAACGTTAACAATGACGGTTACTTCAGAGATTCAAAAAACACGTATATGATACAAGTTTAACGTGATATCACAAGCAATAGAAAAGAAAAAAAATCGAAGGAAAATCGATCAAAAGTCGCCAACCGCAAACTTTCCAATTCAACAATGCAAACGATCGATTCTTGGATCAACTTCTTTCAAAGTCTTCACAATTGAATGACATTTTGAATCGATGGTTGATAGAGGCATACTTCGTGAAAGAGTCTCCTCCTCCCGAGTTTTCCATAGCTACCGAAAAGGAGACGCGGCCGATCGCCTCGTGTACGATCACTACGCGTTTCTTCTCCGTCTTTGTTCCCCTACAGCGCAGAAATTATTACAAGGGGCACTTTGACACAAAAGCCCCGTTTTCTCTTACTTTCCTGCTTTACCGCTCGACTAGTCGTGTCGTGCATCACGATGCCTCGAACATTGGCGGAAATACACGGCACGCACCTCGCATTCGTTCTTTTAGAGAGTGCATAATAATAATAACGCGAAAGAAAGATTTGTTTTAGTTGTCACGAGAGGCACGAACGTGATGCACGTCGTTCGTAAAATGGAAATTTTTATAGATTTATTATTACTTTGTATATAATAGATATCTTCATTTTAATTCCAATCCATCGTATACTTGATTTTCAAGAAATATATATACGTTTATTCTTATTGTATGTTATTATTAAGACAGAAAAAGGATTTTATTCGTAAAGGGATGTACGCATCCATTATGCATCGATCTGATATATAGATGAAAGAGGAATGTATCTAAAAAAAATTTCTTTATTACGTCCTCTGCTAAATCTAATTTAATAAAAATTTGATTACTAATAAATAATAATAATCTCTCGAAAAGGTTGATATTAATCGGATCCAACCAACGTTTATCTTCTTTCGTGATACTATTCCTCGATCATTTATCCAATAAATAAAAATATTATCGGATTTAACTTCTTTCAAATACAAAGTACAGGCATTGCGATAAAAGCGTACGAGATTCGAAATCAGCTTCCCTTCATTTCGCATCATCCAATCTTATCTCTATTCCGGATGATTCACCGTTCTAATCGACTCCATACAAGCACTCATCAATTTTAATCACGTTCGAAAAAGGATCGATAACAAGATCACGGATACCAGACGCGCAATTTCCACTCTCGATTCATCATTCGTGCCTATGAAATTCGTAAAACCGAATACGTTATTTTTCTTTTTTTTTTTCCATTCGAAAACGGTTTGACTCGACCCATGCGAGAGAAACGGACGGATATTAGGCCCCAATAACCTGATTCTCGTCGCTTTATTCTCATCGCGCGTAACTTGGACATGTTATTTTTCAGCGCTTCTCAAACCGCTGGAAACCGTATCGTTCGTTTCACCATAAATCTAGATGTACATTCAGTGGAAACGTTGTATCTTGGATTGTCGCGAAATTCTATTCATTGTAAGTCAACGATGACAAATTTAGTTTTTTCTCCCCCCATCGAGTCTCAAATTCTATTGCTTCGTTACAAAAATAATATCAAAGGTATGTCTCTGTCATTTAGATAAAAAAAGAATTTGGCTTTAAAGAGTTAATTTTAGATATAATTATAAATTTGAAAACTTATATCTTTCACCAACATTCGATTATAATCTATCACATTTACCAATTTGTGTTTTCTTCAAAAAAAAAAGTGTACAATTGGTGTACGATCTCCGACAAAAGACTCAAAAATTTTACGTAACGGACTGCGATTTCGATCGCACGAAAGGAGAAATTATCCGACGATTTTTCAAATAAAAGGAAAGAAAAACAGGAGAGAAATAGAAAATATTTTCTTCCGTTTAAATTAATAAGAACATTTCCCGTGTAACCGATCATTAAGGAATTAAATTACGGAAAAAATCGTTTGGAAATAATTGTATGGATTACACGTTCGCCCGACAGACGATAGAGGAAAAGGTCGGCAAACTTTCACCGTGAGGTGAAACCCTACTTTAACCAAACATTGAAGGGTTGTGATTAAACTATTATTGCATTACCACCCGGTAATTACCGTTTAATAGACACGCTGACTATTCATTAAATGCGATGCCCGTGTACGATTGTTTTACGTATCGGGGGATAGATAAATTACTACTGGAAAATCGGTTTTACTCAACCATGTAATCATATTGCTAAATCTATAACGTTGTTTTCGCAATCCAATTTTTCGTACTTTCGCGAAATCTTTCTCTCTCAACCTCTCCCTTAATTCCAATTGTATTTTCCTGCAATTAACTTTCAAATTCAATCGAGGTAATAATAGTAATAATAATTATTATCGTTATAATAGGGAGGAGCGATAATAAATAAGGATCTTGATAAAATAATAATTCCTACGTCAATTAATTTAAATTGTTTTCCGATCAATGGGATAATTATTTTTTCGCAAAAAAAAAAAGGAAAGAAACAAATATAAGTTTAATATAACTCAATCACGCGGTAAGATGTTCATAAAAATTCTTGGCTGAACCAACCAATTTCCCAAAGTTTTATAAACAAACCGATTATTTCTTCGATAAACCGTTGGACGAGTTGCACGAGTTACCGAACTGTTTGTCTTCGAACGAGTTCAAACAAACGATAGATCCATTATAAAACGAAATATGCGATCGAATATGGATCTTTATCCTCTCGTTTCACCCTCCCCGTCGTTTAATAACAAACGTTTGCGCAACCGAAAATAAAATATCCTCCACGTGAAACGCGTTTAAACTGTTGCCAAGGAGAATCGTTTCGTTAATTAATAATTCAGATTGCGATTAAGGATTGTTAATAAAATCGTGAATTATACAACAAGAGCTGTTCAATAACAGCTCTTTCAGTAATTTTTAGATCGTACCGAAGATTATTATTATTATTACACGGAATGAACAATACCCGCGAAGAGGTAGCTTTCGTTGTTGCCGAAGATTTTTTTCTTTTTTATTATTATTTTTTATTTTTCTCTTATCTAGAATAACGTGTAGTATATCTGGAAACAGGTCTAACGGTGAATTTCATTTGGCGAAGAGTTAACGAGATCTTGATGATTCTCGATGAAACAATAAAGTAATGCGATCCGGTTGGCGTTGGAAAATTTTTTTTTTTTAATAAATTTGATTTCAAAAGATTGCGATGTAATTGAGAACGAGCCAGAGGATGAATTATTCTTATATCTAATTATTCTTATATCTTCCTCGTTTTATATAAAAAAATCGTACTTTTTTCGAGGATAGGTTTTTATCATGCAAGTTCTGCATATTTAATTTTACATTTATTATGTAAAATTATGTTTTCAGAACAAATTTCACGGCGCGTTAAAATTAATAGATTTCGTCGGGATTTTTTTTTAAGTTCGATCAAATGTGATTTAGATGATGGTTAAGAATTTTTCGCAAAATTTTATGCAATATGGAAAGTATGATTTTGCACGAAATACATTGGATTGTCGTTTAATAAGAATTTGAAAAAATTTATTCCATTTATTTTTGATATTTATCTCGAAGTTACTTTCGTCTATCTTATATCTCTTATCTACCTTATAAGAGACGATAAGAGAATTAGAATGATAACAAAATCTTTATCGAACCGAATATGTATATAAATCGACTGCAATAACCATGGTTCACAAACACGCATTATTACGCATCGATTTACACGATTGAAATTAGGAGGAATACGTCCAATCAAGGATTGAAAATTATCGAACGTTCACAATAGGATTTAAGTATTAATTCGTGGATTGAAAGTCATGCTGAAAACAATTTTAGAAACAAGTTTCCTTAATAATAATTTGAAAGTATTGATAAGGAAATGATTGAGAACCACTGTTCCATTGTGAATCTCATAAGGTTCGAAAAGGCAAGCAACTCGTGGGCAACTGATGTGCAACTTCCGCTTCGATGACATTTCCTTTGACTTTCATTGTAATATATGTTAATCGATTATTTTTCATAGATGTTTCATAAGATATCAAAAAAAAAAAAAATTGATTTGCATTCTATTATAACTATATACTTTTTCGAGGCGTGTAATCGAAGAAAAAAGAGAGAAAAAAATATCTTCCGCATATTAAAATGTACATCACGTTCCGGAATCTTAAAATGGATACATCGGTCGATGAAAAATATTATTTCCCTTCTGGAAATGACGAATTTACTAAATATAGTATCCCATACAACGTACGATATACACGAAAATTATTTCCAAAAAGTTTTGGGTAAAGACTTTACAATTTTATGAGCTCTAAAAGATCAGGTTTATGTACTTTCAACGATGGAATATTTACTTTCACTTTTTATGCTCTTATTTCTTTTATCTTCCTCCACTTCCTGTTTCATTACACGCGTCTGTGTACCTTGTAAAATAACTCTGACCATTAGAATGTCTGTAATCTAATCGAAAGGGGTTGTAATATCAATAACGATGTGAACCATTTGAAATAAACGAAAGTTTGTAATATTAACTCACCTATTGTATTCTCGTCTACATGAACCGACGTTATATCTATATTATTTTTAGAATAATTTAATACTTTTTTATTTTAAGAGGGGAAAGAAAGAACTTGACTATGAGATTCTTTCTTCATTATTTTTACAATAATAACACAGATAAGAAAACGAATAAATGAAAGATCGAAGTGGAAAATTTTATACATTCAATGGATAAAAATTTAAGATCAAATCAATTAATTATCCCACTGATAATTAAAATCACCACTGATAATTGATTAAATTTGATACAAGATATAAAAATTGAAACGAAAAGAACATAAAAAAAAAAAAAAAAAGATACAAAAATCGATATAATCTTACAACGATTTATAAGAAAATTACTATATATATTATACAAATCATTCTAATAAAAATATATTTACATTCAATCACAAAAGTCTCTGCATACAAAATTGCAAAAGATCTAACTCAAAAATTCTGATAATAAAAATTTATGTATAATGAATTTTGAATGCTTATATTCAAACGCCGTCGACATGAAATTCTGAGAAAAAAAAAAAATCTCTGAAAATATTTATATCGCGGAATAGAATCCATCGAGATGGCAATCGACCAATGATGCAATTTCGCGTCATAAATGGGGATACGACGAAGAAGTAGCTGGTCGCACAATGGGAATCGGCCTAGACATGGCAGAGAGAAACGAGATGGGCGGCAACAAGAAAACGGAACGTAGTAACTCGAGGAACTCGAGGAACACTCGACCCTGAATGAGATCAACGATCGAGTTCAGTGTCGGATCGCTGGAAAAGGAAAAGCGGGGTGGGCCGGAGAGGAGAGACGGACGGACATCGTCTACTCGAGAGTAGACTCTAACCTGTCACGCGCGCGCCTGGAAATGAGAGTAGCTTGCTTAAGCTGTGTGTGCCTTGCGAAACCAACCATTTCCTGCTATCTCCTGCACAACAGAACACTACGCGCATCTCCTTTGCCAATTTTCCTTTGCAAATTCGTGACACGTTGTTTCCATTCGATCTTTAATTACGAAATGGAACGTATACCCTGGAAATCGGTCTAATTGATTACGAGAAAATAATGGAGGTTGAAAATTTTTCTCTTTTTTGGGGGGGAAATATATTTCAACTTTATTTAAGAATCGTGCGTAATTGAATGATAATAATAAGAAAAAAAATAATTTTTCGAAAAGGAGAAAAATACTTTATCGTAACAAATTTAATCGATAATAAGTCATTGCTATTTTTAATTACAAAAAATGCATCGAAGTAATCGAATGATAAATAATAACGAGAAATGTAATTACGATCCACGGAAACAGCAAAAAAAGAATTTCAAATTACCAATCGTTGAATTTTCCAATATTTAACTAATTATTCGAGACACGTAGGAGTCTCGAATAATTGCCAATTACTCGTCATCGAAAAGGAGAGAGAGAAAAAAAAAAAAAAAACGGTTGAACTGACTTCCTCGCGATATCGAGGCAAACTGTGCACCGAACTCGTCGTTGGACTTACATAAATAGATTTTGAACGAACAACACATGCGTGAAGAGACGACGTATCGTGCGTGCACCCGCCACGGTGAAAGATATGGACAATAAATGATGAGTGATTTTGCATTCGATCCGCGTCTCGACGAAGAGGAAGAGCGGCATCGTGAAAACTCGGAAGTCATGATTTATATCGGTTATATTTTTACATTGCATTTCTACAACTTCTTCTACGACCCATGAAAGAAACATTAGAAAATTGTTCCGTAGTTCGGTTATTCCTTCAATTTTTTAATGTAAATAAAAAAAAAAAAAAGATTGCATCCGGGATGATGAAACGAACAATGTTCTTTTTTTGCTATTGAATAAATTCATTCAATAGAATCGTGGATTGTTTTATAAATAAATATTGCATCCATTTTGCGAAACTCAACCAACATTTCGATATCGTTTCAATATTTAATTTAAATCATTTACAAGAGTAATAATTTTTTGAAAAACGAAATTTGAAATATAAAAGTTTATATACATATGTCTTGCAATATTTTAATTTTTTAATCGTAAATAAAAAATTTGATTTTGTTTAAAAATTCATGGTCGGATGGTAATCTTCGCGGTCTGAAAATTATTTGTTGAGATTTTGTGAGAAAATTCGTGATCTAGCTAGATGCGATTACACAATGGCTTGATTTTTCCCAGTGCGACCAGCTGATTGCGGCATTTAATAGCCTTTACAGTGTGTCGTAATTTCCCTGGAAGCATAATGCATCCCAATTGAGGAAACGGATCCCACCTTTGCCCATCGCCGATGATTCACTCGACAGAAAGTATCGTTTCTTTCTCCCATTATTAAGTCAATAAATTGTACGACTCAATCTTGCTTCACAATTTAAGAAAGAGTGTCTATGGATTTTGTAAATAATGCTTTTGCAAATCGCGTATTTTTTCTAGTTCTTTTTCTTTTGAATTTCGCTTTGTACGAAAAATTGTCCAGCTTTTCTTACGACGATAATGGATTCTTAATATAAATTGTGAATATTGGTGATAATTTTGAATGAAAAAAAAAAAAAGGAAAAAAAGAAAGGAATAAAGTAGAAATAATAATAAAATAATAAAGTAAGAAGAATAATTGAATAAATAAATAATAATTGAATATGTGCAAGAATTGTAAAATTATAAAAATTAAATAAAATAATCAGTTTTTGTACTCACGAATACATGCAAATATGAAGAATCGTAACATTCACGTGACGAAACATGTTTTACCTGAAACAGGCGAATCAGAATAATTCGTTAAAAATAAATTTTTAAATAACACAATTTACTTTATCATTCTTACGCGAAAAAAGATAAAATTCAAGCAAGTTATTTCAATAAAAGATTAAAAGAAAAAGTTCAAAGTTCATTTTTCTTTCTAACAATTTTTTTTTGTACATCAATCGCCTTTTATTTTAAACAATTATGAATCGCATTAATAACAATTTGAAGTATTAAATTTTAAGGAAAAGAATCGAATTATTTTTTAATAAAATAAAAAAAAGCAAATACAAAGGAATACAATAGAATATCTGGATACGTTCGACACGACGTTCGAAATAAGACTGGTGAACGATTAGAGATCGTGAAAATAAACGAGGTATAAATTTTCGAATTGTACACAATAAGTGGAACGACATTTCGTCCTGTTATTGATTATAGAATGGAATTAAAATCGATACGAAAGACGAACAACAATCTACAGAGAGAGAGAGAGAAATATAGTATACAGAAAGAGAATTTACAGTAATATACATAGAAATTAGGAATCGCTTTATAAAATGCATATATTTGAAGATCGATCGTGATTTTTGTCAATCCTGCATATATTAATCCCCTTCCCATTCGAAAAAAACGCTATATTCTATTCAAATAAATTCGAAATGTTAATTTTGATCGATATCCATCTCTATTAAATAACCATTCCGAATCTCCATTTTGAATACTTTATACGATTCATGTTTTTCAATTTTTCCGATATTAAATCGAAAAAAAAAATGGCCACTCACGATTGCAATTTTGCAATATTTCTATCGATCCAAACTAAAAATGCAGAAATGAATATTCAAATTCACGTTTTACAATTATTTGATGGACAACAACAACAACAAAAAAAGTAATCAAAGAGTATATAATAAATTCACGTTTTACAATTTTGAAAACAAATATCCGGATTAATCTTTCCACGCTTTATTCTTAAAATTACATCACCGCGCACTTGAAAGAAAAATATCATCGTCTCAAAATCTCGAGATCAAACAACGATAAAATCTCCTTGCTGAATCGATCCTTGCTCCCTCCCTGCCCTCGACGATGAGCAAAGAATCTTGGTTGGGTCACACAACGTAGCAGACGGACGTAAAGGAGCAAAATGACCTCTTCCCCGACGAATCACGCGGCGAAGAAGGCCATTCCCGATCGAGATATCCGATCGATTCCGCGGGATTTACGGGCGAGACGTGGACGTCGCCATCTTCCCCGCCCGATCTTTCGGATAAACTCGCCATTATCGTATCCACCAGAGGCGATTTGCTCTATCGCCTTTGCCTCAGGTGCAAGGAATCTATTGTTCCACTTAAGGACTCGGTTTATTTTCAGCACGTGCGCTCATGCGATGTTAAAAGAGGCAACGCGCCTTTTCTGGCGTCACGGGTTTTAATGAAATAATAAAGGGCCGCTTTCTATGTCCGGACAATTGTGGAGGAGAGGGGAGGGATTGAATATATCGGGAACGATGCTGACAACACACGGGCCTTTGAATATCGAGTTTAAGCGGAGAGAATTATTATTATTGTTAATGGTTTAAGTAGCTGGCTTACTCGAGACAGATGTTTCGTTACGTTTATTGTACGTACTTGTTACGTACACTTATTCTTTACTTATGGATAGATGGATTAATTCTTTTGACGTGAATAGTTAATTATTACGATTATTAAGTTATTAACGTTTCTTTCATCATTTAATTTTTGTGGAGGAAAAATTTTCTGCTCGCTTTGTATGTTTCTTACGTTCGAACCGCTCAGTTTGAAAGATCGAAAATTATATTTACGAATAATAATTACGGTAATTGAACTTCTTGTACAGGCCACAGATCACCTAACGCGATCAATTCGTTTTCGTTACCAAAGCTTCAAATTTCTTTTACGTTTAATAAAATTTTGTATCATCACAACCTTACCATATAGTCTCTCCTCAAGTACACTTTGTTGAAAAAGAAGCAGCAGAAATGGATATCTCTTTAAATCTAAAACAGCAACTGAACCGAAGGAAGAAATCCTGTCGTAAGCCATCCAACCATCAAAAATAAATTCTAAAAGCAGCGGAACACGCACAAGAAAGCAACGAAAACCTGATCACGGATGTCCGTGATAAGATACATTAACGCTTTCCACCAACGAAGGTACATGCCTCTAACTCCGTGCCAAGTAACACTTATCGTTTCCTACAATATCCAGAAACACGGTCTCGAATTTCAGCAAACGAACGAGCTTTACATCCGTTCCGCTTCGAGCACGTTCGCGCACACACCTAAGCGCTACACGGCACACTTTCTCCTAGCTTTTTTTTTTACCGCGCAGCCAGCTTCTTTCCGGCTGCGAGCCCGACTTCCGCCGCGCCCAGAGCAGACATCTTAATAACGTTAGATGCAGCCGTTAAGAGGGCAAGAAAGAAAGTGACCAAAATAGAAGAGAAATAGGGAGAAGAGGGAGCTTGCATCACGAATAATGTGATTCACGATGGTTATCACTTTTCTTTTCACCCTACAGGAAAATGAGGAGAAGGCGAGCCGATTCTTTCTCTCTCTCTCTCTCGAGGGTAATCATCCGCATAATAATGCCCTAGCAGGCGTGCACGCGCCTCTGTCACTCGTATAAGGAGCGGACCGGTGCCTACGCGCTCGTTCCGCCGCCTTTTCAGCTCGATCCTTTGTTGCCTATTTCCCGTACGTGGAACGAGGAAAGGAAAGGGAAGAGGATCCTGTCCGCCTCCACGTGCTTCGTGCTGTTCGTTTACCGTGGGGAGGATACCGTGCGCGCGACACGCGTGTACGTGTATGGATCGGTTCGAGGGCAACACGTTTAGATAGAATGTAATTTTGCCAAAGATATCGCGTTACGTGATAAACGTGTAGTCTTCTGATTGTGAGTTGTGCAGTCGCATCGGGTTTGTAACTGGTTTGATCGCGCATTGGATCGTACGTATCCCGGGAAATGTTTCGTGCGATTGTAGCGATTACAATTGAAATATTCGAACATTTGATGTAAATAGTTGGCGATTGATAAGTTTTTTGTAATTGGACATATCGTTTATATATATTGGACAGATTAAATATTTACTAATTCTCGTGTGATAGTTTTTTTTTTATTGATATATCGCTAGCTATACTACTTTTGTAAACTGACTTTGCATTGTTTATGTTCAATCGACGTGAAAAGTTATTATTGTATAATTTATCGCATCTATACTTCAACCAACCGATATACCAAGCAATAAATATCCAAAGAGAGGATAAAAAATTCCACCATCGAATTTCCAACCATCTTCCACCACACGCAAATACCTAAACCAAACAAGATCCACGCATCGAACCTTCTCAAACTCCCTGTAACGTTTCACGTTTACGATTCCCAATCGGTAAGCAATCTTCCTTACCGATATGCCCCAGACCACCTACCACGGAGGCAGTCACATTAATTAAAGCAACATTACACTTAGTTACAGATAAACTCTCTCGGTTTGTTTGGCCGCGTGGAAGCCTCGAGGAGCATGATTCGAATCCTCAGCAAACGTTGATAAAAGGGACGACGAAAGAGATGGACAATCGGGCGAAGAGAGAGGCTTCCGCCGAGGCAAATGATACTTGCGCCGATTCGTACACGGACAAGGCTACGATCTCTGAGCCTCAAGGCAGCGCCGGTTGCAGAACAGAGGCGATGGTTCTGGTGGTGATGGTGGCGGCCTCCCGTCTCAAGGACACCGGTTAATGCATCAAGCCTCGTATACGAACGTGTGTCGCCGCTCGAGCACACGCAAACACGTACCGGCTCGTACGTTTCGTTCCGGCGAGTTCCCTTTCGAGTCGAACGGTAGCCATTTCCCAACCCTTTATGGCCGGCCATTATAATATCGCTCGGAGAGGGGAAAAAAGCCACGTTTATGGGGAACGAGGGGTGTTCACGGTGAATCACGCGCCGCTTTTGTACCGGCGTCAATGAAATTTCATTAACTCTCGTTTTATTTCGTTTAACTATGGACCCCTCGGTTTGCGCCAGTGGGACCGATGTTTCGAGCTTTTTGCCGTTTCAGATGAGACTCGTGTGAAATGGTATTTTATTTTTTTTTTTTGGTCGCTCTTTTTTTTTAATAAGATAAATTTATTTTTAGAAGTAACAAGTACTCTTTATGAATCGTCAATGTTCATTCATTAATTTTTTTGCAAAGGAAATTATATACCAGTATAATATAATCCTTTGATTTCCTCGCTCTCCATAGCGATAAATTTATATAACAATAAAAATTCAAATTTATATTTACATTTTAAATTCGATAAATTAGTCGCGAGAATTTCATTTGCAATTCATCCTGATACTCATTCTCCTCCTGATTATTCTTTCTCTCGGCTGTATTAATTTATGTAAAAGGAACACGGTGGAATTTAAATTAAGATCGGTAATTATTGCATAACTATTGTAAAGAATGAAATTGGAAGAAGAATATTTTCTCCGTCCGTACAACCTCGACAGAATTCTTCAAGCGAAATTATCGGACAGATAGCATTCCAATACTCGCACGGGAATGATTCTACGTGCAAGTCTACACGTACCACTTCAAGTTCATGGCTCTTTGAGGAAATTATCGACCAGACCATCTACAGTTAACAATATGTGGGTGCCAGCATGATGAAGCAAGGAGAAAGGCCATATTAAAGTTCACGCAAGGATCACCTTGATGAACTTGTTTCCAAGTAACTAGGGAGCCATAAAATACATTTTCTTGCGCAACCGTGGCCCGAATATGGCATAACATTTTTACCATTTTCGCGTGCCACGTTTGCTTACTTCGTTTGTACACTTTTTGTAGCCTTTTTACGGACGACACGATTCTTTTCGACGTGTGAAAATACTTGATGGTATAATATTACGTGTTAAACGTCTGCTTATCCTTTTTTTCGTGGTTTCTTTCTTTTCTCTTTCATCATTTTTGGTATTGGATTCGACAATGTTTTTTTAGGTTGTCGTGGATGATTCACTTTGGCGATAAATCGTGTAGACGATAATATCTTGCAGATTTTGATGCGAACAAATTTCATTCCGATATTTTTGCTAATTAAAATCTTAAAATTTGAATTAAAAATTTTAATTTCACTAACGAAGATATCAAAATTCAGACATTCGTTAAACTTAGAGTTACAATGATTTACTGTTACTTTAAGATAACTGTACATCAAAGCCGATTCGAAGAAATTTTTAAACGAATAATTCGTCGAAAATCTTTCACACAAATCTTTCCGAGAAATCGAATTAAATTTTCGAATTCGTAATAACTTAATCGTTCAACCAATCACCCGTTACGAAATGAATCATTGATTACAGAAAGCGTATTATTTCAAAGAATCCTCTCTATTAAATACGAATGAATCACGCACGTAGAAAAATATTTGCTCGTCAAGTCATCGGCTTTTCTGAAACTTTGCTGAATCGATAACGACGATCGATATTAGACGAAACAGAAGATATTTGTTAAGGAACGAGATTTCTGATAGCGTTTGAAATAATCGTACGACTCGCGAAAATTTCACCGAACTTTCCCACGCGACTTATTCCCATGGTGATTATCGTCGTCGCATAAATCGTGATCGTCGAGGACGCTTCGTAAATTCGACCGAGAAGGTGCCAGTTGCTCGGTGTGTCGGACGAAGAAGATAAATGCTTTCGTAGATTCGAGAGAAACGAACGTGATTTTCGTTACGGAACAATCGGGCGTGCATAAATTAACGCGCCACCAATATGTCGACCATTAATAGCTTTCGATGCTCGGATTTGAATAAAAGATCTTTATCCCTCCATTCACGTTTCTGCCGATTTATAACAATTTGTATTTTTATTTTTATTTTTTCGTTTCTTTTCCTCGCTTCTTCGTTAACGCGATATTACACATAACGGCTCATCGATTATTGAAATTTTCGTTACATTTGTTTACCTCACTTAGAAAACGGATACATGCAATGATATATGCAAATACACGTAATAATAATAGAAATAAATTGAACGAAACGTTTTCTACTTTCTACGAACTCTCCTCATAATTTAACACTTCTATTCAGAATGTAATTTCACATTTCATAGAGATTAAAATTGTTATCGCCTAACTTTGTCTCCGGCGCTTATTTTCTACTTATTATTAGAAAAATCGTTTTCTTACGTCCCCATCCTTTCTTCGTCTCGTAGTTATTATTATTTTTTATAATTTATGATACACGAGTAAGAAAAAAAACAATCTCTCGTGGAATTCCTCATTTCCACTTACGTCCAATCAAACCTAACTTTCTTATATAACACAACATCTCCACGATTAAGTAACATTTAAAAACTGCCAGTTCACGTCATTGTGTCAATTCTATCTTCATCGTTCAACAACCGAGATGAACGATCTCTCGTCCGTCCAACTTCCTAACTTCCTCGATTACGAGATTACCCTCTGGTTCCATCGATTTTTTCCCCTCGATCTCTTATTCGTCTCGATGAATAAAGAAAAAGGAAAGAGAAAGGAGGAGAACAATCCCGCGATCTCGTTTTCCAGCCCTTTATCAGAAGCAGGATGAAGCGGAGGGAGAAGAAGTCGGAGGGAGGATGGCTCGGGTCAAGGTCTGCGCGTTTCAGGATCATCGTCCTCCTCCTCCTCCTCCTCCTCCTCCTCCGGCAAGAGCATTCCATCGAATGTCGAAGGTCAAGAGCTTGGAGGCGAAATAACTTAATGGGCGGCATTCGTCTCGATCTGCTTCGCCTTATTATCCCGCCGCGCGATTGGAAAACGCTTGCTGTTTGACACGGTGCGTACATTTTACGCACGTCGAACTTCGTGCAACGTGGGTGTGATTAATGCGGCTGGGCGCGATCATTACGCCGGAGGCGGTTTTCCATTTCTCATCGCCGAGGTTCTCATCGCCGCGAGCCACAGGAAAGTGATCCCTGCTCGCGGAAACGGCGGACACGGATCGGCCGGCGAATCAAGATATTCGCTACCGGTCAATTAATAAGCAAGCGCGTGTCGATACGTCCTTCTTGGAACGAGGAAGGGATTTCATCTATTTCGAACGACTTTTGACGGGAGATTTCCACGTTTGTGGAAAGGGAATATAATAATTGTTTTTATTTCTTCTGCAGCAATAAAGGGTTAAAGATAGGAATGAGCGCAATAAATACGTCTGGATCAATTTTATCCCCTCGAGATACTTCATTGATACAACGAAAGAATAATATATGAAGATTTCCGTGACTAAGTATCTGAAATTTTGAATCAATTTAAGTTTCTTTGGGAGGGGAATAATATTGCGAATAAATTCGAATAGTCCATATGTTTAAATTCGAATCATCCATGTAATAAAATGTGTTTCGATCACATCGATATGCTAATTTTTACAGATAATTTCTACACCGGTTCTATGGTATTAAATATTTAATCAATCTGTCTTATCGAGTGAAATAATTAATTGGTGGAATTAATTTCGTTATCACGTACGTTAATAATTAATTGTTTCGATTTACTGCTGTTTCTTTTTCTTTTTAATTTAAAGGGCAAAATAAAATTGTGTACAATTTATATCGATTTAGCGAAAGCGTTAATTTTTTTCTTAATTAATCCATTTTGAATTAGTTTCCCAACAACGCGTTTCACTCTAACAAACGATATCCCCTCAAACGACGTAGCTGATTATTAATGGCAATTGTTTTTCGATAGATGCAAAATTTCTAAACTGTCCAATTGCATCCATCGAACGTTAACATATGATGAAAAGCATTGACCGATGAACTTGTTTCTTTATTATGTTGCAATATCCATCCTATTTCCTATTTTCTCCTAATTAATAATATCTAGTCGATTATTTTTATTTTTGCAGGCATTAAAAAATTAATACAATGAAAGGATGCGCAAAACAAACGCGGAAGTATATCTTCGCGAAATAGAAGAAATAGTAATATTCTTCCGTGAAAATAAGAGAGAGAGAGAGAAAGAGAGAGAGAAAAAGAAATAGAAAATCTTTAATTAGTTTTCTTCGAGTAGACTATCCGTGGAATATATCCAACAACAGTGGTACGTCGTGCAAGAGAATTTCGTGACCGAAGTCTTGGATCGGTTCCAGGTACCTTTTGTTACGACAAAGCTGACCGAAACGAAGCAAAACCGCTTTTTGAACAAGATCGAATGGAAGTTTTAATTAAAGTAACAGTTGGATCCTGTTACTATTTTCATTCAAACTTCAAAAGAAAAATCTGTCCACTTATGAATTAATTCAAAAACTTTACATTACGAATCAATTACAAGTCCGTTTCAATATAATTTTTTGCCAATTTTTCTCATCTCGAAAATAAATAATCAACGTCTATTTAACTTAACATAGGATTCAATCTCAAATTCAATTCAATTCAATTGTTCCATTCAATGATCAATAATCGAAGAGGCATTGAATTGATCATCATAAATTATGACGATCGTGAAAACGCATCTAAATAACGATAAAACGTATATAAATCATATTATTAATCTCGTTTCAAAAACAAATCAACCATCACACGAAATCTTCTAATCTAATCGAAAATACAAGTTTATGAATATACTATTTTTTTTCCTTTTATATATATATATATATACGTTTCGGTTCATCGGATTCAATCGTGATAAAAGTAATCGAAGACGAAAAAGAAGAAGAAGTGAATTTTAAATGAGGCTCTTGACGAGAATCAGAGCAAAACAGAGATCGATCCATTTCTTCGACTTTCGATTTTGTTCTAAAGCCTAAAGAAAAAAAGAAAAATAGGAAAGAAAAAAAAAAGTATAATTTGTGTCGCGTAAAACAAATACGAAATTGGAACGAATCCGTGAATAAGGCCAGATATGACTTTCTCCCAGATGAGATTTCTGCGGTTGAATTCTAACGTGGATTGAATTTTAGGTCAATATCACTCGCGCGATTTAAACTTCGTCGGCTTTCAATTTCGTCGCGTGCTAATTAGACGGCTAAATCAAGCGGATCGGATGCTGCTCGCGACGTGACAGACCCGTTTAAAATGTAATTGCTCGTGGACAGATATTTGTGGCACGGTTGTACGTACAATTACTTGGTTACTTTCTGCATTTTTCATAGAATCGTAGTGGTTTTTAACTCGATACCGATCCGTGGACGAGCGTTTATGGGCGGTTCCACTTTCTCCAGATATTCTTCTATCTGGATGGAGATGCTGATGAAGAAAAATTTCTCTCAACACTCTCGATTTTATTGTAAATCGACAGCGAAAATTACACACCATTAAACTTTTATCTTCATTATTAATATCAACGTTCTGTTAATTAATCAACGCTTTGTAATATTTCTCATCGAAATAGGTAGAATCTTCAAAATTCCACCTTCAACGTTCTAAAAATTAAAACTAAACAAAATTATCTATTTCGTACGTAATCACACCGGTTATAAGAAATAGTATTGTATACGAATGACCCGGTTAGCCAGCCTCTCTCGTCGGCTCTCAGCCCTGGAGCGAGGAGAGGAGGGCCATCGGGATCGCAGTCAAAAATGAAGGATCGAAGGCGAGCGAGCCGGTATTCGCGAAACTAGAGCCTCTCTCATTCGGTGACCCGATTGTCCAGTCCCCGAGGGTTTACATAATACACGCTCGGCCGTGTCCTGTTATGGAATCTATCGATCGCTGTGCATCGATATAAGGCGATACGGGGACCAGCTGTCATCTCGTCGCCTGATCCTGTCCCTGTTCTGGCCATGGACCCGTTACTCAACCATGAACCCGATTCACAACCCCCTTACATGACATTAATCCCAAACTTCTCGTATCCGTCATCATTTTTCCCACTTTTTTATACGTTTATAATATAATATTCTCCCATTCACAATTCTATTTTATCTCGAACAGAATTTTTTATTGGTGGAATTCAGTTTGATCGACGCGAATCTTTATCTTTTTGACAGTAGCTTCGAGAGTCGAGTTCAATGAAATTAGAAAATTTAGAACAGGTATCACTATTTCGAATATTAAATTTCTCGAAATTTAACAATCTCTCGATCGAATCCTCATCGACGAGCGAGTAATCTTAAATAAAATAGCGCGATTTGAATTTCAAAGTAAAGAAGAAATGGTTCGAAAGGTTTGCACGATAAGCAACGAAGAATCCTGGCACGGACGATCCAGCTTACGCTTCGACACGCGTGAATGATTAACGTCCCGATCGTCCGGGGCGAAAGGGCGTCGAGGCGAGTTCGTAGTAAAACGCCGTGTCCCCTCGTATCGGCGAACCACATCGTGGCTGTTCCACGAGTTTAATTTAATTTCCAGCGTGATTAATAATTCGCGTTGCACGTGGGCCGTGGACGAGGACGAAAGCGCACGAAAGTTGCCGCGCAGTCGGCTTTAACGAGCGAGACGGATTAAGCTTTTTATCGAAGACAGAGCCGAGTCTTCGGCTAAAATTATAGTTGGCCGGCCGAAGTCGTTAGCCGAGTGGGTTTTTAAGGTTTCAGAACTCGTTCCGGCCGAGCGGCTGGCAAATTCTTACGGGGGTTACGCGTGTGCTTTGATGCGTGTACGCGTGACGAAAAATATGGAATATCGCGGCCTTTTTCCCTCCGCTCAATTACGCCAATTAACCAAGAGCTGATGAAAGTTTTCCCCAATATTCCGCCTATTTTTATCCTTGCGCTATCCAATTGAAATTTAATTATGAATGGAGATTGAACTTTTTTCTTTTTTCAATTATATGTGTATATATAATTTAAGATGTACTCTATTGGCGCGTTTTATTAACTAGTTTTTCGAATTCATAGGGAATTTAAACGCACGAAAGTGCGCAGAATGCAAGTCTGATATTTAAAAAATGATATTTATTTACAGTTTCATTGGATCGTTGATAATGTATATCATTTTTAAAGCATGAGTCAGGTGTAACTCGCGTATATAAAAATGCGTTATGCAATCGAAGCGTTGCATAAAAATGTATTATGTAACGATCGTGTCAAGCAGCCATAACAGATATAATTCTCTGAAAGATCTTTCTTAACTATCTGTGAACAAAGTTATATTATATACACATTATTATAAAATAACTGATAAAAATCTAAATTTGTTTTATAATTGTAAAGAAAAAAAATCTATAGTATTATATCATTTATCCCAATTATCGAGAAATTCTTATTAACGCTTTTCCAAGTTATAAGTTCCTGATATCGGAGAAGTGTTAAATTGATCTATCAATTTTTTATTACCATTGCACACTTGCTTGCTAATTTATAAACACGAACATCTTACAAATACTTTTATGTAATCCCCGTCTGAATTAATAATGTAAAAGAAAAAGAAAAAAAAATTTTATTCTCCTAAGAACCAATGCTTTGTTTACGAATACGTGGTGATTAATTCTCATGATACGTTATGCAAAACTGCTTCGACATCATACTCTTATATCTCTGTAAAGGTGTCAGAATTTTATGGAGTCGTCTATTAATGTTTATCCACTAGTGGAAGAATTGGTATAGGGGCACCGGTTGCGTGAATCTCTCGTTTCTAATTAATCAGAGAGCAAGTGAGAAATGTTTCACGGAACGTTCAGTCAGAGACAAATGGTAAAAACGAGCGTTCTTGGAGGAGGTCGGTTGAATTTCTAAGAAATCGCGGTTCAATTAAATCTAATTATCCTGCTAACTCACATGGTTTCCTTCCTTTCCGGAGCAGAACGGTATTCGATTAATCGATAAATTAAATTCCACGCCGCGGAAGGAACGGACTAACGGGAAATAATCAGAGTTTCGGATCGTGTTACGCCACGGAAGGAACATTTCCGTTTATCCTTTTATGACAATCGCCGCGTTTATGCAACGAGCGCTTCGTCGTTTTTTAACAACAAGAAATTGATGAAAGCTCGATCCCGTTAATTGAATTCTAATAATGAACCGGTGGCTCGATTTATTATTCGTATATAGAATATAATAATATCGAATAATGATATTTTCCACGAGTTGGAAACAATCTGACAAATGTATCTTTCTCTCGGAGAAAAACAATTGGAGTTCCTTTCTCTGGAGAATATTTCCATTAGCGGTGCTTTCAAAATCAATTTTCATCCTCCGATGGAAGAATCCATTAAAAATAAAATATAATTCTTGAGAATTCGCATTCTTAAAAATTGTTTCTCGACTCGTTAGATGATAAAGAAATTCTTCTAAAATCAATTTCCATCCTCGACGAAAGAATCAATTGAAGATAAAAAAAAATAATTCTTGAAAACGCGCTCCAGAAGAAAAAGGCATTTCGAATTCACTTCTAAAATCAATTTCCATCCTCGACGAAAGAATCCATTGAAAGTAAAAAATAACACTTGAGGACGGAGAGCATTCGCGCCCTTAGAATTGTCTCTGCTAGTCGTTTCTCGATTTACTCGAGGGTTATTCGAGGTAAGAATAGGAGATAAAGGCACGAATTCGCGTCTTCTAATTGTCGAACAGCACGAAGGTTCTAGGTGCAGTCACGGGGACATAAAGCCACACCTAAATGGGGAATAGGTTTATCGGCTCACAAACGTTTAATCCGTAATTAAATTAGGGTACGGCTCGCATTTACTTAATTTATTCCCGAGCATTCAGATCTTCGCATTATTCGCCAATTTTATTTCTAACGGAAATCATCGTGTCATTTATCCAGCTTTTTTTCACCAACTCCTGTTTCAACACGATTTCAATTATATATTCAAATTAATGCGAAACGAAATAATTAACCTCTTTAAGGATTAATTAAATTAACTGGCAACTATATAATCGTTCCTAGAATAAATTGTGTAGAAATAAAATATAAAAAATCTAACGACACGATCTATCTAACTTTCTAAATAATTTTATAAAGAGTACATTGTCTTGAAAAACAAAATTATCAGATGTGTTCGTTAAGTATTTGTGTTTCAGAAATGATTAGAAAGCATCCGACGATTCAGAGAGACGAATTTATCGTTGTTCTTCCCCCCTCGCCTCGCCACGATCAAATATCTCTAATTTTATTGTTCTACGAGCGAAAGTAAAATCCTACACGTCAATCCTACACGATGTCTCCGTTTCAAAATAATATATCCCGTATGGCCAATTTCAGCAAGACGAAGTGGGCGATATTTCGTGCAGAAACCCCGCCGCCTCGACAGAAATTACACCGGTTCGAGCAACGGTTCTGCTCCCCTGTTCTGCGCGCATCGAGATTGAAAACGAAATTTTATTACGGATAATATTCGGAATAAAATTACGTAAAACGAGGGGATAATAAAAATTCGCACGTTCTGATTAACCGATTGAAAATTTAAACAAAAAAGAAAGAGAGAGAGAGAAATTAAAAAAATTCGAAAGAAATTATTCGAGCAGTATAATTTTATCTAGATGACCATAGATGATTTCCTTACATCCGTATAAGAGGATTAAATTGGTTATCTATTTACACAGGTGTAAAAATTACGAAAGGGAAGAAATTGTGGAAAATAAAATATCAAAATTCTTTTTCTTCCCGAGAAACGATTACATTATACGCGAGTATATAAAAGAATATATCAATACACCTCGAATGATTAATAGACAATAGACAAAAGAACACCATTACCGTATGAATAAATCCACAATACCGCAATCCCTCTGCAATTTTTTTTTTCCAATTTTATTCTCGCGATGGAAGAAAAATTCACGAGGCGTCGTATAATTTTTAAAAACTACTTATCGCGAATTTTATTACACCTTACACGTTACCTTTATCCACTTGTGTTATTTCTCATAAATATTATAATTTATTCCGAGTGTTGCATACCTCTGAAACAAAAAGTTCATAACGCACAACACCGGTGTCAAAAATTGTCGAATAAATAAATATTCAAAATCGTGGAAATCGCCTCTGATCCACTCTCGAGCATCGTTCGAGATCGGAACGGCCAATAACTCTCGCTCGACCACGATGATTCTCGCCCATTAAGATACCTATCTAACGATTAGCGATACCGAAGAATTGGACGGGAGTCCATTGGGCTCGGAGTCGTTGCTCCCTCGACGCGCTAATAAAAAAACCACGGGCCTCTTAAATTACACGTTTATTGCGCTTTGCCAGGCTAAAATGGTCTCGTTATTATACCGTTTCTCCGCAAACTGTTCATTAACCTCCACTTTTCACTCCAGTTTTTCCCCGCCGGATATTTCGTTCGCGCTGTGAAAATTTGCAGAGGATCACGGATTGCCTCGATGATCCAACCAAAGGTCGTTCTCATTTTCGCGCGGGTTGCGAAGCGTTAAATGATTAAGTTGTTCGATAAGCTGCTACACGTTATATCTTGTACGCATGCGATAGATTTCCTTTTTTTTCTTCTTCTTTTGTTTTCGAGATGTGTCGGAGAATAGAAATTTTTTTGAAAAAGAGCAAAAGGCGTATCTTGAGAATTAATTTTCTCAGTTTCTATTGGTGAGTGATTTTATCGGGTTTGAAAAATATTAATTTGTTTAAAATTTCGAGCACGAGTCGTCGGAAAAATTTATAATAAAAAAGAATGAATCATCGTGAAATTGATCTATCTTCGACTCGATACCATTTATTCGTTTCGATATTATTGAGAGAATACGTGGAAATTGAAAGATTTTGATCTACAATTGAAATTTACATCATCGATTGAGTTCTCACTTTCCCCGGTTACCTTGTGCACCCCGTTTGATCAAACAGGAACGACCATTGTTCGATCAGTGGGACAATTACTGCGGGAAAAGTAGCGCAGCCGTAATTTTCTTCCGACATTTACAATTTTACTTTCACGACTCTCCTCAATGGACGACTGCGTCGTGTAATATTACATCGTTCCCAACACGTTCACGCTTCCACTACCACGTTCCATCGATATTATTTGATCAGCTTTTACTCCTCATTTTCGATACGTCATTAAAGAATCGCTCCAAGTGAAAATGAAACGAAACACGCGTGGCAATTAACCTCCGCGTTTAGAAATCTTCTCGACTTTCGAACTAGAGATTCTATATTATTATAAATAGTTTGCGGCAAACAGATTCTTTTTTCTTCGCAGAGGAAGGTAGATATTAATGAAATCGATATAACATCGCTCTTTATAGTAATTTTAATTATTGTCGTTTCGTATTTTCTTGCAACTCGTTTCCAAAATTTCGTACGATGAACTGATGAGAACCAATCGAATAAACGAATTATTTTGAACTCGAAACAAACATATTTTCATCCTCTGCCTACTTTTACATAATTAGCACGCTTCTTTATCGCACGATTTTCTAATTCTTTCGCAAACTATTCAGACGCGGTTTCAATGAAACTCGGATAATCCACGCAGCGTGACCATGAGAAAGTAAGGATAATAAAAAGCGAAAGCAATGTAGGCCAATATCGAAACAAAGGATACTCGTATCGATTACAATATTCATAACGACCCCACCATTGCATCATCATTTTTTAGATGAAAAAATAGAAAATTTTATTCCGATTATTACATCTTAATAAACACGTTCGAGTAGAAAAATTATAAAAGTTTTCTCAAACACTTTTTCTTCCTTTCCTTCTACAAATACATTTCGCATACATTTTCATTCTTCGAACGGATGAAAGAACGGACATGTTTGAGGATCATTGGCCTGAATATTATTCGCGCTGATCGACCACGATACCGTTAATGCAAACGTATCACAAGAAGACGTGTCGACCCAATTTATCTAGCAGTTAATCAAGCTTAATAAGACCACGATAAATCCTAATCCCGTTCGAACCGTGTTCCACGTATCTTTCGTTTCTTCGTATCTCGAACGTGATGCTTGCTTATCGTCCAACAAGTTGATTACGCGCAAATTACAAAAATCTGTAATAACTGTTTGTTATCGGGTTTCTATCGAATGTTGCGGAGAAGTCGCAGGATGCGGTCGATTTGCAATAAAATAATTCGTGCATCGAGGCGCAAACTATTTCTGTGCGCGCAATAATTTGGCCGAAGACGTCTGGAATAAGAATGATTTGGAGGGCGGAGTCTATAAGAAAGATTAAAGATTCGATCGATGAGGGGGGGGATTCAATCTCTACACTCTGTGGAGGAACGATTGTGTGTAATAAAAAAAAATGGAATATTAAAAATTGTTAAGAATTATCGGATTCCCTTTAAAGCGATTAAGAAAAGAAGGAGGGCATACGTAGAACACTTTTTGGGAATGCAACGAGTTTTGCAACGAGTATGACATAAATAAGCAGTAACGTGCTTCCTTTGTTTCTAGCGTATGATTCATTTAATAGGAATTCGATATTCGATTCATTCCCTCAGCCTCGATCCATGCTTTATAATTAACTTCTTAATTAATGCTCGCTCGTTTGTTAATGCGTCAAATCCTTCGTCAATAATACGATAGTTTCGAACACGCGGAAAATAAAATGGTTACGACAAATATCCGTGTTCGTTGCACAAATTGGAACGTGATTGTTAAAAAATCGCTCGAGACTGGCAACCGTAAAAATACGTATGCATATACGTATCGAATCGAATTATTATTTTTATGAATTATTCCGCTGTTTTTCTTTTTTCTTCTTTTTTTTTTTTTTTTTCCTGTTTTTTAGATTGGATTAAATCGCATCCCACTTTCCTCACGGAATTTTCCACTTGCTTCGACACGTCGAAGCAAGGGATACAGAGCATAAATTGCAATTTACGATGCTCTTTCAACCCGTCGTATTTGCGCAGCGCTGTACTTGCATCGACGATTCAACAGATAGCACACGAAGAGAGTTCAACACGCAATTGCGTGGCAGCTCGCGTTAGACGCGTGCAAAATCAATCATCGCGATGCTGCTCGAGGGATTCGAGATATTTCCATACGAAAAACTCAAATTTCCAGCAAATTTAAATGGATTAGAAAACGAGTTTCGTTGGGGAAAACAAATTTTTTTTTTTCAAATATCGCGTTAAAATAAATAATTCCCTAATTATTTGCGGTTCTTCTTCTCTGTTTCTTGAGAGAAAATATAGCTAGCTAGAAAAATAATTATATTAATTGTTCACTTTCTAAATAAAATTTCGTTTCGTTTCGCCGGGACGTCGCGCAACTCTAAAGTTGAAAGTTCAATTCGCAATTGCTCCGATCATTAATAACAATTATATTCACCACCGTTTTCTCCTTAAAAGACACGTTGCGACACTCGTTTAATAACACTCGAAAGAAAGAGTTACACATTACCTTTTTTTCATTTTCACTTTTGCATTTTTTACATTCAACAGACTCCACCGAAATAACTTAACCACCTGTCGTGACGCGAGAAAAAATTCTCTTTCTCTCTTGAGAGAGAGAGAAAGAGGAGAGATAAGAGGAGCGGTTTAATTTAATAAATGTGAGGAGAGGCGACGTTTATGATGGTAGGTACGGTACCAATCCTTATTGTCGTCGATATTGACCTATTTTTATTATTATTCGGTCGTTCAGCTGTAGGTCTTCCACAGAGCAGCCCTTCCAGACGTTCGAAAATGCCGTGACAACGAGCCATTTCTGAATTCGATTCGTTTATTATGGAAATAATACGGGCAAAAATCCAGAATGGAATTAAATTAGAAAAACTTTTCCATGCCCGGTTTGTACGGTTCGTGCGATGCAATTTTATAAAGTAAGTCGCTCGAAGGATTACGTGCGTAGTGATGGGCTCGAGTTTCGAACTTTTAGTGATAGATTCGAACAGTCGAATATCATATCTAAAATATGTAAGATAAGATACGAATTAATTAATCTAATTAATCTAATCTTTCGTTTCGAAGAAAAAAAAAGGAATGGATAAATCTTAGCTTCTCAATGCTACGTATGAACAAATTGAAATGATTAAAAATAAAAATCGAAAATTTTAAATGTATAAAGAATGTACAAAAACTAATCGAACTTTTTCCTTGGATTTGGAGAAATAATCGGTCCTCGAGCGTTCGCACCTTCAAAAATTTCGCAATTTAATTTCCAGCAGAACTGAGATACTTCAATTTCATTTATGCTCCTTGATGTTTGACAAATAATGATAATTTATTCGCAATCTCGAGTCAGAAACTCATACTCAATTCCCTCTTCACGAGCTTCACGATTGTCGCAGCCATTCACAAATGCTAAAACTCGTACGTACGTTTGAAGTCACGTGACAAATTTCTTCCCTCTTTTGCGACCTGCCTTCTTCTACTAGTAATGATATTACTCACGGGTGAAACCCACGGCATATAATCAATACCTCTGAATATCAGATATAAAACAACACGTGAAAAGTTTCCAATTAAGATCGTCTATTTGATCGTCTGACATTTAACGAATAATTTCTTCACGTTGTTAAGATACATTTGTCAAAGAAAATAAAAATCGTTGTTCGATGAAAACATTCGGAACATTTGATGTAAAAATTCAACAAAAATTAGAGTAGATTGCTAATCGATAACGAGTGATAACGTTCGATAAAGCCACGTCAATAATATGATAACACGTGATTTTCGGTAGAAAGTTTTCAACTGTATTACGATAAAGTAAAGACTTCGATCGTTATGCAATTAAATATCAGATATATATATATATATATATTTCTGGATTGGATTCCAGAGGCATAGGAGAAAAGAAATAGGAGAAATTACAGTTTAAAGTGGTACAAGAGAAATGCGCGTTACTTGAAATGTATGCAAACTGTAACTATGTGTAAAGTTTTTTATAAAAAAAAGCAATTTCGTTTTATTTTAAATTATTCCTTTTACTGTTGCTTTCTCTTGTATTAAGATATAATAAATTATCTATAGGTTATTGGTATGTTTTTTTAATATCATTGAATTATATTTTTTATATTTAAAATTGAAAAAGATTTTCCTTCGATTCTTCAATTTGAATTATATATTTTTTTTTCATCTGTGGAAAATAAACCGAAGGATAAATAAATGCTCGTTAAACTAGATTTTTACTAATTTATTTAATAATTATTCTCACGCAATGATAATTGGAATCATCGCAGCATTAATCTGACTTCTCCAATCATTGTTTTTTCATCGAAAATTATACTTTAGAATAATTTAGACTACATTTAGACTTCATTTTGACTACAATTATTTTTATTACTTGCTGTAACTACACCACAGGAATACAAATGGGTTGTAATTAGTTCATCACTTTGAAATACACAGTTTTTTTTTATGTTACAAACAATCTACATTGAATTGATTTATAAACTTATAAAAAAGAACAAAAAGTTACATATTTTTAAGCAAGTTTCGATGATCAGTCAATGAACAATGAAACAAAATAAATATTATTGTTTAGATTTCGTTCTATTTTTAACAATAATATTCAAGGAAAATACGGTTTTCAGATAAAGATCCAAATTACGAACGTCGTCAAAGTAATCTGAAAGTCATTTTGACCCTTGCTACCATTTCTTGCGATCTCATACCGCGAGAAATGATTTCTACGCAATTTCATTTGCTGACATCTTTTTCTAGTAGCGAAAAACTTGCAAACTTTCAATGAAACAACGTTCAATCAAATCTGCGTTATATCATTCTGACTGTAATTACTTCGAATTAGTTTTCTTACATACATATAACCGCTATAAAAAAAAATTACATAAACGAGAGATTTATAATTTACTGATCTAAATCAACTTACGCTTGGTAAACGTTTCGAGAAAATTAATTTATTTATTAATTAATTTTTCTGAAGAAAAAACGGCTACCTGAATTGCTTTAATGAAATACCAAATCGAAATTAGCTATCCGTTGTAGAAGACCGATCGTTCAAAATTTATCAATCGAAACGTTCCATTAATCCTTTCTTTCCAACAAAAACGAAAACCACTTCAAAATTCCTACCATTTGAAATATCTAATATACCTGAACAAACTTCGATCTTTACCTAAAGAAATAAGAAGCAGAAGATGCTTATTCCAAATCTGATCCAAAGCAACAAGTTGCAACTCTCTCTTCCTTTTCATAATAACGATGCACGATACAATAATACATCTGTTCAAAAGGAAAACAAAAAAATAAACTCGAGAAGAAATACTAGATGTAAAAAAAAAAAAAAGGACGGAGTGAAATCTCGATTACATAAAACTAGACAAAATGGCGAATATTCGTATGTCTGGAGGCTACCGATTACACGGATTATTATATCTCTCGCTCCTTTATTTTTCTTTTCCAGCTATGCAACGATACCAACGAGGAAGTGTACGGTGTTGGTTAACGCGGATAAATACTCTCGGCAAACAGGTGTTCTGAAAATGTAACAGATGGCGGATGATGGGAACCAAAAGGTTGGCCAAGTGAAATCTCTGTCTCTCTCTCTCTTTCTCTTCGAAACTCATCGGAAAAAAGAGAAAGAGAAAAGGAAATCTCTGGATTATTATTCCATCCCAATTGTTTTCGGCAACAAAATATATCTAAATGGATAAACGATTCTCTCTCGTTCGCGGTGAAACTGGTGTTCCGTTCCAATGAACAAATACACGTCATATTTTCTTTAAATATCGACCTGATCTCTCGGGAAAATGGATAACTGAATAACTGCGTGTGATCTAAATCGTGGAGAGAAAGTTGGTTAAGAGATGGAGAAGAAGAGAAAAAGTATGTGCATAAAAATGGAGAATCCGATAGAATTGTGGAAAAGAAATAATCAATTCGATAATTTGTAAATGGATCTTTTCGTTCCGATTTCGCGGGATTGATAGAATTTTCATTCAGTGGTTAGTTAATAATAAGAGAGATAAAAATTATTTTTCAATACATATTATACGTTGAATTGATTTGGAATTAAATATTTTTACACTGATTACAAAGAGATATTTTAGCACGTTAAAATTAATTCTACGTTTTAATAAAATTTGTTCTCGTTTTACGTAGACCATCGTGCACTTTTGCTCAAAATGAAAAATTCAGTCATTGATGATTTTTATCGGAAAGAAGATTTCGTCCGCGCGCCGTTCAAGTGCTTAGCGAGTAAAACAATGAAATGGCATCGTGCACACATATTTTCTCCGTTGATTTGTAGAGCGTGGCTGCCATTTTATCCATTTTATCAAACCGGTAGTTGCTTAGCCGTAATGCCACGTTATCGACACTTCGCATCGCAAACATTTGGTTAGTTGGAAAAGATTTCTCGAAAATGGATGCATTTAGACGCGTGGCGTTCCAGATAGAAATTGTTTTGGGAAAAGTCTCGAATATTGATTCCTCCTGAAATATTATTATTCTTATTATCTACGAGGAAGCGTTCGTCGCTTTGTTTCTCGAATTTCTAGAAGACAATGGTTAAAAATATTACTTCTTGTTTTATTCTTTCATCTTGATAAATCCCGACACGTCGAATGGAACGAAAGAAAAAAAGGGTATCATTTTTCTTCCCTAACAGTATTCGAAAGATCTTCTAAAGGTTTCTTTATTCTTATTATATCGTCTTCGTTCTTCCATCGTAAATTCTTCCTTTTTTTGCGTCTCACGGAAGTATCCTTCTTCTTCTTCGTTTTGGATAATTCGTATTTCTCGATTAATCTCTAGATTCTCTTCCTTCTTTCTTCCCACAGTGGAACCGCAACGTGACTTGGAAGAAATGGACCGATACGATATATTTAGCTTCTCCGTTGTGTAGTAATTAACCCTCGGACATCAAACCGTAGACGACCGTGACTAGCTAGTTTCCTCTGCTCCTTTCATCTACGATTATCTGCGATAATATCTTTTAATTATTTCTCAAACAATATAAACATTCATATAAATTCTTACTTTTTCAAAAAGCCACGATCATCTTGAAAATAACTCGACGAAATCATACACAATTTTTACTACTCCTTCTACCAATCAAATTGACGAATTCTCGAATCTTGAGAATGATTATTTCAGAAACGAGGCATATAATAGATCCAACTCTGTTCGAAGACGCCTCAACGCGTCTGAAGGCGCGCATTAAGCGCTCGCCGTGGATCTTTTACGATAATTGCGGGATAAACGACGGGTGGAAAAATGGTTCGCTCGTCTCGATTCCGGCAGGAAACAGTAAGTGGCGAAGGTAAGAGCGTTTCTGAGGATGCGTAGGATTCACGTATAGGAAGAAAGGAAACTGTGCGGCACGCACAACGCTTGGTGCAACAACAAACACGCATTAAGGAAAAGGGAAGGCGATTGCCTGGTGGTTAGCTGGGGAGAGGGGGACGCGATATTACCATGATATTTGCTCGGCTGTATAATGGCGATCGTAACGGTGCAACGTTAAAATCTTATCAAGCACGAGCCCGCTACCGTGAACAGTCGGTCGGGAAAACGCGTTATAAATCGAGAGGGACGTTTACGATTAGGTATGGGATTTGCAGGGAGGAAAGTGATTTAACGGTATTTAACTGGATGGCTGTGCGCCGTGGCTTTTGTGAGACGAATGATGGTGGAATTTTGTGCTATTGTTTTTTCTTTTCTTTCGTTTTTTGAAAATTTGGAGAAAGCAAAGAAAAGAATATTTTAATCATTTTTAGATGTCGAGATTATACGAGTGTATCGTAAAAATTCAAATATGCGTGCATCCTCGTTGGAAAGAAATGTGTCGCAATTCGACGTGCATAGCCAAGGATCGAAGCTGGCGCGGAAATTTGAAGCACGAGTGGAGATTGGCGAGAAAAGAAATTTTTTCGACGCTCTTATGACTCGATTACGAAACTGCATCCCTCGATTGAACGGGCCTGAAGGAAAATTTACACGAATTCATCGCAATTCGAGGAGAATTATTATCTCGTTTCGTACGAATTTTCGAGATAGGCTTTAAATCGCGGATGCTTCTGATTATTTTTTATTAAATAAACTGTACACCGTGTTTCTCCGGGAACAATTACAAAATATACTTGGTGGTCTGTTTAACGAACCGTCAAACGTGGCTGAAGCGTGAAATTCGTACTGCCCTATGGCTGGCTCGGCTTGTTTAGAAGATTTGTCGCACGCGATGCGAAGCACGTAACTTCGCTTCCATGATAATTCTCACCACCAACATAGAGAAATAATTGCGAATAATTATAATTATATCTTCCTCGTTCGTTCTCTTCCCCATTCCTTTTTATCCAAATATCTTTAAACTTAAAACTTCTCCCTCAGAAAGAAGATACTCCTTTCCCTCCTTTCCTTAATCCCTGATAACAGCATTATCAAAGCCATCCAAAAACCTAACCTAAACCCTCTAATAACGACTCAAAAAGAAACACACACGCACACAATATCTTCCAAAACCTCTAATCCCTCCAATATCCCACGTCCATATCCCCAACGAATCGCACCGAATTTGTCCAGTAAAATTAATCTCCCTCGATCCAGTGCGTTTCACGATCGAACACGCGCTATTACGATGTAATCACGCGTCCGGCGAGAGTGGACAGGAAGCGGAAGAAAGGACGAGTCGCGTGTGCGCACAACTATCACGAAGAGAGGAAGAGAGACGCGCACACACACACCGTGTTGACATTGCGACCGAGCAGGGCCGTTTCTTCGACTGGCTTCCTAATCCGGTTAAACCGACGGCGGAGAGGCAGCTCTGCGGCTGCCTCGATCATTCCTTCTCCGAGGCGTTACGAGGCCGTTCAACCGTTCTTCAACAGAGAATGCCGAGGATTTTACATCGAACCTGTTTTGTAACCATCTTCCTTGCGAAGGGAAAGTACATTTCCTTCCATCCGATTCACGCATTTCCAAGATTCCACGTGGAAAGTGTTTTTCTTTCACCGGATGATTCCTGTGATTTGAATATCTTGTTGTGGGTGGTGTAAGAGGAAAAGGAATGTTTGGGACGATTTTTCAGTTTGCTCAGTTTTCTATACGGAAGAACGAAGTTGGAAAAACGTTGAAACATTTGATATTTTTAAGCGTGGTTAAAGAGTATCGCGTCGTATTCGTTTTTAACGGTTCATCATCGGTTTCATCATCGGTTTGGAGAATTTAGATACTTGTAATTCGAGTCGGTTTATTGCGCATAAAACTCACAAAACGAGTAATTTCATTGATATGCAAATTTCGATACGAGCTCGATTCTGGCCGATTACGTAAAATCTAATTGCATCGATTACACCATTCTCGTTCACGTTCTGCATTTATTCCGCACGATTATTATGGGAGCAAGTAGAGCTTAAAAATTTAAATCAACGATAATTCTTCCCCGAATTTAAACCAATTCTTCCATTCTCCAATATCTTTATTTTAAAATTACAAAAATACTAGTGGTTTGCTGATAATAAGATATAACGATTAATCCAAATGATTAAAATTATTTCCTTTATTTATCCGCATTCTACATTTAACGAAATATTTCCGTGCAAATAGCCGAATAACTAAAAAAGATGATAACTCAAAAGGTTGCTAAGTTATTTAATTCCTTCATCGACCATTAAAGACAAATTACGATTCGAAATACGAGGTACTCTGTTGCGAAAGACGAACGTTAAAAAAGAGAGAGAGGGAGAAAAAAAAACCGACAGATTTGCATCGATACTCAGCTGCCTCTATTCACAGCTGGCTGACGAAAGGTTCCTCGATAATTGCGAATGCAACCTGTCCAAACCGGGATGACGAAGACCGCGATACAAGTCCGTCCCGTATTCCATCACGGTTTAATGCGGCACGAAATATCGCGGAGCGGGAATATAGGTTTCTCGTTTAACGTGAAACGGTATCCACGTAGAGACACGTCGGTCTTAATAACGGCGAAAACGCAGTAAATTGTAAGATGGCTCGAGATTACCGTGAAACGCGTTATTCTTTCGTCGTAACGGGAATCGAATTGTCGGCTTCGCGTTCCGTGTCATTCCTATTCCACTAATTCTGTTCCATTCGGCAAAACAAAACACGCGTGTAAACGTGCTCGTTTCAATCGTGAAATTACTACGTATCCTTGGTAATTGGAACAATTTTAGATAAGAGATAAATGTCGCTAATGCAATTATTTCGCGAATTTAAGTTCGGATAGAACAATTCTTCGAATGATGAATCGGTGGGGAAAAAAACAATAAACTTGTCGTAAAAACGTGGATTATAAATATAAAGGGATATATGTGTATTCATTCATTTCGATTTGATTAATATATTTATGAATATTTCTAATATCGTCTGGAAAAGAAACCACTGTACGCACAACGAATTCGTCCAACTTAAACTCGCTTTTCTTTCTTATCCACGATATCGTGAAGAAATGGATGGTGGCAAGGAAGGCAGGGAACCGGAAGAGACGTATCGAGAGGTTCGAGCGTCTCTCGCTTTCGATCACGATTCAACCGTCGTTTATTATTTTTCCCGGGGCGAGAATACGCGTATTATGCGCTCGACAAAATATTGCAACGCGGCTGAAAAGCCCCTTTTTGCGGGCACAATGCGTGACACGAACAGCAATGTTGAAAAGCGCGTGCTGTAAACGAACCACTAGAATTGAAATCGACGCATATGGCGAGCCAAGAGCCGCACGTGGCCTGGTGGATACGATACGAAGCGGTACAACCACCACTGATTCTCGTCCTGGGAAATTTGACCCGTTTGCGCCCTCCACGATTGAAAAGTAACGCTATCGCGTGATTTATTTCCGTCTTCGTTCAAACCTTCTCGTACGCGCGTGTTAAAATTAAGAATAATCGGAAGAGTCGAAATTGTTTTCCTTCCCAATTTTGCGAAATCTTATCTTTTTCTTTGAAATTAGAGACGCGTAATCGTTGAAATAAATTGTTATTTTGATTCGAAAACTTGGAAAACTAGGAATTGAATGAATAATTCCAAGTGTAGCGACGAAAGCGGAAATTCTTTCGTAAAAGGCACCTTCAAGTTCAACAAATTATCATTAGATCTGGTACGTTTTTATACGGGTACTTATATAACGCAATAACGAACTGCCATTTTTAACAATGATGCATCGAATGGATGGACAGGTAGCAGAGAGCCCAGAGTGGAAGGTTGGAGAGGTCAGCCAAGCGTGGCGACGAGCATCCGCTTCCGCAGGATGTACGATTGTCATTTTCTTTTTCAGGCTTCGACCGTTCTGACCACCACGATTCATCGAAAACTAATTTCCTTCCCTAATCGAAAGGAAACGAACCAAATACATTACCGAAAATCAAACGTATCTTCCAGATCCAATTTATACCTAATTCATCGATTCATCGAAAATTGAAGGATTTTTAAGCGTCTCCACCAACGATGATCGAGTAAAATTATCGGCGAAGCAAACAGGGAGGCCGGCCGTAAAGATAGAATCGATTGAAGGCATGATTTTCGAAATGAAACTTATACCTCTGTCTTTGACGAAGGACAACACATGTCATTGCGAAGATCGCAACAAACGATACCGCCGATCGAATATCATTAGAAACACACGATGTGTGCTTATCGACGTAACTCTAGATGTGTACCGTCTAATCAAACAGGTAACCAAACCCTCGACATTGCGCGGGGATATACACCTTGTTTGCTCGCGTATGAATGTGAATCACAGCTTCGACCGTGGGCGAGCAGAGAATGATTCGAGACACGATAAATTATAAGAAAAAGAAAAGGAGAGAAATCAAAACGAAATAGATAAAATAACGAATGGAATAAAAACGGCGGGTCGAGAAATGCGATAAAGCGTGGTCGCTAAAATACCGTGGAAAATTCTTTTTCCATATTTTTCACGGAAACGTGACTGCACATAATTAACCACGTATATTTGCATTTTTCACCGTGCGTACCGGCATTCGTTTAAAACACGCATAATTTTCTTTTCTCCGTGGAATCAAATTCCGCGATATTCCTTCACAAATTGGATGACTCACGTACTTGCAATTTACCACACCGCCAAAACTCTCGCCGATCATTCCTCCAACTCGATCGTCTTACCTATCAACGCATAACTAAAATCCCTGAAATATAACCCGGCCAATTTCTCTTTAAATTCCATTCCCGAGTATAAGGAGTTAACAAGCTGCTCGAACACGATACGCGATTCCTTTCGTGCGAATACTTTTTCCTTCGACCCTTCCACCCGGCTACCTCGCTTCGTTCCCCTAATTAAACCTCAAATTGCTCGCGGGGATCGTACCACGTGTAAAAGTGCGGTCAGAGCTTATGCGGAATGTCTGTCATCTCGCTTTATTAGGCGATCACCGTGTCGCTTACGCGCGGCATGCAAATAAGCTTCGTTCTCTTCTCTCTCTCTCTTTCTCTCTGCGTATCGTCCCTTCCTTCGTTTGTAGAACGTTCTCGGGCCGTGTTGGTTCGCGATAGAGGAGCTAAGGCTTCTTCCTTCGCCTTGATGAGGTCGCCTAGTCGCAAAACTCGTTCCTCAGAGCGTACAACGCTCGCGGTTATCTTCCGTCTGAGGGAGAAATAGGAGGGAAAATAAAATGGAGGAGGAGGAGGAGGAGGAGGAGGAGGTGCACTCTTGACGAAAGAAGACGGTGAGCAAGAGTGGTTGCCACTCTGGTTCGTTCAGAAGATAATGATTCCGTTGGAAATATTTTTCCAGCATTTTGCTTCGAATGTCGAAACGGGAGAAAGAAATAGAAGAATGCTTTTGAAAGAAGTTTTTGGAACGAGGGAACGAGGTGAGGCGCTTGATTGACTTTGTGATGGACACGGTACATGGGTGTTGATTCGTTGAAAAAGTTAAAACTGAAGTTAAAATTCTCGAATAAAATTACTTGGAGCTTATTAAAGTGGTTAAATCTATTCGTTATTACATTCTATATGCTTTTCCTATAATCTTTTTTGCCATTACGATTAATTATGCTTTGAAATTATTGATAACTTATCCAAATAACTGTTAAATTTTGCCCATCACTGCTTAGAACTTGAATTGTGCTAGATTATAAGTAGGATCATATCGGTGTTTTAAAAAATTGTAGAATATATATTAAAATATGAAATTCGTTCGAATAGATCATCACAGACAGAATAAGTAAATACTTGAATAATGCGTATTTGGATTCATCTTGTTTGTAAAAAAAAATTTTTGCAATCAGCTAATTATATATTAATCGATTTAATTTTCTTATTTTTAGAATTATATATATAAATTTTTTTCTTGTTTCTTCAATCGACATTTATCAGCAATTACGCGAAAGAATTTATCAAATCCTGTGTTAAAGACTTAAGTTTCTTTAAATACTCGATTTGAATGTAGAGTACTTGTTGAAAATCTTAGATAGAATTATAAATGCTGTATAAAAGATGGTAAATATAATGGAGTCGCATCTAGGTTAAATGGAGAATAGCTTTCTAGGATCGTTTTTCACTCGACTTTTAACAAAAAGTTGCACTATTTACCGGCAAAAGTATTACAGAACGACGAGAAGAAGTTATTAGCGGATATAATAACAATAATTTTGCACAATTTCGCCGGATATTTTCACTTGTTAAGAGAACAATTGGCGATGGACAGAAAATGATGGATCTAGGGTTCCAACAAATTACGCGGTTTTACAATATTCAGGATTCATGCTCGGAAAGTTTCATAAACAGAGTGCTTTTTAACCGCGATTTTAAAAATTTATCCGTTCGTTGAGAATTGTTGCACCGCAATTTAATAAAAAGTTATTTATAAACTGCGAAATATACGAAACATGTTCAATTAATTATATGAAATCGACAATCGATACTTTATATATTGTACTCACTTGTTTATGAGTTAGTTTTAGAAGATAGCGTCTTACCTGTAACATAAAATAAAATACAGGATTAGAGAGGATGAAAATTAATCTCCGATTATTAGTGCTTTTTTTTTCTTTTTTTTTAGAATTTTTTCGAACGAACGAAAATAGAAACTGAAACCGCAAACATTTTTCAATCTTCAATTATTTTCAACGAATCGGGGGTATTCTTTCGGACGAGTTATTTCGTCTTGCATCTCGATGCTGATTCGACGATTTGACGTAATAGCGTGACGAGTAAGGAAAACGAAATGAACTTGTTCATAACCCCTAACCAGAAGAAGATTATTACAGAGAAAGTTTTCCAATCACGAAACTAAATTTCTTACTTTAGGAAACAGTGGTTTTTTGAAACTAGTTTCAAAAAATTACATATTATAAATATTAACCACTATCGTTACGATGTCAAAGGAACGAAAAAGGGACTGCAAAATCCTGCTTAATCTCTTTAATCTTTCCTTCAAATTATTATATATTCATTTACGATAAAGGAAGAAAATTTCATATTATTGTACAAAAATAATTAACACGACATTAATATTGGAATTAGCAACAACAAATTTGAATTGGATACATTTATTCTCGCAATTAAAATTTAAATAATTAAAAAATTCTCATAGATGTTGTTATGTACACCGAAACAAACTGAACAATTCCATACAAACTTACGGAAAGCAAAGCGTTAGAAAATCAATTTCATCATCAATAGCCCCAATTCGCATGCCCGTATAATAAATAATATTTAATAACAGAGAATAAAATCATTACGGCTCTTATTATCCCCAATCTTGTAATTAAACCACATCCTGCCAACCACGATCAAACACCAATATACCCTCGTGCGTGTGGGTGGAAAATTGACGAGTTCGACAGAGGCGTCGCGATGTTCGAAGCGGCGGCAGGATGATATAAGAGTTTCACACCGATTTATAATCCGAATAAATCATCGAACGAGTGGGCGTATGCAACGATTTTCACCGTGTTCGGGTTCAACGATCCTCGATCTCGACGAATCTCCATCCGATGTGGATCACCTCCCACTCGCGTTCCTTTATTAATCGTTCTTTGTTAATGCTCACGATACATATCGTAACGTGAAAATCGTGTAAATAAAGGAAGAAAGGATAATTTAGAATAAAGGAAGGTAAATATAAATTAAAGATGCAGATGATTTTTCGATACGAGGTTTTCAAGAGATGGAAGAAAAGCGATTGCCCTGTAAATGTAAATTGTAAGGCATTTTTTAAGAGCATCGTCGTAGAATAATCGAAGAAAGATTAAACTAATTAAAGTTTGGAATATAATCGATTCACGAAGCTTGCCATTATCTTCAATTATTTATTAATTTTGATTATTTTCGATTTTCTGCCGGATTACGTGTTCACAATTTTTGAATCGCAATCACGATATTCTTATTCCCTATATTAAATGGAATAGGAAGTGAACGGAAAGAGGGAATATCAGGAAGAACGAAAAGGAGGGCGAAGAATGGGAGAGGAGTAGAAAGTTTGTATAAGGAATAGATTATTAGAGAAAAAACGAGGGTGAAAGCTTAGGGTCGTGTCGGATGATGGAGAAGTTAGATATCTGATAAGGGATCGTTCCTCGCAAACTTTACGTAGAATCTTTATATTTAACAACAACGAATAAACTACACATCCATAATTCCATAATAAAAATAAAAAAAAATATACTTACTTTTCCGGAATCATATAAATTCCTCTTCGAACATTGGAGTGAACGAAAATTTCTCTCTCTTATCCATTCGATTTAAAAAGTGTCTAGTCATTCGTTTATTTATTTATTCACTGAAACTCACTGTCGCGATCGAACAGAGACACTCTCGAAATTCCTCTCGTACGCCTATCTAACCATCCGCCGCGTATCTGATATCCGAAAGGAAACAGAATATTACAATTATCCGAGCGAATCCTCGTTACAGTGCACATTCTCGCGATTCGGAGCGATAACGAGGAATGCGAGTGCACGCGCGCGGGATGACAATAGAGGCGTGTATGCGTGAAGGAAAAAAGCCTACTAACTCGTAACAAACATGGTAGAACAATGAATGAAAGTCGATTATTACCGAGCCTAAGGATAGTTATCTATCGCGGAAGACGAATGGTGGCGCATTCCGTGGCGTTCGATATCCGCCCCCCCCCTCTTCCTCTTTCAAACTTTCGAATTTCGTGCGTCTGAATCTGTTGATCATATCCGGATTCGTGTCTGTGATTCCCGCGATTATGCATTTCTCGATGACGATTTCAGATTTGTAGGGGAGAAATTGCGCGATCATTGTCTTCGATAATGCAAATTTGAACGCAAAATAGAATCGATCACGAAGCGTATTTAGTGTGTACCACGGTGAATTCCTCGAATAAAATTGCACGCTCGTTTCTGGATCGCGTGTCTAATAGTAAGAGTTATTATATTTTTAAGCGTAATAATATTTTTCCTTCCTCTTGTTGGAAACCGACGAAAATTGGTTAAAGCGGTTATTTAATCCTTTAACTGCAACAATACGTGGATCGTGCACCTTCATAAACTAGCTTTCATAAGATATATTGTGGATTAAAGATTTATGGATCGTGCACGAAACTTTATTTAGAATTTGCACTTTTTTCGAGAGAGTTGCGTTTTCAGATGTTACGAATTTGTGATGTTGGCTGAGATATGCCATATTCAGAGGCAAGGGAAGAAAGAAGTTTTACCGTATGTACGTGTTTTCAACAATTTTCTTCTTTTAATTAACGTTTCCATTTAGAGACGCTTGTTAACCGTTATAATTAACTTTTTCCAGAAAAAGCTCGTGATTTTTTTTTCCTTCGTTCGGAACATCTGCTTCTTCAATTCTTTATTTAAAAGACAAAAATAATAAAAACGCTCCGAGAAAAAGGAAGGAAGAAAACCTCTAACATTGACACAAATTTAACCTATATATATATACACACACGCCTATTTCTCGCAGTATTCTGAACGCGACAAGGATTAATCGCAAGATTAATCGATCCCTATATGTTACACAATGAAATTGCCGAGATATCGAAGGCAAAGTTGAACGACCCGATGCCGACAAACGTCCGATATTATTCTCAAACAATCATTGTTTCGCCACCACGTATATGCGACGGTGACGTCTCGGAGCGAGAGAACATTGGAACGATAAAAATAAATAGTCGACGTCAAACGGAGATTTATCTTTGCTCTCTCGCGTAGGAATCGCGTAAGCACGTAAAACGATCGCGTAATTGCGACCAGTTCCTTGTAAGTTTGTTTCCTTACCTTCGACCACTCTCGATCGATAAAGAAAAGAACTGGCGGGGAAGAAATGGGCAGTAGTATCTCACCATGAGATTGCGAATATTTCGATCGAACGAAAATCGAAATCACTTCGACCACTTTGCTCGAGTTGATTAACTTTTTATCGAAATGAAATATTAATGAGATCGTGGGCATATATATATATAACGAGGAAAAAGATGAAAGGAAGGAGATTTGAGTGTTCTCTGAGTGGACTTTTCCGCACGTACTGTTAAATCAACGGATACAAGATGTCATTTTTTCGAATTTTATCTCGTTACAATGTTTCATCGGGATGGATGTAAAGACAATGGGGATATTACGTTATTTATAAAATAAATTGTCCATTAAGATACGAGAAAACGATGTTATAAAACATCGGTAACGATGTCTTTCTCGTAATTCATTCTATAATTGCTGTATAATAAAAGAAAATTTATATCCCACTTTGAATCCATGCCGTGCGTATTATATATACTCAAACACGTTTGATTTTATGGATTTTAGACTTTTATATTGATTTTAATTTGCGCGAGCTGAAAACAGTTTTTTTTAATCTTAATCTTCGTTCTCTCCGAATTCAACAAGTGGAATAACACTGGAATTAAGGTCGAACCGCTGTTTTTCCCGCTAACAAGTGGTGAAAAGAGATTTGAGTCGCACCAGATGTATATTTTATTCCGATATATTGTATCTCCTGATCAAATCTTTTTTTTTTTTATTTCTTTTAACGAATACCTTATTACTCTGATTAAAATCCTCCACTTAGAACGTTCTTCTTTTCAGAACAAATGAATTAAAATGAACTCATTCTAAATCTTTAAAATCTTGTAAAAAAAGGAAACTGAAAATTTCTTATTCAAAAAGTGCCCAAAAAGGATAAAAGTTGACATATATATTTTGAAAATTAATTTAGGAGGATAGATATACATACATATATAACCTACTAAGTTGTTAGATTTCTATTTTTTATCATGTCGTATAAACGATGCAAATAAACGGTTAAAAAACTTCCTCAAAATATGCGTATATCTCTGTGTTGATTGTTTCAGGTCAACGAGGTAATAAAAATGCACCGTTATTTCGGTGAGCAAAGTTTGTCGCTTCGTTAAAATTTATTTCATAACATCTTTATCCAGAAATAAACCTCATATGGCACAATACCGATCAACTTGATTGATCATATGTAATAATTTGCATTGCAGGCGTGCACCAGATGAGCCTACTCGAAAAATAAAGATTGAAAGTCTAGTTTGAAGTGGAGGAATCGACTTCTGATCGAGGTAATTCATTGTGTTAATTAATCGTCGAGGAAAAAGGAAAAAAAATTCATTCCAACTCCATGGAAAGGAAAGCAGTCGGTCATTAAGGGAAAAGTAAAAGGAATTAACGTGGAATTTTTCATCCAAGAATAAAAGTATATTTCCTCGTGCGACTGACAATGAAAGGAAACTCTGCATGAATTATTAACCCGACGCTGTTTTTCCATGATAGTTGGCCGGATCATGACTCGGAAATCGATTATATATCACAGTGGAACGACTAGTTTGACTAGTTGGAAAATCTTTTGATGAGAAAATGATTTTAAATTTAATTTTAATAAAAACACTTTATTTATATTGTATAAATGGAATGATATGTGAAAAATTGAAATTTTTCTTGTCATAGTTTAATAAAATAATTTGAGATTAGAGGAATTTTTTTTTTATATAAATTCGTATTGTTTTCTAGAAACAAATTTTAAACATTGCAAAATTTTTACAAAATTACCATATTCTGACACATGTTTAATACACACGCAAAACAAAACTATAATTATAGATCGGATCTAACTTGTTTTGTTTGATAAAAAAAAAATGTTAATCATCTAATGACAGGCAGTAAAAACCTTTCGTGACCCATTTCATTTCCTTTTGAAATATTTGAAGTCAACATTAAGTAAGGAGAACAACATGTAGAAAACAATGACAGAAATGAAAATAAAAGTTTCTAGAAAAAAATATTGATATACTCATACAATCACGCATATTAAATACTTTATTTATTACAATTAGAGCATCGTTTCAATTATTAATTTATTTTTAAAAACAAAGTATTATATTACGTAAAACTAAAGAAAATAATTAAACAAGATTAAAAGAACATTACAACGATATTTTAATACTGTTGTAATTTGCAATTTTTTAACCCGTCCATTTTCATTAAGAATAAAAGTAATTCAATTGCAAGAGAGATCTATGAAAAGTGTATTTTTATATAAAAGGAGAGATTATTATTAATTGACTCGTCAAAATTTTAATAACAAAATTAATCGAGTCGTGCAAGAGAGTCCCCTAAGAGCGAAGCTATCTTTCACGCCCTTTCTTGCACCCCATATTACATACTCTTATGCAAGCCATCGTGTAAGATGCGTCTATCGATATTTCGGGCATAATAGGAATAAACGAAAAGAGAGAATGAAACTTTACAACCGGTTATAGTATCTCCGTGATTTTCTTTAATTGCATGGCGCAATCTCTAGCGGCTGTCCACCATTTACTCGAGTTCCCATGCTCGTTCAAACAACGCAATTATAATTCAAAAAAAAAAAAAAAAGATTGCTCTCCATCTTGATGGCAATTTTGTTAATTTTTTAATTTTCGTTTCTTTCTTTCTTTTTTGAGGGGGAAGGGGGGAAATTCGAACCTATCTTTTTACGATTTACACGTGGATAGAGTTTCGTGAGATAAAAAAAAAAAAAAATTAGATCGAGTTAAGTACGAGTTAATATTAGAAAGGTTTGGTTTATGGTTCCCCTTGTTATAGATTACGCCATGTGATTTTGTGGGTCGAATGTGACGGTGGCTAACTCTCGGGAGCGATTTCGTTTTGAATTGAACGATGACATAAATCTCTTTTAACTTTTTGTATTCAGCTTGAATCGTGATTACGTTTTTATTAATTTTTTTTTTAGAAGCAGAATGTTTTTCATCAAAACTCTGCATCTTACAAAAATATATATTTAATAGTATAAATATACATTATAAAATTACTTATCTTACATTACATTATAAGCTTAAACGGATTAAAAAATGTATGTGAATATAATATTTAGAAATTAATTCAAATGTTACACTGTACCAACTTGTACCATCGAGTCATGCAAAGATAAATTACTTCTGTGAGAACGGAATATTTTTCTTTTTTTTTTTTTTGTTTCTTATCTATCTACGATACTCATTTAAATTATTCAAAAAGCACTTTGAACGCATAAATTATTCTTCTTAAAAAAAAAAAAAAAAAGAAAAACAAAACACAATATTTATAAATTAATCACATAATACTTCATTTGCATTTAATCGCGCCACACGAGTTGTACCATCTACGCGGAGATCAATGCTTCCGTATCGTGGAAATTATGCAACGAAATTATACAAATGTAACCTTCTAAAAATCGTCCGAAGTCGTATCGTACCGTCAATATGGAGATATGTTTAATTGCGATCGATTTTATCGACAGTGTTGCGAAGCGGCCAATAGAAACTTGGAAGCCTGACTCAGCCACAGGGTGGTTGTGAAATCGACGAATAACGATTTCACCGGCGACCAACAACGTCAGAAGCTTCGAAGAAGCGATCTACCAGTGGATTCGTGGTAAAGAAGGAAGGAAGGAAAGATCAAAGTATGCGAGAAAAACGAGTATTACGTAAATTGCTCACACTTTAAATTTAATTCCTTACAATTTTCTATTTTTTTTTTTTTTTTCAATTGAAATATAATTTTTTCCTTTACGAAGAAACGATATCTGCATTTAATGATGCAGCCTTAAATTATAAGATAAATGTAAATGGAAAATTTGATACCGTGAATTTTCGATAATTTTTTTCTTTTTTTCATTATTTACTCTTTTAAGTAAATGAAACGAATAATATAAAGTTGTTGAAACAATTAGGAAGAATTTATCCGTTTCAAAATAATTAGCACGTGAGCAAGATAAAACGAGAGGGAAAAATATGTTTAAGACAAAGTAAACATATTTTTAACAAAGATAATTTATATATAATAAAAACGATAATTAACGTGGATTAGTCGATTTATTTTTCAAGAGATTCATTATCACTGTACGGAAAAGCAAATCGAATTTATTATTTGTTTGAGAGCAGTCTCGTATAAAGTCATCGATGAAGCGTAAAAATAATTCACATAGCTGTTCAATAGATATTTTACGACACTGAAACTGAACTTTGGAGAAAAATGATCGTTAAATTTTTGAAACTAACGCGATACATATATGCATTTGTTCTACGCGAATAGAGATACTCGGAAACAATGTTCACGCGGATCGAATAATGATACTTTACGATCATTACTGAAAGTGTCGACACTCCAGTTTATTTCCGTAACGCCCACGAACCCATCCATGAATACTCACAAGCAGAACTAATGCACGAACTATTCAAATATATACATAAATATCGTTTAAGATAAAGTAAAAGTGTCAAATCAAATAAAAGGAAAAAATATTGAAGAAATATGGAATATCAAAATTAAGAATCGTGGATTGATTAACTGGATTGAAAATTATATTCATCGCATGCCCTTCGATTTTCGTGACGACGTGAATTTACCTTTAGAGCCATGTGCGAGCCTGATGTATGGCCAAGCAGTGTATTAATATATTCTTGAACGATCCACGAAGAGTTGATCATAGACGCTTAATTCTTAATTCCGTGTGCTCAAACTTTTTCAAACATCGATCTTGAATCTTTCCACAAAGAGCGATAAAATTTTAAATTGGGTCGTAATCTCGCAAATCGATAGCAGATGTATCGAATGCACAACTGTTTTTTAAATGGAAAGATAAAAAAATTTGTCTCGAGTAAAAGAGTTAACCGTGTGTAATGCCATATCATTTATAAGAAGAAGAAAAAAAATCTTAAACTCGGTTATCAAGGTATAATCAAATTACTCGAAAGGGTTAATTTTAGGAAATTAAACGAAGCGAGAAGCATCCCTTAAATTTTCTACCTACTTCGTGTGAACACCTTATATACATATAGCGGGCGTTGGCAGGAACGTTAGTATCTGACTTGCATACATTATCATCGTCGTTTCACGCGCATACACACACAGTTTCCACATCCATAATCTCGCGTACACGTTTCTTCTGAGGAGAGAGACGAGGACGCGTGAAACGTGGAGTAAAATTTCTCGTACAATTAAATTGCGGCGACCCTTGAACCTCTGACGCTTCACGCGGCGTATAATGCACACGAGACCTAATATTTGTACAGATTACATAAGACGTGACGAGAGGGAATCCGGTTTACAGATGCGTGTTCAACGGATTATTCGACGATGTGTAACTGGTCGACGTGAGAACCTTGGATAAGATCGCTTTCGACGTTTCGAAATTTTTTCCTCCGTGCGTTTTAATTTTTAATTCGAATCAATTTTTCCATCATTCGAATTTTTGAATACACTTTTTCACGCGATACATCGAATCATTGTCGATATTTGGATATTCAATTTACTTTTTCACTACGTTGAATGGCTCGTTGTTTTCTCTTCTTTTCTTTTCTTTATTTTCTTTTTTTTACATAGTATTCTTTGAATACAAATAGTGCATTTAGAATTCCATGAATAGAACATCTGTCTCGTAAAGAACTTTAATCAATGCCAAGATTCTGAAAGCATACTTTCTCAGAAGTCAAGTTGTAATACATCGCGGTTCATTCTATTTGTTTAATGTATACTTATAAAACAGACAGAAGGTAAAATAAAAATATTTATCTACGTCTGTACGTAATAAAAAGATTAGCTTAAAAAAAGAAACTTGTACGTCAACTTCCATTGAATTTGAGATTTTAAATTCGGATATGTCAAAGAAAAGAAAATTCACAAAATGTTATTAATAATTATTTAAGAAAAAAATTTAGATTTAATCGAGTTTCTACTATAAATAAATTAAATAGCGATCAAAATATTAATTCGAAATTAGTTTCTATATAATGTGAATTATTCGATCTTAATTAGGCACATATATCAAAACTTTTAATTTAAGTTATTAATTTAGAAATCTCGTGTCTCGAATTACGAGAGATATGAGATGTAATAAAATGAAACAAGACAAATTTACAAAGTTAATCATTCTCTTTGAACTTTTTTAACTCGAGTCTTATAGTCTTAAAAAAAAAAAAAAAGTTTCGTTCTTTGATGCGATTTATGACGGCGAAAGTATCCAAGTATAAAAAAAAATCGACATTATAACATTGATGCCATTTCTTCGATTTAGACCCGTATTTTTTTTTTTCTTTTTTTTTTTTACGACTGATATAAATTAAAATGCATCGCATTGTACGACACCACACATAAATCAAACACGTCCCCTTTACTAACAAGGCTCGACAGAAGTAGGTCGTCTGCTTCTTGTATTGATGCGTTTTATTAAATCGCGATACGCTGCAATCTATAGGTGAAAGTAACATAACTTTAAAACACGTTAAAATTATCCTTTATATCGATAGATTTTTTGCACCCGAATATCAATCTTCCACGCCTAAATGGAGAATAGAAATAAAATTCTATCGATTCGAAATTCTTCGAAGAATTTTTATTTTTGTTCGAAAAATTTTTTTCAAACCTTAGAACGTTAGATTTTCCCTATCGTTCGAAAAAGATCGTAATCGCGGGCAAGTGAAGGATTAAAGTTAAAAAGTTTCTTCGTTTAGAATGATAATTCTTTTTTTTTTTCAGTCACAAATTAATATCCATATTTGATCTTACGTATGATCGCGTAAATAAATTCTCGAACGTAACAAAGGATTGGCAATTATCAATTGGCAAAAGTTCGATCCGATTCGACTGGATTCTACCACGAACAGCACGAGTCGAACAATGCGAAAGATAATGATCGGGCATCGGGCGAATAATACGGCCATTCACGATCAATGCACCATGGAAAATATTTTCTTTGGCAGAACCGCGGCATTGACATCACCGTGATTTACTGAAATAACACGTTGGATCGGGCATGCAAGAAGTCCCAATGGTTTCCGCGTACAAATACCACCGGTTGTTGATCGACCAGCCTTGTAACACGGTGGACTGTATTGGAACACACGAGTTTATTTCCGTCGAAACGTAGTGCAAACGACCTGTAACGTTGTAATACGCGTTCAATCCACCTGGAACGTAAAGTGGAATTTGCGCGAATCAGGCAACTGTGGAAAATGCGCTCGGCCAAAACCGATTATACCGATAATTAAGGAATTAGAAAACTGTGGATTCTGAAGGCTAGATCAAATGTACGATCATATGTGTAAGATAAGATGGGTTAATAACATGGTAAAAAAAAAATTTTTCATCTCGAATTTATTCGATGGATCTTCTTCTCCGGATCTTTTTCTCGATCGTACGATTTTATTTTATCTCTTAGCTTCTCCTCTTTCCAACATACGGTTAATTTCGAGTAAGAGAGTTATTCAAGTATTTGTTCGTAAGATAATATATTCGCAAACTATCATTCGTTCGAATCGTGGAATAAGAATTTTCATTCGTTCGATGAGTTTCTTTCTCTGGAATTCAACGAAAACCGCTTAAGATTATTCTCTCTCAACCTCTCTTCGAACGTATTCCTCTCTCGATCAATTTCATTTCTTCTAATTCTTCTAAACATTCATAAACGTCTCCAAGGTGTTAAGATAACAAACGAGGCAAATTTTAAATACACTTCCAATTTAATAAGTTCCTTCTCTCAAATCCTCTCAAACCTCTCTATAAATACATTCGATCATCGTTTCGACGCGTTGTTCCTCCTTCGACCTTAAATCCTCCCCTCTTTTCGATCCCGCGATTAAAACGACCAACTCTCTATCGTCACATTTCCATCAAAGTTAAATTATGCATTAACATAACATTTCGAATCGCGTAACCTCGAAATGGTCGATCGATCTGTTTCCTCGAGCCTTGATCTTGCCGGGTGAAAACTAGTTTCGCAAGAACGGCGAAGTCACGCCTTCGCGCTTCCGTATTTCTCGATGCAGATTAGGCGTTGCCAAGAACACCTCTCTCTCTCTCTTTCCGTTCTTTCGCCTAATCGGATACGAGCCTGCACTTATGCCCAACGACACGTGTATAATTTGCTTGCACGGCAAGGAAAAACGGGAGGGGAGGAAGAAGGAAGAAAAACGCGGAAGGAACGGCGATCGTCCGATGTAGATCCATCGAGATTATTGTGCACTTGGTGTTACCTGGATCGAGGAAACATTTTTAAACTCCACGGACTTGCGGAGGATTTAACGTTTAAGTTGCTTTAGAGAAAGGAGAAAGGAAATTGGACGAAAAAAATGGACGTAAGTGTATTTTAATTTCTCGCCCCTGTCAAAAGATTTGTGACGGGAGAAAAATTTGGGATTTCCAGAGAAACTTAAAAGAAAAACTAATAAAAGGAAAATTTTCTTGAACGAAAAGTTATAAAGACACCGTGTTACCTGGTATGGATCGAGGAAACGTTTTTAAACTCCACGGAGGATTTGACATTGAAGTTGCTTTAGAGAGAAAGGAGAAAGGAAATTGGACGAAAAAAATGGACGTAAATATATTTTAATTTCTCGCCCCTGTCAAAAGATTTGTGACGGGAGAAAAATTTGGGATTTCCAGAGAAACTTAAGAAAAGGAAAATTAATAAAAGGAAAATTTTCTTGAACGAAAAGTTATTAATAAAGACACCGTAGAACATACATAGGTAAAGATAACGATCACAAAGTTTTGCTTGGATATGAATGGGAAAGATTCGAATCGAAAATTTCATTCAGAAAATTAGAGGGAGAGAGAAGGAACGCGTCTTATTTCACTGACCATCGTTTCCTGTTCCTCGATACCTATAACGCGTATACGCGTATGTGCGGGCACAGTCCGCGAAAATTTCTTCGTGTCTTGCATTCATTTCCGGCCAGACTCGGCTCGAATTGTAATTACTCGACATTCCTCGCGGAATCGCAGAGGTGTATTGTTGAAAAATAATACGATGAGTAACGGTGTGCAGATTCGGTCGATTTAGATACCGTTATTTTTCCGTGAAAAGCATTATCGTCCAGGCCTTACGCCTTTCTTTCTTTTCAATTAATTCTTACCGCTTGTTACACGAGCACGAACATTGATTTAATACAAGTAGTAAATTTAATTTACAAATTTAATTTACAGTTGGAATTTACTCGTGAATTCTATTAAGTAATCTCGAAATATTACAAATAAATTAATGGGATAAATTCAACTGACACATAATTTCTAATTATTTCACACGTGCGCATGATGATGACGACGACGACGATGATGATGATAATAATAATGATAACAACAACAACAATAATAATAATAATATGAACGAATGGGAATGAAATTAACGTATCGTTAATGGATCCACGTAGTAATTGCATATTAATTGTCCAAGTATTTATCTTGCGCTTAAACACTCGTAATAAATAAAAACCTGCAGTTCCAAAGATCTTTATCCATGTTCGGTCATCGGTATAAATTGCTCATCGAACAAGGAACACTTGACATTTGATGAGAGACAATGAGTCGGCAAGGTATCGGTTAGAGAAAAATTACGTGTAAAAATTAATGCTTTTTTCTTTTACCCTATCTATTATCGGTTGCGAAACGAAATCAAGGATGTTCGTTGAGGCGTGACGCAGCCTCGTTAAATCTCTCTCTAAAAAAAAAACGAGTGATTTTAAACGGAGCAAAATTTTCTCTTTCCTCCATCTCTGATAAAATAAAAAATAGAAAAACCGACATACTCGAATTTGCAATTTTATTAATTATTAATTTCATTTCGATTATTATTCTAATTGTATATTTCACAGTGCGCGATTATTAATGATCTCTCGCGTATATTTCATTCACATATTTGATCGTTTGAAATTACGCTTTGAAAACGTAAAGAAAAGAAAAACTACGAATATCGAAACGTTAGATCCAAAGCAAAAATTTAGGAAAAGATAGATCGTTAACGCTTGTTCCGCAACGCGTGAAGGATCATTATAGAAAGAAGTTTACGAGGAGAAACGGTATGCTACATCCACAAGATGCGCGCATTACGATGACCTACCAAGATGAATTGCAAATTCATGGCACTTTGCGAGACAGAAATAGAGTTTCAACCAGATGAAAATGTCCACGGACTAAATACCGCGGAAACATGTCTGCGCCCTAAATTCGAGAGCCAAATAAAGAAATAGAGCGTGATACGATCAGATAAATATATAATTGATAATTATTTAGAGGATATCCGTTTTTCTCACTTATCTCTATTGTTAATCCGCCTTAATTATCTTATTGTAAACGTGTGTGTGAGTTCTATATAACAATCCTTGCGTTTTGTACGAAGATACAAGAACTATGATAAATGTATCATAATCCGTAGAAATTTAACAAATTTCGAATGAAATATGTGAAAAATCATTTTTTTTTTCGATTTATTCCGAAATTAGAAGAAATTGTTGATATTTCATTTGCAAAATTTGACAGAATATGAAATATTCCGGAACAGAGAAAACAAAGGTATTAAACATTATTACTGACCGAGACATTTGCGGTTTCGTACTTTCTCGCTTATCCAGACGTGCAAAAGCAACAGGAAAAGCTATCACTATTTGACATACTTTCCACGCAAAAAAAAAAAAAGATTGAACCGCGAATCTGTGACGAGAAATAAGTTGCAAAAGTGAGAGTAAAAAGTATCCATCGTGATCTTTTTCCAAGTCTAGCTTTTACAATTTCACAAATTTTATCATACATACCATTTATTCTTCTTTGATTCACACTTGCTTCATAAGTTGAAGTTACTCTAATCCAGTTCGCAGAAATTAGTACACGTAGTTATGCAACATTACGCAAATTAAGCAAGAATAACCGTACAACCATCTTCGTTATTTAAAAGACACTTGAAGAAAGATCGAAAAAAAAATGGACTTTTGGAATCCAAATGAAAACGCATAAGCAAGTAACACGTTAAATAACAGACAATCAATAAAGGAAGACAATCGGTAATAATTACAAGGCAAACGATGCGACGATTAACCGCAAGAAGGCATAAATTTTCTCTGAGAAGGATCAAAGCAAAAGGTTATGCACGCGAGCGAATAACGAGTATGGTTATTCAGAGATAGCGATGCGTTTATGCAGTCTCGGCAAGGACAATGGATGCAACGTGTCAAGGATGATGGAAAGCGATCACAAATCGACGAAACGTTCTGTGTCCGAGTTTCACCGGTGAAATGCAAAACCATTCTTACGCGGCAGCCTACTGAAAGTGGCGGTGAAACCGTCTTCTAGCTTCCACTAATAAACACTTTCGTGTATATTTACGATAACGGGTATCTTGAACCAGATGTGTGTCGTAGAGTTCGTCTTCGGCAGGATGTGTGTCGCCTGTTCTCTAAAACTTACGTTCTTTCAATTTAAAATTTTGTATCCTCTCGCCGAAACGAAGATTCGAAAAATTTCATGGGATTTTTAAATGTGATGATTTTTGCAAATATGGTAGGAAAAAGTTCGAAATTTTAAAAATTCGTCAAAATTACACGTCGAGTTGAGAAATATTCGAATCCGATTGTCAAATTTTTAAAACTGTCACTTGTCACGTCGAAGAAAAGAAATTTTACAAAAGAAAAAAAAAATCGGTATTTGGTAACCACGGAGGAATTGAGAGACATTCGCCATTTCTCGAAAACCATTTCGAAAAAGAAGGTTCAAAGTATACGTTCAAATATGGAAAGAGTAAATTTTTCGATGGATAATTACAGAATCTCGAGGCAGTTCTGAACTTCCACTTCTGCTGAAAAATGATTGCGAAAATACGATGAATCGTTTAACAGAGACGAAAGGCATAGGAATCCCTTGCATTATAATTCGTTAACAATTTTTTCCTTCACTTTTACAACTACGCCAAAGCGTTCATTTCGCGTTTTATCACTGCGCCGAACAACGGCTGTAAAATATTTAAAGAAAAAAAAAAAGAAAAAAAATTCGCAAAACCGTACATCTACAAAGCCGAAGTATCGAGCATGTAAAATAACCATAACTCGAAACGCTATATCTTTGCCCCGCGTCCATCTATTTAAGCTCTCTACAACAATCCGCTACTGAAAAGCATCTGTACAAACACCGTGCATCGCCGTATATACGAGAATTTCACAACAAACATCCTTTGCTATCGAATAGACGGTTGCACCGCGTGATTACCGCTTAAAGCGAAAGTATGGAAATGGTCATTGTGCCTCGGGGCATAAAAGAATCGTAGCGTTTACGTAGCGCGGTTATTGTTAACTCGAGGAACAAACGTTCGATAAATCGTTCTTATAGGAGGCTACTCCTTCGACAAAGTTTCAATCGTCGAACCGCGCAACGAGGTAGCGCGTGAACAGTTTTCAATGCCAGTAACTCGTTTCCTTTGCGAACAATGGACGGGACAACGTAACGCGCCGTGTCCCTCGTTTAATGCCACTTTGTTCGAGTTCGCTAAATTGGTGGCATTGTGCTAAGTCAGTCGTCGGAGAATAACTTTACAGTTTCGAGTTAATCGAGAAGAGACAAATAGAGTCGAATATAGGAGCCAGTTCTATTTTATTTATCTATCGTGTTTTTATATCTTTCCGTTTTGTGAGCAACCATGGAAGAAAAAGGAAAAAGAAGGAAATATGAGTTTATAATATTAAATATAATTAGGTATTATAATAGGAAGATAAGTGGATTTCGATCGATAAAAATGATTCGTAAATTGTCCATGTCATCTATATTGCATTAAGATAAGATAAATGTAAATTAGTTGCAAATCGAGAGAAATATCGGAGAAGATTGAATAAAAAACAGTGTTCATAATCACGATTCTTTGGAACGAAAATGGCAAACTTTAGAACTTGCGTTAATTACATAATATTTCGCGATAAAAAATGCTTATTCAAAAATACGCGATTCATATTCGACGAATTCAATATTTATTTTCAATTTCAAAATCTCTAATATATGCCTTACCTTACGTAATCGAAAAATCGTAAAAGGATCTACTTGCATAAACTTTGCAATATTAAAACGTAAAACGTGTCCACGCTCATTTATCGAAAATAAAGAACGCGAAACTTGATCGGGAATTACACTTACTTACTTATTTTTTTTCTTTTTTTCTTTGCGAGAAAAACAACACTTTTATTCGCCACGACTCTAAAGAATAACCGAGCATTTTGAAACGGTCCGGTGATCAAGAAACCGGACAAGAAGTACCGCGACGAAACTGGACTTATTATTCATTAGCCTCTCCAATAACTCGTCCGAAACCTGAAGACGAATATCCAATCCAGGGAGAATAACATCCGGTAAAAAACTGTTGAGATATTAACACGTGTATCTTAAATATTGTAGATTTATTCAAGAGTCTTAAGACTTTTTCTTTTTATTGAAATAGATCATCGATATATAGATAAGTGAATTATTTCGTCAAATTATCAGAAACGCGATATATTGTTATTAATTAGGTATTTCTTTACTTTACCGTTCCAACGATCATTTTTTCCTATATTCTTTCAAATAAAACAGCGTGACAATTGCCTCGAGACGTTTTTGGATGAAAGTGTTTCAAGGTGAACGCTTAAAAAATGGACGATTGAAAGATGTTAGACAAGGGTTGCAAATTGAAAGCAGAGACTTTTTCGCTCAAGGTTGCGGATGGCTTTGTACGAGATAGAATGTGGGAGGGTATTGTTGTGCCGTGGTTGTCCAAGTTTGAATGCGGCATAAAGGCCGATGATAAGTCGGCATTAATACCGAAGAAACCCGTCGAATTCGCGGATACAGTGCTTTTAAACGCTCGTATTGCGGTTTACGCGATTCAGCTTTTTCTTCGCGCCGCCATATTGATTTTAACACGAAGGACGCGGCGCGTTAATTTCGTATTTGCACGTACATTTATCAAAGTATTATATGTATTCATATCAACTGCGGAAGTTTACGCGTTTATGGAAAATTTAAGTGTCCAATTATCTATAGGTATATAACGCGTGATATGCAGAAAGACATAAAATTTTCAGAGCAAAGTAGCCCGTCTGCTTTATTTCAATTCCATTTTTACAGTCATAATAATTCATAAAAATTTAGATTTTTTACGCACCTTTTGATCTTTCGCTTCGTAAAATTTTATGATAAATTTTATTTGTTAATATTATTTATTATAATGCGAGAATTGTATAAAATTACGCGGATGAAATTTTACGAACACCAAATTTGATATACCGGCTTACTTTTCGAAGCAAAAAATTTTTGAACACGCGATCGTTGCGATAGTTTTTTTCCTTTTTTTTTTAATTAAAAGTTTCCAGTCACGTGAAATTTTGTTCTTCTTATTTGGCAGTTTCCTGTACCTACACTCGTATCATTTAATTGAAATCGCGTGACTCTACGTACGTAGGAGAGAAAATTCGTATTCCGATTCGAATTGCAGGAATTAAAGGAAGGAATTGAATTAATGTGATAGATTTAAACGTATCGCTAATATTGTTCTATATTGTTAAATAACAAAATTTATCGTAACAACAAACAAATATTACATTTTCGAACTTTAATAATGATACATAATTTTTCTTTCCACATTAAATTGTTAATAAATTGTCAAGATAGTTCATTCGGTCAACGTTGTCCCCGATAAATCACGTGGCAAAAATATTAAGATTCACATTTTACATGTAACACACTTGATGAATCATAGAAGGCAGCAGCCGACATGTGTCTAGAAATGGAGATTATATAAAGGATCCGTGAAAAAAAAAAAAATTAAATTACCAGCTAGTCATCAACGTTAGCTGGATAATGAGGGATAAACAAAGCTCCATAATCGCGTAATACGCTTTCTAATAGCGGTGTTCGGTCATATAAGAGCATCCACCACGTCTTTGAATAGGTTAAAAGTGGGACACGTTTGACTATGAACAATTCTCCTTTAAATACAAACTGGAATAAATTACAACACAATATTTTTATAATATAATAAGAAGAAAAATTTAGAAAATCGAAGAGAAAAATATTTTCTTCTTCTATTCTTCTCTTCCACGATGATTTCAATAATTATGGACGGATTAAGATGAATAATGAATTTAGAAGATAATGACAATCGAAAATGTTAACGATCTGCTTCTTCCTAGAAATTTATCTATAAGAAAAAACGAGTAATGTTAGAAAAAAATCAAATAAATAATTTTTTAATATTCCTTGAGGAATTCCTTGGAGAATTAAAATATTCCAGCTTGTAACTCGACTGTTTGATCGTATAATAAAATCTGCATTTCAAACGACGACAAAAGCGAAGCGATATGGATCGATCAGTTTCGATAAATATCGCAAAAAGTAAATTCGTTAAAAGGAAACTCTCGCGCTTGCCTCGAGATAAGCATAAGGAATTAACATAAATTAGAAAATCTGTTGTTCGTGCGATTTATGAAGGATAGAAGTATTCCTCCTACTCGCTGTTTCTTCAAAAAAGACAATGCGCTATTAAGAGCGCATCTTCGTAACGAGTAGGGCATTACTAATTGCGTTAATCCTTGTTACCGCTTCTCAGACGGTACGAATACGCTTTTAAGGAGAGATCGAACAGGTTTCGTGCGAAAATTTGAAGCCAATATAAATCGAAAACGCCCGATATGCAATCGAAATCGAGTAAGAATTAAAAAAAAAAAAAAAAGATCACAAAAGTCGAAAGATTATCACGGTAAAATTATCTTTCTCTTTCACTCTCGACATTTTAATGTATTTTAAGATAAATCGTTGATACTAAAGTTCTTTTTAATAACTGCGTTCTTCAACGATCTTTCTTCCATTGCATTGATTTATAATTATATTCGTAGATATAATTTTTAATTTTATTAAAAAAATTTCTTGTATAATATTGCGAGCGTATTATATCAATACGTAACACAATTGAATAACAATTAAATATTATTATTTTATCAAATTTCTGTTGCGTAAAATTACTTTCTCAATTTAACATTTACCGTTAATTGATATATATATATCATTATACAAGAGATTACTATATCAAACGTATATTAACTCTAATGAAAAAAAAAGAAGAAGAAGAAGAAGAAGAAGAAACAAGAAATCGTATAAAATCAATTAATTGCAAATTTTAAGAAATTTATTCGATGTAAATTAAAAAGTGTTTAATTAGAAATCAAAAGGATTAAAGAATATCATAATTGGCGGTATAATTAATGATAGAAAATTAGTAATAACGATGATAATCATTAAAAATTTAACGAAGATTCAATTAGTACTAACTACGAAATTATACGTGTTTCACAGAACAAAAAAGTATGAATTATTCGTTAATATACTCCCCGAATTAAGACACGGTCGCGTGTTTTTCTGTTCCTATGATGAAAAATTCCTTAGATCGTTCGCAAAAGATACATTTCTAGGGAGAGAATGCATTAAATTTATTTTGCAACAAGAAACTCTTATCGAATTCTCATTCTTTTGTGAAAAATTCTCTTCTGTTGACATGCTCGATAATTATATAGTTCTTTTTTCTCGGAAACGAGAGAACTCGTATTTTGTCAACTAAAAGAACTGAAACGAAGATTATGAAACGAAAAAGATAGATTTCGCAAAGAAAAAAGAAAAAATTGAAGTTCGTAAAAGGAATAATAGACGTTTCGAGCATTATCGATTCTCACGAATCACATACGCGCGCAAAAAAAAAAGAAAAAAAGAAGTTTAATATTTACTATCGCATCGTAGCTTCAACTTTGTAAAAAGTTCATTACAGGGAATATAATTACCGTAGAGAATTTATGTCTGCGTTCGTATGTAAGTTACGCGCAAGTTTTTATGCCTCACCGGCGGAAATAATTTATGAAACTAACACGGGAAACAATAAACAGGAAAGATTCACGCGGAAAATAATCTGCGAATTCTTTTAAACAGAAAAATTATATCATAAAAGTATACACGTTCGATCTCATGGCATTTATTAATATATTAATCAAGACGAAAATTTAAAAACTGTTCTTCTTGATTGTCTTGGGAATACTTTTTGAACGAAAAGAGTTAACTTACTGTTCCAATTGCGACACACTTTTGTTTCGATAAAAATCGTCGTTTCTAAGTTAAAAAAAATATACTCGTCGAATAATAAAAACACTTTTTTTCTCTTTTTCTTAAAAAATGTTCTCTTTATTTACGTGTATGAAGCGCAGGGTTCCGTTAATTCTTGATATTGGAAAAATGAAAGTCAATATATAGTCGGTTCATCGTCGTTGCGGCAAATCGGCTTGCGTATCATTTTGTCTACGCTCATTATGGCGCCAAAAAATTGTGGTGCACGATCCTGTCCTATTCTTTGATTACGCACGTCCGAGTTTTCATTTTCAGATATGCTGCTAACTTCACTCCTGAGATTCGATAAAAATCACATTATATCAACTACCTTCTACGTTCCGTGTTTTATTATATAAAACTATACAAAAAAATATTAAAAACACGCTGTTCAACATATGTACAAAATGAACAAACGATCGATACGTATATCTTTGAGTTATTTTCCCCAACGAATCGAATATCCCGATTCGAGACTTGCCCGTTTTCTAAATAAACAACAAAAGAAATATCATGCGTTATCGTGCTTTTCAGAATTGCAATGGAAAAAATAGAAATGCAGGGAATAAATCATACGAATCTCTGACACCGGTATCGGATATTACGTTATCCGAAACTAACTCTGGCCGGCTCATCCTACTCTACAACCACGCATCCCATCCGACATCCACTCGTGCACCATCCAAATCGTGAAATCTCTCGAAGGATCGTATTCGAGTCCCGTGAAACGTGGGACTCGCCGATGATCAATTAATCGCGATTGACTTGAATATTCAAACAGGCGAGAAACAGGCCTGCTCGTGATTGAACGTCGTGTGGGTATTCCCAGATTAACACCAGATGTCGAGGACGATTCGACCGACTTCGCTCACCGCGAGGGAAGAAGAGCGCAGCAGAGGTCAGATTTCATTTTCACGCGGATCCGTAGGACGGCCACTTTTACTTTCCAAAGCGATAAAAGCGTCTCGCATACGCGTTTATCATATACGAGAAGGGCTCAATAAAGAGTCGAACGCCCACGAAATGCACGGATTGCGTGGGATCCGGCGAAAGAAAAAGGAGAATCTTCGATACTCGTTCATGACCACCCACCTAATCATCAAAGCATCGTCTCACTAGGAGATGCATCAGGGATCTATAGGATCTCGCAAAGAAATCGTAGAATTAAAAAGGATTTTTGTCTGAAAAATTATTCTCTAATAGAAAAAGCTTGCTTGCTTTTCATAGATTTGGTGATAAAGTTTTTGTAGAATTAATTTTCTTTCCTTCTTTTTTTTTTCTCTTGAAAGCACATGTATGTGTATAGAGTGATGGTAAGGAGGTATTACTCGAAAGTTACGTAAATTTGACATAATTAGAAACATCACGCTCCCTTATTTGCGAGTAACGATCGATCATAAATCAAACACACGTGTACGCTTGAAGGCGCGGTGCGAGGCACGCGATTAAAGTTCGTAAGACACACGTGATAATGCGACGAGAAAATTCCAGTAGGAACGAATCACGCAACTCACGAAACTGTTAATTTCGATTCTCTCGAAACTCGTCCAACTCTATTAACCTCTCCCTACTTTCATCTCGAGATTCGTGCTCATTATCCTAATGAGGAAGGATTACGAACATTAGTCCAACCACCGTTTAACGACATCAACCTTTTCGTTACTGAATTTTATCTTTTCCGACAAAGATTATAATTCCCCTGTCACGTTCACTCAGACACCAGTGATGTCGATTGGAACGGAATAATAATTAAAAAAAATATACACATCAAAAAGTATATCACAAAGTTTCGAAAAATATCTAATCCATGTCCTCCATCGCTCGCGATAAAACGATTAAAAACTCATACTCGAATATCTCTTTGGTCGAAATTGAAACAATTTCGGCCGATACTAATGAAAACCAGACTGCAATCGAAGTTCAAAAATCAATGTTTCGCTTCGAATCGATTACTAAAGAATTCATAACAGGAAATACGGCTTAACAGCGCACGAGACAGCGGTTAACCGTTCTTCCGCAATCGAAAATTTTGCGAAGCCTTATCTGGCACGGCACAGTCGCCAGCTACCCGTACGACTAACACACCCAACGCTGCGCTCCACACAACCGTGTAACACACGATCGACCCAGCAAAGAGAATCCATATTCCGTGCCAGGATGCACCTGCCTCCCTGACAAATCGTCAAAGTTATTCCGCGTGGCGAGGCACGGTTCACCCCCTCCTTCCTCCTCTTTCATTAGAGTCGAAGAATCCGTAACGAAGAAGCGGGTGGACGGAAAGGAGGAGGGCAACCACGGCCGAGTGTAACCGCAAGCACAAGTTTTAAGACGAGAGAAATTTCTCTCCATTGCTCGAATTTCTGTTTGCATAATGCCGCGGAGAAAGTGGGCTTTTTATCGTTCACTACGGAGAACGTCACCGTCCCCTCATTTCTTTTTTACCCCTTTCACGGTTTCTTCTTCGAGAATTTTCATTAGTTTTCATTAGTTGCATCGGTCGTAGTTGTAAACATTTTAGTTATTTCTAACAATTGCAAACGTGAAAATTATAGATTTATGCGTGATTACGATCTCCTATAGGATTCTCAAGTTAATCCGTTCGTTTTTGACTCTTATCCACCTCGATACATCATGTTTGTAAGGATATTTTACAAAAACAATACGTCGTTATAATTTTAATATCTGCGTTTTAGTTCAGTTTCACTCACACTGATCAATTTTATTTCCTATTTCCTCGAATATCATTACATTTATCGTCGAAAAGCGATTTATTAGCTATTCCGTTTATTAATTGTTCACCGTATATAAATATAACATTGTCCCGCGACTTCTTCTAATCTCTAGCGATTATTTTATCTCGGCGGTGGAGATAATCGAGGAACCTCGATTAATCCGCGAACAATATCTCAACAATAAATGTGACTATACCCACGATTCTCAATATCCATTATTTTCCTTTACGGGGGGAAAATAATTGATAGAGCGCGTAATACGAATTCCTCTCCTCCTCCGCGGACAAAGAACGCTATAAATAACGGATGAAATTAATATTTCAGTGTGCACTGCCCCACCATATACTTTCTCGAAACGAGGTGACCGATAGTTACAAACTTGTACACCGGGTGTGCACAACGAATGAGTCACGATCGTAGACGTAACCACGGCTCGGTTAGAACGCAGCCTGTAATCAAATAGGATCTCCTCTGTACGATTCAGTGAGCAAAACGCACACTCGTGAAAGTCTGGCACCTCGAGTTACCGCCGTGGAACTCGTTCAGTTACACTTCACTGTCCGAGCATAATAAAAGCCGGCCAAGTTTTCGATGGAAACTGAATTTGTCCATTATTCGCCGATCGGTTCACGGGTTGCAAAATCGAAAACGGTGGAGTGGAATATGCGCCGGCATGCATGGGTCGTGAATCATTGCATTTCGTTAATCGCTTCTTGCGCCGAGGAGAGGAATAAAAATAAAAAAGAAAAGAGAAGAAAAGAAAAAGGTAACGATCTGTGCCGATTGGAATGAAAGATGGATATTGTAGATGGAAACTAACTAATCCGTGGATAGAAGAAATCGAAGAAAGTTCGAAGATGGTATTTTTTTTTTTTACCGGATTATTATTCCTTTCTCGAGTATTCGAAATCGATTCGTCGAAAGTATAAGGATTCATCTAATTTCTTAAAGTTTTGCGCAAATTGGTCAAGGTGATTCGACTTTATATGGAATAAGATTAAACGTTAGAATTATTGAATTGCGATGAAAATATTTATCCTTATCTCGATGTTAATTTTATCGGAAGTTAGTTTCAGTGTTTTCAATGAATCAAAATATGAAATAAAACACGAAGTCATTCATCGGCGAGCACAGTGAACACAGGAGATCATAATCAAATGCATAAATTTCTAATTTTCGTATTATTATTGTTGTAAAAAAAAACTGTTACTTATACGGTATATGTTTATATTGAAATTGGTCCGTCGAGAATTCTCATCTCTGTGCAAATTAGTCAAGGTAGCTGAGTCTAATTAATTCGATATCCCTTTACGAATGTGTTACTCGAATCATTAAGTATGTCACTCGTAGCTCAACTGACTTGAGTTTAAGCAATCTGGTAGAATTTCTAGACCAATGTGTTTATTTTATTTGACTTGGAATATATTATTTTAAGTAAAATCCGTTAATGGTTCATTTAAATTTATATGGCAGGTTATTACAATTTTGTATTTCATAACTAATTATAATTTTGAATCTAACATCACAATTATTGGAAATCGGAGAAATAAACGAAAAATAATATACTGTATGGAAATCGATTGGCTGAGCGTTTTGCCATGGTGTAACGATGGTAGAATAGATGCAATATTTCCTTCGTGAAATCACCTCGACAAATCATTTCACTTGGTGCAAGGATAAGGATTTCCTTTCCATTGCCTTTCGAGACCTCTCGTAATTTTATCCTACGCGCAGAAACGTCTAGACAATTTGTATTTTATTGGCTATCGTTTGTATGAAAATTGATAAAAACCACTAACGGCCAGACATAAAAAGATGATAGTCTTAATATCAATATTTGTTTATAACAGCATAAAAATATTCTATTGTTTAATAACGATTTTTAAAATTGAAAAAAATTACAAGCCACGGTGAGCTACCGTTAGAACAAGCAAAATAATTTATGGATTTTAATAATATTACGTTAGTCATACATGAAAAAGCAGAACTGGAACTAAAATTGAATTGAAGCTTGAATAAATTTTAAAATCACGGAATTGACGATGTTATTAGTTTAAGAAAATCAGAGTAGCGAGATATATAGGATAATGGGTCTTTTAAGAAATTAAGAAAAACAAGCAGCGATTACTTCCTTCCTGATTCGCTCGATATGAAAACGAACTATTTTTAGCCTGAATTATTACCATAAACGAGAAGTGAATTATGTACACCAACATCGTTAGAACGAAAACAATGAAGCAATGAACGAACTAAAACTAACTATAAAAGTCTGACTACAATTAGAAGGACTTTGGAACCTGCCTCTATTGTATTTAAAAAGAATTATTTAAAATCGTATCGAACGATCATCGTACATTTATATAGGCATGGGATGCCTGTGAAATTAATTTCCTCAAAGTTAAACCGGCAGATTAAATATACACGCACGCAGTTAATCGATAACTTGTCGCTACGTAAAATAACTGTTGCGCTTGCAGCGATAAGTAAGCCATCTATAAAGAACAACATAGAACATTCAAAGGATCGAGAAGAAAAAATTAATCAAATAAAAATCGTTACTACAATTATTCCCGAATAACCAGGGAAATAATTCACGATGATTCCACTCCTCCGACCATCTTATCCATCTTTCCGAATCCCTGCTTGCCCGAACCTCGAAACAGAATCGTCACGAACGAGCAATCAGAGCCTCGTCCGCGTCACCGAGGCTAATAAGGGCCATCTCACGGCCAGTCATCCGCCAACGGTCGAAACTGTTTCCGCCGAGGCTTATTCCATCGACGACGTTCGACGAATGCAAACCGACCACAATAACGATACCGTTACCGATTTTTTAGCGCGGTTAGCACGCGAGTAGGTTTACCGAACGGAGCCGCACGATGCGCCGCAATCTTCCACTCGGTCGTCATGCCGCTCTGCGCAGTTGTACACTCGATATCTGGGGGAGCGCTCTGCGGCTTGCACGGTGCGCCCCGAAACACGCGAAACCAATGTAAAACGAGAAAATGTGATGCTGCGCGTGTCACCGCAGCTATTAGATTGAGTAATAACTCGTCTCGATTTTGAAGGAATTCGAACGAAACAATCTTTCGATCGTGACGAGAGTAATCGAATGGTAATGGGTTAAAGGGGGGGATATTCGATTCTGAGGATTGAATAGGATTCGCTGTTTGTTGTTCGCAAAAAGCGAATCGAATTTGGATTCGAGTCGATAGCATCTCGTTTTGATTTTTTTCGGCGAGATTTCCCTTTTGTATCCAGGAAAAATTAGGATATACGTAGGCATCGAATGTTCGATCGAGGTATGATGTAGAGGCTATTGATTGTTATAAAGAAAATTATTGGTTGCAAAGGAATGGTACGATAACAATTTTATCTTTATACTCCAACAAATAAAGCAATTTTGTAAGTCGTTTAACTTCTTATCATTGTCTACAATTTGTAATAACTTTGCTATGATAAGAAATCTGAGGAGACTGAGAAGAGAGATGCAAATCTGACCGTGCAAACAGGCAAAAAGGGAAGAAGTTTACTTAAATACTTATATATTCTAAATAATACGAATAATTGTTATTCGACGTGCAAACATGTATGACACAAACAAATGATTCACGCTCACAAAATAACACACACAAACTTCCTGTAAATCTAATTTAACAAGCAATAAGTTTATCGCTCTCGGATTATATCTGTTTATATTATTAAATACAAAAACAAGATTGAAATAATTTCAGGCAAGATCTCTAATAAAACATATTCGTAAATAAAAGCGTAGCTCTTATTTACACAGATTGAATAATCAAAGGATAATCATTCAAATCGATGTAATTTCGAGCTTACCTCGTATTCGATCCACTAAATCCACTTTCAACGTTTATTGTATTCTGCAGATAAAGCTCTTGGCGATCGTCGGTTTGAATATAGAACAACGGGACATTTCGAGTCTCTTGGTCTCTAATTTCTTCCACTTGGGATCTAAAGAGTACGATATTTATAAACTTTGTGATCGATGTTACAAACTTTTCACGCGTAATCCTTTCACGTTTAATTGCACCTCGAATTGATACCATCACACGCGATTAAAAAAGATCAAAAAAAATATAACATCTAAATCATTGATTAACTAACTCTCTATCCGACCAAACTTTTGAACAAATATTTCTAAATGATATTTAGCATGTATATAATAAAAAATTTGTAGGCCAAAAATAGATCGATCACTTTTTTGATCGATGATTCGATGGTTAAAAATAAATTTACCCCATGTGCGAGGACAAAGCTTCTCTGAACTCCAATATATTCCCCCCAGGGATATTTTCGCGGTTCAACACATTCACGAAAATCCCATTCGTGGTCATCGCTTCGGTGGTCACGGAGTTTGAAATCGTTTGAACAGGTTCGATTTCAGCAGTCGCAATCATGGCGGGATATTCGCCTGTAAGGAAGCCCGACTAAATTTCGTGACGCATAAACCGATGAATATTGCATTACTACTACCACCGGGTACAAGTCGCGCAAAGAAAAATGAAAATATACTCTCGAATCTATTTCTTAGAATGAAAATTTGCAAATTTTTATCGTTGCATGTTGTGTAATATAATAAAATTTTTTAATAACGTGAGAGATTATGCTCCATGTTACGATAAGATGTTATTATTAATTAAAATTATTTAAATAACGGATCGATAGTTTTTAATTCGAATAAATTCTTTTAGATAATTATAGAAATAATTGTATAACGTGCTACATATAATAAATAATCGATAATCGAGTCAATTCAAATACGTATAAATAATTTTTTCACGTCTTTTTCAGCAATTTTTCAATTCGCACAATTTTTTATTGTTATAATTATAATATATGATATATGTTGGAGCATAATTTTTAATTATATATGAGGAGGATCGTACTATAGCGGTTATGTAAGATTCTTCTGTACACGATACAAAATTGTAAATAATTTATTTTCGTGAAAAAAATCTGATAGAGACGCGAACAAACAAACAAACACAAAAGAAAGAAGCGAAATATGAATCATTAAGGGCAAACATTTTGAAAATCAATAAGCCCGCACGATAGGATTTACCCCTTCTCCCCCTTTCCTATTCACATAATCAATGATTGGAAATACTTGTGTTGTCGTTTTCGTTCGAGCTGGAAGACGAAGGTCCTCCAGGATCATGTCCCCTGAAATCGTTCGAAGGTCCACCATAAATCTCGTGTCTATTCGTTTTAACAGCATGGTTCTCCGACCAATTGATCGAATCCTCATCTTCCGGTATAGTCTGTTCATTGCTCGTGGACACTGATAAATCGTGGCTCGTCAACATTATATTATACATATAAATATGAAATATAAATGTTTCGAATTGCTAGGTTTCGAAACAAACGTAGGTTTGAATTTTAAATCGATAATATGAACAGCAAAGTTTATAGATAATATCCTTACGTTTGATAACAATCGTGTAATCGTACAAAAAAATTAGAATAAATATTTCGTCTATTATCTTTAGATTCCTTGAATCGTGGAATGAAAACGAAATTTTGTAGAAAAACGAAATATTTCGAACACATCATTATTTATAATTATAATTTATAATTATATGATTTAAAATTGAGAAAAATATCAAGGATCGAATACTATATTTTGTAATGCAACCTCATTAAAAATGTAAAAAAGGAATGTTAGAATTAAAGAAAATATCTTCTCCTTTCTTATTTATAATCATATTTATACATATGCGAAAAAGAGAAATCAAACTTTGTTGTTCGTAGAAAATAAATTCGTTGTATCTATCATACACGTTATAATTAATATAAAATTAAGTTAATTTGCATAATATAAACATTTACCCATCGAGATTTCTAGCATCGCGCGGTTTAACATGCTTTCCGTGATTTCGGTCATTTCAGAAATATTACTGATCGGTTCTTTTTCGGATTCGAGATTCCCTCCGCTCTTCAATCTCATCAAACGTCTCAGGTAATAACCGACATTCGGTAGCTTCGATCTGATCTGTTCGTTATGATCGCTAAACGAGGTTCCGTTCAAAAGCAAGACGAAATGTCGCGACACGTGTAACATTTAAATCGTTAAATAAATATTAATACTTGAAAATATGTTGTTTACTCGGGACCGTTACAAATGAAAATAAATTGACGTGTTGGTGCTACGTATTTGTAATTCTCTTTTTTTTTCATGTGAACATTCATGATTACTGTAACACAGTAACTATATTCATATTTAGATATAGCCGATAATTCTAAATTTTTGTATTAATGCGATTTATAAATTTTAGTCTCTAAAAGAAATTTTTAGCACTTCATGCTTTTAAATTTCAATTAAAATAGTTAACTATTTCATATTGCATAGTTTGATTTTAATTAGAAATATGAAATTTTATTTTTTATTAAAAATAAATTTGAACATTAAAATTTCCAAATATTTTTTTTTTATTTTTGTATTATATATTAGAAACATCAATTTTTGAAAAAGAAATGTTGATTTTAATGTAGATATAATAATTAAACAAATTTAATTGACTTTATTTATTTTTATTAATTTCAACGATAATGAAAAATAATGAATATGTAATAATGTTGTTAATAAATATTCAATATAAAAATAAGTGATTAATTAATGCTTTATTTATTAATTATTCGATTTTGCATAAACATTTGCGAACATTTATAAATTTATTCATAATATACTAAAAATTTTCAACAATTTGAATGTAATTGAATTATATAAAGCAATAAATTCAAAAACACTATAATAAGTGAAAAATGAAAAGAAATCATAAATATACTTTACTTGATTCAAAAGATGGAACTATATTTCGAAAATTAATGAATTTGAAAGAACATCGAGTTAAAAATAAAAATAAAAAAAAGATTATGTGTCAGATGTTAAAGTCTCACCTTCTTGGTTATGTTACTCGCGGTGGGTAGATTCGTACCCTTAACACGCTTATCAACGGAACCCTGCGAGTTTAATTCTTCCGCATCATTTGCCATAGAAACATTACTTTCCGACAGATTTTCTGAGAAAGTACCATCACTCATAGCGAAAGTCAAAATATCCACGAGAAGGTATATAGAAACTAGGCATAGGCCTGGGTTACTTGTCAATTTTCACATCGTGCAATTTGACATTACCCGTCGGTTTTTATCGACCGTCGCTTTTTCGTTGGCACCACCTTCATTGTTTTCGTTTACGCGTGTTACGATTTTAATATTTAAATAACAATCAGAGCATTGCTTTATTACAAAACATCGTTTGATATACTTTAAAATGTAAATAAGCAACAAAAATCATAACAAATTTTAATTATATATATTATACGCAATAAATAATGTTTCATGTAACTGTTTAAATTTCATATAATTATGGAAGTTTGTGTTAAGCGATCTTTATAGCATTGTCAAAAAATAACGTTCACTATATTATTAATTTCAAAAACATATTAAAAAATGTCTTTCAATAATTTTAATAAAATTATACTAAATGATTTATTTCTAAAATATTTTGGATTATTAATATTATATCTTGCTTATAAAAAAAAACAAATAAAATATTTAAAGGTTACGAAAAAAAATTAACAATTTGGAATCCTCCTTGCAAAAATATGGCGATGCAGGAAGCATCTGATTACCGAACACATTGAAGCAATCGTAATTATTACGATAAATGACAAGCAATAATTCGCTTACCTGATAAGTGTAGGGTGTACAAGGAACGTAAAATTCTCTGCTCATAATCGAAACTTGGAGCGGTTGTAAAATCCAGCTGACGAATCTTGGGCAAGTGTCAAAATGCCGGTGGCGCCATCTTGAACTCGTCTGGAGTCGAGGTCGTCAAGCTGTCACGAGGAAAAATTCTTGATTTCTCCCAAGTATGAGTGCCATCGTTGGATATTCTTCATGAAAATTGAATTACGTTAGTTTAATTAAGCTTGTACATCTCGTTCGACCTCTAAAACATTAACAGGAATTCGAACACATCCGTTGTCAAATCACAGTACGAGTCACCAACACACAACACACTTTTCACGCTGTTATTAGGATAAGTGATCCATCGAATTAATCACAATGCTTTTAATTGGACGGTATCGTTATAAATGCTTAAAAAGTCAATTGATAGACGCTTCTTCACTGTTCGAAACTTTTCACGACATATCTATGCGATGATAATTACGGCGTTATACCACCTTACTACGCCATTTTCATGTGCAGTATTTGACTTAACTACATTACAAACAAACCACCGTTCGCGTCCACTGGCTAGTGCCGACTGCCGCCAATCATGAACATCAAGCGGATAATAATCATGGCGGCGCGATATTTCGTTGCATGTAGCGCCATCATGTAATTTATTTGAATCACAACTTAACTTCTGTCGATAATATAAATAAAAAAAATTTTTTTTTATTTGCAATTTTTATATGTATACATAGCTTTTCAATCATATATAGCTTATCAATGTATGTAAATGTAATAAAAAATATAAAAATATTTGATAAAAATATTATTTTTAATCCGTATCATATATCAATATATCAATATATCAATATTATTTTTCTACTATGATATAAACTACATACATATTAAGTGATTTCAATCAGTTAAAAATAAACTTAATGAAAAAGATTCTGGACGACCTTGTAGTTATAAAAACTTGCACAATCTGATACATTTTGATATATTTTTTTATACACTTATAAATTTCTAAATGCGGAATAATTATTCTTTAATAATTATTCTTTAAAATGTTAATACTGATATTATTTTTCAGGACTCTTTAAAAAATATACTTATGCATTTATAAAAAAGTGCAAAAAATTTTATTATATCTTCGAAAATAGATATTATAAATTATAACATGTTAAAATTTATTTTGAAATTATGTTTTATATATTTTTAAAAAATTAAATGAAATAAAATTGAAAATGAATAAAACAGTTAAGAAAATAATCTTAAAATAATTTATATTATAATTATACAGATCAATTTATAGATTTTTAGATAAATTATTTGCAAGGTATATTATTTTTACATCCAATTGTACAACAACATTTGCCTTTTGTAATTGCCAATGATCGAGGTGGATATTTTGAAGAAGGATGTTTCTTTTTTTGGGATTCAATTACTATATTTCGCGGTATTAAAATGTCATTCCATGGGATCTCAACATCGGTAGTAACACAAGCCTCTTCTTGCACAGGTAGTATATCCATTGGCTTCTCGAGTACAAGATCATTCCAAGGAATTTCTAACGTAGAATCGCAACTCTCGATAGCATCTTTTTTCGAAGGTACAGTTTCCGTAATAATTAAATCTTTCCATGGTAAAAACATAGTTCCTAAAGATTCTTTTTCTTCTGTTTCTTTTTCTTCCTTTTCATCATCTCGATCAATCAAAGGAGTTAAGGAAACATCTTGACGAATTTTCATGCCAACTGCTGGTAATACAATATCTTTCCATGGCAATTCAATCTTTGAATCACATAATATAGATACATGTGAAAACTCCCTCCGTAAATCTTTTAAATATGGTTCGTGCCACAATTCTTCCTCCGGATTATATACCAATGTTTGTCTCTTTCTTTTGCATTCTTTTCTTCGCTTTTGTAATTTTTTGCATTGACATCCTAATATTTTTCTTCCGTCACTCATAATAATTGAATATTATATAAAATATATATTTTACATTTAATATTAAGCTATAAATTAATATTTAAATATAACTTGTTAATTTTCTGACATTATCTGACCTAGGGTTATAATTGGAAACAACGTAGTTCTTTTGTTTTACCATATATAGAGCATTGTTAATATAAGTATATGTATATGGGAAGAAAAATATCTTCTTGAAAGAGAATGATGTCATACCTAAGATATAGACATATAAACTATAACTTATACAATAATAATATATTTCTTCTATTTTCGTCCCTCTTTTATTTTAAATTAATCATCTTAAAACATAAATTCACTATTATTCTAGGTTAGTTACTAGATACTTGTTTTAAAGAAAGGAAATAGCGTAATGTGATAACTGCATAGTAAGTATTTGAAAATTATATGATCATCGTTAAACTGAGGTATATATATTTAGTATATATACATATATACGTGGTACATAACACACATATGAATAAAATTCGTTTAATCACGCGCATTGGCCAATCATTTGTACCTTTCATCACGACATCTACCGAGAAATGATAGTATAATGTTAAAAATCCACTAGTTGCCGATAAAAGGAAATCCGTGGAGTCTCTGGCTTAATTTCACAATAAAAGGTGTAAGAGAAAACACAATAATATTATTTTCCTTTAAAATGTTCTTCAAATAAAATTTATTTGTTAAAATAATCGTAGACACAATTGCAAATAATTTGCTTGAATATGAAGGGGACAATGCAAGAATAGCTCACGGATGCTGATTTGACCAACGCTGTAAGGCTACGTTTAGAAGGCAGCCATCTTGCAATCCCTAATCAAAGATCTTCGGCTAGCGGCTATCGCTGTCTGATTTTCAGCCGGTTAATATCAACACACAGTTCAACAAATGGCTTTAAAACGAATTAATAAGGTACGTGAATGCTCAGAGGTGTTCGTATTATACAAAGACAGTCGGGTGTTGATGTGATTGTGTGTCGAATGCGGTTGAACGCCCTTAACGATTTTGCAGTGAAGCAATGTGAGCCAGCATTGAAAATCATGTTGGCTTTTCCCCTTTTTTTTTGCATTCTTCGGTTGTGCTTTGATTTACTTGCGTATGCGTTTATATCGACATAGTGCATTATGCACGTTGCACAGTGCCACTTTGTGCCAGTGGACGTAGCTTCGGTGACAGTGAAAATCTAAAAAAATTTTAAGTGGCTAGCCGATAAATTGCCGGAAGTAACGTAAAACCGTGCATTACATACATCTATGTATACATATATGTTTACTCATATATACATATGCATAAAATTATAGATAACTTAGAATTTACGAAAATTTCATTAATGTCTTCATAATCTCTTTGTAGATGAAAATACTATTAGAAATCTTCTAATTAACCGTTACATATTTGTTTCATAATTTAGTATTAATAATTGTCACCATGTGACTACAACTAACATTATAATAAAGAGAATCATTTAAAACTAATATATTTTTTTATAATGCATACTAATAATCTATCAATTATTATATTTCTTAATCAAATTATAATTTAACGTAGAAGGACAAGAGAATAGAAAGTTCTACATGTATCGTTCTCAAAATAGTCATATAAAAGACAAAGCATATATATTACTTTCCCTTTTTACTTCATTTCTGTTATCTTGTTACATAAAATACAGAAAATATTATAAATGTTTTAACTCACTCATATTTAATTTAAGCATACTTTTCTTTTAAATTATTCATAAATTCATCTGAATTGATTTTTACATTTAATTGCATGAAACAATTAAATTTTTACATTTAATTATATTTTTATATTTATTTTAATTCAATATAGATTCTTTACTTTAATCATTATACAATGTTATATTATGGTTATCTTATGTGTAAGACATATGAATTATTTTTAAAATATATAAATAATATATTATATTATAAATGAATTATCTTGTATATATTTATGAACTTGTATATTATAAATAAGATTTTGAAATTTGATTTATATTAATGATATATTTACATAATTATATATGTATATAGATATATACATATATAAGAATGTTCTAGAATATTTTGTTTACACATGTTCACATATACTTATATATCTATAGATATATAAATTTTAAAATTCAAAATTTTATTACACAAGACAAAAGAATATATTATTGATAATATATATGTATTAACAAAAATTCAATTTAAAAATAATTTTTTAAAAATGAAATTTTATATCATTGGAAGAAGTTATATATAAAATGTGAATTATTAAATAAGATTTATATATTTTTATATCTATCTAAAATATTTTATTTATATTATATAAATTTATTGGTATTTAGGAACTTCAGGACCTTGGTAGAGATCCACCTGCGCAATGCTCTGCTGGTCCTGTAGGAGATGATCGTAAGTTCATTAAGAATTATTATTTATGCATTCATTTTAATTAAAGATTAGTAAATCATAATTGTCTTCATTGTTATTATTATACTTATTTATAAAACATATAATATACATAATTTTTTTGATTCTTCTAAAATATATAATATATCATTCATTGTCAAGGGAAACTGAAATCATTTTTTCATCAGTTTTGTTTATTATTTAAACTTTTTGATGCTTTTATAAGTAAATATAATTTATTATTTAATTTTAAGATGATCAATTATGATTTTTAATAAACTATAGCTTTTACATTTAATTCTCTACTTGCTTTCAGTATTCCATTGGCAAGCAACTATTATGGGACCAGTAAGTATATAATGATTTTAATATTATATTACATGAATTAATTAAATATTTATCATCTTGAAATGCATATCTTAGAAATATCAATGTACATATAAATATAATTTGAGTATTATTTTCAAGTATCTTCACTTTCACTCTGATATTTAAAGGTAATTTTTAAGTAATGAAATTTATATTTTACTATCTATGGCTAATAATTTCATGTAAAAATATATAACCTAATGCATGTAATAATTCTTTCTATTTACAGTAATTATATTTACTATTTATCATTAATAATAATATTGGAAATTAATTATTAAATTTTATTGAATATAATTTTAAAAAAGATATTATTTCTTTCTTTTTCATATATGTTAAAAAAAAAATTATAAATACTGATAAAATTTACATTATATTTTAATCACAATTAAATATTATATATTTAGGAATAAATATTATTTTCAGCCTGACAGTCCATACCAAGGAGGAGTATTTTTCCTTACAATTCATTTCCCCACAGATTATCCATTTAAACCACCTAAGGTATATTAATAAAAATTTTCAAAGTATTTTATTATTTAACAATATATAAATAATATATTATTTCTATGTGTTAATTATATACATTAATTACATTAATTATATACATATATATATATATATATAGGTTGCTTTTACAACCAGAATTTATCATCCAAATATCAACAGTAATGGAAGTATTTGTTTGGATATTTTAAGATCGCAATGGTCCCCAGCACTTACCATATCAAAGGGTTTGTAGAAATTTTTAAATAACAGGATGAAGAAAACAATAATAGCATAACATTTTTATAAAATTTAATTTTATTTAAACATTTAATATTTATTTTAACATATTTTAATGTAATCTTTAGAAAAACAATTTTTTTTTTTTTTTAGTGTTATTGTCAATATGCTCTTTGCTCTGCGATCCAAATCCAGATGACCCTTTGGTACCAGAGATAGCAAGGTTATACAAAACTGACAGGGAGAAATACAATGAATTGGCACGTGAATGGACGCGCAAGTATGCCATGTGATGCGTCAATCTCCGTTGATTTCAACATCTAAAAACCACCAACAAGCAGCCCCAGCCTATTGCCACTTATGCATCAGCACCGATTGAAATTAGCTATGGCTCGTCTACTTTAAAACTTAAGCCAGTACTCGGGTTCGAAGAATGCTCAGACAAACGTGATCAATCTGAAGTTCCCTTCGTACCGAGAGGCCTGCGAATATTGAGACGTTGCCACAATGGCAATTGAGGCAATTTGAAAGGTGGTCACATAACATTATATATATATATATAAATCAGGAAAAAAAAAAGAAACATGTCCGCTTTGATTTTCATAAATAAAAATGGAAGTAAAATATAGGAGAGTGAAAGTAGGATTTGTATTTGAATTTAATAGTTTAATTTCTAATTATTGTGCTTATAATATCGTAATATTATATACCTACTTTCTCAGTGAAATGAAAACCTTGAACTGACAGCACACCGATTGTTAGTTTTAACGCAAGTGAGCAATGTTTGCCCGTCCCTTGGAACGATGCGGTCACTTTTTTGTAAGACTGGGCTATATATAAATACTACTGAAACTATACCTGTATGTTTTGTTCAATTATTAAAATTCCTTACCTATCTAACAAATTCTACGAGTAACTCGAAATTTATAGTTTGGTTCCTGTGTGTGTGTAGTAATTTAATTATGCATATCGTTAATCGATAAATTGGACGATACATCTTAAAATAATTCAACGTACGTAAAATAATAAATTTTGGTGACTTAAATGACCGCGACATAAGTACCTGCCGTTCATGGGCCCGTGCGATACTAATATCAATCAAAGGCATTCACGATTTCTTATGACGTCGTTTGGCTTTATTTACATATGAAAAATGTAGTCATCGATGTCACTATTTATCGATAAATGATGAGAGCGAAATACATTTTGTTTGAATTCTTATATAAAACGCGTTACAAAATAGATAAGAAATGTTTCAAAGAGCCCTAGAGCTTAACAATGGATTTGTAAAATCCTCTGAATTCATTTTATAATAGTGCGTCATTATATAATCAATAAAGTCATGCGTCGTACCTTGCGAATTAAGAATTCGCCCGTCGCTATGTTTTACTCGAATCAATGCGTTAATTATTGTTTTGCGTGTAAATTTTTCTTTAAGCGATTTTTTATTATTATTTAGTACTTGTCTTAAGTTTCCTTTCCATCCACAATATAAGTATATACATACCATCACATCCCATTATTATATTAAAACTCGTATATTATCATGGCAGTAAAATCATCCTTTAAAATTGATCTTAGTTTTTCAAATACGTTTTCAATCGTTATATATTTTTGCAATTTATTGTGGCTGTAAAGGATCACAGTAAGATTTCAAATTATTTGCAAAATCCATTGCAATTTTACAAGATAAAAGAACATGTTATCATTCAGGATAACATGTTATTTATCGATAGTTTGTTCAAACTAATTTAGAAACAATGCACCTCTCGTTGGTGCTAGCAGTGTTTCGGCTTCTAATCCTAGGTAACGAATACAATCCGAGATATCATAAAGATGGTCACTTAATTAGAGAGTAAGTAAACGATTTTGTCTTGCGAATGGTGTAAAGTGCGTTAACGAGCAAGTTTTGAATGTAATCGGTGCTTAAAATATGGCAAGCTCACGGAGCGAAAACGAAGCCTAGAAAAGACAAATCGATTAGTATGTAATATGGTATATCACTTGTTAATGTCGATTTTGTCTCATACGATCGTGTACTGCTGTAATTTAATTACAAGTAAATGCGCGGCAAATCAGGTATTTAAATATTTGCCTCGAAAATGGATCATCGTTCATCTCTATTAGAAGGAAAACTACTCATGTGTAATTAATTATTATTACCACATCTCATGTGTAATTATTATTATACATATTATAATTAATTATTATTATTTTAGCATTAGCCCTTTATATAATAAATTTCAAATAATGATAAGGTATATCTATTCTGATCACTTATAAACTACGATCAATGGCGATTATAGACAATTATCTTGATATTTCCACTTTATTTCATATTTTATACGCACTACAATTTTGTCATTGTTGTCTTTTATTTAAAATCTGTATTTAAAATCTGCAACATCTGCAATATGTGCCTTGACCGAATTTCGAAACGTAAAACTGGTAATTTAAACTTTTCAAAATAAGTCTTTCGTTAATTTTAAACAAAAATTCAATATCCGCGTAAAATTATAAATATTAATGCATTTTCTTTATTAATTTTTCAACTTAACTTAACTTTTAACTTAGGATAAAACGAAATTTTAAGAATAAAATTGATGTGTCAGATTGATTTACAGTTTCATAACTGTAGAGAAAAAAAGGGGACAAACAAAGAATCTTCGAACGATCGGAATTTAAGGTACACATTTGAACCAGCAGATGTCTTTGTTAGACTTTCACAAAGGAACTGACGCATCTTATGTCCGTTAACAATTTTTAGATACGCTGAAAAAAAAAAACCGTGGAACGGTGAAAGTGGCAATGCTTTCCCTCTTTTGCTCTGGCTGCTCTTGACCGTTGTGCACCTATTTTACAACAGTGTGGCAGAAACCTGCTGAAACAGCGAAGTCAGTGATGGAGATAAGCATATTTTTATCTGATCAACGAATTTCAAGACTCTTGGAAAAATGTATCATAAACAAGAATTCAATTAAAATTTATTCATTTTAATCATTTCTTCGAGTTGTAAGTTTGAATTTAAACAAATACGAATTTATTTTCGAAATTTAAATACATTCTTTATCATTATAATATTAAACAATTAATTTTAATATAAATACTATTCAACTATGTATACGAAAATATAAAATCTATTTCTTTTGATTCAAGGAATCAAAAGTTCATAATAATTTTTTTAGTAATAAAATGATAGTAATTGTTTTATAATTATAAGTAATATATTATTTTCAGGAATCTCTAATTAAAAACTTTATGCGGATATGTGACAATTAATATCTTTATAGTAAAGATTTTGTCTATTTACGATTCTATTTAGAGAATAGAATATTTAAAATATTTTAAAATGTTAATTGTTATTCAAAATTTTATCAAGTTCTATTGCACCGCGTTAATGTAATTCGTATTTTTTTTATCCCGTATATTAAGCGAATTTAACAATATATATTAATATAATTAATAATTAATAATGTCAATAAAAATTAAATTGAATAACAATAAAAACTTCGCGATAATATTTTTATATTTATTTCTTCACTATTTTTGATATTTATATTATTATTTTTAATTAATTCTGTGGAACGTGCTTTTTTACGATTAACCTTTTCTTTATTCGAATGTAGGACAGTATCTTAAGTCAGTAACTTATATGACTTATATATTTGTATAATTAAGTTCCAAAAAATATTCATCCATTTCATTTTTGTTTAACTTCAAACTTAATGTACATTAATAAGAATTATGATTTTTATATTATTTAATTTAATGTATAAATAATACATAAGCATCTTCTTAATATACAAAGAATGTTCCCTTTATCTCGGATCGTATAATAAGGAGAATAGAAAGTTCGAAAAAACGAAGTGGTCCAGTATTACTCATAAGTGTTCTACTAAAATATAAAAACGGATTTAAACTTATTTCTATTCTCTATTCTCTAACTCTTTTCTATTCTCTTAATATATTCTTAAATTTCTAATCTATTATAATAAATATAATATAATTTTTCGTCTCAATAATTCGATGTCAATAAAAATGTTTCATCAACACTAAAATAAAATCAATATCATTTTTCATTTAAATTAAATATCAATTTAATTTATTTCGCGTACAGAACTATAAAAATGATATAATATTAAACACAATGTAATCAAAAAAAAATAAAACTACTATTAAATTTCTTCAATAATTAAAATAAATATATACTTATATTCTCTAAAAATAAAACTGAAAATACGAAAAATGATCCACTTAAATATAAATGTTTAAATCGTAACATAAATAAATATTCTTATAAAACGTCATAAATTTATTAATCAAATTTGTTGAAAAAAAAAACACGATAAACACTGGCAATAGAGTCAAGAACCGAGTCAGGCGAGAGCGTGTAAAATATAAGAACGTAAGATCGTGATTAACACGGAGATCGAGTGAAAATAAAAACTCGAGCCCATCGCTAGCCCGTAGTACGGGAATGTGTTTCGATCTATCGAGCGGCGCTTTGGACCGTCTGGTTACAGTGCAGTTTGTTCAGTGTCAGTGCTGGTCTCGGCACGTTCGGGGATCGAGGCGGAGGGTAAAGTTGATTCGCTCGTGGTGGTGGATAGACACGCATGATCGTCGGAAGAATGTGTCGATAGATCGACGACCGAGTGACTCGCTGCACCCGCCGCGACCTTTTCAAAACGTTGATTGCGATCGCTCGATAAACACTCGCGTCGCGAGGGCTTCGTAACCAGACGACAGGCCGCAGCCAAGTGGTACGTAGGCATTAAATGTTAACGATAACCAGACAGACGAAACGTCGTTCGCGATTATTGTCAGGGCTTCAACAAAGGGGGAACGTTTTAAATCATTGTAAAGTGGCATATATCACGCTGGAATTGCAATTAGCGTGGTACGTATCTGTGTCCCCCGGTGTCGCGTTCACTTGTCGACGCGCTTTGTGTTTACGAACAAACGCGTGCATTCATCCATCGTCTGATTCTTCGCCGAGAGTTTTCACTAACAAATTGCAATTGTGTTACATGACCGGTCATAACGTGACAACGTAAACGAACCATATTTTATACTCTGGCCGTAGTCGTTGCCAGCTTTACTTATCGATACTTTGCCGCGAAGAAATAATGAATATTGGAAAAGGTATTTATTATATTGATAGAAACGTTGTAAATGTGGGACCGCGACTTGTGTGTGTGTTTCTTTTTTTAAATTTTTCTTCATCTTGAAAAATAATTGCAAAATTAAATCGTTGATTATTTAAAATATTGTTTATGATATAAATTTTTACTTTGTTCTCGTTAATGTATGAATTTTGATCTAAATAAAGAAAGTTAAATAAAGAAAGCTAGTTTGATTATAATTAATTATTAATTTTGTTTATTAATTTTAAATGCGATTCAATTTTTATATTGCAAATTGAAACAATTAAAAATATATATATTATGCAAATTTATTTGAAAAAATTATTCGTCTATACATATTTTTCTTGAACAATAATAATGATGGATAATGATATTCGTACGTAAGGTAAATTAAATCACGTAAATATGCATGATAATTTATTCCTCTAATTTACGCATTAAAGAAAAATACCTGAAAAGAAAAAACTACTTTTGACGTATTTTAAGATTCCTTTTAAATCAACGTTTACAGAAAAAATTTTTTTTGATATAATTTGTATATGCAAATGTTAAACTCACATCTCACATGTAGACATTATACTTATGGATTTATCGTCGTATTTATATTATAATTTAAATTATAGAAAAGATACATTAAAAAAAGAAAAAGAAAAAATTTTAAGTAACATGTGCGAACACACATATATGAATACAATTTTATCAATCTCAACTAGCTTTAACATAAACAATATTGTAATATTATAATGCTGATAAAAAGAATGAGTTTTTTCATTTATATTTTCCACGATAAATATAATGTGATTAAAATTCAGAAAAATAGAAAAATATAATGCGATTAAATTAGAAAAAAAAAAAAAAATACTTTGATCTCGGAAAAAAAAAGGAATTATCGACAATAGTTATCTGAAAACGGAAGCGCGGAGTCCACTTGTTCTGTAGAGCGCCTTCAACTTTCTCGTGGATTAAACGCAAAAGATTGAGTGCGCAAGAGAGAGTGAACAGATATCTTGTAAACACACGAAATAACCAGACTACGGGTACAGCTTTCCGGATATTATTCTTTATCGAGCATTTCGAAAGTTTACGACCAAAAGAATCGAAACGTTTACTTCGAAAGAAAAATCTAGAATTATATTCCTTTTCTCACGATATACGAGATATTTTATTGGAAACGTTCAAACAAAAAGCCGAGTCATTAAAAATACTTCTTGTTTATCACAATTTCTACTTTTTTTTTTTTTTGTCCCCCATTTAATAAGTCGGAATTTTCTTCGATAAGACGAGATTCGAAACGGGAAAATTTTACAAGATAGTCGAGATTTTTTCGTATCGGTTTCGCGTAGAAAATATTTATCTGGAAAGGATTCGCGTGTGAAAGGATAGTCGCGTGCACGAGATTTCCTCCGGCGAGAAGATTTAAAAAATACTTCGAAAGTGGCTATTACATTAAAAACTCGACTTGTTAGAAAACGATTCTTGTCACTATGTATGATTGATATGGAAACCAAAACGGATCTGTAAAGAAGATCTTGGGCGTATGAATGCGAATGAATGCAATGAAACTCGAACGCACTAATGAGAATAATGAAATAAACGTTATATTTTGATTGCACTTCTATTCGATTTAAAAAGCAACTTGAATAGACCCTCGAGAAAAATTTCTTTGATAATATACGATTCAATCGATTTATTTTCTTTTTTCTCTTTTAAGCCTTATTTTTCAATTATATAATCGAGATAAGTAAATGAGAAGTACGCGTCGAATAGATAATAAATATCTTGGATATTATGAAAAAAAATATTTAATCAAGACTGCAAACAGTTCCCTATTCGTATTAAATAGATTATTTTACATAATATATTATATGTAAAAATTTATAAAACATTTATAGATAATAGATAGTATTGAATAAATTATATTAATTCATCATTTAATAATTTTTTTTTTGAGTTAAAAAATATTTAATAAAAATTTCGAATAAATAAAGAGGAGGAAAATAAAATAATGTGGAGAAGTAAAAATTCTCACTTTAAACAAACGAAATACCGTACTGTGGAAAAAAGTTTTAAATCATCTATCTATAAGATTTATTTGTTTCTAAATAACATAATACTTAATACTTAAGTTAATAAACTTTTTACGCTTTATATAATTTTATAAAAAAAAAATATTTCTTTTTACGATCTAAAAGCAATAAATTTAATATTAATATTTGAACGTTACAAGTTAGTCTCTTATAGTCTAAGAATTTTATTCGGTATTATGATTACGATTATTATCTGCGTTTAAGCAATTATATCATTACCGACGAAGAAAAAAGAAACTTACTGAATTGGAATTGATTCATTCAACTAAACTGGTCAAAGGCTAACATATATGATACTATATAATCACAACCGTGTAAATGTATTATAAATTCAATATATGTAAAGATCTTATAGTCCTATTCATCCTTCCATTTACAGACTAGAAGATATTCAAATATTTTTCAATGATGAAATTACTAGCGGGTGTGGAAGAAGTAAGCGATCAAAGTGAAAAGCAACCTAACGACGATCAACAGCACAACAACAACCATGAGAAGCAACCAAAAACAGATATCACCCAAGAGACCCTCAAATTACTTACTGGAGAGGTAAATGTGAAAGTTATTATCGTTCAACATCGTTTAACGATATAATTACAATCATTTTTTTACGGTGATAATTATTTTTTTCTCCAAGTGGAAATGATTCATCATGGTATGAAAATGTTGGAGATTTTTCTTTTTTAACGAACGAATCATTGCAACCACGTGTTCACGTATTCCAATCATAACTTTCACTTTGACCAGTTCATAATTACTGTTAGATCACACGATATTCGAGTATTGTATTGTGCACAGTATGCTTCATTTTTGTTTGAAAAACTTCGGCTTTACAAAACGTCGATATGCATTTCTGAGTATGTAGGTTGTTCACCGATATACGTATAACGTGCATGATTATTCTTTGCTTATTATTCCACGTCTATCAAGGTTACGAATGAATTTCTAACGTAAGTATACAAATTATGCGACTAACATTGGTATTCTCTTTTCGTTCGATTCCAGTTAAAAAATATTATCTGAGAATAGGCATTTTAAAATTTCGGCAGAAAGATTATTAATATTTTATCAATAAAGAAATCTTGGAATAATCACTATCTATATCCTGGAATAATAATTCTAATAGAAGATACAAAAATAAAATAAAAGTATTATTTTTTTTTTTTTAATTAATGAATTATCATTTTGATGAAAGCAACTTTCTAATCGTGATTGGATAATCGATATAGAAAATATAGATTTATAGATATAGAAAAATTGAAGAAATATAAGTATTAAGAAATACAAATAGGATAATAGGATAAGTATGAATAATAGTGATATCAGGATATTAGCCATTTATTGTCATCGAACGAAGATTTCAAAAAACATTGACAAAACATAATATTAATTAAATCCGGACAAATTCGAGAACGCATTCTAGATGGAAAAAGTAAAATATGCTCGTACGTACAAGAACTGGCGCTAGTGTGAAGTGAAAAATCGATTTCGCTAGTGAAAGATACAGAAAAGATGAGAAAGAAAGCCCGTGATATAAACTTGACACACTGAGATGAAAGGCAAGTCCCGTTGCGACCTACTTAACAGCTTTCGAGATAGCAACTAAATCTTTGCGGCCATATCCTGAAATCATCTATTCATAATTTCGATGAATCAACAGAGTGCAAAAAGTAATTGACTTTATTGATCATTTACGAGTAAAAAAGAAAAAACTTACAGAGAAATTTATTTTATTAAACTTTTATTATTGTAGAAAATAATCTCTTCTCATTTTGACTATTGGATAAAATATTTCAATCGTATGTCTATATTTTTATTTTATCACATCTGCATTACACATTTTACGTGACATATCTTTCATTTTATTTTTAACGTACAATGTATCCAGCTTAACCGAATCACTTTGATAAATTATAATAAAGAAAAACAATTGTATTACTTATTTTTTAATGCCTTTTTGAAAAGAATTTCCATATTTTTTATATTTTTGCAAAGTATAACACTTTCGTTATATAAATGCATTCGTTATGTAACTGTAAATAATTCGAATCTAATAATTTTTGCTATCATGTCAATTGCAATTATAATTTATTATGAAAATATTCTAACATATTAATGATATAAAAATGATATGAAAAAATAAAATATCGAGATGATAATTTCTCTCAGGTATACCGTAGAACTTCCAAAAAGTTGGAGGATTCACCTATTAAAGGTAAAATTACGCCGGAAGATGAAGAAAAAATGAGACGTCTTTTGCCTTACGAAGAAGCTCCTGAATATCTTCAACACAATCCTTATATTCTTCATGGTTATCGAGGATATCTTACCACGAAGCTATGTATCGAAAGGTATATAGTTACATATTATGTACATATGCATGCATAAAATTACATGTTAATATGATTTGCCAATATATATCATATAATATAATAAAAATACGTTAGATAATCTAAAAAAAAAAAAAGATCATAAGCATCTTTCTGTAATAAATACTAAAGAAATTTTTTTTCTATACAATGTGAGAAGTAATTAAAATAAAATCACAATTTTTATTTTAATTATTTTTGAACCTGTGGGTACGATATAATATACGTACATCTGCAACAGTAGTTTGCGTGTTGCATAGCAATTTGACAAAAAAAAAAATATACTTATTTCAGTATATTCTGGTGGACAAATGAAACAGTAAATATATGGAGTCACATATTTGGATGGATGTTATTTTTTGGTCTGACTCTGTACGATTTATGTCTACTGAATATTCATGCACCTTTTGGTGACAAAATGATAGTAGCACTTCTATTAGTTTGTTTTCAGGTAATATTTAAAAATATGATCCTTAATATGAAAATTACGAATAAGATAAAAAAAAAAAAAAAAGATTTAAGATAAAATTACTGTTTCAGGCATGTATGATATTATCATCGGTATATCACACATTTTCTTGCCGAAGTGAACGTGATTATTGGTGTTTCTTATCATTTGATTTGTTCGGCATTGCTTTAAGTCTTTTATCGATATACATGTCTGGAATTTATTATGCTTTTTGGTGTCACACGGTAAGCAAATCAATAATAAATAAATAGTTATATGTACACATTATATTGTAATTATAATTAGTCGAAGATATTATTAGTATACTAGATACTACATGTATCTAATCTTTTACATATATCAATAATTATATTCATTATATTTCCTATTTTATCTTAAACTTTAGCTAAGAAAAAATATTCTTTATTATTATTATTCGAAATAAATATGAAAAAACATTTTTTCCCTTTGCTTTTCCTCCCCTCTTTTTTTTAAATAGAAAAAAACTATTATTACTGATTAATAGCAAATATTTCCCTTTATCCAGGAATTACAGAGATTTTATCTCATAACCGTGTTAGCAATTTTTATATTTGCAATGGTGTTGCAAATACCAAAATTAAATGTCAATGGCAACGTCAAACTAGTCGTTTTTGTCGCTTGGGCGGCTTATGGAGTTTTGCCAACGCTGCATTGGAGCATTGTTATGGGCGGTTTGGACAACCCGATCGTTAGAATGTTGCTTCCAAGGGTATTAGGAATGTATATTATTAGTGGTGTAGCATTCGCTATTTACTTGAGCAAAATACCAGAACGCTTTTGTCCAGGTAATTGCAAATACTGTCGACCTTTCTCCATGATATACGATAAAATGTATATGGTAAAAATTTAATTTTAAATTGTGTATAATGTGATGTTGTATTATTAGAATTTTATTTTGTTAAAGGATGGGTAGATTACATTGGTTCTTCTCATCAATGGTGGCATGCGTTGGTAGTATTGGCTCTTTATTATTGGCACAATACTGGAATGCTTTACGTAGAATACAGAATGAACCACGGTTGTCCAACCAGTATAAGATCATTATGACAAACACAGACTGGCGACCAATCAGGTATAAAGGATATTTTTAAATATTTATCTTTAATCCCAGAGATTCTTAGTTCTTTTTACTATAAATTTTTTTATTTTCCTTTTTATTCATTTCTTTTATAAATTTTAAATATATATTAATTTCTTGTTACACCTTGTTTTATTTCAACAGAATTGTGTAATTATGTAATTGAATTATAATGATTTAATATAGCGAATATTTCAGGTTTTATTATGGAATGCGCTTGTGCTATGGAATTTAATGTTTGGTCGTCAGAATATTACAACAAGCTACCGTTTTATGCTGTTGAGAGAAAGACAACTTGCGCAATTGAGAATCCATTACAAGCGTACCTTCATCGGCAGACAATCTAATATCACAATGCGCAATATTCGTAATATATATATTTGAAATATTATTATTACGGATTCTTTAACAATGTCTTTTCTAACACTAGTGATTTTAATTTATTTTATATTTATACATTTTAAATAGATGCATTGTATTTTCCTTTTATTCGTACAATTTTTATAACAAACAATCTTCATAAACATTTATTTTATTTCTATTCAGAGAAATATGATTTCTTTTTATTTTTTAAATATTCTCTTTGTTGCAATAATTATTATCGAGAATAAAAAGAAAATAATAATACACGTTATAATATTTGATAATGTATTTTCTCGTAATAACACTTATGAAGATGTTTATGCAAGTAACAAAAGTTTGTTAAGATTGTACATTTCAATGGATATTTATTATTTAATAACCAAAATTACTTGTGTATATTATAAAATACCATTTGTAAAAAGTATGTTATAAGATAAACAATGGATATAGAAAAATGACACTCTTTCATTCTGAACAGTGCCTCAAGATTACATCTTGCATTTTTCAATACATGAAAAATAAACGTACATTTTGTACATAATAAATAAACGAATTTAAAAATACATCTTTACCAATTTTTATATGATATTGTTAAAATTAAAAGTATTTAAATGAAATGATTGTAATAAAATATTGTTAATTCTGTCAATTGTTAAATAAAATTGTTGTCTAAAGGTACGTTATTTTCATCTTTTAATAATTTTAATAATATTAACATATACTTGTATATCTCTCGAGTATCTTATATCTATATATCTAATATTCCTTAGATTATAAACTTTCCTAATCAATATATTAGATAAAAAAATAAATATGTTAGAAAAAAATAAAGCTAAACAGATATTGAAATCGTTTTATAAATACATAAATTTTCGAGCAACTATAGACAAGGAAAACAAATGATAGAAGCAAGACAGAGATAGTATAAAAATTATGGAATGAACGCCATCTACAGAGTGCCGCAAATGAAACACAAAAAGAAAGGACAGAAAATAATAGAAAAAGGATAGATAGAGTAAGAATTGATCACTAGCGCCATCTCTTCAAGATCGTCTCAAACTTCTCCTAAACAAGTTTCTAAATACATTCGAGAGATGGCGCTATTTGTCCATTCTTGTATTAATTCACAGTATAAATAAGTATAAAGGATAGAAAATAGTTAGAGAAAGATAGAGATGAGAATTGATCACTAGCGACATCTCTTGAGTATTAAAGGTATCTTTTGAAAGTAGGATAAGTTAGAACAAGAAGAAGGAACCAGCGCCATCTCTCGAGTATTTTTATAAATTTAATTAGAAGAAATGCCAAAAGCACTCAAAAGATGGCATTGGCAGTCAATTCTATTTTATCTTTATCCTTTTTCATTATTTTCTGTTCTTTTTTTTGTGTTTCTTTTGCGGCACTCTGAAGATGGCGCTGATTCCCTAATTTTTATCTTATCTCTGTCTCTTTCTTACATTCGTTCTCCTTGTCTACACTTGTTCAGCACGTGACAAGATACAAAATGTCAATTGAACATACTTCTATCATTTCTGTTTCAAAACTACAATGTGTTTTAATCTTAAATTAATCAAAAAATATAAATATTACATTTTTATATCAATTTTTATATCAACATATGTCTAAAATAACGATCTTTTATGATATATCCATGGAAATATTTTAACTTTGAAAAAAAGAAAGAAGTTTTAAAGTATTCTATCGAAAAAATTCCCTATACAAGATTTCTTTGTAGAATCTATAATTCTACTCAACTATATTAATAACAATATTTCTGCATGTTACATTCAAGACGCGAATTGTCACGCGTATGTTCAAATAATATTAAAAAAATTTTATACAAAACATAAACATTTTAATTTCTTTACTTTAAAACATTCCTTTCAATCAAATTTCTCTAATCAATCGTGATTATCAAGAATTTCCATATTTCAAGCTCTCATTATCTGTCGCCATTCACGAAAAACGATATATATATATCGAGATACATTCAAACATTTCGAAGATATCGAGAAGAAGGAGAAAAAGAAAGAGATCTGCATATATCTCATTCTCTTCCTGAAAAGTTCCAGGAATCGAAGCACAATGTTCATTTCACGGCTAGAAGGTTGGAAAGAGGAGTTGATCCGTCGACTATCTTTGCATTTACCATCCCTTCTTTCCCCAAAACCACAATTCTCGCATCATCATGTCGATTTCCAGCCATCCCCCGGCCCAGGAACCGGAAGAAACCGTAGTATCTCATCGGCAAATGGTATCGCACGCAACCACCTACGACGTCAGTCTAATCTCGAGGCACCGGTTGGTCGCCGAGATCCTCGCTCTTTTCCACCGTCGAATGGGCGTGCTGGAAACGCCCATCCACCCTTGCTACATAGATCTGCACCCCTGTGCTGTCTCAGGGGTGGAGTCGACCAATGACACGGTGGTAACGTTCGTCTGACAACGTGGCCTTTGGAGCCGCCCCCGCATTTCCCGTGGCTAACTAGCACTACCCCACTATAGTCGCGTCAGCCACTCGGCCAGCAAGTCCCCGGGCTGTCTAGTCGCCCGTTGGAATTCCCCACCTATCCTCCTGTCACCTTCCTCTCACTCCCCTCCTCGCCCATTCCACTCCACACCCCCTCTCCCCCATCCTCCCTCTATTTCAGGCCAACGTACCAGCCACATTGAAGAAGTGGTGTACATCGTGCAATAGCCTGACTAAAGCCGCATCTAGCGATGGTTATAATCCTATCCCTCCTCACCAAAGTCGAACAATCTGACCTGACAAGGTAACACGAATTATATAATAAGAAATTAAATATAAAAATACGCGATTTTTTCCGATTTTCGTAATTATTTCCAAGGAATATAATTATTTAGACCTTCGATGCAATTTCTGCGAATTTTGTATGATTAATTTACGTTCTTTCGAGAGCACTAATCATCGCATGCTAACGTTAACGATAAAATTCAATGGTTATTAGAATTATACAATTTTATAACTCATTAAAGCACACGTAACGCGCATCGCATACATTATTTACGTTAAACTTGCAGGAAAGGAAACTCGAAAATCACTCGACGATTGACCGTCTCGATTGGAAAAAATCGGGAACGCGAGAGGTTCGAGGCCCTCGCCACCCCCGTGTCGGCGTCACAGCTACGCCGACTCGCGGCCGTTTAGGAAGTTGTGTACGTGTGTTAGGCACCCCCGTCCACCCACCCACTCCTAGAAGCACGTCGAGCGTGTTGAAGAACGACCCGTGATTCCAGCTAGTATGGCTACGGTCAGGGGAGATAGGCAACTCCGACAGCCAATCGGGCAGCAGCCCCTATACACGCGCGTGTACACGACGCGCGTACAAACGCACAGGGGGTGCACACATAGGCAGAGGCATCCCGTACACGAACACGGGGGATCGTACCCGCCCTTCCCGGCGAGATGAGTAGCTACGCCAAGGCTCGAAGCCACCTCGTCACGGAGAACGCTTCGAGACTTCGCGCGACTCCCTCGGCGTCGTGTCGGAAACGACCACTGGTCCAGTCGTCCGTCTGGGGATGCTCGACTTTGATCAGTCGCGAAGGATGGGCACAGGTCAGTTCGATAAAGCGTGTGCCTCTCTCTTGATTTTCTCGCCGGTGATACGTAGCGGTGCTTTCGACAGACCCTCATTGCAAACACAGTGACACACGTGTTCCTCTTCTTTTCTTTTTTTTTTTTTTTTGAAAAATAATCGTCGATAATACATTTGATACTTCTTCTTCTTTTTTTTTCTTTTTCCTTTCGATTGGTTCGTTGTATGATTGATTTATTTTCTTTTTCTTCTTCTTCTTCTTTTCTCTTTATATCGATTTCGATGTTTTCGAAATTTCGGGGATGACTCGGTGACTTCGACCGGGTTTTTTGGACTTTTTCGCCTGTTGACGTTTTCGCCAATTCTCGGTGCGCGTTAAGATTTTTTTTTTTTTAATTTTCGTTTTGGTGATTCGATGGTTCGTTGATTTTGAAGGATTTTTTTTTTATGGGTTTGATCTTTGAGTTGGTTTAAATGTGAGTTTTATTGTTGGTTGGTGACCTTGGAATGGATTTCGATTTCGGTGGAAGCGATGATTGGGATTAGTGATTGAATTGTGGAGATTAGGAATTTGTTCTGGATGAGAGAGCAGTTATCTTCGGTTTGTATCGAATGTACAAATTTTGATATTTTTCTAAATTGTGATTCTTGTATCGAATTTATTTGTTTTTATGGAAATTAATTGGCTCGCTTGCTTACCAACCATCGAACTTGTGATTTCTACGAATATTTCATAATCCTCTGGATTGGATTATAATTTTCTCATATTTCTGTTTTTTTTATAACTGTTCCATGACAATATGATAATATATCGAATCTTTTTATAATACCATAAATATATACACGTTTTTAAATTTCTCATTCGATTTATTTCTTTCTTTTCTTCAAACAAAACAGCAGAAAAATAAAATTCCACAAAACGTGAATACTAAACAAAAATTAAATTTTACTTAATTACAATTCAATTTTCTTTCCTAATGTTTAAGATTAATTATCAATCCTTAATAATTTAAGAAAGAAAAGATCGAAACGCATTCGCATTCACGATGACCACCACGACTCGCCTTTCCAAAGATCGGACACACTTAACTCCCGTTAACAACCTATCTTTTATACTTAATCGACGCGTTGGAACACATAAGACAACACTCTCAAGATATAAGCGTAAACGTCGAAAGGAGGTAATCCGTTAGGGTTGAAGGGTGATCGGGTTGGGTTGGTAGGTTTTTGGTGTGAGAAGAAGAGGTGGTTTCGTTCCCCAGGCCAGAAACGGAAGCTTTGGTTGGCTTAGGCATGGCCGTGTTTTTCTTGCCGCGGATCATTAGGACGATTAGGGTTCCTCCGAAAAGGGGGAGAACAGATTAACGCTCGAGCTCCTCTTGCGGTCCGCTTTGCTTTCTTAAACGGAGTCCTATTTCCGCCAGCTTTTCGCTTCGTTTTTTAACTTCTTCTGCTCCTCCTCATCTATACGACTCCTCGATATCTCTCACGGTGGATTAATCGCATGGCCAACTCTTTGCCTTGAAATTCAAGTGCTTTTTATTTGAAAAGGAGATTTTAAACGAGTTTGTTTTATCTGTGGTATTTTTTTTTTGCGATTTAATTCAACGGACGCACATTATGTCTTGTAGATTGATGGCGTTTAAGCGAATGGGATTTCTTTTTGATTTTGAATTTGCGGATAGGATCTTGTTTTCGCGAAGAAATGTAAAATGATAAATTATTGCGATTGTGATATAACAGCTGTTGAGAGTGGTACAAAATATGTGTGTGAAAATTTGTAAAAATACGTGGAAAAGAAAGTTTCGAAGGGAAAGGTTGCTTGAATGCATCGGAGAATAGAAACTAAGTAGAAATATCGGTATATGATCAGGCAGAAAGTACTAGATATAAACGTAATCAATGAATTTGTTTTATCGTTTTAATTTTTCGTATATTGCGGAAGGAAATGTCAAGTAATTGAGTTATGGAAAATATGATTTTTGAAACTTTTTGTCATTAAAAATTTAACTTACGTTCACGGAACGTAAAGTAAAATAAATATTTTTATAGAATAGATATACTTTAATTATAATCGCACAGTAATTAACAATTTCTAACGTTTAGAAATATTGTAAAAACTTTAATTATTTAAATAATCATTTATTTATTGTGTACCTTTTTTAAAAAAATATTCCAATCAACGTTGCGTTGACAGAAAAGACTTATCCTTAATAAAATTCAATTTTTGATTTATATTAAATATGATCATGATTTCGTGAATTATATATTTTTAAAGATAAAAATAACGTTTCAATCAATTATCAAACGAACGAATATGAATAATGAAAAAAAATGAAAAAAAAAAAAAAAGAAAAAAGAAAGAAAGAAACGAGAATTATAATTAACACTTTTATTAGACTTTCCGTTTTTCCATTAAGTCAATTTCTGTTGTAGGGGACAGATTACTTGATATACCGTGTCTGGTATGCGGTGACCGTAGCTCTGGAAAACACTACGGCATCTACAGTTGCGACGGTAATTATCAAGCTCTTCTGTACATCAATTTTTCCATTAAAAGACACAACAACGGTTTATCCATTATAAGAGAACAACAGATTCGTTGATTACAATTTTTATTTGACAATTCGTTCACCTGACGGCTAATTAAAATACACGACAACAATTTTCGCGACAAGTTTCACAACAGTTCCTAGATTAGATTCGTTCGAAACGTTCATTAAAAAGAGATGCCAATTCAATTATCAATTAAATAAATAACAAAGGGTAAAATGTTAATTAACGGCCAATTATAAATCATCAGTCATGCAGTGATCGTGACTTATCCGTCGGTACATATATAGGTGCTTCTAGAAACAGGTGCAGAAACTTTGGTATTCTGTCTATTCTTTTTAAGAATAAAAAAAAAATCAACGTAAAATATAAATCATTAAGATATCGAAGCATGTATATATATATATGCTTTTTCTTTAAATCTACGATATAATTTTTAACCACCTATTTTTAAAGTAATCTGAAGAGAAAATTTATCGTTCGATTCTCCTTTAATGTTGAAACTCGAAATCGATGGTTAAAACAAGGTCGAAATTTTTATATGTTGTCCAGGTTGTTCAGGATTCTTCAAGAGGAGCATACACAGCAATCGAAGGTACATCTGCAAGGTGCAGGGTGCCATGAAAGGGCGCTGCCCCATCGACAAGACCCACAGGAACCAATGCCGTGCGTGCCGACTCGCCAAGTGTTTCGAGGCCAATATGAACAGAGACGGTAAGAGACGGTGTGGAAATGTTTTTATTCTCTCTTTCTCTCTCTCTTTCTCTCTCTCTTTATATATGTTTAACATAGAATCGTGAGATGAGACACGTCTCCTATAGAAAAAAGTATCGTAGGTGTGATTCCGCGAGAGGAAAGAATACCACGATATCATAGGAGCAACGGGACCGGTCTAATGGCGCGTTTTCATGTCAAGAGGAGGGCCTCGAACAGCTCCCACCGGCAGAGCAGGCTGCCTCCGTTTTCTCCGCGGACTCTACACCCTTCTTAGCTATAGCAGAGACGAAAGAAATAGGCTTGTAATTACTATTTTACAATGACCATTTTTTAATTCAATTAACTTAGAGATTTTGACAACCATTTCTTGGCGAACTTGGCGATTAATTTGAACTTCTTAATGCGAAGAAGAATTATATTCTGAGGAGTTGAAGACTTGAGCAGAGTATGAGAATCATTCGAAGAAAGAGAATAGTTTCGTAATGAGAAGTGGTTCGAACGTTGAGGTAAAAATAGAAAAGGTTTTTAATTAGAGGAAAGAGAAGATTAATTAATCATCTTTAATGTATTCGTTGATGATGGATATCTTTTTGCGAGGAATAATCGTTGTTTATAATAATATAATTTATTGTGAGTTTAATGTAACAAAATCTGATTGAAAATTACAGTATTTCTTAATGTGAAATGTAAAAAAAAAAAAAAAGATGATGGAGCGCAGAATTAATTTTTCGAATAAATGAATTTATAAGATATTTATTTGATCTTATTAATATTTATTATAATTTAAATGATATATATCCAATGGAATATGATTGGATAGGGGAAATAAATAGTAGAATTTGAATAGTCTATTTCTTTTGTCTGTGCTATATAATCAAGTGTATACAAGAGTAGAATTGCTTATTTTCAAATTTATATTACGATTCATGACAAAATGATTGCACGTTTCTCTTTCATTTTTATAATACATATGTGCGTTTAATATTCAATCGATGTAAAAAAAAAATGTACAAAATAAATTGATTAACGTATACATAAAACAAATCGAGTATTTGTCATTTGTCATTTCCAGTGACTAATAACACGTTTAATTTAAATTACAGTATGTGCTATCATTTTGTGGTGGATTTAAGTAGAAAATGAAGTAGAAGTTGCAGTACAGTTTTTTTTTTATTAAAAAAATTATTTTTGCTATATTTGAGAATGAAATTCTCGGCTTCGTTTCGACGAATTAGCATTTTTTTCGTCGCAATTTGTGGTTTCACGCGAGCCACGAATGCCTAGCAAAGATAGTGACTTTAGTGGCTATTGGTCAGACAAACCCTCCTAAGCAAACGTAGTCATGGACCTAGTAAAACAGCAATCATGGTTGAATCGTCTGTTTGTCGTTGGTTTTACGACTGGTTCGTCAATAGGCGCACCTAAATCAAGTATCAAAATTTATTAACGATCTACAAATTTTTGTAAAAATTATATCATTTCGATGTGCAGAAGTACGCGGGCTAATTATAAATTAACAATTATTCAAAATAATCTTATGCTCGTTCTCCACCGAAAATTCTTAGATCTCGTCTAAAATCACTTAATTAATTAATTAATTAATTAACACGTGGAAAATCGATACGATCTTATCGCATGGAAAACTTGCACATAAGCAAGAATTAAAATTGCCGGTGCACCACACTCAGAGACGTTTCGACCTATTTTCGAACTCGATCGAATTTTTCACCCGGTATTAAACTCGATCGAAATTGCATTTCTCGCGCAACATGCCGCGTATCTCTATTAATCGACGACACGAGAGACTTCAATGGAACTGGAACGAAATGCGGAGAGACTCAATAACGATTCCGCATTGTCATACCACGTTTCGCTTTTTCCATGATCTCTCACTTGACGCGTTACTTTCCAACACGATTTTCTCTTCCAACACGAAATATATATATATATATATATCGCCGCAAAATTCACGAAACGAGCTTGTACATACATATACTTCTACGGACCGTTGCCGACCATTTTCATTTAATTAATTAATCGATCGAAAACGCGTAATCTCCTCTCGATGTTGCATTACATTATGTCCTCTCGATGAAAGGTCGAACGGTAATTAACATTTATTTGGTGTAAACTTTGTCGCACTTCTTGTATTACGCGTAAATGTTATGTTATTTGACCGTATACTGCTGTTTCGAAGCGTGCTCCATACTTTGGTGGGGGAAATTTTGACACGAGAGATGACGATGATGATATTTAACGACGATACTTTTAACGATGCACACGGGGACGCGATATTTTATATCCGTCTATTGTGGCCCCCAAGTATCGGAGTATGATATTGATTCGAAGGTATATTCCGCGTGGCAGGGTAAATCGGATTTCATATCGATAAGTACACGACTTTGTGTAATCCTCGTTTGATATTTCAACTGAATACGATGTCACGGTTATGCGCGTAATTAATAGATTCTTGGTAAAATGATTTGCATTCCCGTGTAAAATTCTACTAATCCTACGTTTTTAATCCTTCGTGGTGCAATATTTTATTCTTAATTTTAGAATTGTCCCACATTTTCCATTGTTGCCGTAAATTTTACGCTACACTAACGTACACCATAATTTTAATACTTTATTGAACTTCGTATCGTACATCATCTTGCTATTCGAGTGAACGATAAATTCCACGGTTGCGAGTCTATTAACCGCTCTTCTGCTAATCTTCGTGCCTCGTTACGTGAGATTCTACACGTTCATCTTTTCGAGATACAAAATGATACGAAAACCTTCTCATCGATCTATCATCCTCAACTGTCTATTATTTAAGGGATTCCATTAGTGTCCAACGTGACACTATCAACGTGACACTCTTCACTTTCAGCATTTTTCATATTTCAATCCCAATTCTGATTGAACGATCGAAGAACAAATGAGATTTTTTTAAACTACGCGACTCAGAGACGGAAAAAATGAAAAAGAGAAATGTAAAAGACAAGCAAGGGAGTAGCGATCTCGAAGGAAAGGAGATCTCGATCGAGAAGCGATCTCTTTCGAGAACCGTCGCAGGCGGTTAAATAAGAAGGAAGGAACGGCGCGGAGAGAAAGGGAGAAAATAAGAAAAAAAAGGAAGAGAAAGGAAGAGAAAGAAAGGCAGAGCATATTCAAAGGAAGGCAAAGAGCGGCGGATGAGAGATAGAGGTACATATCGAAAGAGAAAGGCAGCCAGGGGCGGACCAGACCGAGCTCGATGGGGATGAGGGTGGACAGGGTGTCGGGGGTGTTTAATGCAGGACGGGTGCTCCGGTTCCCAGCGGTTGCTGAGGCTCCAGACGCGAGTAAGAGAGGAGATTCAATTAGTGGCAGAGCTTCCTAACGTTAAGGAGACTCCACACGGGGTGAGCCTCCGGTTCTTGCGTCTCTCTCTCTCTCTCTTCCTCTTTCGCCTCTCGTTTGTCTCCTCCCTCTCCCCCCAATCATCATCCATCGCGTAAAACGAGTTCACTCGCGCTCGTCGCGAGGCATCCTTCCTCTGGATGCTCCCAATTTCGCGGAAATTGACGACGATGCGAGCAGAGATAATCGAGAAGAGTGTAGTATCGTTCATTCGAAAGGGTCGATTGTTATCGAAGTAGGCGAAGAAAGGAACGCGAGTGATTTAAAATGGCAATTAGATTGATTTTGAAAATTGATAGAATTGTTTTGACAAGAAATTGTATCTTATTATAAATAAAAATCAGTTTTCTTCAAAAAGCGTCTACACGTTTTAAATATAATTGGAAAAAGCGTAAATCAAGTTATTTTTGTGCATCTCACACACATCGTTCGTATATCGTCATCGTTTTCTCTCGAGGTTACAATTTTCGTTTCACGGGCATAGTATTTTTTTTTTATCGCAGATATATATATATATATTTTTTATCACGGAACGTTGTGAGGCGCCCATAAAACGTAGGTGACCACTCGGTAAGTGGTATATATTATGTATGCGGTGCTTCGCGAAGCTCCGCCGCAGGCATGCAATCATCCGCCGCCTGACAACCGGTACAGATCTCTCTAACCCCTCACACCACCAACGTGTACCAGCACCCTTCGCTCAGGAAATTCATCCCTACCCCGCTGTCATTTGCCCTGCCTACCTTTTCGACGAGACGCGCCTCGCCCGGGCCCGCGTATATTTTGCGAAATATGGCGTTAAACGATATCAGAAGATTACCAAGCGGCTTACCGCCGAGGATTTGTAACTTGTAAAGGGAAAGAGAGGATTTCGCGACGACCCGTCCGATCTCCTCCTTCCCCTCCTCCCATCTTCCACTTCCTTTCGTTTCTTTATCGAATTTGCAAGCAACGATTTCTAGGATACATATCAGTTTCATCTTCTCTGTTTTCTTTGAGTAAAACGGTTCCCTCTTTTGCCTTCCCCCTCGTTTTTTACGTGGATTTCGATTCGAACGGACGAAGTCGAGAAGGAGCGTGCTCTTTTAAAAGTTTGAAATTCGTGAAAAAACGAGATGAGCTTTCTTCGCGTTGAAAATTTTCGAGCTCGAAGTCAGTCATTTCCCACCCCATAAACGCGGGAAGCGTGAACGTTGGAAAGTTATCGTTGGAAACGAAGTATCGGAAATAATCCCGATTTTCTACCGGCGAAAGGGGCAAACACGGGACGCGCCGGTTTAATTCCGGTTCAGAGTGCTTTTCCCACCTCCAGAAAGGGTGGCTTCGAATTATGAACGGAAACAAAGAGATTTAAACTTGGAAGTTGCGAGCCACGATCGATTGGGCATGAAACGAGGCAAAGTTTGCAGATCCAAGCGGCTGCCTCGATTTGTATGTGTACATTGGGAATGATGTTGACCCGTAAGGCGAGAAAGGGCTAAAGGGGTCCGTTCATTTCGTTTTCGAACAAGTCATAGACTTAGCCTTTTGCGCTATTAATTGAAAACTTTCCTCGCATCGTTTTGAATTAAGATAGGATCCACGTAGGGTACGTGGATCTAGGGCATGGATAAGATTTCGAAATTGATTTTAAGCGTTGAGAATTTTCCAAGAATTATTTATTTTACACTTGCTATTATCGAAGCTTCTTTCTTTAAAAAGATCACAAGCTAGTCATCAAATCAAGAAAAACAGAATTGGTCTGACAAATCAATTAATTAAAATTTCGAACAAAGTTTCCTTTAAATATATGTACAATAATATTTATCGATAGCTATAATTAGCTACTCTTCGTAATCTTGATTATTCGACTAACAACATTAAAATAACTTATCTGATCATTAATTGGCAGAGAAAGAGGAAAACCAAATCGAAACCTATATAAAAAGACAATTATAAAAGATCGAGTTTACAACAATCATGTATTTTACATTTACTACAATTCTCTTATTACCACAATCAATAATTAATCCATCATCTTTAGACAAAAGAGATAAAAGCGCAACGAAGAATCGAGGCTACAAACTTATTTAATCATCACTCGCCGATCGTTCTTTCATATTAATGAAAAGAAAAGCGAAGCACTGAATATCCATAGAAATAGAAAAGGCGGCTATAAAGGATGGTAACAAGGTTTCCTCTGGCCGATCGGCGAACCGACCGCGTGCTGGCGTCGACCACGGCCGGCGACGAAGAAGCGGGGTAAAACCATAGAACAGGGGTGAGAACGATTGGAAGGGGGTTGCGTGGGAGTGGACGGCTGGTAACGCAACGAAGCGAGGCGTGCCGTACACGCGGCCGGCAGCATCAATCCATCCACATAAACGGTAAACTGTAAAGCGGGTCCCCGCGGGAAGAGGGACAAGGACGGTGGATGGCGAGCGTGCGAAGCGGGCCGCCGCGGGGGTGGAAAGAGGAAGACAGCGAACGGACGGTCTCTCCCTCTTGCGGTAGGACGCGCGATGTGTGTAGACGGAACGGGTCGTTGCGCTAAGCCGGGCTTTGATCGTCACCTGTCATACTAACGCTCGGAGGAACCGCGTTCATGGACACGGTTCACGTAACAGAGAGAATTACGGCCGCGAGCTTATGCATCTCGCGAAATGGGAAGCTTCTATCGCGATTTCTTTTTTTGAAAGGCGCGCCAGAACGTAATTTCTTTCTAATTTCTTTCTTCTTTAGAGTTTGGATCGTGGCTAGTTATGTAAAGTTTTGAAGTTCGTCGTTGCTGCGATTGAAACGAAGAATCGTTAGAGAAATGAACGTAATTTTAGGGTCGTTGAAAGAATATGTGTAATATTTTATAATTTTGGAAAAGAGGTTTAATAAAGATTCAATTTCGATGATTTTGAAGTTTGAAGGTGTTGCGATTGTATTTTTGAGGGTGTTGAAGGAATGTATGTGCATTTGTGTAGTTTTGGGAAACGTTACATTTAAAGTTTTGAGACGTAGTTTAAAATTATCATACGGCTAATTGCATAAGGAATGAGTTGAACAAACATATGTGTATTGAGAATTCTGGGGAAAAAAGGAATTCGTGATTAAAGAATCGAATAATTTTGATCGTGGAAGAGCAATAGATGCGAGTTGTATTTAACACGAATATCTCTGAATTATCTCTGACTACGAATCTTCGTGTACAAGTCCCTTATACAGAGTTCTATTGGACACATAATCCTATTGAACAGTCCATTAATCGTTGGTCATCTCATTTACACATATGTGAAATGTCATGCGCTAACCCTCCTCTGTTAATCTGCATAACATACATACGTAGTTAGTCGCATCGTGAATCAGACAACGATTTCCGGAAGAGACAACAGATCATACCCTATTAAGAATGAATATGTATGACACAAAGAATTTTTATATCAAATTTTTCTAACTACGATATTTTCGCAATACCCAACTCGTTTTAAACAACAGCATTTCATTTCAGAATAATCACTATCGAGCTTAACTACATTTTCTACTTTAAAAACTACTTAAACCGTTGAAAAATCGTTTAATATTGATCGGGGAAATTCTTCACGAGTGACACAGATTCAATATTTCTTTATTGAGATACAAAATAGTACTACCATTGATAGATTATTATTTGAAATTATATTGTTTCCATACACGATATTATATTTCAATGAAGACAGTAGTGCAAGTCAATAATTGATCCTTACTGTTTAAATTCATACGAAAAGAAATTCAATTATTCATTACAAATCCAATACCTTCAATCCTCCAATCTTCCACCGTTCTCTCTCCCCCTTATGTTAGAACATTTATAGTATTTTCCAAAAAGGCAGAAAACAGGTTCAAAGGATCGGTTCCCTTTTTCTCTGTCCGACGCAACCAACATCCACGCTCACTCACACTCTGTTCACACACACATACACACACATATATACGTAGAGGCTCCATATGAATCTCTCTGGAGTGGTAACACGTGTACGGGCGCGTCGTACACGCGGGTACGACACACGAATCGCGAATTCGGCCCCTCCAATCGGCTAAACTCGACGGCACGGAAACGTTGATGGCGATGCTGATGGTGGTGAAGGCGAGGGCCGTCGGTGATGGTGGTGGTGGTGGTGGTAGTCGATGTATCAACCCCACTCACTCGAGGATTAGCCTTGGAGATCGCTGACTGCTGAAATGTTCACAGATCGGTTTACCGTTTAGCAGGATAGAGAGTGTGAGCCCTGTGATCCATGGCCCGTGTGAGCACCGACCCCACGCACGGTCGAACACACACACACACACACATATAGATATGTATATAGAGATACAGAGAAGCGTATACACAGTGGCGCACAGTCGAATTTTCGTTCTCCCGCATACGTGCATCACGTGCTCTCGTTCTCCGACCATTTCTGTCACTTGTACACTTGTGCTCCTTTATCCGCTTGCTTTTTCACCGTTTCGCACTCTACTTTATTCCTTTTCCTTTGTTTCTGCTCCTCTCTTGTTATTCTAGTTTTGTTAGTTACTGATAAGTACTCTTTTAGATTCTTCGTTGCATCCAGCAGGATGAGACAGATTAAAGTCGATGAATTGGATCCGTCGAATTTTCATTTTATTGATTTCTAGCAATACTCTCGATATCGATATTTCGATAAAATTTATACAATTATCATTATCTTTATTATATTATGTTCTCGACACGAACATTCTCCTAAGAGATTCCCCGAAAGCTTACAGAAACCTTCAGATTGTCAGCGATTAGATGATCTACAATTCAATTACCCCTCCTCCCTTCTATCTATTCATATCTACAAATTCATTCCTTCTCGCCACTCCAAACAGACATCCCAAACAGATACACCACCCCCCTGTTGCTCCCTTTTCCTTCCCAACCGTCTCATCCTCCGGATTCTCCCCCTTCTCGTCCCTTCTTCTCAAGAACGATGGTCATCTACTTCCCCTCCCTCCTCCAACTTCTCCCTTTCCCCAAGAGGGATGAATGACAAAACGCAAAGGCTCGAGGCCCTAACCTGGCCATAGTCGGGTTGTACACAGGCCACTCGACTGTGGGAACTCGCATTGTGGAGCACACGTGGCACGCGAGTATTACGCCGTGGCTCGTGGCTTCTCTCTGCGTTCCACGCCGGATCGTAGCGAGGCGATCGTGGAAGCGAGACAGAGGCCGAAGAGAAAGGATGGAGGAGAGTGGGTGGATGAAAAGGGCGCGGTCCATTCCGGCGCATGCGAATCCTAATCCCCGCGTCCATTCGACGTACGGATCGCGAGCACGCACGTACTCGAAAATCGTCACCCCTCCCCCCCTTAAGCCACCCCAACCACGGCGAAAAATTGTCCCGACGAATTAAGAGGAACGTGCCCTCGTCGGATCGTCGTTGAGACACGGCCATCGGGGGTGAAATTGGGGAGGAGGGGAGGGAGGAAGGGGATTCTGTTCCTCGGCGACGATCAACCATGTTTATCCGTCGTATGCGCACGGATTCTATTATGTATGATATTTCCCTGGATTTTTTTAAACGATTTTCGTCGATATATCTTGTTATTGTTGAGACTTCGTAGCAATTGATTTATTCTTGTCGCTCTTGGATGGATGTTTTGTTTTATCAATTGGAGATTATTAATATGAATTTTAGATCAGTATTAAATCAATGTGTCTATCAATATCGGTATATTTGTTGGAAATTATTTATTGTCGAAATTCGTTTTATTTATCAAAATATTTTTACATTTGTAAATATATATGGATTAACAAGGAAAAGTGGACTTTATCATAAGGGGGGAGGAAAAAAAATACTCGCTCTATAATTTTGCGCATGCGAGATAAAGACAACGATAAGCAAAATAATATATATATATGATAAAAAGAATACGTATTGCATTCGATCATAAAATTATTTGAAAAACATTATTTGAAAAAAATTACATATCTGATAATATTTTAAAATATTGATGACGATAAAATTATAAAATATTATAAAAATTTTAAATTATTATTAACTAAGAAATGATATTATCTTATCCGGTGAGAAAAAAAAAAGAGAAGAAAAAGGAGAATATTTTTAAAAATAATTTTTATATTTTAATATCTCGACCGCGTGCAGCATGCGAGGAACTTTGCTTACAAAGCAAACAAGCTCGCGGCTCCTGCTGGTTTTTTCACTCGGCTGAAAATTCTCCGATGAAAAAACAATTATTACTCTCGGAAAATAATAATATTTGTACCTGTTCCGATGCACGGCCAATTTACTCGATAAAACAAATAGACCCGAAGCGGATTTCATCTCGCCTTACTTTCCAACTGATTACATACATACTTTATGCTTTATATAACATTTCACTTCTAATCAACATTTCATAATTCTTAAAAATTAAATTAAATTAAAATTAAACTAATTCATTTACTCAAAAACGATCGACTATTTTTAATCGACTATTCCAATATTATTTCTATACACTCACTCTTTAAAATTATTTCATTAAACAATTTCCCAATCAACGAAACATTTAAGACATTCAAGCAAAAAGGAACCGAATTGCTCGGGAGCCTTAATTGCTCGAAAAACAAAAAGGACAGTTCCCTTCCAACCTCTGACCTCCTTCCAACCCCTCGTTCCTCTTCCACGCACGCGATCTCGTCGTCAGCCTCGGATCAAGGAAAGAGATACTTACGCCGCCAATGGCACAAAGAGAGGTCGGATAAAGCGCGGATATTGCGACGCCAGTGCGAACGTGGGAATCCACGGCTGCTATCCGCTCAGCCTCATTAATGATGATGTGCTTGCCACCCAGTTGCAGTTCCATTCTCTCTCTTCCTCTTCCTCCCTCCCTCCCTCCCTCTCTCTCATACGCATACATCGACACCCTCCTACATATTTCAACGTGTGTACGCCTCTGTCTTCCTCCATCCTTGTTACTCCATCTCTCTCTCTTTCTCCCTTTCTCTCTCTCTCTCCTTTCTCGCGATGCCTTGACAAGAGAGAAGCTGACGCCCGTTCACTCTCTCTCATTTCTCTATTCTCCCTCTCGCTCCCTCTCCCGCTAGATTCAACCCTCCTACAGGCCTCCTCTCGACCCACCGCGCCATTCCTCCCCAACCAGCCTGTACGAGCCACGAAATACAGCTCGTACATCTCGAACAGTACCACTCCCCCTCAACTCAATTCCGCGCAACCTGCGCGCACTCTTTTTCGCTCCCACCGTTAAGTTCTTGGGCGATATTAATAGGAAACCGGTGAAAGATCGTGCGAGGGAGAGGAAGGAGGGAGATCGTAGTATCGCGAGAGATGATTTGTGATTCCCCGAGATGATCTTGGTTGAATCGTTGGGCTTCCGTTGCTTTTCCTCTTCGGGGATGGGGAGGAGGGGAGAGGAATGGGTCGATCACGAATGGGTGAACGAGAAACTTTGAGGTTTTATCGATACGCAAATGAGGCGAGAGATCGTGGCAGGATCGTGGTGGAATTGCGGGCTCGAGTTTAATTTTCCAGGAGGAAATTGAATTGTGATTCGAAATATGATCTTGTATAATTATTCTCTATATATGAAATTTTTATATAGATATATGTATATTTCAAATTTGAAATTTTTTAAAAATCTTACTCTTCTCGTCAAATCTTATGTAGTATCAAATGTTTTCTTTTTTCTTAATATATTAAATTATGAATAAATCATTTCTAATCATTTTTCATCATTTCTTTATTTATCTTTATTTACGAAGATATTTAAAAGGTATTGAATGATGTAAATGTTTTTATAGACCAAAACGTGATAAACGATTGACTCTTTTAAAGTGTAATTTATCGTATTTAAAGGAATCTTCAACCCCGGGTTCAATCCTACGTGGGTCTTTTTTGCTTCCCCTATTAAGCACTTGAGTGGCATCAATAGAACCATTGAAGATGGTACTCCGGCATTAAGAGATCACTTGTGATTACATTGAAGGTGTATTTCATAAATCAATCATTCAGCTTCTTGTATATTTGATATATACGAAAATTCGTAAAGGAAAAAAAAAATAATTTTCCACGCATTATATAAATTTCTTCTTTCTGAATTTTCTTATTAGTTATTAATTTAATTACTTTGAAATTTTTATTTTAAAATGCTTAATTATACATAAATTTAGAAAATATAAAATATATAAAAAAAATGATTTTATTAAGGAAAAAATTGTAAAAAAATAGAAAATCGTTCAAAAAATAAAAATAATAAAATTTTTATTATTAATATTTAGCGGTACAACATGAACGAGGTCCGAGAAAGCCGAAACAACCCCAACAACAATCTCCTATCGCGCCACCTTTGCACAATGATCGATTACGAGCTGGCCTTAGCTCCCCTTATGTTTTGTTACATCAAAGGTGTGTATAAAGTTTTTTTAAAAGCTTTGCTAAATCTTTAAAATTTTTTATATTTATATTTTTGAAAGAAATGGCTTACACGTTACCGACTACTTAAACAAAGAAACTTTATGAAAGAACGATTCAATTTTTTATTTTGAAAATAAGAATGAAAAATAATAATTAAAGTAATAGAACGTGAACCATAATTTATTGTAAATGTACGAAATATTACGAAATCATTTTCTTAGTATTTACATCTAAATAACTCGAATAAAAGGACGCTAAGGATAATGTGTGCAGAAAGTTCAGGTGTGACCAAAGGTTCTCGCCTTATCCACGGCCAGTGGCACTAGTTCAGAAACCACCAGAAGATTCTTCGTCCCCGGCACCATTGGCTCTACCGCATTCTCCTTCGACCACGACTTTGTATTCAGCACCCTCGAGCGTCGCCCTAACGCCGCAACCACCCCTTCTTCAGATACTAATGTCTGCGGAACAGTGTCAAGTAAGTAATTCAAACTTTGCAAACTTTATAATCAGCAATCCGACAAATTTCATCGTTTTCACGATGAAACTAAAAAATTAAATGTAACTGATTTTGAACATGCCATGTTTTTATTTAGGATTTATTTTTATAACATTAGTTTCGTAAAATTTTTTTGAATATATTTTTAAATGAAATATTTTTTTCTTTTTACTATAATACTATTGATTATCTATTGAAATCTAATGAATCTAATGAAATCTATTTTATTTTTAAATATTCGTTTGTTTTTCATTTATAAGGAACTCGTATGGAATGCACCATTACAATCGGAAACGGAATATTCTTTAGAGCAAACAGAAGGTAGTCATAATTCTTCGGGAACTTTACCAAATCCCAATCCCACGCGAGAACTATTACAGGTTATTATTATTTAATTATATGAAATATAAAAAAAAATATATTGTATAATATTATCATTTATGATATGCACATCAAAAATCAACTAAAAAAAATTTCAGGAAACTACTGCACGTTTATTATTCATGGCAGTAAGATGGGTTTGTTGCCTACCTCTATTCCAATCGCTTTCGAAGAATGATCAATTATTATTACTCGAAGGTTCTTGGACACAACTTTTTCTTCTTCATCTAGCACAATGGTCCATATCTTGGAATATTACCGGCTTATTGGAGGATGAACAGGTACGAGCAAGATTACCCGACGAAGCTACGACGAATCAACAATTAATTACAATTCAGGTATTCAATTATTCAAAATTATCATTTGAATAAAATATTTGTTCTTTTCATCGTAAAAAATCAATTTATTTTATATATATATAAAATATATATTTATTTTTAAATTTAATTATATTAAAAGAATATGAATAATATACCTATTTTAGGATACAATATGCCGTTTTAGGCAACTTTCACCAGATAGAAGTGAATGGGGATGTATGAAAGCAGTAGCATTATTTACTCCAGGTAATAAAACTAATTTTGATTTCTAATAAAAAAAAAATTATTATAATTAATTATTATAATTTTTAAAAGTATATAATAAAATTAATACAGTGAAAAAATATTTTAAATCTCTATTATCAATGATACGTTCTTTCACAGAAACAGAAGGTCTTCATGCCACCGAATCGATCAAAATGTTACAAGATCAGGCTCAATGTATTTTAGGAGATTACACAAAGTCCTGTTATCAACGACAACCAGGTAGAAGCGGGACATTAATGCACGTGGTTGGTCGTTTGACGTCCATTTTCCCAAAGTTGGTTGAACGTTTATTTTTTCACGAAACAATCGGCGAAATTCCTATTTCACGTTTACTCGTTGACATGTACCAAATGAAAGGGCACACAAACTGAGATTTGTCAATAAATGGCAAAAAAATTGTGTCAAAATTTCTCGTGGATTTCTAAAACTCTTCCGATTCTTTAAACCAATTGTCATAGAGAACGGGATAAGTTTTCGAAACCTATAGCCAAAGACTGCAAAACTATACGAAAGATTATTTGTCTTTTCGTAAAATTCATAAATAGATAGATTCTCACAACAGCTTCGTATGAAATAAATCGTGTTAAATTTATTGTTACACTAATATTTTCTTCTTTCCGTAAAATTGCTAAAAAAGAATTTGATTGGTGAATGTATTATATAAAGATAAGCTTCCATAAAAAATAGATAGATATTCTATATTCATTTGTAAATATTCTGATAATCGAGACTTAATAATTATTTTATTTATCTCTTTGTTTTTAATTTATATGTAATATTTAAAATTATTCACATAATATATTTGAAGCAGTATATATAGTATATTATTTTTCTATATATTACAAATATCGTTTTTTTTATCTCTTTCTTGTAGATAATAGTTTAAGTATTATTAATTGTAATTTAATAAAGTTATATTTTATATTTTGATATTTGATAAATAATAATGTACAATTATTTTAATGTTACTTGTGATATGAATGTATTTGTTATCATTGTATTTAATTCGCTAAAATTAATACATATTTGTTGTAAAAAAAAAAACAAAATTTGATTTTATAGAATAGATATTGATATATGTTTTATACATATATTATATGTATATCAGTATAAAAATGATTTATATGGATCCGTGAAAATGTGTGACGGATAATTGAAATGAAATTATAAAAAAGAAAATACTTACTATTAATGATGCTTTTTATTCCATTCCTTATATATAAAATTTATATTTTTATTTGGCAAATTAATCTTTATATATATATTATCGTTATTAAATAAATATATCATTATGTCTATGATATATTTAAATGATATTATAACACAGAATATTTTATAAATAGTTGAATAATTGTTGTAATAAAAATATAAAAATTGTAAAGTTTTATCGAAACAAATAATTAGGTTAATATTATACGAAATGATACAATATTTTTATATTTCAAAAACATATTCTAGAAAAGTATATTCTAAAATAATATATTTATTTAAAATTATGAATCCTATGAAAATTTCGTATATATATGTTCAAAAAAATTATAAAATTATTTTGAGTGCACTCTTATTGAATAAAGTAGTTTATGGTTTTCATCATGACTGCTTCCATTGAATTGAAAGCGTTGTATATTCTAACCTAAGTTTTTAGATGAAATACTTTATTATTTTTTAATTTAAAATAAAAAAAACAATGGGACATAGTAAAATATTTTTAAGAAATCGAGCATTAGGATATGTTTCTAATCATATTCCTCTCATCACGAGATATATTAAAAGACGAAAAGAAAATCTTATAGTAACGTGTACAGGTAATGCATTCCATACATATAGTTGTTCGCATTTTACACTTCTTAGTGTATCAGGAGTACATCCAGATGAAATTACATGTCTTGCGGGAGATGTTTATCATGTTTATACAGCATGTAAAAATGAAATATACGCCTGGCGAAGAGGATCAGAAATAAAACATACCTATAAAGGTCATGATTGTACAGTACACACTTTATTACCTTTTGGACCACATTTAGTGTCTGTTGATGAAAATAGTAATGTTAAAATATGGGATATTAAAACAGAAGAGCTAATAACAGAACTCACTTTTAATAATACACATTTCAAAATTACAACATTAATGCATCCTAATACCTACATAAACAAAATATTATTTGGAAGTGAACAAGGTCAATTACAATTATGGAATTTGAGAATTTTAAAATCAGTTTATATATTTAATGGTTGGAACACAGCAATTACTGTACTTGAACAAGCACCGGCAATAGATGTTGTAGCAATTGGTTTAAATGATGGAAGAATTATATTGCATAATTTAAAATTTGATGAAACTCTTTTTGAATTAATGCAAGATTGGGGTTGTATAACATCCATTAGTTTTCGCACAGATGAACATCCAATTATGGCCACAGGAAGTTTAGATGGTCATATTGTATTTTGGAACTTAGAGCAACGTAAAGTAGAAAGTCAACTTCATAAAGCTCATTTTGGAGCTGTAACAGGATTAAAATATTTACCCAATGAACCACTCTTAGTATCATCTTCTCCTGACAATTCTTTAAAATTATGGATATTTGATTTAGCTGATGGAGCTGGAAGACTTTTAAGAATCAGAGAAGCTCATTCAGAACCTCCTACTATTATTCGTTTTTATGGAAATGAAGGTGAAAATATAATAACTGCTGGTAGTGATTCTTCTTTGAGATTATTCTCTACTATTTCAGAAATGTTAAATAAAAGTTTAGGAAGAGCATCTTTTAATAGAAAAGCTGCAAAAAAAAGAGGAAGAGCTGTTGAAGATCCTTTACAAATGCCACCAATTACTGAAATTGCTATGGAAGTAACAAGAGAAAAAGAATGGGATAACATTGTAGCAACACATTCTGGTTTGGGTACAGTTACTACATGGTCTTTTGATAAAACAAGAATGGGAGAATATAAATTATTTCCAGAAAAATTTAAAGGCAATAATAATATTACTGCAAGTAGTATATGTTTAACAAAATGTGGAAATTTTGTTGTTATTGGATATAGTAATGGACATGTAGAAAGATTTAATATACAATCAGGAATTCATAGAGCTAGTTATGGTAGTGATAAAGGAGCACATAAAGGTCCTGTAAAAGGTGTAATGGTAGATCCTTTGAATCAAGTTGTAATTACAGCTGGAAAAGATGCATATATAAAGTATTGGAGTTTTAAACCAAAAATAAGTAAGAAAATAAATTTTTATTTATTATATTTATTAAATATTTATTTATTATAATAAAATTTTATTTATTATTTTTTATTATATGTATTAAAAAAGATATATGTAAAAATAATAAAATATAATAATTAATATTTTAATTTTAAGATGATACAGAATCACTAGCAAAAATGATACTAGATGAGCCAATTGAATGGATACGATATCATGATGAAAGTTCCCTTATAGCTGTAGCATTGGAAGATTTTAGTATTGTATTAATAGATTTTGATACTAGAAAAATTGTTCGACGTTTTGAAGGACATAAAGGGCGCTTGACAGATGCATGTTTTAATCCTGACTCAAGATGGTTAATAACAGCATCTATGGATTGTACAATTTGTACATGGGATATTCCTTCTTCTAACTTAATAGATATTTTTCAGGTATATAAAAAATTATTAACTCAATTTTAAAATATTAAAATTGATATTTTAATGATATTTTAAATATCATATTTTAAATGAATTTTAAAATATCATTAATTTACAAAAATTCGAAAATTAGTCAAATGTTTTATATTCCAATATTTTAGATTCCAGAAGCATGTACATCATTACATTTTTCTCCAACTGGAGAATTTCTTGCTACAACACATGTGTGTAATCTAGGTATATATTTATGGTCGAATCGCACTCTTTATTCTCATATTTCTTTAAAAGCGATAAATAAAGATGATCCGATTCCAATGATCGGACTTCCTAATTCGGTAATAGAAATTAATGATGATAAAGAAGATGAACTTTCTGAACCAGAATTGGAGTACATATCTCCAGAACAAATTCAAGAAAATCTTATTACAATGTCTGGTTTAGCTCACTCTAGATGGCAAAATCTGTTAAATATAGATATTGTTAAAAAAAGAAACAAACCAAAAGAAATACCTAAAACAGAAAGTGCTCCTTTTTTCTTACCAACAATTCCATCATTAGAATTGAGATTTGATTTTTCGGATGTTACAAATACGGAAACGAATAAGAAATTTATCGTACATCCTGATTTTCAAAGTCTTACTGTATTTGGTAAATCCTTATTATCTGTGGAAAACAATAATTATCAAGAAATTATTGAAAAATTAAAATGTATGAGTCCAAGTTCTATTGATTTTGAAATTCAATCACTTTCAGCAGATGAAAAAACATTGACTACTTTATTACTTCATTTTATGAAAATGATTTATTATATGATAGAAAGAAAACGAGACTTTGAATTATCGCAAGCTTATTTAGCTGTATTTTTAAAATGGCATGGAACAACAATAACAGAAACTGAATCATTAAGAAATTATTTAAACACATTACAAGAGATACAATCCAAAACATGGTTGATATTAAGAGATAAATTGTTTTATAATCTTAGTGTTGTACAAATGTTAAAAAAGATGTAAAATTTTATTATAATAAAAACATAATTTTTTATAATATTTTATTATCGCAAAATATTTTTTTAAAATTCATAGAAAAGTCATAAATCATATTTGAAAAATAATTAATTTATTATAATATTTTATATATTTAATTCAGTACATTTAGAATTTAATTTACAGTAATTTTTTTTAAAAAAAACATTGTACATCCATAAGTTACAAAGTTAAATAGAAAAAACTCCATTAATTATAAATACAATTCATGTATATAAATATAAAAAATAATCATATACTTTTGTAATATATTTTAATACCAAATGTATTTTAAGTGTAAGTAAAAAGTATTTATAAATATGTATATACATTAAGGCTTTGTATTCAACAGTTTATTTCCTATATATAATTAAAAATTATTCCCTATAAGTGAGAAAACTGTATATTTGTTCCATTGTTCTGGTTTCTAATGCTAAATCTTCCATATAAATTTCAAAACTTGTAATAATTCTATAAAGGCTTCGCTTTGTTGCAGCACGTAAAGAATAGAAGATTTGTTTAATAAATTTATCATCTCCATCTTGTTTTTTTGCCATAATATTCGATTTCTGTAATTTATCAAGAGCTTGTTTTAGCTCAAGTAAAGTATTGATTATAAGTGGTAGATCTTTTTGAGCAATTCCATAAGTATCTTCAGTTAGTGATACTACAGCTAAAGATGAAATTGCATCTGCAGCCCAAATTACCATTTGTCCATTGAATAAAATATGACACACTTTACCTCCTTCTATTTCCCCAAAAATGTAAGAAATAAGTGGTTTAGAAAGCAAATATGTCAAAAAATTGTTCCATTTTGTTTTTATAAATTTTTGAATAAATAATTCATCATCTTCTTTTTTTATGTCAGTTTGATCAGTAGGTAATTGTACTTCTTCTTTTACTAAATTGCGCATACGATATACATATTCTTTTTGAAATGTAGTAACATGTGTTATTGTTGAACATGGAGCACATGGAGGTAATTCTTGTGGTTTAACATATGCTGCAGTAAGGTCATCAGAAAATTTTTTAATAAGACCAATACATTTTTCTACAATACAATTCCAATTATAAGGATGACCTCCAGGTTGACTGAGTGTAAATAATATACTCCTTCTTGTCTTATCTTTTTGAACTATTGTAACTAAATCTAAATATCCTAGATGTTGCATTATTGGTACTTTATCTATAGATAATGCTTCAGAAAGTGTCATTCTAGATTCATCAATGTCAAATACATTGTTCTGTTTGAATTCAAAAAGAACCCATTCTGTCAAATATAATTCAAACAATAAATACATGCTATTAATTACTAATACAAATATCAATTGATATAACCATAATTGAAAAATCAATGAAAAATTCAATAAATTAGAAATATTACTCAATGGTTCACTTTCTAATTGTGCAGATGATAAAAATAATATTGTAGAACAACAATTATAACCTAAGAAATAATAAGCAATTAAATAATATAAAGTTGGCCATATACACTCAATCATTAATGATGGAAGTAAAGAGCATATTCCTGTTTTAAATCTTGAAAATTTTGATGAAAATATTATAGGAAATTTCAAATATTTTGTATGAAAGATACTAGTCTTTAAGAAAAAATATAATCCACTCCATAATCCGCTTAGAAATAAAAAGTAATGTTCTTCCATTAGACATGTTCCATAAACTATATTACATTCTGTCATTAAAAAGCCATATCTACCTCCTTTTATTGATAAATGCATCCAAACAAGAAGGCCACCAATGATAATATGTAATGCACCCAGTAAAATATTTTGTGATGTAAATATTCCACAAAATTTATTAAACCTACTTTTTAAATAAGGTGGTACATTTGAATAATTTTTGCTGCAAATAACTCCTTGAAAGAATGTAACAGTAGCAAGAACGCAGAAATAACTCCACATTCGAAAAGAGGTTATCGCTGTCCATGTGTTTTGAATCCATGATGTGTAATCCGTGTTTAAATTTGTAATTAAAAATAAAAGAGTCACAAGAAAGAATTGTACTGCTATACTGGAGATTATAGCTAAGAACATTCTTTGCATTAACAATTCTTTACATCCTTTTTTATTCATCTGTATCATTTTATTTACTTTTAATAGTTAACCTTTACTTTCTTGATAAAAGTTCACAAATTGTGCAACTCAAAATTCTTTTCAATATATTGAATATATTGTTAATATAAATTTTTTTTATTTTTATAATATAATATTTATATATATTTTTTATCCGTTTTCAACATTTTAACTTTTCAAATCTGTATTGTCAAATTAATAAACTGGAACGATATAAATCCGTACTTTCAAAAAGCCGGTATATTATGAATTTTCCGTTAAATTTATTAAGCGCGCCATTACTATTGTTCTCATAGAGCGAATATTAATTCGATATTTAATAACTATATTATATTAATTTATTATAATAATTGTTATATATATATATATATATATAAATATATAATAAAAGACACATTTTATTTATAATAATTTTTATATTACATTATATATAGTAAATATATATATGTTTATTAAAAATATGTTTATCAAGAAAGATACTAAAAGATATATAAAAATTCATAAAAAATAATTTTAATAGTTTAAGTACTAAATTAATTTAGTTTTTGTAAAAAATTTTTAATTGATTTTAATTAAATAATAAATTAATCAATTAATTATATGTATTTATAATTGATAAATATAATAAAATTTAATATCTAACAATTTTCAATAAATTCTTTTGGAATCGAATATATCATTGTAAAAATTATTTAAAAAAATATAATAGAATATTTCATTAACAAATATTTATGAATGAACGTATATACGGTTGTCTTATAGTTTCCTTTCTACTTTGTATTCTATGATTTTAGTAAAGAAATGTAAGTCAAGTGCTTGATAAGTTTTCGAACTCAGAGAGAAACTATTCATTATTCAGAGAGGGTTGCCTTACTAGTAACATCTTTAATTAACCCGCATGTCATTTTCAATGCGCCTATTCATATAATATAAACAAAATGGTTTAGAATTTTGTAAAAATTAATTTTTATTATTTTATGGAGATTATAAGAATCTGCCGTCATGTGGAAGTGCCATAAATGCGGAAAACCAGTGTATTTCGGTTAGTTTCAATCAATTGCATTTATTAAAAAGGCGTACTAATTTTGACAAGTACCATTTCCTGTCATTATGATGAATTGATTTATTTTTTATTTATATGAATATTATATTATTTATATATTTTATGTTAAAAAATCATTTTACAATTATTTTTTTGTATTTCAATTAAGTTTTCTGCTTTTAATTAAAAAATTATTTTTATAATTAAAAAAGTAATTGTTTATTGTCGTAATATATGATTTAAAATTTTTAAACTATTTAAATCATATAAATAAAAACGAAAATTTATATACTGGTTTAAATAAATATTTTAATTTATTATTTTGTTAATTATTTATTAAAATTAAATCAATTTATTAAAATAAATTAATCAATTTATCAAATCAATTTATTAAAATTAATCAATTTATCAAATCAATTATTATTAATATTTTTATTAAAATTAAATAATTTATAATTTAAAAATAAAACACATGTTATATTTTTATATATATATTTATATATACTTATTATTCATTAAAAATATATTTATTAAAAAATTAATGAAATTATAATTTATTATAATATTGTTTTTATATTACAAAATATAAAGTTTTTATGAATATGAAAATGAAATTAATGTACTTTATATAAATATTTATTGTTTTTAAAATATTTTCAAGTTATTTTAAAATGTGTCTCTAGCTGAACGCAAACAATCATTGGGATATGACTGGCATCCAGAATGTTTAAGATGTGAAGAATGTGGAAAACGTTTAAATCCAGGCCAACATGCAGAGGTGCAACATTTTTTAATAAAATTATTAATAAAAAATTTTAATTAATAAAATAATTAATAAAAAATAATTAATAAAAAATTGTAAAGGAAGATTCATAATTTTTTTTTATATTATTATAGCATAAAGGTGTACCATATTGTCATGTACCATGTTATGGTGCTTTATTTGGACCACAATTATTTGGCCATGGAACAAGAGTTGAATCACATACAAGTTTTGGAAAAAAAGAAATTCGACCATCATTGCCCAGGTATATAATTTAAAGTAAAATAATATATATTTTAATGTTTGATTAAATCAATTTTATAATAAATATTTATGATATTAAAATTTTCTTTATTTTTAGATCACATTTAGAGTCAAAATTAAAGGTTTTCAATCAATATTATGAAGGCAAAAGTGGTGGTATAAGAAGTCGTGAGGTAAAGAAAATTTTTATTTTATTTTTATAAAAATATAAAATTAATAATATTAATTAATATTAATTCATAACAGGTTAATGGAAGATTGATATTGGAAGGTGCACTTCGTATTTATTGGGGTGTCAGAGGAGTGATTCATTTAAAAGAAGATGATGATCAACGTACAGTAGTTACAGCTCGGAATAGAAATTCATGCAGACGTAGTGTTTCCGATGTATGTATATTTTTTATGTAAAAAGGAAAAAAATATATGCATATATATGTGTATGTATGTATATATATATATATATATATATATATATATATATATATATAAATGTGAATATAAATATATTAAATATTTTATTAGTATTTTGTAAATTTTTCTATATAATAGAGTATAGAAGATGAGGAAAAAGAAGAAGATTCTGTTAAAGAAACTTGTGAACAAGATACAGATACTGAAACAAAATCTATTCCAACTTCTCCTGATCATCTTAAGAGCCTCACTTTACCAATGAAATTAGATGTTAAAAATATGGAATGGGATGAATTGGATGAACTGCTTCAGGTTAAATATCGATAAATATCGATTATTAGGATTTTTCTATTTTTTATGTTTTATTTATTTTAAATTTTTTTATATTTTTCAGGTTGAACGTAAAGTTGAAGATGGAAAGAAGTTATACCAAACAATGCCCGAAAATTTGCCATCAATTAGTTCGCAAACTTCTGACACACAGCCTCTTTCTTCTCAATCCAGTCTTGATAGGTCTGATTCTCGAGAAAATTCAGAAATAGACAGTCCAAATCATCAAACTAATCGTGGTAATGATAGTAGCGTAACTAGTACACCCACGCACAGTATAGGTAGTTCTTCCAGTACTGATACACCTATTTACCATGGTACACCAAATCGAAATGGAACGCTTCGAAGGGTAGAATATTTCGATAATTTGGAGAAAAATATATCTAATAACAGATCTATTAGTACCGATGATAGTTGGATAGAAAAAGGCTTAAATCGATCAATGTCTGGTCCTGATTGTCTCCAAAGACATCGAACTGATAGCGATACAGATTCTGTGAATTCTTTACAATTTAGAGAGGATGATAATATGACAATGTCTACTGACAGTGGATTAGAGGTGCTTAGCAATTATAGTTTTGCAATTATTCTATTTATATTACATTATTCATTATATTTATATATCTATGTTATCTCAGTCATTATATTTATATCCATATAATATTTTAGCTGGATGGCGTAGTTTTACGTCGAAAACAAGGATCCACTGCAATTAGACGTCGTCCAGGTGGTAGACGCCAATCACGTAGTCGATTACGCCGACGTTGTTCGATTAATGGACATTTTTATAATCGTGAAACTAGTTTTTTCACACCACCACATGGATCTCAAATGTCTGTTTGGATTACAAGTTTGGTAAATACTCAAGAAGTTATTAATCTCATGTTGGATAAATATAAAGTTGATGCGAAGCCAGATAATTTCGCGTTGTTTGTAGTCCGTGATAATGGTGGTAAGTAAAATTATTTTAAGATTATAAACCTTTTTATTAATCTTTGTTTTACAAAGATAATTTTTTTTTTATAGAACAAAGAAGATTAAGAGATGACGAATATCCATTGGAGGTTCGCGTAGTATTAGGTCCACATGAAAATGTCGCGCGACTTTTTTTAGTGGATAAATTGTCAACTCCAGAAATTAGTTCTGATGTTGCACAATTCCTTAATCTTTCTTTAGCAGAATGTCATGGTATTTTACAGCGTTATCATTATGAAGAGGAGCGTCAGATTCTTTTATTGAAAGAAAAGTATGATTTTTCAAAGTTCTATATAAATTTTACTTTCAAATTCTCTTTTCAAATATTTAAATTGTATTATATCGTATTTATTTTAAAAATCTTAATCATTTATATTTTTATATTAATTGATAATATATATATATATATATATATATACTATCAATTAGATAGTGAAAAATTAATTAAAGAAAAATATATTAAATTATATTTTTTTTTGTTTTAATTTTTAGATATAAGGAGATGCGAAGAAGAATACGGCAAAGAATGGAAGAATTGAAGGTTCGATTATAATTAGTATGTACTCATAATGAACATTCAAATATCTACATTATTATTTTTCTATTAATTTGCACTCGAAAATCTTTCCTTTTTTTTAATATAAATTATTTGTTAGAAAATGTGTTATCGTAACCGTTTTAAAGATATATATTGTAATCACAGTATATAATCTTTAACTTATTGTTTATTTTAACATTCAAACGTAGAGTCATTCCATGTGCAATTATGATTGCAAATTTTTGTATAATTTGTTTGAATGATTCATTATTGGAAAAATGATTTACGTTTGAATGTATTGAATGGTAACATTTTCTAGCTTAAAGTCTTATCACATTACGTTACGTTATTCAATTGTATTCATTATTTTTGCATCTTTGTTGCATTTATTTATAGTCGTTAACGTGCAGCTATTATCAAAACATTCAGTGCAATTTAATTAGAAAATCATGTGTATCTAAATGATATATATATTATATTCTTTAAGTCGACTGTGCATCGAGCGATAGTCATACAGTCACAAATCATTCTTTAACGCAATATCTTCTAAATTGCTATTCGCTAATTGTTGTATTATGTATAGCATTTTTTTTTTGAATTTCTAACATTGAAAATGAAATTATTGTAATTTAAAATCGATTAAGTATCCATGTAGTACACAAGGATCGATATTAAGTCAATTTTCCAATGACTTTTAATCGATACAGCGAGAAATATTTTATAGAAAAAAACTGTTTGCAGATTAGATGTATGATTGTTAAAATCTAATGCAAGGCTGTCCAACTTTTTACCTCGTGAAGTTTTTCTAAATTTTTTTTTTCACATAGGTGCCAAAAAAGAGAAAAAAGGAAAAAAAAATTGAAAAAGAAGAAAAAATATTATATATTAAACAATAAATGGAAATAGAATTTTAAAGAAGGAATTGTTGAATTTAAATGAAAATATTAAAAAAAACAGAATGTTTTAAATATGTATATGTATATATATATATATATATCGTCCAGATGAAAATGACTATAAACAATTGTACCTTGAACAATGTTAGTTGGACAGCTCCATAGATGATGAGATTGTTATTAACCAATAGTAACTTTCTACATGTGTCACTGCCGCTGGATCATTGAATGAACATTTTATCTGTAGAATATAATAAGAAATATCGAAAAGGAAATTGCTTTTAAAGATAACTTGATTTTTAAAGATATTTTAATTGATCAAATGGTGAATAGCTCTTTTTGAATGGAATTTCAGGGAACCAATTTTAATAATAGTTTTGCAACATTATTGTCGATGATGATTAATCGTAACTGAAATTTAAGAATTGATAAGTATTGAAAAATTCTTTTTATATATAAGAGATAGTATATTATAAATATACTATTCAAATTTCAATTTAGAAATTAAAATTATAGTTATATTTATCCTTATTGGGATTAATAGAATTACAATTATAGATATATTTATCCTTATTGGGATAGTTTAAATTTTTAAAAATAATTGAATTTTTCCAATTAAAAAAATTAAAATTAGAAAATAGAAAAAATAGTTTCATGTGTTAATGATTTTAATATTTTTTTATGATGAAAATATTTTTTTATATTAAAAGAACATTTATTTCGTTAGAATCATAATATTAAGTTGGCATTTTTTTTAACGAAAGAACCACAGTGACCATATTTTTGGAAGAATTTTTAGAGATTCCTTTTTATGAATTGCTTCAAAATAAGTGTTTTATGAAAAAATATATAAAAACAAGAGATTTTGTTCAATAATCACCTCATACAACACTCATTTTGAAGTATCTTATATATTACAGAATTTTTATTAGCAGTTATTACATATTTAAAAAATTTCTAATTTTCATATATATGGTGGAGATATTTGCGTACAGTTACGATTGTACAATCATATGCTTAATGTTGCACAGCGTAACTGATTTCCAGTGAAAATAAAAAAAAAAAAAGACGTGTACAGTGATATACAACGGTAGAGATAAAATTTCCATCGTTGTTTATGACAATATCCACCGAGCATATAATCATAATTTTAAGCTAGTCACACTATTAAATAATCACATATACGTATAGACGATATATCTATAACAAATGTTTGCAAATCAAAAATTTTAGATAGATAAATATGATATTTTTCTAAATTATTTAAATTATCTAATTTTTTAATAATTACTTAATTTTTAAAAATTAGATTGTATCATTATTTGGAATTAGTGGAAATTAGAATGGATCGTATTTTATTAGGAAAAAAAATTATTAAATAAACTATAAACTATAATTTATTAATTATAAGTATTTAACATTTTGACGTTTCTGTTTCATATATCGAGATAATTTATTATAGCAATTCTTTTTAAATTTTTTTATTTTTAACAATAAATGTATTTTCTTTTAATTTTATATTTTTGAGAATTCCTTTTAATGAATTTAACTATTCGTTTTAACGAATTATTCAAAACAATATTAAAGTTAATTACTTCATGAGTTTTTTTTATCTTAATAGATTATTTATTGCAAACAAACAGTTAATTCAGCCTAATAACAAAAAAAAAAAATTAAATATAATCATATTATACAATTTATCTCGTTTTTCATTTGTTTACTGAACAAACATAAGATGAATCAATAATCACTGCCACCTTCTTATTTTTAAAATTATATAAATCAGCAAAATATTATTCTACAAATATGAAGTAAAGATTATAAAGTTATACGTGAAATGTCTGATCATGAAAATACTGAAACTACTTGTTCTCTAATCAGACAATCACAAAATAGATATTCATACGTATTTAAAAAATATTTTTTTTAATATTCTTGCAAAGATAAAAATATATAATTTTATATAAAAAAAAAATAAACAAATAAAAAGAAAAACAAAAATAAAAAAGAAAATGGAATTGATACTCATATCATAATATTAATTCTTTTATAAAAATATTATGCAATTTTTATTAAGTATTTTTTTATCTTACACGTACTTTCAGTAATTATTATTAATCAATTGTAAATATATAATGAAAAAAAATAATATAAATTAAAATATTTTTATCTTAATAATAATAGATAGATTTTTTTAAAAAGATTTAATTTTTATAATTTCTGTCTAAAATATGTTGTTTTGCAAACATTCGAGTATGATACCATAATATCAATTTTCAATCATCGACAATTTTTATCACATCTTGAAATAGATTTTGACTAAAATGAAAAATAAAAAAAGAAAAAAGAAAATGTATTAGAAAAGGAAATTAGACCAAAAAAGACTGCGTATATGCGTATATTATACAATGAAAACAGTACACGTTTTGTTTTTTTTTTTTATCATTTTATTTTATTTTACGATAATAAAAAAAAAACGTGTTCGAAATGTAGCAATAGTGTAAGAATAACAAATTTTGAATTTGTTTTTCCAAGAAGTTGAACGATAGATTTTTAATCGATTCCCTCTAAGGCAGCTTCCGTTTTTAATCATTACATTACGAGGAAATTATAATAGCGATATTGTATAAGAGCGCATTTGTAATCGATATCGCACCTGTTTCTTGATTTTTCCACTCTCGAACGAGATATTTAGCGGATGTTCTGTGAAATTCTACATACGCGAAACCCGTGAAATGTGTTTCGATGGGATAGAAGCGAGAACGTGGATGATGAAGTTAGGAAAAAAGGAAGACAAGGGAGGGAGAAAATAGGGAATGTGTGTACAATAAAAGTGAGGGAGGAGTTTGTTCAGAGATTAAATAGATTTAAAATACTCCGTACCATGACATATTGAAGCGAATATTGACAAGAATAACGATACTTGATGTATCGAGACGTAACGTGTAGGTACGTTGATAATGCACAGTCCAAAATACGAGGTATATTAAATGTGAAATTGTATAAATATATATACAGAATGTATCTGAAATTTGTATGAAATCGTTGAAAAAGTAATAAAGTGATTGCTTCTTTTATATAGATTACATTTCATTTACTCACCCTTTATCGTTCGATCTTCTATTTTTCACGATATCGAATATTTCTTCAAGCAATTTTACTCCCAAAGACTGTGCGTCTTTTAAATACAAATTGTTTAAAATATACATAAAGGTTTGGAAAAAAAATTCACCAATTTTGAGATTGGACAGAATGTATTTATTTATCTTTGAAGTACGTAGAGTAAAGTAGATCAATGCAATGTTATGAGTAGTGTATCGAGTAGTAATTGTCATACGAGTTGCTAGGAACGAGTATGTATATCCACAACACCGAGGAGCTCAGCCGCTCAATTTTTTTTTTTTTGCACGACACTGATATACATTAAACGTTACAAGATAGCAATAACGATTATCACCGTTGTTCATCGTTATCATTGACGTTACCATAGTACCTTAGCCACAACTTTATTACATGACTTACATGATCTTTGGCATCGTGGATACCAGGATTCAACAACAATACACGCGTTCACGCGCACACGTACACACACGCACGCACATTTACACACGTATCTCAAAATCCTCAAAATTTAATATTATTTCTCGCAGCTTTTTTTTTTTTTTTTTAAACTAACGCGAAACACGGCATGCTGCTTACAATTATTAAACTTAGGCTTCCTCGCATCCCAGTCACACAGACTGGAAATTAATAATGTCGACTTGTTTCCCCTCGTGACGATTCTCTTCCTATTTATCAATTCGTTTTCTTTGTTTCTTTTTTCAAGAAGTTCAAAACAATAAAAAGTACAGAGTTTGAAATTGTGAAATGGATTTCACTTAATTTTCTAAATTCTATCATATCATAAAATTTTATTCATCCATATCGAATTACTGTTTCATAAAATTACAATTACGCATTTTAAGAAATACTGAAGATTGTACAAAAAAAAAAAAAAAATAATCTTAACATTTGCAACAAAACTGAACATTCAAAAGTCTGTACTTTTTACGAATTTCAATCCTTTAAAAAACATCATTTCCAACGATTTTTCGGTTTCTTCTAGTTAAATATTTAAGAAAGAATTAAAAATTAATTGAATCGAACAGTTTACGAACGAATGCTTGTGAAAGAAACTTCACTATGGAAGAAAATCGTCACGATTCGAAAAAATTCAAGCGAATTCCCTCGTCCATCTTTCGTCCAACTCTTCCATCTAATCGACGATTTTGTTTCCCTCGCGCCGGTGGCACGCCGGCCCATCATCATCGTCCATTTAATCGAGGATTGCCGCGGACTTGGCTATCACAAATCTGGCACGAACGAGCCTTACAAAAAATACAATACGCGTCCGCGACTTTTTGTTCCTTTTTTTTTCACATTTTTTCTCTTTTTTTTGTGTTTTTCTATACGTTTTTTTTATTTTTTTTTTGTTTTTTTTTTTTCGTTTTGTTTTATCACAGACCAGCGCGCCGCCCGACATATTAGCGTCCTCTTGCTAATTACGCGTCGCTGCCGCGTTTTTTTTTTTTTTCGCCTCGCAACATCCGTCTACGAAAGCTCAGGGCCAGGAGAGGGGTTAAGGAGAGGAGAAGGGGCTGATCCATCAATTAGTCTTTAGCTGCCGTTGATTCGTCGATCGTTGTTCGTGCTGTGAGAAATTCGTTCTAATAAATCGTGTCGTTCCATCTTCGTCTTTTCTTTCTATTGTTTGGAGATACTTTTTCTTTTTCTTTTTTTTCGAAACATGACAGTTTGATGAAAGAAAGATTGAATCGTAATTCTAATAAAGTAATGGAAGAATAATAGATACAAATTGTGAAACGTTTGATTTCTTTTTTTTTCTCGTTCGTAGTTGCGAAAGATTGGTTGTAAAGTAGTAGAATTTGTCATTGATCCGACTTGCGTCAAAATATAGTGTTTATGGAAATGTAATCTGTGATATATTTACTGCGTGTACAATTACAATTTAAAATGACAAATATTGTGAAATTTTAAAACATTTGAATACTTGATCAAATAATTTAATCGTGAATGGATAAAATGGAAAATTTGTGAGAGAAAATTTTGTCAACGTTTTTTACGACTCGTGTAAATATATGTTTTTTCATTCCGTTACAAGACACTTGTTAACAATAATTAAACGTTTCCGTAATTAATGTTAATATTACTAATTGCAACCAAAATTTAATTTGCCAATTCGTTAACCAAATTCCTGATCGACTGTTTAATTTGCTTCTTTATCGATGGATTGACTTATCAATGTAATTTTCAGTATTTATCTCAAATATAATATACGCACGTATAATTTATAATCCTAACAATCCTGATGTTCGCGTATTTTTTTTAAAAATAAAACAATAAGGATTCAATTACCACTATAAAATACGAATAATAATTCAACGAAACTTTTAATCTATACGAAACATTAAAAACAATTTCAAAATTACACAATTATACACACAAAAGAAAAAAATAAAATAATACGAATAGAAAAATATTGTTTAAATCTTTCTCTACAAGGATAAAAACGACAATTAAATATCTTATCAAATACGAAACATAAAACAAACTAAAAATTGAAAATCGTAATTCAAACGAACGATCGAAAGAAATGGCGGTCGTGCCGGATATTCCATCAGGAGTGGAAAGGTGGAAAGATATATGGAAGATTGCGGCCGCCTACTAAGTTTTCTCTTTCTCTCTCTCATTCTCTCTTTCTCTTTCGTTCTCTTTCTCTCTCTCTCTCTCTCTCGCTTCTTTTTTCTTCCTTACAAAATTCTCAGTATGTGCCCTCGTGTTTGTTTCTCTATTTCTCTCTCTATTTCTCTCTCTCTCTCTCTCTCTCTCTCTCTCTCTCTCTCTCTCTCTCTCTCTCTCTCTCTCTCTTTCTCTCACGCTTTTTCTCATCCTCTCTCTCCCTCTCGCTCTCAACGATAACAATTGAATATGAATTAGAAAAATAACATTATATCGTAGACAACAATTGGTTACAATGTATATAATAATGTACCAGTAATAGTGTATTATTAGTTCTTTTTTTTTTTCTTTTTTCTTTTTTCTTTTTTTACTCCCCCTTTACACAGTACTTTTTATCCCCGTTTTTTTTCACCGTTTTTTTTCTTTTTTTTCTTTCTTTTTTTTTTTTTTTTTTTTTCCTCCTTTCTCTTCTTTCCTCCTTTTAAAACGTGCCATTGACGTGGGGCGCCGTGACTGGCGGCTCATGGAACGCTAGAATTAAATTTTACACGCCGCTTCGTAGTCGCCGTTCCGCCAGCTTGGTCGGTCGATCGATCGCCGATCCGTGATGATCGACGATCTCGCGGTCGATGGGATCGGATTCAGATGAGACTCGCAGCTTTGTACCAACGGCTATTTATACATACGTAATATATCGAACGTAGTTACCGTGAATGGGCTGCCGGCATCCTGTTGGCAGTTTTGACGTCTAGCAAGAAATGCCGCGAAGAAAAACACGCGAGATATTTTTTTAATGTCTCTCTCTCTCTCTCTTTCTCTCTCAACATCTCTCTCTCTCAATATCTCTGCTTTTTTTTATCGATCGTTCGAAAAATGTTAATTTCGAAGAGATTGTGTCGAAACTCGCGTATAAAAAGTATATCGATATTATTTTTTTCTGTGAAATCAAGAAATTTTAGAAAGCATAGATATCGCATCAATCTACCATTCGTTCGTTAATTTACAAGTTCGTAACTTTACTTGTAATTCAAATATAATTTACCGAACTATGTATCCGCGCGATACATCCGTACAGATATAAATTCAATCGACAAATAACTTGATTAAATACGATCGAAACTTGTTAATCGAATGAAAAGTTGGGATATAAAGAAAGAAACGAAGAGAAAGATTAAGCATCGACGATGTACCAAAGGACGGATGCAAATCGTTCAGCCCGTTCCGGTCAATTCCTTAACTAATTGATTAATTAATTAATAATTCGATTAACCGAGAATTGAGCGTAACACGCATCTCGACAGCTTAGCACACGGGGAACAGCGCCCGGCGTCAGTGGAAAAAAATTCGTGGACAGATTTCGAGACGGCGTGCGATATCATATCATCACCACAATTCCCCCTCTTTTTTTTATCTTCCTCTCACTCGATTATCCCTCATTCCTCCTTTCTTTTTCTTATCTTCTCGTTTCTTTTTTTTTTCTTCTTTTTGCGCGCATTTTTCTTTTTTTTTTTTTCTTTTTCGCTCTTTTACTCTTTTGCTTAAGCCTTTCGCTCGTACGCACAGACAAAAGAAACGTACGACGCTACAACGTCGTTTGTTCGCTCGACAACTGTGTACAATCAATTAATTTTAAGCTAACACGTAACTAGTTACGGTAAAACCTATTTCACGGCTTGTACGACATACACGTATTTATAATATATATATATAATATTTATATATATAATATATATAATATAATGTTTATATATATATTACAGTTAGATTGCTCATTGTCAATTCATCGGTTTATCACATTTAGTACAAGTTGAAAAATATCTCTAACATCCACGTGCGGGGGGCGGCGTGGCCACGTGCGCCACGTACCGTCCAATTATAATTCTTCCGGAGTGGCCGTGGCGCACGGCCGCCCCCTCAATTCGTCAAATTACGCTAATTATTATAAGTTACAATCATCGTTAATATCTAACAGTAGGTACGACAAACAATTACGACAGTACGGCCACGAAATGTGTTGTGTGTTGTAAATGTGTGTGTTCGTTCCATTTTTTTTTTTCTTTTCTTCTCCTTCCTCTTATTTTAATCGACTCACATATACTTTAAACATCCTCGCAAACCGGCTTAAGTATGATTGCAAAATCGACATTCGTTAAAGCTTCGATACATTGGCGGGAATGGTGGTGGGTTTCGTCGAGGGGATTAGTGTTGGGGTATTTCATAGGTTAGGGGACAGAGGCGAGAAAATTTCGGTGGGTTTACCGAATGAATATTCACCAAACACGGTGAAACGATTCTCTTTTTTCGTCCTTTCCTTTCCGCGTTCCTTCCCTTTTCTATTTACCATTTTCTCCCGAATTTTCGAATAGCTTTCTCACAGCGCTTTCGCGCCTCTGTTCTCTTTTATCTTCGTTCTCTATCCGGGATAGTAGCAGCGAGCGGGACGATCTCTATTTCAGCAAAATTACACGATAAAGCGACAGACATTCGTGCCACGGATTACAAATGGCTCGAAGCAGCGAGGAGAATCGTTGCTACTGGGGACGAGGCAGCGATAGTCGTTCATTATTGCTAAGATAACGAGAGAAGAAGATTAGGAAAAAGGTTTTTTTTTTCGAAATATACATCTATGATTAATTTTGCCGAAATAGCGCGGGAACCGTCGCGCACGCATGCGCGCTGCACCTTTCTCCGGTTTTATCGTTGACCGACGATCGGTAACGTAGACGATGCTTCCGATTCAGCAGTATTATATTTCGACGGTTTATGGCGAAAGAGTGCAAGCGCGCGCGCGTACACGTCTTTTCGGAACGTGGATGTGTTACATTTTGCAACCACGCCGTGTGAACGGGTTCCAAAGTATCTTTTTCTATATGTTATTCCATCTTTTTTTTGTTTTTTTTTTGTATTCTTGTATCTGACATTGTTTTTCTCGAGACATCGTACGTACTATTACACAGACGAAGCTAAACGCTGAAATCGTTCGCATAACGCATTTTTTTTTCTTTGTCATATTTTTATATTTATATCATATTTATATCTATATATATATATATAATTTATATTTATATATATTTTTATATGTACTATTTTTTTTTTCTTAAATCTCTTTAGAATAGACACCAAAAAGACATCGAGAGACTCGAAGGAAGGTTTGAAATAGAAGATTAAAGTTTCCGTTTTCGGCTATTACGTTTCGAAAAATTGTCTGACTATACGTTAACGAGTCGAGCTAGCTACTATACTTCTGCTGTTCTCTATACACGAATTACGCGCGCGCGTAATATATATGTAGTGTTTGTATCGGGAGAGAGAGTGCACGTGTGTGTACCATATATGTGTGTGTGCGTGTACCTCTGTGTATGGTGTCGTTGTAATCTGTGTCGTGTAATGTATGCTTCGTTTTAAACCTACGAGTAGTCGTTCCGTACGGACGGACCGACGGACACCGAGGATTGAGCAAACTGTTATTGCACGGAACGCATAAACTCGAAACACTCCCCAATTGTTTCTCTTTCTTCCTTCTCCCTATATTGAACCGGCACGGTTCGCCGTGCTTTCGCGAGTAACAGGTCCCCGTCACGAATCGGCCCGATTTTTTCCTTCGTAAACGTTGATCGAAATTTTCGCTTCAATTGCGCCAAGAAACGAACGGACGAGAGATATTTTTAAAAAGAAAAATTTCAATTTTTAATCAATCTCCTCGCTCGACGATTTTTAAAATTGATCGTTGAAGGGATTTCTTTCTTTCCACCCATTCAAACGCATCTTATAAATGAACTCGATCGTCTTTCCATCGTCGAAATTGAAACAGAAACAGGAAACCGATACGATAATAAATAATTCACGGTATGGGTATTTTCGTTTCGAGGACCCGTTCATCGCGTATTTAATCACTTGCGTGGTCTCTATCGATTAAACATTAACGGCGAGAGACCTTCTTATAACATTCTACCTAAATACACTTAGCGTATATCCTCGGAACATAGATAAACCAGTTAAAAACATTGTATATGTTCCTATCTACCTATACACAATATATAGATATAATGTTTGTATATCATAACCATATTAATAATATTAATTACATATATATATATAATATATACGATTGGAGTAAATAATTATTAATTAATCCTTATGCATATATCACATCTGATCGTTCAGTCATTATAGGAAGACCCTCGCCTCGTCACCAACGCACACAGACCAGCTCCAATCATTCTTCCTCTAAACTCTCGCGTTTTTCCTTTCAACATTACACGATCGTTTTACAAATTGTCGAAATTTTTTTTTTCTTTTCAATTCAAAATTCATCCCGTACTCTCTACATACTTCATACACCATATTCCTCTACTAAACGTTCTCTATCGTTTTCATCGTATCTCTTGCTTATTCGTGTATTCAACCCCCTCCTTCCTCTCTTTCTCTCTCTCTCTCTACCTATCTCCCTTTCCTCGTTTTCTCACTCTCTTCCGATTCGTTTAAATTAATCCGATAGTACGGCTACTATCTAAACAGACATTTAATTTTTTTTTCTTGTTGCTTGGTAAAAACCTGAAATCGCCATCGAATATCAATATAATACACTTAGTATGTACTTATAGTATAAATATAGGAACATTCATTAAATATATATTTATATATATATAATATTATCATCGTCATATATATTTATATATATATATTAGAATTTGTATATATATATATATTTATATATATATATATATTACTTGGTGTTGTATAGGTAGCTATAATTTTTAAACGTGGTTTAAAATGCCCAATCCATTCCATAACGCCTGGCCATGGTTCCCGTTTTGTTCCAGAATAATAGGGTTAGAGTTATTTTTCTCATCGGGGCTGTTCGATTAGCTCGATTCGATCATTTATCCGCCCGCCATGATCGGGAATTTCGAATACTTTCGCATCAGAATTAGAATTCGCGTGATTAAAACACGAGTTGCGTTTATTATCTCGAGATCGGAACGAAATTTCTATCCTTCCCAATTTCTATCCTTATTGTATCGAAGGCATGAAACTTAAATTTAATTTAAAGAAATATTTAATATTATGAAAAAAATTTTTCTTTTTTGCGAAATTGAAAAGACTTTCTTAAATTTATGGCAAGCACGAGCGATCCTTTGTAAATCTCATCCTTTTTTTATTCTATCTATTTTTCAATCTGATGAAGCGTAGTTTTTCAAAACGAGCGATTCGATTGTTTTTTTCGAAGTACAAATTTTTATTGGAGGAAAAAATCTCGATCGTAAGAAGTGCGAAGTGTGCGCGCATGCAACGTCACACGGTACAGTGTACTGAGAGGAGGCTATGTGTACACGAAAAGCCAATAATGCATCATCAATGGTGTGCATCGCAGCGAACATGTTAATTATCGACACCGCTACTTAATGCGACACAAACATTAATGCGTTCGCTCGCTCCACAGCTCGCCAGAATGCCATAATGTGTGACAGTGAACGGCATTAAGCCTTTCTGAATAAATAAATATTTTAATTCGTAATACCGTACCGCGTGGATTTCGAAAAATCGAACCGTGAAAACGATTTCGCGATTTCGCGATATTACGTTGCTCGTATTGTACGAGAAGAAAATAAAATTCGAATTTTTAAAATAAAAAGAATTTCCAATCACCGATTTTTTTTTTTTTTTTTTTCGAACAACTTTCGAATAACTTTAAAAGAAACTTAAAATCCCAAGAATATAATTAATTAACGTTCAAATATTAAAAACATGGAGCTTGGATCGAAAAGTTCTGTTTACCCAACTTTACGCAAACTCAACAACCCTTTCTTCAACCGGTGCAATTAAAGTTCGATTAATTTTCAATCAGATTTCTTATTAATCTCTAATAATAATATCCGAGATATTAAACTAAATTAAATTGAACAAATAAAAACTTAGACTTTACCAATTTATTCGCCCTATTCCATATCCTCTTACTTCCATGCTAAACAAAAATCCCAAATTTCCAACTTAAGTCAATTATTCCCCAAGGAAAAGAGGTGATAACGTGTATCAATTTCCAAATAAGCCCCAAACAACTCGTCCAAAATTCTTTATCCCTCCTTTACCTCCCACGGTTCTCGAGCGATGGTTCCCATTCTCACCCCCTCTCCCCCGTCACCGCGAGTTCACTCTCCCCCTTCCCCGTATAGGCCATGAAACAGACGGATCGCGCGGCGTATATAAATATATCCGTAAATATAAATATCACTCGTAGGTAAACTATAAAAAAATATCACGCGGATATATTCGTTGGTGGACGTGTGACGGAAAAATCAGCTTGCCAATCCCTCCCCCCTCCCCCCCGAGAAGCGCTCGAGAACCGTGCCGAGGCCGTGGCTCGCCCCTGGAAAACCCGTGCTCCATTCCGTTTCTGCCCGCGATCCCTTTGTGTGCCGGGACACACAATCGCGTTGAATATATTATGCCGTGCACATTTCGGAGCTACGTTTTACCGACTTCGATTGAAAGACGGCTGGCTATCACGCGAGCTAACGTGATGCGGAGTCACACGCTCGATCTATCGCGCTCTTTCCCTCTTTCCACCACCACAGCGCGCTGCGTTTCGTACTACTCGACTTCTGCCCTCCTCTGTTCTATTCCCCTTCCCTCTCTCTCTCTCTCTGCCATCATCCATGTGCATGTGCAGAGGGACAGAGAGAGAGAGAGAGAGAGAGTGCACACGTGTGCACGTCACGATTAATTGATTCCAGGAATCGTAAGTTGGGCCGAACTTAAAACGAGGACCCGATGCATTATTTCACGATATCGACGCGACCTCGCTCGACGCGACCCTGCTTCGGAGTAGAATCGCTCGAAAGGATTGGAAACAGGAGTGATCTGCGACGATCCGAGAGTAGGTTCGAGTAGGAAAGTGGGAGGAGGAGGGATGGAGTAAATTTTGTCTCTTGCTTTGGGTGGGGGCGAGGGGAGAGGGTTGGTCTCTTTCGTTTCTTTTCGAGTTGATGAGGGTCGATGAGGATTGCCGGGAGGGAGGGAGGGAGGGAGGGAAGGAAGATCGGTTCATCCGTGACAGAGAATGGAATTTCTGGGTTGGCCGCGGAAGGAGGGACGTGTGAATGATTGAAGAGTTGAAGGAAGGGAGTTTAAACCGGTGGATGTGTAAATTTTGTTTTCGAAATTTTTTATTTGTAGTAGACGTAGAGATGATGAAGATGGGATCCCTTCGTTTGCTCGAATGGAAAGATGGAAATTGAAGGGTAAAAGACGGTTTGTTTAATTTGTCGATAATTGATAGTTTTTATCGTGAATAGTGAAAAATCTGAGGATTTCTGGTAGAAGATTCTATCTGCTCGCGTGTACGAATGAAAATTTCGTGTATCGATTTAATATTAATGGAATAAAAGTTAGGAAGACATAAATTATGAAGTTGGTCTATCGCGACGATGGATATTCACGATTCTCTTTTGGTATGGGGAATCACTCGAATCACCGAGACATTCGGTTGGATATAACACTGTCGACGGAAGATTGATGGCATTTCACAAACGGTGTGTATCGAGTGGTTGTTTTTACTCCTATTCGTGGAAATTTTTGGCTCGACGCAGTATCAATCCTTCGATTCGTGATCTTTTTTTTTCCTTTTTTTTTTTCCTGTTTTTTCAAGAACACAATGCAGCTACCTCTCTTTTCTTTGTTGCAAATCGGTGCATTGAACCCGCGTGTCCAGTTATACATGATGACAGTTCTGAATTAGAGACTTTTCTATCTATCGATCGATAAATAATATTATTATTATTATTTCAAACGTTTGTGTAATTTAGGTTTAATCTTTAAAATATTGCGCCAAATTTACTAATCAAACAAAGAAACGTATCAAAATCAAACATAGAACACATTTCCTATAACTAATACTTCTAATTCTCTATAATACCACATGACGTAAAAGTCTTAAACTTTACACTTTTTATTCGTCTATATCTATTATTATATCTCATTATAATACCAAATTATATAATTAATCATAACATCCTCCTCTCAAATAAAATTTTTGCTAATCCTAATGTTAACGATGTATAAAATAATATTCGAAAAAGATATCCTCGTCTAAACTTGCACCTAAAACAAAATATATATATATATACACACAAAAATTTGAACGCTGTAAATTTTTTTTCGATATCCAACGCTTCGATTAATATCCATGTCCGCTATCTATTTTTCTTTATCAGAAACTCAACGAAAAACTAAAAACTAAAATTAGAAACGGTCGCTATAAAATCGCATAAAAACAGCGCAGCGAATTTCAAGCATAAGAGCGTAACCGGAAGTTTCCACGCCTGAAAAACGTGACAACGCATGACTCACTCCTCTTCTCGTAACATCTGTTTTTCCCCATCCATGTTTTACCGGACAGACACACACACACACACACACACACGATTTTTGAGGAAATCTTTTTTTTCCCCCCCTCGCGGGGAAAAATACGAAGGTTTTACAGTATCGTCACAGAGAAGTTATCGGAAGAATCTTTGTGGGTTTTTGTTTTCTAGGTCGAGTGGAGGACCTGGGCCGAAAAAAAGAGAAGAAAAAAAGACAAAAAAAAAAAAAAGAAGGAAAAATCGCGCTTTCGGAATTTGGATGTCGCGCGGTGACGAGAGCTCGTAGAAGAGCCACCCCCCGTTGGCGATTTTAACTTTGTGATTTGGCAAATTGGAAGAGTGCGGAGTTGTCGACTTTCGCCCTTTGATTTCCATCCCGGTCAAAGGACTATCTTTCGTTATCGATTCATCATGGGATAGAAACGCATCGTGATCGAGTTTCGACCCCTCTTTCTCGTACACTTAAATATTACGAAAGGATTTTTTTAAAACACCGGTGTAATTAACCCTTTGACGGTGTGAGCTTGCAAAGAAATTCATAAAAATCATCTTCGGGTAAATCTTCGAAAAATTATAATTTTTTCTTTTTTTTAATCGTTAAACCCGATGAAATGTTTTTCTTCTTTATAAGTTCTTTATAGGTTTATGGATTGTGGATTTTTCATATTGTACATTTCATATTATAATTTGTAAATGATACAAATATATTTATGGAATTTATAAAACTCGTTTGATTATCATAATTAAAAAAATCCGGATTCTAATCGATTAAACGAAGATTCAGCCTTTTTCAACACGATTAAAAGAACTTTTTAAACCAATTTGGAAGCTGCAAAATACCATTAGCGAGATCGTTATAAGCATTTCTTCAAAAAAACATATTTATCGCGAAATTTACCTTAAAACTTTATTAAACCCTATTAAAATTTGAATCGCTATAACTTCAAAAATAATGGCTTTCGGCCAACAGATGAAGGACCATTAAAAACGCGGAACTTTGCCCTTTAAAATGCTTTTTGATTTATTCCGATAGCAATTTCGTTTGTCGAGATATCATCGTGTAGAGAACAGGATAATTTTTAATCGTTTATTATCTTCGTCCTTGTCGCTCCAATGCTTTCGTTCTTTGTCTCCTCACTTTGTCTCACTGACCTATCCCAAATTCCAGACAAGTGACATGATTCCTGGAAGAAGCTAGTACGCATTTCCAGCGAGAATGTAGGTCACCGAGTCGCTGGATTTTATTATTTCGTACCATCTTAAGTACCGTGGAAATTTTGAATCTTTGTATCTTGGCAACGGATTAAGATATCGAAATAAAACAAGAAGCAATTTTAATGGCACGGTTTCCTCTATTTCTCTGCCTGGATTTCGATTACAATATTTTTAATATCTTCTTTCGACTTAGGGCATATGCTTTGCATAATGTGATATATTTTCTGTACATTAGTCGAATATTTATGCGTTCAAATACGTTTTAAAATCTTACATAAAAATCCACAATCCAGCAATATGATATTTGATAATTGATTGACTTTTCCTCGGATGTAAAGGGTTTTGAAGGGGTATTTCATAATTAGACATTGAGTAAATAAAGTTGGAGCAAGTAATTCATCTGTAATCCAAATTTCTCGTATATATGAATTTGAATTATTATCTCGCGATTATAATTAGGAAAGAAATAGATATTGTGAGTGATATTAAAATGGAAAATTGCATTCACAGTTGCAGAATGAAACTCTTGTAAAAATTCTTGTACAACTCTCTTGTACTATCTCTGATACTATCTATCGTGTTATCACAGTAAATCAAACGTTTACCTAGAATCTCGTTTAATAAAAGCTAGCTAAAATTCGAATTGGTATTTCGATATCACAAGTGAATTGTTGTTATAAAATATTATTACTGATTTATATTTCGTTATTACAGACTGTGTTTGTAAAAAATATATACATATATATCATATGTTGGTGTCGGTCAATATCGATTAATCGACAATAATTGTAATTGAAAAAATTCAATCGTTACGTTATGTTTTACAAGTTTAATTACATTTAAATAGTTAATATTTAAAGTAGATTCGATTATCACACACACGCGTTAAAAACTAAACTGTCAAGGAGAAAATTTGTAAAGAAATTATATTACATTTCTAGCTGACGAATCTTCTTTAGATGTAGAAATATTATACAAATTAATAAAAGTAGAGAGATAACAAATATTTATAGATTTTATTTATTCGTTGTCAATTTTTAAGAACACGATATTTGACACGTTAGCGTCCATTCGATTTTTAACTAACATGATGTAAAATGATAAATGCAATTTCTTATCGTTTCAATTGATAAATATTCTATTAATATTCCGTTTCATTGCAATATTTGGCACTGTCGTTACTTAATAAATCTTATCAAAAACTCGTATTGACCAATTACAAATATATATATATATCATATATATTATAAATCAGTAGCGATATAATCGTGTAATAAAAAATGCTTACTATTCGTTTCGCGATATTAATATCCCGATAGAAGTAAAACACGCCGTCATCACGTCCGTTCTATCGCGCAATTATTCGACTTGTTTTCTTAATAAATTTCACGCGCTAAGAGCTTCTATTTATTTATTCCCGTTATTATTATTACAGGGTATACATTTTCGTACCAATTTCTAATTGTCTAAATATTTGCCCGAGTATCTGTCTGTAAAATATTTGCTAAAATACAACACCGTGTTGGCCCTCGTGATAAATAATTCTAACAACGTTCGTTTCCCACCGTATTATAAAACGACGATGGAATTAAAGAAAGTAAAAAAAAAAAAAAAAAAAAGAAAGAGAAAAAGAAACAATGCTATGCGACGATGATACACAACTCATTTCTCAAGCTTTACTAAGGCTAAACTGATCTAAATATCGTTATTCATTCGTCATCGTCAACGACACTAGGTACGCTAAATAAATATCATTTTTTTTATCATTTAAAGATTATCGTTATCACAGTATTTAAAGAATATATACATATACATATATAGCTTTCGTTGCACAAGTCATTTTATTATAAAAAATCACTCGCCCCTCTCTCCTTGTTTTTTCACGTCTCTCTCTATTCCAATTAACAATCATCGCTGACATTTCTAGCTCTAATGTTCGAATCGCGAACCTACGAAGGATCTATCGAAATTCAAGAAAATACTTTCTTATTCAAAAATACCGGTATCACAGATTAAAAAAATATTCTTCTCGCCACGAATGGTGTTAACGGCCTTTAAGTTAAGAAGACTTAAACGAAGGAACTGGTTAAAACTGACCTCAATTATCGAAGAATTACAGGAAGAATTTCAATCGTGACACCAACTTTCCCATATTTTCTATCGCGCCACGACGAACGTATTCCCCGTATTTCTTTAAATCTTCGATAAATGCGCAAATCTATCTATCTCTACAAAAACCCTATAATAGAACCCCAGAAGAAACGAAAATTCATCATGGTGATACCTTTACGAGTCAAACGCTTTACAACGGTAACAAAACTGTTAAACTCTTCTACCCTTACGATCTTAAAACGAATCTATATCTCGAAATATATATTACCCTCCCTAAAAAGTGGTTTTAACTCTCGACGATTCTATAATCGCGACCAAACGCAAGCGTTCCTGCGAGCCTACGTTTCCTAAACGAACGAACTCTCCTACGAACTCGTAAACTCGACGGTGATATAATACGAAAAAGTGGAAATACTTTTGAGTAAAGGTACGTATAAATAAAAAGAAAAGAGAGAGAGAGAGAGAAAGAGAGAAAAAAAAAGGAGAAAAAAAGAAAGTACAAAGTAACCGAGGCAAAACGTAAGGATCGCAAGGGGGGAGGGGTAGTTTCTCCGAAACGCAGAGAGAGAGAACGATTCTCGAAGCACGGTCGAGCGTACACGGCGGAGCAGGAAACGTCAAGCGCAGTCGGTCTTTCAGTGACAGAACGATTTGCAGCTTCCCTCGGCCGTCCATAACGCAGTAAATCTGGCGTGCAGTGGAAATGGAGCGGCAGGCGGGCGGACGTGGTTGCCTGTATAAAAGCTAACAGAGGCATCAGGCGTCATGGAACTATTTTCCTTAAATCCTTGGATCGTTAATCACGCGCGAGAGACGGACACGATACGCGGGTCCTGTCGACCGGCGTTATTTCGAGAGCGCGCACGGGATGGACAAAACAGCGTAAATTAAAAGTCTCGCCGCGTTTTGTATCTTTTCTATACTATTCGCGCCTCTTTATTTTCTCTTTTTTTTTTCTCCCCCCCCTTCTTCCTCATTTTTGTTCCTGTTTTTCTTCTTTTTTTCCTTTTCCCTTTAATTTTCCCCCACTTTACTTTTTTTTTTACACTTTTTTCACTCCTCGTTTTCTCCTTTCATCCTCCCCTCTTTTATCTCTTCACGCGTGTGCGAACGTGTTCTCGTTCGTCCCTTTCTTATTATTTTCCATCTTTTTTATCTTTATTATTATTATTATTATTATTCTTTTTTTTCTTTTTATTATCGTTTGCTCGTTTTTTTTTTTTTTTTTTGAAACTCGTTGACATTCGTTGGACATGGTCTCTACTCGCTTACTTTCTCTTCCCTCCTCTCCTCCCCCTCCCCCTGCCCTCTTTTTTCTTCTCTTCCTCTATATCTATCTTGCTCTTGCTCGCTAGTTTTAGTTTCACCCTTAGGCCCGACTTTTCCAAAACTGAGTTTTTTCCGGCCCTTTATTCGCCCTTTCCTTCGTCCATCGTGGGACTTGGTTTCTCGCGTTGTAAAACTTATCATAATCGACTCGACTATATAATTTTTATATATATATATATATAAGTAATTTTATATATCGACTAAACTGACTCGGTCGCGGAGCCGGAATCGCTCGAAGGGAAACGGAGAGGCTCTTTGAAGAAGAAGAAATCTTTGTTACTTGTTATATTATTTATAGATCGACTCTCTAGATCCTCTTCCTAGTTCGAGCCTCTTTTAATAAATATTCGTTATTTTATAGTCTTTTTCTTTTTTTCTCTCTCTCTTTCTTTCTCTCTCCCCCTCTTTCTTCCTCTCTCCCTGACTCTCTGTCTTTGGCACCGTGAAATTTCTCCCTACGAGCGGCCTTATCTTTCTTCTTATCTTTCCCCTTTCATCCATCTTTGGCTTCTTCCGGCCCGTGATTAACCCCTTTATTCTCTCTCTTTTTTTTTTTTTTTAGTTAGCACCTTCGTTATTCGACTTTGTCTCACTGTTTGAATACGTAATACACACAGCAGCAAGTGCGTCGTAAATTACTAGCTAAATGACTAAATTAGTTAGTTTCTGACTTAACGGAAAAGGGAAAACTGGCCTCGCAAGGGTCGAAAGACGCGTTTTTTGGTTTCTTTCTTTCGCGTCGTGCCGTTTCTCGTTCATCGTTCGTCGACTTTCCTTGGTTAACCGGTTTTCGCCGCCTTTCTTCTTCTTTCTTTCTTTCTTTCTTTCTTTTTTTTTCGCGGGCGCGAAATCAAATCTTGCGACAATTATCAATCGTCCTCGGATGTCACGAAAAATTCTGCGTGGAATCCATTGGATGGGTGAAAGATCGACTTGAACTTGGTACGAAACCGCGGTCGATCTGGGATCGTTTCGGTTTTTGCGTTCGACGATGGAAAATTTTTAATTGTACAATTTTCTTTCTTTCTTTTTCTTTTTCTTTTTTTTCTAATAAATACAACATATCAAGCGTCGACATCAGTTTCGTAAAGTTTAATAGTTTGGTTTAAAATTATAAGAAACTTTTAAATCCGACAACCGAATGAAAAAATGTGTTATTTCTGAATTATAAAGTAATAGTCTTTTTTGCTTATATAGTTATAGATATACATTCTTCGTCTATCTAACAGTAACCGGTAAAATCGCACGTTTAATAGATAGAATATCGTAAAATTGGAAGCTTGTAAAAAGAGTGAAGATTTATCAATTATCCCCTTGATTACTTATTTATAGAATGAGAAGCGTCCAAGCAATCTGTTAGTTAATAATTCGAAAAATATACACACGATATATAGACGTTATAATTCAGAAATAATATAATATCCACCTTTAAAAATTACCACGATCGGACGCAAAGCGTGAACAAATCTCCCAGCAGTGGCCCGCTCTCGGTTTCAGGTTTGAGCAACGATCACGAAATCACAGCGTTCGCTAAAACGAGGCAAGTTGTGTACAAGAATAAAATATACAAGAACCTTCTGTTTACGAATCCTTCACAGCTATATAGATATATATATATATATATCTATACATATATATATATCTCGTTACCCCACGCGATCCGAAATGGACAAGGAAAAACGTCGCAACGCGTTGTCCCCGCTTGAGAAGAAGAAAAAAAAAAAAGTCGGAATAAATTGTTCGCGAATAGATCGAATCGATCTTCTCGTTTCGTTTCGTTTCGTTTCGTTCCTTTCTTCCTTCCTTTCCTTTCTTTTCCTCCCCTTTTCTTTTTCACCAAATTTTCTCCAATCTCTAAATAGATCATCCATCGATCACCCGGACGGACGGAAAGATCGGCGCAAAGCTATGCGATAAACTTTCACGAAAAGTAAACGAGACTTGGCACTGGGACGGCACGTTTGCAACAACGATCACTGTATTATATCAGATCTCATTACTTATCCTTAATTTAATGTCTATTTTTAGAAGACGGAATAACGCGCCGAATAATTAAACAAACCCCGTCCGGGTGATCGATCCGACGTGGTTGGTTTCCCAACCAACGTGGACACGGAGGCCGATCCAATCCAGCTCCAATCGTCGAAGCAATCGTCTCCGGATATCATCCCCCCATTGGCCGGCCGGACTAGTTAAGCGCGACAAGATTCAATAAGTTAAACAACTCTGCTCGGTCGCAAACTGGCCCTGCCCGGCCAGGGAAACCGGACGGAAGATGTCGGTCGATCTCTCGATCTCTCGACGCAGATTCGTGAACCGCACACCGCCCGCGCGGGAGGATAATCGGAACGAACGGCGATAATAAGTTTATTATTATTATTATTACTATTATTATTATTATTATTATTATTATTATTATTAGCGAGAGATTATCCCTTCTTCCTTATATAGGAAACGGCTCGCTGGAACGTGGCACGCTTAACGCCACGGCCGTTGCCTGCAATTACGGAAACGAGAGGCGAGGATTTGCGCCCTCTTGCGAGACCAGGGTCCCGGGAGAATGAGCCGGCACTCTCGTTCTAGAGCGTTAAGATTTTTATTTTTTTTTTCCCCCCCCTCTTTCTCATCAATGGATCGGATCTATATCGTTTTAGATATATATATGTATATATGTATTATGTATGTATATATATGTATGTATGTATGCGTACACACGTATCAGGGACATACATATATATATATATATATATGTATATACATATGCAGACAGCAAAAATGTGTGGACTAATATTGGCTAAAGAAGTTTTAAGGGGGTCGGTTAAGAGGGTTGGGAAGGATCATCGTGACCGTGCAACAAACAACACGTCCAAGCCTCGCGGTTTTTTTCCTTTTTTTCTTTTTTTTTCCTTTTTGCGTTACGTTATTCTTGCGTGACGGCTGCGAACGGAAAACGGCTGCGCGCTTTATTGCTAGGTCGCTAGGTTTTAAAAAGGATACACGGCTGGCTTTCCAAGGCACCGGCAACCAAGCTTCCGGGAAGGCCTGGCGTGATTCGCGCCTATCCTTCGCTCGATGCCAACCTCGAGCGCATCGCCCCCCTCCTTTCGACGAGAAGTCTCGAGCGCGGCCATCGCCGTATTTCTTTCCTCCTCGATGATCGAAGTCGTGCGCGATTGATTGCTCTGATTGAATTTGAGGCAACGAAGTTTACACACATGTGTATATATATATATTTTTTAATCTCTTTCCTCCGGAAATTCGTTCGCTTTCATTTTTCAAAATTCTTCCTCTTCTAGAATAGATAAAAATTTTGAAGGTTTCTTTTTTTCACCATTTTGAGAGTACCGATTTCGCGTTGTTTCTTAATAATAATAATAAAATCAGTAACGTAAAATTTGTTGAGATATAATTAGGAGTAGCGTTCTCGATCGTCTCGGGATGAGAATCCCGATATCCATAATCGATCAAAAATTTCCATTCCGACGAGAGACTTCCCGTCCAAGTGGGTAGACGCCAAGACCGGGCGGCATACGGAAGAATGATCGTTATCGCGTGCACTGTATAAAAATCTCATCGATTACGCTGACAGCTATTACTCGCGACGAGTAGATTCGCTCGTCGATGGTGCACGAACACGAAGAAGACGAAACAAAAACGAGCCGTCGACGTTCGTCCGTCGCGTCGTCGCGTTCTTTGGTATCGAATCCATTATCACATGTTAGTCTCACTAACGTTACGTAGAAATCCTCCTCTCTCGACAACTTTCTTCCTCCCCCTCCCTCTATTCCTTCTTCTTTCTTCGTTCACCGAATTGTTAATATTCGTTTGCGCCGTAAGTTCGACCGACGATCTTCGTTTCTTTCCTCTCGTTTCGTTTCACCCTTCCTTCTTTTCTTTTTCTTTAATTGACTCGTCTTACTCGGTGGCTTACTGGATGGACAAGCGGTTCTCTTCTTCTTTCCTTCCTTCCTTCCTTCGTCTTCCTTCCCCCGAAAAGAACTCGTGGAACAATCGAAAGATGGATCTTAAAAATATACCGATCAAGTTCCCAAAGGAATCTCTCCGATTCGATTCTCCGAGGAGAAGAACGGCCATTTCGCGTGGACGAACATACGAATATCATACATCGAATATCTACATTTTCGCACCTTTCTTCTTTCGTCTGCCTGTGCGCGCCTTTTACGTTCTGATCGATAATCAATAAAATCGACTTCGCCCTATTAACTCCGCCCGATCAACTCCCAGGCGAAAAAGTTGTTCCATTAAATTACGCACTCTAAGGATACGCAACTCTAACGCGAGCACAGCGGGAAAATAATTATTCGTATCTCTAAAGTAGTCGTTGTATACGAGTGACCCGCCATCGGTCCCTGAAGCGCGCGCCAAGACTAGCCGAAACTAAAAGTTACTCGGTGTGTGTAACAATGAAAGTTCGTGGAATTGGAAAATTGATAAGAAAACTTGGAACAAGCCCGGGAAAGGCGCGAACCGGCAAACGCGAAGAACGCGTGAACGTTACGCGCTACGCAACGCGGGCGGCCAGGTTAACGCTGGTGTATGTGGGTGGTGAGATGTTTGGAAAGGTAATCCGCCCTTGCGAAGCATTTGCCGCACATCTCGCAGTGGTACGGCCTCTCCCCGGTGTGTATACGGAGATGCCTGGTCAGGTCGCTCTTCCCGCCGAACGCACGGCCGCAGAACAGGCAGACGAACGGCCGTTCACCGGTGTGCTTGCGCACGTGCAGCTTCAGATTCTCCTTGGACCGGACGCACTTACCGCAAAAGGGGCAGGCGAAGCGGCGCTCGCGCCTGTCCACCTCGTGGCTGCTGCGCGCCAGGCTGATCACTCGATCGGCGGCAACCTCGGACCGATCGTCGTCCACGGCGTTGTCATCCGCGTCCCCGACCTCGCTCGTGCTCCCACCACCCGCCGAGCCCCCTATCCCCCCTGCGGCCACGGCCTCACCCATCTGCACCTCCAACCCGGCCTCCCCGGGATTCTCGCCGTGGACGCTCGCCGTCTCGGACACGCTCTCCTCTCGCGCGTTCTCGTTGAACGCCCCCTCCTCGCCCGGGTTGGTGGTGGTGTCGCTGCCCGTCTCCACCTGGGACGGCTCCCCCGTGCTGGACACCTGGTCGCTCCTCTCGGCGGCGGCCGACACCGCCGACGTCGCGCCGCTCTGCGGCTCCGGGGCGCGTTGCAACCGTTCCAGCGCGTGGTTCAGCCTGTGCTTCTTGAACGACTTGAGATACCTGAACTGCATCCCGCAGACGTCGCAGGTGAACAGCTTGTCGGCTGGGAGGCGGGCACGATGGTTCTGCTCCCGGTGCTTCACGTACGCGGAGCGGTAGCGGTAGCGTTGGCCGCATTGCTCGCAGGTGAAGGGCTTGTCGTCGCTCGCCTGGCCGGCGTGCTGGAGCAACGCGTGCCGTTCCAGCAACCAGGCGGAAGGAAACGTGGCCAGACAGACGCCGCATCGACGCGCCAACCCCGCAAGGCTAGCGAAACCGCCGTGACCCAGGATGGAACCGCTTCCGCCGCCTCCCCCCGTGCTGCGTTCCACCAGGGCGCCCCAACCCCCCGCCTCCAAACCGAGGGCCAGCGACACCTGAAATTATCGTGGTCTAGTTAGATTCGTGGAATTCGTGGCTTTGGGACGATCGGCGGGTCGAGCAGAGGGGGGAGGGGGAGGTTGCAAGGAGGGATGACTTTCTCAGCGGTTCCCGATGAATGGGTTTCCATGGTGGGAAATGGAGGATGATCGATTCCTCGTCTTGTGTTTTTCTCTTCCTGTGTGTGAGTGCGTGTGTGTGTGCTCTTCCGAAAGCGGCGGTTTTAGAGGAATATATGAAAGAAATAAGGACGATGAATCGGTGTAGCTCGTGTGCTAGAGTATATGTATTGAAATGTAAAGAAGAAAGAAATTTTGTGTAAAATCGTGTGAAGAAAGAGAGGCATGCGGAGTTAATACGTGTTATATATAAATATATAAAACGGATAAAACGGATATTTTTAAAAGTAAAGGATAAACTTACCGATATTATTGTCGCGTATTCGCGAATTAATAATCTTCGTTCTCGTCACCTGTGACGTCGTAATAGAAGTACATAACGATACACGCATCTTGACGTTTGTTAAACAAAGTTCGAATTAAATATAGAAAAAAAAAAAAAAAAGAATTATGCATATAACGCATATCTCTAATTAAATCAATATTCGTTCTGCGGTATAATAAATATTAATCGAAAAGAAAGCAATCCATTAAGGAAGGGGCAGGGAGAAGACATTAAAAATGGTGCAAGGCATAAAAGCTATTCTACGATCAAACAAACGGGCATAATAAGATATTAAAAAATTGTGAAGAAAGAAAAAAAAAAAGAAAAAGAAAAAGAAAAGAACGACATCAAGGTTCAATGACCTATTGTTAACACAAACAGTTTGCAGCTTTTATTTCACAAATCGTTAATTTACAACTATGATATGCATTCGTTCGCCTAAGAACCGAAACAAAACGTCATTTTACACGAAACAAGGCGTAGTACCCATAATGATCAAGAACGCGTGTCAACGTGGTGAAGTAGTTTTACGGACAAGTCTTTCTCTCCGATATTTTTTTTTTCTTTTTTTTTTTTTCTCCTTTTTTTCTTTTTATATATTTCTCAACTGTCGAGATATATATAATATGTATATATCCTGGAATAATATCTTACACGTGTGAACGTGCGTCGTCTCGAAGATCACTTTTGACCACGCTGTTTAATAACCATCCTAGAACGTTACACGCATATTTTTTTTTTTTTTGTTTTTCGTTTTTTTCTTTCTCCGTGTTGAAACACGCAAGCTGCGACCGACAAGTTCCATCGAAAGCGAATCTTCGGTTACAGTCAACCTCATGCTCCATCGTTTCGACGCGTTTCAATCTTAGATTTACGCAGAAACAGAAGAACAGAAATTATCCTGTTCCGTTATTAAACGTTATTATTTATCAAAAAGATTCGCCGTTAACACCGATAGAAGTCGTTCACACTACACAACATCCGTTTTACAAGAACTTTCCATATCCATTCTTTTCCTTTCTCCGAAATCGCAAGCTCGAACCGCGTCTTCGAGCAACCGATTGACATTGTGTTCTCATGAGCGGCATATGATCGTACTGTGTACGTGTGTATACGTGTGCACGAGAGCTTTCTTTCTTTAGCGATTTTATGCGTGTGTGTGTGTGTGTATGTGTGTGTACGTGTGTCTTTTTGTTCCATATTTTTCTTTTTTTTCTTTTTTCTTTTTTTTTTTTTTTACAATCGACCCTCCTCGAGGATCCGTGACTTTTGAACGACGCGTGGACATATTTTCCTTCTCCACGCTTTTATCTCAACATCCGGAGACGATAGAACGGCGGGAATCGCGAGTACGACGAACGCCAGAAAGACGCATAAGCTTTCGGAGCACCATTTTTCTATTTTCTATATTCCATTTCTTTCCCTTTCTTTTTCTATTTTTACTTTTTGTCTTTTTAGAATTTTTTCCTTTTCCTCTTCTACCCTCTGACCGGTTCCATCGTCGAGACCTTATCGATCGCGATGCGAAATTCTCAAACTATTTGCGAATTATCAATTAGGGAAATTTCGAAATATTCCACGAGATCTGAAAACATTCGCGAGATCTCGACGTGTTCGCAAGATTTCGAAATATTCGCAATGTTTCGAGGTATTCGCGAGTTCTCCACGTGTTCGCAAGATTTCGAAATATTCGCAAAATATTAAAGCGTTCACGAGGTCTCGACGCAAGATCGCAAGATCGATCGAGGCAACGGGGGATCTGAACGTCGCTTCCAGATGGAACCCGCTCGATCGTTCGCGTTCGATCGAATATCCACCTCGCCGCCTCGAGACGACCACCAGCAGAGGAGTGAATTGCGAAAACGAGACGCGTCCATTCGTTCGCGCTACCGTTCTTCCCTACTGTCTACGGGCGAGCCGATGATCGCGCCTCGATAATTCATCTACGTGTCCTATCGCGAACATGTAATATCTAAGATCAGCAAGGTCGCGCTAGAGTGTTCTCCGGCCACATCACGCGACGCTTTCGACGTGCTGGGTGTTAGTCAAGTCATGTTGTGGAACGAGCGTGATGGACATTGTTTCATGACCGAAGGATAACTCGAATGCGATAATGAAAGACCACAATGTGTGTATATTTGATGATACAAGAGGGACGTATCGATTTAAGTTTAAGAACCATTAAGATTAGAATTATGGAAGCTTGTAAAGATCAATTTTCTTTTTCCTTTTCTTTTCGGATTTTAATTTAATCCGAAAAACAGTATATCGAAATTAATGCACGGATCGTTTAATTAGAAAAAAAGAAGAAAAATATTCTCATTAAAGGAACATTCGTCGAATTGAAGCGATTGAACAATTTTACTTTTTAAACTATATTATATATCGTATTCATAATTATTTAAAGCGTCGAAGATATATTTATATATCCACTCCTCCTCTCACGTTTCTTGCATATCGTTTTTTCCCATCATTTCTCAAGATATATTCGAAATATTCTACACATTGTACATCTTTCGAATAAAATTAGTTAAGACACGTATGCGAATTAAAGCTTTTTTTCTTTAATAAAGATGGCGCGCAAAAAAGAAGAATGATAAAAACATTTTAATTACGTCATATTATACTTTTACGTCACGAAATTTGTGAAACGTTAATCAAACGGTGATTATGGGGCGAAGATTATTCCCCATGCTCGTTCGAACATTGACGTACACCGTACGTGACACGACTCGTGTGCTTTTCACGTATCGAGAAACGTTCCCGCGTAAAAGGGAACCTTGTCAACTTCTTTCGAAACGGATCGGAACACGTACGGTTAGATAAATCTTTTAAACAAATCGTTTTTGTTTCAGTGATCTTTTCTTTCGTTTACGTTACATACGTGTTCCGACAATGGTTCTTGCGTGATCTTAGATCGTTAGAATTTTACGTTTCCCTTTTTTTTGCATTTAGATTTCTTGGAGAAAATAATTTTAAAAATTTTCTGGAGAAAATGATCTCTTTTCTTATCATCCTTTCGAAAGGATCCGAAACGAAAGAGTTGAGAATCACATAGCGAACATTCGAATGAAGCTATATCTTTCTCTCTTAAACAAAAATATAATTCTCGGTTTCGCGAACGGAGCTGCGTCTCGTTTTAAGATTCGTTCGAGCGAGATTCCTAAAAAATGGGGGCGACCGAGGCAAAACTAGCTACGCGCATTATTTCTCTCTTAACAACGTCACGTTATCTCGTCTCTAAAAAATCACTAGCGGTTTAAACTCGATAAATCAAGCGATCTGGACGTCAGTGCTTGGGTGTACGTGCTGGAATGTAGGGTTTTTTTTATTTATTCCTTCTTTCTTTCCTCGTTTTCCTCTTTCTTTCCCTTCTCCCTCTCCTTTTCCGCTTTTCTTTTTTCTCTTTTTTTTTTTTCGTTTTTTTTGTTTTGTTTTTCGAAAACGGCAATGGGCGTCGATCGATCTCTGTATTCGCGACCGAGAGATTCGGGGACGCGGGTCGCGCGCGTGTCACACATCATCTGCAAAGCAAAAAATCTAAAATCTCTTGGTTGGCACACAAAACGAAACGATGTGGCGTCACGCGGACTTCCGGCGCGGTGGCGCTCGGATCGGCCGCCATGACTTCGTTACAAGTATGAAAAATATTCCGGCTTGGTTTTTCTTTCTTTCCCTTTCTTCTTCTCCTTCTTCTTCTTCTTTTTCTTCTTCACCTTCATCTTCATCTTCTTTTTTTTATTTTTATTTCATTAAATACCGTTTAAAAAAGTTATTGCATCTGGGTATACCTATATTGTATAGGTACGTAACTTCATTTTTTCTTTTATCGATATATTGTACAAATATTGTTGTAAGTCGGTACAAACGTTATTGTAGAAAACATAACAACTCGTAGGTTCCTCTCGTTCTCAATCTTTCACCTTTGCTTGCGTGTTATTTTATTTCTCTCTTTTTCTCTCTCTCTCTTCTCTCGCTAATTTGGTTCATTCATGTACATTTTCTCCCTTCTACCTCTCTCTCTCTCTCTCTCTTCTTTCTCTCCCTCTCACTAATTCTCATACGCTCGCTCTTTCTCTCGTTCCCTTTCGCTCATTTTATGTATTTTATCGTTACGGAAAGCTTAGTTAAGTGTTATATAATCTGTATTTAGTACTATATGCGAGATTCCGATCTACAGGGTGGCTTTCAAGGTATTTGAACACTGCATTGCTCGTGTTGTCTCGTACGTTCCTCTGTGTCTATTATCTTGTGTACCACGTGTTTCTGAGCGATTGTGTATATATGTATATATGAATATATATATATATATATATACATGTGTATCTGCGTATAGAAGTGTGTACGTGTGTTTCTGCGGGTATCCGGAGCAAACGAGAAAGAACGAACCGAGGAGTGAATGGGGCGATCGAGGCTCGTCGAAAGGAACCAGAAGAGGCGATTGTCGTCTTCGTTAGGTCCGCACAAAAGAATGGATGAGAATTGGAGAAAGAATGCATGACATTTAGAATTCTTTCGAATCGATTCGAATCGTTTGTAAGGTATTCCAAGAAGCTAAGAAGTATTACGAGGAGAGTAACCTTTTGATTTTTTGATACAAGTTCTAAAAAAAAAAAAAAGACGAGGATCCTTTTTAGTGTAAAGAAAAGTAAAATTTCTTAATTCATCTTTTTGTTCTATATGCTTTTAATAAACAAGAATTACAATTCTTTTTAATTCGTATAACTTATCGTACAATTTTTTTTTTCTTTTTTTTTTCTCAAATATATCCTTCTAATATTTCCAACACAAGAAGTTAAGCAGCTAATTGCCACTTGGTTTTATTAAAATTGTCCGTTATATATAACACTTCATTATATATAATTACGAAATAACCATTAAATTTCTTAATCGAATGAAACGAAATGAACTATCATCCGTATCTGATAAAATATTCACGTATTATCAAATCACAGCAGACTTTCTTAATCTATTTTCAATTCTTCGTCCTAATGAAGAAAACTTAATCTCTATCGTATATTATACCAACGTATTATTCTTTATCTACTATCAATAAACACCAACGATTATCTCAATATAGTATTATATATTTCTACTATTTTTTTTTCAACCTAAAAAAGGCACGCTAATTATCATTTTCTAAATGCAACAAATTTCCCTAAATATATCAAACGAATATTCTCTAATAAATCAAATATCTTTCTCTCTCTCTCTTTCTCTCTCTCCCTCTCTCTCTCTCTCTCTCTCTTTCTTTCTTTCTCCCTCCTTCTCTCTCCTAGATTAATGTTCACCTCTATAAGTTAAGTGAATAAATATATTCTTCTATTGTCATCGTTCGCCTTTATATCATTTTTTTTCCTTTTTTTTCTTTTTTTCTCTTTTTAATCTACTATATAATTTCATCGCGACGAATTCATGAAAATTTCCTCTTCCTCTTTCTCCTTCTCCTTCTTCTTTTTCTTCTTCCTTTTTTTTTCTCCTTTTTTTTTCTTTCTCAAGCATTATTAGCAACGAGCATTCGTGGACCTTGAACGAGGTGCTTACTAAGTACTGCAAAAAGTGCGAGTTTGCATATCTCCCTTCGATGATTGCAGAAACGGACCGATGGCCAAAATGTGCGACGAGTGCATAAAAGTGATCAACGAAGTTCCGGCGTCGTCGATCGTTCTCAGTATCCTTAGCTTTCGCAACGTTCGCTTTTGCGGAAGTTCAGGTGTCGTACGTGTTTATCTACTTCTTTTCGGGAGGTTTGATATCGTAGAAGATTTTTTTTTGAATCGAAGAAGAGACACGAGTCTAATCATAAAACGAAATAATATTTATTATTATCGAGCACGATGATTCGAAAATAATTGGAGAAATCGAATATTGCTTCTTAAAGAGAGATAAAGAGATCGGTCATGAAAGAGATCATCGAAATAAATAGATGTTAAATTAAGGAAATAGTCGAAGATAATCGTAATCTAATTTTATGCACATTCGACGAGTTGGAATAAAAATTATTCTGAAAAATAAAAAAAGAAAAAAGTATACATTTTATAAATTATCATTCGACAACATCCGTTATCAAATATTATTTAACTTGCTACTTTTTCAACTAGCGATACACGATAATTTAGTTGCGCATTAAGTTGTATCAAATATCAAATTTGTATCGTTCAAAAGTTGTTTTTATTTTTTTTAAATCGCCTCAATTTCATTGTAAAATGTTTTATCTTCCTATATATTCAATCCCCCGTAATATTAATCGTAATTAGATATTATTTAAATTGAATATCCACTGCACCTCTGCGTTATCGATAATTAAAGTATTGTCTAGAATGAAGCAATACGATTTGTTAAACAGTTTGTGGAAACGAATAAAATGAAGAGAAGAGGAAAAAGAAAAAAAAGAAAAAAATGTAATTAAGGTATAGATTGTACGCATATCCCGCGAATTAAATAGGAACGTCTTTCCTGATTTAATTTCCACTCGTTTCTCGTTTTAATTTCTGTTAATTTGTTTATCGAGAATCGATGCGTTTATAAGGGTAGGCGGATTCCTACCTAAACGAGTTTATTTCAACGGAAACGAATATACGTTCCCGCTTTCCTCGATTTTCTGATATCTTCCCCCTTCCCTACCCCCCCCCGTTAAACATTTAATATTTATTCTTGTAATTAATGAACGTTAAATTGATCGGCCAACGTTAAACCCTATGGATTAAAGTTTGATTAAAAATCATTCCATTTATAACAAATCTAATCGAAACTCATCGAGTCGAGTTGAACTTTCTTTAAAACAGAAGAGGGAGAAAGTGGAGGAGGAGGAGGAGGAGGAGGAGAAGGAAATTAAAAGCCAAGATCCATCATACTTCGTTAATCCTTCGTTAATTTTATATACCTCAATGAATAATTAATGAGATAATTGCCCGTTATTACTGCGGCGGTAGATAAAATTAGTAGATTCTAATCGGTTAATCAATCTCAGAATCTCGTTCTAATATATCCGATTGTAATAATGCCGGTTCAGAAACTAAGCGAACTCCTAACTAAAAATACAACCTCGATAAACAGAGAGGATATCCAAAATTAATTTACGCTTAACATAAATAAAACAAACTGCCTCCCTAACTTCCATTCACTTAACAATCAATCAACAAGAAAAGTAAGAAATTTCTCCCAACATCGGATAAATAATAAAGTGAAATAATAAAGGTCTAAAAAAAAATTTCATTTCGCTGGACAAAAGGAGGGAATAGACGAAAGCTCGTTAAACCCGTATATATTTATATCTTTCTCTGCTATCTGCTATTCGCAAATGAGGGAAAACCAATTCCAAGATTCGCATCGGTTGTGTAAAGGGACGAAGGACGCTTTAATAGAAAATTTCACGAGCAGTTTTGCCGAAGAGGTTGCCCGTCCACCATCGGGCGAGGGGGTCGATCGGTATGAAAACGCGACCACGCCGCGACTTTTCGCGTCCAATGAGGCGTCGCGCGACATTTTTCAGCCGGTCCGCCATTCTCTCAGTGGAAAAGGTTGCCTCGTCGTTCCCGAGATAGGCGTAGGCGAGCGGGAAGGGTGAAAGAGCATAGAGCGGGGAAAAAGAGAGAAAGAGAGAGAGAGAAGGATCGAGATGGCAATACACGCCCCTATTAACGGAATTCGCTGTCGTAGAAACGGGGTGACGAGAAGCGGCCACGTGCTCCATGATGACGCGAAATGCGAACTCCTCTGTTTCCAAGAAAAAAAAAAAGAACGCTGTTGGAAAATTGCTGTCGTCGTTTATCTCGTCTTATTTCTCTCTTCTATTATATATTATCGTGAGTTGCAAATTCGTAATTGAAATCTGATGAAATTTTTGATCGGCATTCGGAGTATTTCGAGAAGATTCGGTTCAAGCTCGATCAAATTACAATCTTAATTCTTTATCTATCCGCGAACGATTGTTCTAGGAATATTAACGAATATTAAAATTAATCGTAATCGTAAAAAAGAAAAAGGACAAAAAGTATCTAATTTCGAGAAAGAGAAAAATCGCCTGTGAAATTAGCCTCACGAGAAACTCGAGGAAACATCCACCCTCTTCCACAAAAGAACTCTCGAGATCCAAAAATCCTCTCGACCACCTTGTTAAACACGACACGAATCGGTATCAAAGTTCCTTGGAAGACACACGAGCGAGGAGGAGCGCAACCCTCGGGCAACTTCGCCAAGGTTAGAGCCTAACTTTTCTCTAGGTAAAAGTCCAGGGGTGCATATATATATACATGTATATGTATATGCATATACACACGTATATGCATAAACCAGGTCGTTGTATGGGATAGACGTAGGAACGTGTCACCGGGTGACCCGCTCCGCAAACTCGCGAAACGCGCGTCGCACCGAACTGGGGTAGTAGGAGCAGTCTCGGCGTGATCGGTCGTACGGGGGTGGTAGGCGTAGGCCTCGCCTTCCACCCACCAGTCCGCATACACACTCGCCCCGAGACCAACACGAGCAACCTTCGAACGGGTTGTACGTGTCCCTTGGGTCGCGGCAACCAGCGGTAAGCGTTCACCTGTCGATACAGTCGAGGGAAAAATTTGTAGGGGGGTTGGTGGGTTTCTCGTTGGCTCTCGTTCGTCCGTTCGTTACGCAACGTTCGAGGTTAAATGCGGAGGATGGAAGGAGAACGTTATTGATTCGGGATTAATTTTTCCCTCGCTTTCTTTTCGACGGGGGCTTGAACGAATTTTGATATACAGGATGGATTTTTGGGGGGAGTTTTGTAATACGACGGATTCGATTGCGGATTAAATTTTTCCTGGATTAATTTTTAGCGAGTCTCACGGATGGAGAATAGATGGATATTTGTTGGAGGAGGGTTGTTGATTCTTGTGTGATAATAGAAAGATGGATTTTTAGGGCTTGGTTTTAATAAGAATGATTAGATAAATGGGGAAGCGATTTTTATAAATCTCTCAGATTGGAAAAAGAAAAGAAGAAAATTGAAAGAATTCGTCTACTTTATACAAATCGAGAAGGAAAAAATGTTACCACGACTCGAATTATTCGATAAATTTTCGAGCGAATTGGAGGTGGTCGAAGCTCGGTTAGGAGAGACGTGAGAGAACGGTGCCAGAAACGAGCCAACGTCCAGCGAATTTTGGCTTGGACTGTATGTAGGTCGCGTAGGTGGGAGCGTACGGTGTGTCGGTGCACGCGTAGGCGTGCCTGCCTACGTTTGGAATTGCGCAGGTAGGCGTGACTTGGGGCGGCGCCAGGTGAATACACCCCTGAACTCTGTTCCGCAACTCCACGCGTGTCTTCGAACCTATATCGGCTTTCGATTCCCCTGTCCATCGCAAGCAGTAAGAATCATCGACGTTGTCTTCGTTTTTCTCTCTTTTCCCTTCTATCGTACATATTTCTCTTTCTTTTTTCCTCATCTATTCATTCGAAAGTACTTATCTCTACCGAACTTTATAATTTGTACGATTTTTTTTTTACTCGGTATTTTAATAACGTTTAAGATATTTTGATGTAAAATTTTTTTGTGGTTTGGATAGAATTATTTTTTTCTTCGTTATTTATATTTTTTGTTGGGATGTTGTATCGTTAGACAAAAATTATATAAAAAGAAATAATAGATTCTTGGATGAAATACTCGTTGGACAAAAATTATAAAAAAGAAATAAATTTAGTTTAACATCGTAGAATCTGTTCTCCTTGTTCGATTAAAATTTAAATATCTTTTCAAAACTTTTGTTAATAAAAAGACGAAAAATATTGTAATTGTATTATTGTATTGTAAATATTGTATTGTAGTTATTAACGCGAACAATATTTGTTCGAGACATTGTTAAAGTAAAATATATAAAGAGAGAGATATACGTTTTCGTATACTGGTTGTCAAGCATGTCTGACAATGAACGATCCGTTTCCACTTACGCTTTCTACTTACATCTTTCCTAACGCTTTGCTTTTCGTATATCATATATTCTTATTGAATTTATCGTATCTTTTCCATGAGCTTCATTCGATAAACATTGAAACCAACAATGATAGATGTACGCGTTATATTTAATTCGCGCATAGAAATAAAAATTAAGTGGAAGGATAATGTTATGCTTCTCGTCGCCTTTTGATCCAACAATTATATTTTATGACCATGACAACCTGCTCGAGATTCATTTTTTAAAAATCTGCTACACTGGAAAGCTACGCTTCGGATCAGTTTGTCCCAAAATTTGATATGTTACAGTTCTATGACAAAAAACTCGTTATTCTACGAAGTTCTGTATAAACATTTCGAAAAACAATCGAAGGGAGTTGTACGCACTTTAGTAGTTTCCTTTTTTTTTTTTTTTTTTTTTTTTTGAACGATAAAACCTACGAGCGTTATATTATTACGATATGTTTCTTCCCTGTAATTTTATTAAACTAACATTCTATCCGGCGATGAGTACGAATGTCCACGAATGTCCGCGTATGATCCTATGACTGATTTATCACAACATAAAAAACGATTATTGCTCTCATTAGCAGAAGCGTATTATTTCTACGAATATTTCTTCCTTTTTTCTTCTTCTTCTTCTTCTTCTAAATTTAACAATTTTCTATAATAATTTCGCGTAAAAGTTACATTAGGAATTTCCCTCTAAAATTCTATTACGTTCGTCGACATTTTTTCACGAAAAATATTCGGTGAAAAAATTCTCTTGGTATTTTTTTTTTTTCAGATTCCCTCTTCTCAATTTTAATTAATTCTTCGTTAAAATTTTTTTTCGCTAATATTTATTATAGCACCAAGTGGCAACAAAGCATTCCCTTACATTTGAAAAAAATAAAGGAAGAAAGTTAAAAATTATATCTCTCGAAAATTAAATTATTCAATTCTCCTTCTTCCTCGTCAGTGCTAAAAGAATCGACAAATAATCACTTGAAATCTAAATTACTCAAGTAATATAAATTCTCCATTCCCGTGTATTCTCGAAAATTTGCACGTACATGTCGGCTGGCGCCTACCATATCCTCGATATCCAATTAGATCCAATTTACCCTTTGTCCTCTTCGAGCGCGAAAATTAAATCAACCGTCTCGAGCCTCGAATTGGTCCTCGCGCGCGAGGATCGATCACCCTCAATCCGCACGAATTCTTGCAAACATACTCGCGGCGAGGGTTTTTAAATTTCGATCGAACCATCGATCATATCCGATCGCCTTCTATTTCCCTTATGCATACAATTCTCACTAGTAATAGCTTTTCCTTTTTTTCCATCGTTTAGTTTTTTTTTTCTTTTTTTTTTAATAATCAGCCAAAGCGTGAAAGCGCAAAATACGATTAATGGCGATATTGCTAATCGAGTGTCCGAACGTCGTCTCTCAATGTCGCGTCGCGGGATCATTCGCTTCCTTCCTTCCTTTCTTTTTTTTTTCTTTTCTTTCTTTTTTCCCCTTTCGAACGAAGTTTGTTTTATTTGTAATTCATTCAATCATCTTCTCTCTCTCTCTCTCTCTCTCTCTCTCTCTCTCTCTCTCTCTCTCTCTCTCTTCTTCTACCACGCACCGGAGAAGCAGCACCTTCGACTCGCGCGTGTCGTTCGACTTCGACTCTCCGCGTGGAATTATCGTCGCGACGAAATTAGATCGGTTCATCGATCCAGGAATATAGATAATCGTGGAACGAAGAATTTTATCCTTTCGAACGAAGAGAAGATCTAGATCTTTTATCTTGTCATGGAGATAATTATTAGGAGCGGAGAGGAATCGCTTGAATCGTAATCTCAACTGTTGTTGAGATAATTATCTTCTTTAAAAAAAGAAGGCATTGATTCGATTCATTCTCGCCACTGTTTTAATTCAAAGAAGAATTTCAGATCTTTTCTTACTCTCTTTCAACAAGAAAAGGAACGATCGGAATGGTTACAATAAAATTTTGCAAGTTTATCATTAAAAGGAAACCGAGATTTCCCGATTCCTTAATCGAAAGGAATTCTCGACTTTTTCTTTTTTTTTCTTCCTTCAAAGGGAAGTTGAACCATTCGCGACTATTCTCACCTTTAACCTTTTTTTCCCTTTTTCTTTTAAATCCCTTCATTTCACCGCAGAGACACCACCTTCCATGGTGGTCGCCGTCGCGGCGATAATTCCGTGGAGAGCCGCGGTGTGTAAAAATGAACACGATGTAATGGAATTCGCGTAGTATAAAAGCTCTGAATTCTCGTGAAAGTAGGTTCTTGCGATCTTCTTTCTTCTTTCTTCTTTTTTTTTTATCTTTTTTTCTTTTTTTTTTTTTTTGGTCGAGACGCGTGTTCCCAGGGTCGACGTTAGTTCCCCTGTCGCGCGGCTAAGATCTTATTTCGCGGCTAAATAGAAGGATTTCCTCGGGCACAGGCCGGTCGCGCTTCCGTTCCACGCGTTTTCCGATCGATCGTCTCGAGAACGACGACCAAGAGGGAACGCGTTTCGGCTTTTCTCTTGTCGTCTCCAACTTCTCTTCCCCCCCCTCTCCAACCGGATCGTGAAATTCGCGAATCGAGGAACTTGAGAGTTTCGAAAATACGTCGTACGACACGTAAAAAGTTGGAAACGACGATCGCTTACGTGTCGGCCGATCGTCGGTGTGCTGTAAAAATATCGTGGAAAATGGTACGGTAGAGCTTGCGTGTTACGAATCAACGTTTCATTCTTTCTTTTTTTCTTTCTCTCTTTTTTCTTTTCTCTTGTTTCTGATAACGTTCCACGGAAGCGGAAACGATCGATTTTGAAAGGAAACGCGGCCCGGAACGGAGGAAAGAGCATGGACTAACGTCGATCCTGTATGTGCGGTGTGACTTTGAAAATCGTACAAAACACGGATCACAGTAAAATAATAGAGCATTCGTGCCCAATGTACAAACAATTAAATATATATATTATATATGTGTAATATATAATATATATAGTGTGTATATATATATATATACATATACATATATATATATAATTCTACTTAAAAATTTCGTCAACATGTTTTTCTTTTTTCTTTTTTCTTTGTCATAGTCGCGCTAAGATGTGATTGATTAATTTCGCAATTTTCTTTTTTCCTCTTTTTTTCCTCTTTTGTTTCTAATTTCTTATCGCAATCCCGATTAAATTGAGTAATTATGATTAAGTGTCCCCATAATCTTAATGCCTATGCATCTTTATTGTAAATGTATATATATATATATATATGTATGTATATCGCTTGTATTATATATATATATATATAATAAACTTTTATTAACTTAGCCTATATACTCATATCTATAGGTAAATTTCAGTTTAGATTAGTTCACCTATTCACATGTTGTTCGTCTATATGCTTGTGTATACAATAATTTCTATTTAATGTATCACTAGTCATATTCAATGTATGTATATAATATATATATATATATATAATATATATATTATATATATATATGTATATCATAGAATAATATTTCTATGTGTGTATGTATTTACAACGCCTCGGTATCTTTTTTTTTTTAAACCTATCGTTTATATAGTACAATCCCTCTCTTTCTCTCTCAATATATATATATATATATTGCATTATATACTAAACTATTAAAATACTAGTATAAATATCTCTTGACATACAATATATATATTTTTTCATATATATATATATATACGTATTTATTCATTTATTTATATATATATATATATATATATATATATATATAGTGTAGCGTGATTTGGCGGAGCCGAAGAAATGATTTCGAGTTTGTCGGTTACTTTTCCTTTCTTTTTCTTTCACTTTTTTTTTAAAACGATATATGTATATTACGTACCATATATATATATATATATATATGTATACGCATCACGATGGCATTTCAACGTCTCCGCGAGGTTCACTTCCTCTCTCCTTATCCCGCACTTTTTCACCTCTTTCGCTTCAATCTTTCTCTCTCTCTTTCTCTCTCTCTCTTTCTCTCTCTCTCTTTCTCTCTCTCTTTCTCTCCCAGATACGCTTTCTCTCCCTCACATATTCACTCGTTCTCTTTTTCTTTTTTTTTTTTGTTTATACATTTATTGCTATTGGATTCATTGCATAGTAGTAGTTTCCCCCATATGAACTGATATTATTCACTTGTTACTACACTTTTTCTTCTTCTTCCCTTATTATTTCTATTATTTTTCCCTCTTTTCTCGCTTCATCCTTCCTTCTTGCCCCGTTTATCGTTCCACTTTGGTTCGTACGCGAGCGCAATTGGTGAAGAGAAGACGTCGAGCGATTTTCGAGTTCGATTTCGTGGTTCGTTCCTTCTTTTTTTTGTTTCGACCCTTCTTGATACAGTGATTACAGAGAACGAGCAGTACTCTTGAAAAGGTACTGTCCCCGAAAAAAACGGAGGAGAAGAAGCACCGAAGGAACGAAATTTGCAAAATTCTTCTTTCTTGTTCTACGTTCTTTTTTTTTTCTTTAATTTTAATTTTTATTTTTATCCGTTACTCGGAGGCAGGACAATTTCTCTTCGTACCGTGGAACTCCTCCGTGGAGTACTATTTTATTTCATTGTCCAAGGAATGACAAACGTTTGCGGAAATAATTTCTTGCGAGAAGAGAGTGGTTGAACGAAACGTAATGTAAAGAAACGAGAGAGTGGCAAGGAGTTGCTTCCGGATTGAGCAAGGAATTATCGATCGGTCTATGTATATAACTCTCATCAAATTTCGATGAGCGTTGAGCACCAAACGTAGATTAAAGCTATCTTAACTATTTAACCTCTTGTCCTTTTATTTCAAGAAAGAGCCACTCGACTACTAATTGCTCGTGTATCGTATATATCAACCGGATATCAATTTGTAATCTGTTTGATAAGTTTGTTCGGAACTTATCCAGGTATACGTAAAGTATATACATTACGAATGTATCCTTTGACTTTTTTTCAAATTAATTTATTTCTTATGCGAACGTTAGAAGCAATTAAAAAATAATCTTCAAGCGAAACTCACTCGTTCATCGTGATGCAAGGCGTGATTCAGCCTTCCCCGTACAATAACTTATCGATCGATCGAGTATTGATAAATTGAAAATTGGCTTCAGGTGAAAAAAAAAAAAGAAGAAGAAGAAGGCTTCAAGCTTCAACGTACAAATTCCCAACGATTCCGAGGAATCGAAATTGAAATTTATCAGCTCGAAACACAACCAGCTCATTACAAATACAATCTTGCCGTATTGAACAGGGAGCAATAAATTCTGCTACGAGCGGCTGTTATAAATAAGCCAAGAGGTTAAAAGTTCCCTACAATGATTCCCTCCGTGAATTTGTCTCCTGATAAAATATCGTATTGCTATCTGTTCCATGGAAAATGTAATTCTTTAGAAGTCTTTGAAGCTCTTTACCCCTCCAGGACATTCAAAGAACTACTCCTTCCTCCAGAAGGATCTTTCGCGAAAACTGTGTCGCGAGCGTAGCCATACGTCGGTAGATTAAAAATATTTTCTTCTTTTTTCTCTCCCCTCCCCTCCCTCCCTCCCTTTTTATTCTCAATTATTTTCTTTTGCTTCTTTCTTTCTTTCTTTCTTTCTTTTTTCCGTTTTCTGGTAAATCTCTTTGATCACGAGGGAAATTATGAGATGCGTTTCAATGATTTTCGCGGAATTGAACCTTTAAACGTTTCCCCTCCTCCCCTCCCCTCCCCTTATTTGTTCGTCGCACTCGAATTTCAAAAGCGGTAACGCAGTTTGCGGTATTAATTAATGTAATTCGCCCCGATATTAATGACGCGTTGCTGTGTATTCGCGACGATTACCCTCGAATAATTAATCGAAAAAATAATAACCGATGAAACTCGACGAAACTGGCGCGCGTAAGCCTCGATGATTCGCGTGGAAATAATTAAGGATTAACGGATCATCTTCCGTCGAAACGAACTTTTCGAACTTTTAATTGGAATGAAAGAAAAGAATTGACGGAAAAAAAGAAGATCGACGATATATGTTTCGTTACCACAGCCACGTAGGGTAGATTCGTTCGTGGGGAATGTTCTCGTTGGGGAATGAAGAAGGCATCATTTCAATCATTTCAATTACACCATATCGCGGCATAAGTAATGACAGTTTTAACGGGTGTAGCGCTATTTCCTTTTCTTTCCTTTCTTTCAGTCTATCATATTCGAAAATTTAAGATCAAGTAAAGAGGATGCACATCATTGTTCATGATAAATCGATATCAATTCCAGATATTCGATCTTCTCTTCGAAAGAGTTAACTACTTGCGACGAACGAACGTTCTTCCTTCTATTTTTTTCACTTCTCGAAATTCAATCACGTTGAATTTAGTTGGTCTACTGCCTCGCGCGCTCCTCTTCCTATTTTAATAAACGATAATTAGTCAGAAGTAGAGGAAAACAACTGCCAATGTGAATTTGTTTTGCCTCGAGAATCTAATCGACACTCACGACATTATAAAGATCTGTGTGGATGAAATTGATTTGAAAAAACGTAAGAAAGAGGCAACCGATTGAGATAATAAATTAAAAAATTAAGTTTCCGAGCGTTTAAAAATAAACGAAATTTATCTTTTAGCTAAGAATAGTACGCTAGATAAGACAACTCATAATTTGATTAATCAATATAATTAAATGGATTAAATAAAGATCAAAATTTGCTTCAACCAAAAAATTTTTTAAATCAAAACCTTTATAAATAATGTGATTAAATCATTCTAAAATTAGGAAAACTTTGAACAGCTATAATTTCGAAGATAGTGACTTCCGATCAATAGATGAAGAATTATTAGAAGCGTGAAACTTTGCTCTTTAAAATCCTTTTTGATTTATCTCGCTACGACTTTTAGTTTTCAAAATATCATCATATAAAGAAAAGACAATTTTTAACTATTTATCTTCACCTCAATCAAACCCTATTAAAATTAGGAAAAATCGCTATAACTCCGAAGATAATGACTTTCGGTCGATGAGTGAACGATCATAGAAGCGCAAATCTTTCCCCTTTAAAACACTTTTTCATTTATCTCTGTACGACTTTTGGTTCCCAAGATATCGACGTGTAAAGAAAAGAATAATTTTTAATCGTTTCTTCGATCTTCATCGCTTATTCGGGCCTCTCGCTCGCACCTCGTCTCACTGACCTATCCCAAACTGCAGACAAGCGACAGACGCGATTCCTGGAAAAACATAGGAAATATTTCCAAGAAAAAAAAACGATCATTGGATCGCAGGCTCGTTTAAAACTTTCGCGCCATCTTAAAAGCTATGATGAAATTTTGAACCCTTATATCTTGGCAACCGATTGAGATATCGGAATAAATCAAAAAATGATTTCAATGATATACTTTTCCCTAATTTTTGAGTGAATTTTGACGATAAAATTTTTAGTTCTTCTCACGTTTTTTTTTATATGAAATATCGAAGTCTTATTGCACACATTACTATTGCTGTATAATGACATATTTTTATATTATTAATCGAATATTTAAATACGGTTTTAAAAATAAAAATGTGAAGCGTGTAATTTTGCAACATAGAAATAAATTTCAATGTAATACAAAAGACTGGTAAAAAAAAAGGAAGAGAATTAAATCATTAGAAAAATTGAAATTAATAGATGATTCGATATGCAATTATCGATTAATTTTCGTTAAACTGAATTCGAGATGAATGTATGTTTTCACGGTAAACGTTAAAATTTGATGCACCTGCCGGTGCATTATTAAACGAAGGCAGATGGAAATTAAATGTAAATCAAATGAGGTTACCTTAACACGGATCTATGATGTGTCGTTTACAAAATTGATCAAAATTAGTATCGGGATCGCGGTTTTCAATTTTGTAATTAATGAATAACGAGCCCGCTATGCGGTGGAAGTTTGAAACGTTGCCAGGACGGTTCCCGATTCTACCCGAGTTCTTGTAGCAACTTTCCAATTCAATTTAGAAGATAGCATTAATTAACGTGTGATAAAATAGGTTTCGGGTGGACGAGATGATATTTATTATGGAATGTATAATGACATTTTGCTTGACAAATTGCATCCCATCCCCTCCCCCCGTTATTAACATTTCAATTCGAGCATTTCGATACGCTCTTCGCAAACTGATTAATTATGATTTCCTTGAAAAAAAGCATAACATTTACGAACTCGTTCGAGTCACGTAATTCTTCTAACCAAGACTAAACTGCGATCATGTCATCGATCTATCTTATCCTCTCTGATAATAAAAACTTATTCCTCAAAAACATCTCTTTTCTACATTTCCCCTAATTCCATCATCGAAAGGCTTAAAAACTTGGAAATATTTCTCCACGAATTCGATAGATTCGATCACAACTCCGTGGTGACAAAATACATGAAAAATAATTCGATGTCATCCGAATACGCGAAAACAGACAGCAAGACACGCGATTCGTAGAAAAAGTGTCGCATCCTCGACGAAATTTTATTATCGCGATCCCTGTCGCCAAAAAGTCGACGGGAAAGTACCGAAGAGGAATTAAAAAAAGCGATAATAAGCAGAATAAACAAGGAGATCCAACGGAGTGAAAAACTCGACGAAGAATAATAGCGAGATAACGAATAGCGCGGAAGCAAGGAGTCGCGACGATGGTCGCGGCAATCGATGGGAAAGTGGAGGTTCTCTAGCCGAGCCACTACTTCCTCTCGAAACTCGTGCGAATATATATCATCCAGCCGTCGAGATTGCTCGATAATTTCAATTTCACGCGTTAACCGTGCAACCCCTCGGCCCGTGACCTGGTTTTCGCGGCACCGTTCTGCGTGTACGTACTCGAGGGGGGAGTCGAACAATGCGGCGCCACTCGAAACGTACAAAAGGAGGGGGAGAGCAGAGGGGCGCGTGACCGCCCTTAGCCCTCGAGAGGGACGGAGGAAAGGGAATCGCGCCCCAGGAAGGAAAACAAAAGGAGGAGTCGCATCGATCACGAGAAAGTCGCTCGCTTCAAAAGGAGGGAGGGGTGCTCGTTCGAGGCTCGTTCGAGGGCCGCGGAGATGAGAATGGGGGACGTCTTCGAGGTGTGTTCGTGTGCTCGCGACGAGGACTGAGAGAATCCGGAGAATTTGGAATATGATCGTTGAACCGTAATCTTGGAGAAGATTGTTTCTTCTTTTTGCCTGTTTTTTTCTTTTCTTCTCTTCCTGTACGACGAGTGTGCGATTAAAAAAATTGAAGATCGCGCGAGCGAGATTTCCAGGAAGGGGAAGATGCGTGATAATGAAATAGAAATTTCGCCAAGTATCATTTGAATTTTCTATTTACTCGACGTGAAATCTTCAACGCATATTTTTTTTTATTTTTTCTTTTTATTAAACACTTTACATCCCTATAGTAGTAGTAGTAGTAGTAGTATTCAAAGCACGTGTCGTTTTCCAAAAATATTATTCATCTCTTCGTCTAATGTAAAATCAGCACCCTTTTTTCAATTGCCTTATATCACTACGGTAAACCTATAAACTACCTTCGTTCTTCCATCTTCGTTCCGGAAATCAATGAAAACCCCCGTTCAATCGAAAATCCCAAAAGAAAAGACGCTTCTCCTTTTAGTTTCGACTTCCAACAAAATTTTCCTTCGTCGAGTCCGTAATCCATTCTAACTTTCACTTACAAAAAACTGCAAAGCACAAGCACAAGAGATAAAGAATAAAGAGGCAAAGAGAGAAAGAGAGAGAGAAAAAGACTTGGTTCAAGGTATCGACCACGGGGATTCTCTTCGTTCGAAGGGAAACGACTTTTCATAGCCATTTGGAGGACGATCCTCAGGGTCTCGAGCGAGATCGTTTTCTCGTGGAAGGTTTCCGGGAGGAAAATCGGTTCGATCCTCGCGAGACTTGGGGGGTTTCAACCCTCGAGCGGCCATCCCGGACGAAATTTCGATATGAACCAAAACTGATACGGGAACGATCGATTTACACAAATTTCAATATCGCGTGAAACGGCGATTCGGCGAGTACGAGGCGGAAACAGTGGCGCGAATCGTTCGGGATCGAAATCGGTTCGAAATACTTTGGATCGGCTACGATAAACGCGGTGTGGATCGGTGAACGTTGCGAATTTAATTATCGCGACAAATGATCCCTGAATAATCCCTGGAAACGTATTTTTATTTTTGGCCAATGATCGGATCGATCGGTTATCGCCAACCCTTATCGCGGAACATTAATTTCCGCGCTAGAAAATATCATTCGTTCATCGATTTGCCATAACTCGACGAAATAAAAATTAAATAAAAAAAAAAAAGGAAAGAAAAATGTCAAATTCGAAACATTAGCCATTGTACGCGATTATTTGGAATAGGGCAAAAGGGAGAAAAGAAAAAAAAGAAAAAGAAAACCGGATGATCCGCGTTGTTGAAAAATATCGTTTATCATCGTTCCTCGACGAGACGAGAAAAAGAGAAAGAAAGAGAGAAAAAAAAAATTGCGAGATCACAATCGGGTCGCGATCGCGCGAAACGCGTGACCAAATGCACATACTGCAAGAATTTTCACGGCCTTGTATATTCTCTAAACTCGCTTTTCTACGTGTAATCGTAACTCTATACGGCTTCACCTATGCGTTTGCGATAAAAGTACTATACGTAAGTGTGCTTATGCCACTTATTTCTTGCCTGTCTCTTCGCGTTACGTGTCCTCTGTTCGTGTGTGCGCGTGTGTCTGTTACAAGTGTGTGCAGGCACACGTGTGCGAGCACGCGCGTGCACGTCTCCGCTATGAGCGCGTGTATATCAGTGTGTTCGCGCGTGTCTTTTTTTTTTTTCCTTCTCTCGTTTTTCCCGTTAATCATTAAAGTCTACTTTATATTACAGTCACTCGAGTGCGCCGGCAATCGTCAAAGTGTTCTCTTTTTTTCTTTCCTCTCTCTCTCTTTCTCTCTTCCCTCTCTCTTCTAAGTTCGAACCGTCTCGCTCTTTCTTTCGCGTTTCAGGAAAGGATTTCAACGATTAATCGAGTTCGAGGAAATGAAGAAACGTTTTCGGATTTTTTCCAGGGATTTCCAACAACCGATTACGCGAAGATTCGCGACAGATGAATATATCGAGTAATACGAATTTCCAGAGTGTCGGTGGATTTTGGAATATTTTGGTTTTTTTTTTTTTTTGAAAGTCGAGGCAGAAGTTATTTCTTATTTTATCATATATAATTTGAAATTTGACTCGGAAAAGTCGGAGAAGAAATTATTTGGATGCGATTGAGAAAATGTGTACGATCATATCGTAGATTGATGTTTTAAGAATTGATGTTTTTGTTCCGTGATTATAATTACGCGTACCGGTGTAAATTTGTTGTTTAGTGAATGAACGGTCCAATATGAGAATATTGTTTCGCGTATTGATATATTAAAGGGGGAAATTAATATTTGCATCAATTTATATCACGTTCCATTGACGTAATATTTAATGTATTAAAATGAATGAATCTTACATATTGAATTGTTGTTTTTATATCATTTTGTTGAATATAAATCGTAACTTTATGTGTTCTGTACAGATAAATACTATATTTCATGTGGTTTCAGATTGTCAAGTGAATATTTCACTATTGTGTTAATAATAGTATATGTCCGTTTATCGGATGCTTCATCTATCGATAGTAGAAAAATTGTAGAGTTCGAGAAAAGCGGTTTGCGTCATTTGTTTTTGTAAAAATTTTTGCTCAAGGAAAAAATAAACAGTGCGCTATATTTGTAATATTTCCGTATACGGCGTACGCGAGGCGATTAATCGGCAATGCGTGTCAGTGGTACTCAACCGAAGACTCGTAAATTTTCCAAAAATTTTCCACGAACTCTCGCGTCGTTTTTTCCAACGAACTTGTTGTTCCGTTTAATTACGAATCAAAAACAAATTCCCTCCAAACACCGTGATCCGTTTTGAAAACGGATAACTGCTAAATGAAACAACGATATTCGTAGTATTGGAAGAATAATTGTTGCACGTAAGTTCATCGTTTTAATTACAGTCTGTAGAAATAAATAAATATTCAAAATGATTTATCAACGCGATAAAGGAACGAGATAAACAATTCTTTAAAGAAAAAAAAAAAAAAAAAAGAACGAATTCCAATTGAAAGTATTGTTAATTTAAAATAATCGTTCGTTCTCGCCATGTTTTTAAATTTATTTACATCTGCGAACATCATTTATCTCTTAATGATGATCATAAAAACGAGAATTATCATTGAATGCAGAAAAAAAAAAAGAAAGAAAAAAACAATAAGAAAAAAAGAAACAATAAAAAAGAATGAGATCTTAATCGTATATAGATAGATTCTTTTTTATATTCTTTTATCGATACGGAAAAGCTGGTGAACTCACCGATGAGATAAAAAGAAGTCCATCGCTCGTCGATATCTGAAACTCGATCTGTAAAGTCACACGTGCCCGCTAATTAAGAATTCATTGAGCAGATTGTACAAGCGATCTGAACGCAAAAAAAAGAAGAAGAAAAAAAAAGAAAAAGAAAAAAAAATAACATTTCAGTGCAAATAACATCGTTACATGATAATGACTTTCGTACTAGAATGAATAATCCTCGTATTCATCGCTTTTACCGTCCTCCATATCGATACACACACACACACACACACACATATTTCCATTTTATTCGACGATCTCCTATAATTATCGATAGTAAATTTATGCCCTTGAACGACCTTCAAACATCGATACAAATGCAACGCGATATATTTGAAACGTGAGCATCCTGGTTGAAGAAAATTCAATTCGTGACGATTCGTGTATTTTTTTTCCTTCTTTTTTTTTTTTTCTTTGCAATTTATTTCTCTCGCTTCTCTCGTTCATCGTATTGATTCTTGCGATATCTCACGCGATGTATCAATCGCGGACCACGTTATTACGTTCGTCAAACGAATTGTAATACTTGTGTTAAACAAGATTTATCGGAACGATACGTAGAACTAATCGGAATGATCAGCTATAAGGCTGTGGTTAATGCACGGTTCACATGAACGATTCACATACGATGACGAGGCGTAGCGGGAAGAACACTGTAACGACTGAGAAAATTTGTTGTCGTTTCTTCTTTTTAAATTATTAAAATTTAAATTATTAAAAATCTCTCCCAATATTATATTGTTTCGCAATATCGTTCTTCCATATCGACGATATATTTCGTTCGTTGATTGCAAGTGAACAAAAATTTAAAAAAAAACTTGTCTATCTTCGAACTAATAAGATCGTATATATATATATATTGTTCGTGAAAGAAATATACTCTTTTTTACATTTTCTTCGAGTGAAATTTAACTGTGTCGTTTCAAAAAATGTATGCATCAGCATTTCGAGCGAAAAAAAATATTGCTTCTACTTTTTTTTTCGTGTTCACTAATTATTTTGCATATTACGTGGATGAATGTAATTGTATTTTCGTATCTTGCTTAGAACGTTTTCACTGATTAGACACTGTTATTAACTATTAATCGTTTCTATCGTCGGTAATAACGAAGATATACCATTCTAAATTAGTTTCGAATCATCGACATTAGCACCACACGTAACTTCTAAGCTCTCTTTTCTGTTAAAACATGACAGGTAAAACTACTGTTTAATTGTGCCCAACGCAGCTTGACTTCGATGATCAGACGAGTATCAATGTTTCGCGAAATATAATCTGAAAATATGATGAAAATATCAAAATCGAGGAAAATAAAATTCGAATAAAAATTTAATAATAACAGGAAGCAGAAGGAGCAAGGAACGAGGTATTTGATCATGAAAGGATATAAAAGAAAAAAAATTAACAACGAGAACACAACGAACAAAGGTTTGTCGTGTTTGAAAATAGGCATTCGTATATTTTTAATAATAACGTATGTATAAGTAAACGTAATAGTATGTCGTAAATAATAATAATAATAATAATTAATAATAATAATAACTAATAATAATAATAATAATTAATAATAATAATAACAACTAATAATAATAATAATAATAATAATTAATAATAATAATTAATATTATATTAGAGTAACAAAATAAATCCTAAGTAACATAATTTTATACCGCTTAAGGATGATGATAAAAATCAATATATATATATATAACTATATATATATATATATATATATATTCTAATTAAAAGAGAAACAAAGCACCGTCATCACATCGGGGTGGCTTCGGTTCGAGACACGTACCAAACGCGTTACCCCCAAGGAACTTTAGTCCGGATAAAAGAAAAAAAAAAAAAAAGAAAATTAATAATCGCGCTAACCATTTATATATGTTTCACACGTGTGTCTGTGTATTGTATATATATCCATATATATATACTATTATATATACTATTTCATATATATATATATATACGTATATAATAGGTACCTAAATAATTATTATTGTACATGCGACGCCCTTGTTCTCACTTGTTGTTCTCTCCCCTAATAATAACCCCCTAATAATTAAGTCATTATATTTATTTTTCTCCGTCGAATACACGCAGAAATCTTAATGTCCGCGCGAATTTTCTTTTCTTTTTTTCTTTCTTTCTTTCTTTCTTTCTTTTTTTATTTTTCTTCCCTTCTTTCTCTCCCGTTTTCCTCGTTATTCTCGTACACGCTCACATACGTGTACGCACTCGTACATATACATACACACGCCACACACGTAATTCTGACCCACCCAATATACTAGAACACGCGCGTCACATCCGGTCGGTACTAATAAAATTCTATTAACGTCTTGTACTTCGTAAAAAGTGCTTGCCAATTACGCATTGTCGTGTTCGTATCGTTCGTAATTAAATCATTTGTGTACATACATCTATAAATATATATATTGTATTATTATAATATATATATATATATATATATATATATTTACTCGTTTATTATACGCGTACTATAAAGTGTATGTGTTATTTTATATATATATTTTTTTCATTTGTGTGTATGTGCTCTCTGTCACGTGAATGTATTTTCAATGTTTATTCGCGTATATGTGTGTGTGTGTGTATATGTGTATTTTCATATGTATACATGTATACGTATGCGTGTCTTGTCGAAACAAAGTCACGACAAGGGTTACCTAAACTCTTTGTAACTCTTTTAATACTGTCAAACAACCATCCGCTATAAATGAATAATTAAGGGAAATCAGCGCGAGAAATGTGACTGGATAGAATCGCGGAGGATCGTACGCTATCCTCGACACGATCCTCCGATATTCTCGTCTTCGCTCGTTCGTCGATTATCTGTTTAACATACGTTTAAAAGCGGCGCGAGGGATTGAAATGTTTTTTTTTTCTTTTTTTTCTTTTTTTGTCTTTCTTTCAATTACACAATTACCCTCCCATTAAATATTTATCCAACGCTCGCGATGTGTGCCCCGATAAATCTAACCAAGATCCTCAACAACCGATTCTCTCTAACGTTCTCGACGATCATTAAATAATCGTCTCGATGGATGAGGAATCGACGAAGAATCCTTTTCTCGTTGAACGAGAATTGTCTGAAGTGTTGAGCATCGAAACACAAATCGAAGTAACCAAAAAACGAGTTTCTACCGAATTGGCCGAAACTTCTTCGAATCGACCGTGTTTCAGCCTATCCTAGTGTCCATAGGAAAAAATGTACAACAGGGGTGTGGGGAGGGGAAGGGAAGGATAGAGAGTTCGTTCAACGGCAAGCTGCCTTCAACAGGAACTCTAATTAGGAATTAAATCTATATAATTGGATATGTATGCGTGTATGTTATGTATGTATTGCAACGTGACAACCTTCTGGCAAGAGATACGGGCGAGATATGCTACGAGATTTTTCCACCCTCTATTTACAATCGATCCTAATACAACTTTTATCATTTATATAAATATATATATAATGATACGAAGATATACAGGAATCGTCGTAGCCAAACGTACTGATCAGTTAATTACGCGAGGTAAACTTAACTTAAATATGTGTCACAACGTTCGTGGACGGAAAGGGTTCACGCTCCCCTCGCGCGACATTTTTTTTGGAAGAGATAAAAATCAAAATTTGAATTTGAATTGAAAAATAATCTCCCTTCAGTTATTGTCCGATACGATTTCGTCAAAATTTTAATTCGATCGATGGTCAATTTTATTTATTTATACATTTTTCGAATTCTCGTGAGAAATGTAACAATTTCAATTTTTCGGCAGAAAACGAAGTAATATCAATTATTTTACAATGACGAATAGTTATAAATTTCCAATACCGATTCATAAGAGACGAAATGTTGAAAAAATTGGAAACGGGGAATAGAAATCAATTTTCAAAATCGAATTGCAAATTTTGCAAATAAGTTGAGATAGTCGAGTAAACGTGCGAGAGGAATGATAGAAAATAACAAGAAAGATGAGAAAGAAAAGAGAAGGAAAAAGAAAACGAAACTCGCGTTGATAAACAAATCAACGTTTCCAGACCCCGCATCCGATTTTGGATATCTCGATATCGCTTATCGGGCTATCTACACAGGACATTTATAACATTTAGTTACACTAAGTAAGTACAATCTATCTCCTATATATTATATACAATTAGAACGAGTCTTTAGGAACTTTAGAACAGAAACTCGAGAGCTACTTCGGTCTAAGAACTAAAGGATTCATAAAGAAGACGCGATAACCAAGATCTACAAGGAGCCTGATCCAATCTTTCTTCTTCTTCTTCTTCTTCTTCTTCTCCAACTCTGTCAATTTTGTCATCTTAAAATCATCGATATAAAAAAAAAATAAAGAATAAAAATAATTCTCCAATTCTCTTTCAACGTGAATAATATCTTCATTCATATCGAAGAATAGAAATTAAAAAAAAATCCAAGCGCTTGGTCGCGTTGTGGAGAAAATTTTTCTCCCTTAAGACGTACTGTCTACCTTCAGAGTTTCGTTTTCTTTCTTTTCTTTTCTTTTCTTTTTCCTTTTTTTCCCTCAACTTTTCAGTACTTTTGGCGAACGATTATAAACTAAAACATTAAGAGAAGGATTTAAATATCTATCAGAGGAATACTTATATCGCCTATATTCAATGTCTTACTATCGTATATATGTATATATATACATGACAGAGACTTGCGTACGATAGAATTCGAGGCACGTGCAGTTTTCACGAGGATGACGAAGATGAGATCGAAAATCGAAGGGTTTTCACGAGATTCGCGGTTAGAATTCGTTCACGAAATGCTTGTTCTCTCCTATTGGGAAGTTTCAGGGACAAAAAGATTGGGAGTGGATTCACGAAACGTAGGAGTTTGCGTGAAAAATTTGCTCGAGAAAAGAAAACCGTCGAATAATAAATTTCTTAATAAATTTCTTAATAGATTTGAGGATTGAGCATGAAATAAATCATAATTGGTATTTATCACCTTTGTCCAAGCACCCAAGAAATTTTTTCGACAAAAGAAAAGAAGAATTTGAAAATCTTAATTAGGGTTAAGATGAGAGGAATTCGAATTGCAGGAAATTAAATACTACGCCTTAAGTGAAGGCGATGAAAAATTTCAATTTTCGATAACACGGATAACATAATTATATTAAATAGAATCAACGTCTTATAAAAAAATACATCTGTAAAATATATGAAAAAAAAAAAAATATATACGCGACAACGAGTGAAAAATCTCATAAAAATTTTTCAAGATTTTCAACAACATTCGATAAATCGATAATAATTTATCAAATTATTGCACATTTTTTTTGAAATCATAGGTCTTTTTCCTTTAAAATCTTCTCCCCCCGCCCCTCTCCCCGATCAACGATATATTTTAAACAATTATTATCTCTTAACGCTAAACGAATTAAAAATCACTACTCCTACAACTTCCCTTTCCTAAATCTAAACAATTTTTGTACTATGTGTAATTCGTTTAAATTTCTCACTTTTCGAATAATAATAATAATGATAATAATTAATAATAATAATAATAATAATAATAATAATAATAATAATAATAATAATAATAAAACTCGACGATAATAGATCAATCGAATCGACACATATTCACGTTTATGGGCGTAACGCGTGATCTTACTCTTCCAAAAAGAGCAAAGAAATCAAACAACAAAACGAAACCAAATCGAATCGAATCGAATCGAATCGAATCGAACGAAATCAAATGGAGGGGAAAAAAAAAAAAAAAAAAGAAAAACAGATTCGACAGACGATTTTAATTAACGAGATTAAAAAAAAAAAAAAAGATAACGAGACAGAAATAGGTTTAGAGGAATAGGAAATGGACGAAATTGGGCGAAAATTCCGGGAACTCGAAATCCTCGCGTCGAATATCTTAATGGCCGCGGGGAAACGGAAGTCGAGGCGAGCGCGATTCGGTTGCGCGGTTCGGGGAGCCATCCGGGGGGAAAAGGGGGGAGGGGATGACCTAAAACCCTACGTTAATTGGAACTTTACTAATTGATTGTACTCTACGTGAGCGGCGCGCGGCGTTCATTAATTCTCTTCTCGATTGCACTTTACTGGGCGATCGTTGTTCCGCGTTTCGCGGCGTAATTGCGACCTCGAACGTGTCCGTGCACCTATCAAGGGAAACGGGCGACCGATGCGTGCGTGTAAATAGGGTCGACGTCGACGACGTCGCACGCCGACGACGGCGTCGAATGCTTCTCCTCGTTGGCTACGTGCGATCCTCGAAATCACGTTCACGATCGAGGCAAGAGAGCGTAAAACCCGCGCACGGGTTCGAGACAGGTTCGATGTCTCGAAAATTCTGACAGCTGTTCCGACAGGATGCACGTATGCCCCACCTTTAAACGAAAATCGAGTAACGTTGGAAATATTTTTTTCTACTGTATTTATTAACGTAATAATTCTGCCATCTGATCGACGTACGAATCAATCGATTCCCAAAATTTGTGGAACACGCTGCTGCGAGGCGGGCATTGACTTGAGCGATGGATTTAAGTTAATGGCTCGTGTAAGGGTTGTGATGTTTCAACATCCGTGAACCATTGGTTTAAAATCGATTCAGGGAATCGTAACGTGTTCCACTGTACGATCAATCATAATTGAAGTTATACGTATATCGTACATCACTACAGGATGATCGGAGCGATGATTCGTACACTTGTGTACGCGGTTTAAAATTGTTTAAAAAGATCATTTTACGAGCATAATGCAATTAACGTATAATACGAAGCTACGGATTAATTTTCTCTTTCTTCCCGCGGATTCCTTCGTGCTCGTCACCCCTCGCTCGAATGCTCGCCGAGATCGTCGCTCGCGATCGTAATTGGTAATTGAGTCGAGGAGAGGCGATACGTCGTCGAGAGTCACTAACGCGTGGAAATTAAACGCGCCGCGATAAATGAACGAGAGTGGCCCTCTTAGGGGAAATCGTGGAAAATGTCCGACCATTCGTGCTTTTTTTCTCCTTCTTTTTTTTTCTTTTTTGAATAGCGCATGCATGGACGAACGTGAGATTTATTTATTTATTTATTTATTTCTCTCTTCTTCGAAATTAACGAGGTATTGTGCGATCGTTCGCGCGACGAGAACTCGAGGGTTACGTTTGGAGGGGTGGTTTTGGTTGATGCGAAGGATTCGTTTCGATTCCTTGGAAAATTTTGAAAAATGTTTTTTTTTTTTTTGCTCTCATCGACTCTGCGCGTTCGAGAAAATTTAAAGAAGCAAAGAGAAGAGAAGTGGAAGAAATAGAAAGATCGTATCGAATCTGTATCTTTCTGTTCTGAAACGTTGCATTTGCGTTTGCAGCTCTCACTTTGATCGACTATTTGCTACATGATTCGATAAATATCTAGTAATAACACGTATCCAAACTAATTACCGTTTCCAATTTATTACGTAGAAATTATTCAATTAATTTGCAAAACTATATTCGTGCTCGTCAGCATGTTTATCTGTTTGTAATTGCTAAAATTATATTGGTTCAATTAATCGGTCCGATTAATAACCAAAGCGAAATAATTCTAATCAAAGAGAAGAAGAAGAGGAAAAAAAAAAAAAGGATCACTGTACGTATTTTTCAATCAAATTTTCATACGACGAAAAATATAATATATCTTTTCTCTCGGGAAAGAGAGGTAAAAAAACACGAACGGCATTCGTGAATTTTGCATCGAACAGCTGGCAAATTTGTAAGCTCGTGCAAGAGCTTCTCCGAGCTCTTTAATTTTTGAAACGGCCATCTAAATTTACGGGAAGATGTCTAATGTCCGCGGCATCGTAAAATAACGCAAACGATCAAGGGACGATCCCCTTGTGCTCAGAATTTCCTTCCTCTTTCCCTACGATCAACCGTGCACAGGACAATTACCCTTTCTACTTCGCGTGCGCCATTCCACGCAATTGTTCCCGTGCAAAAGTTGGTTCGAACGTATCGGCAATTTCGTCTGAATTCTCCATATATCTTTTTCGAGTTGGAATTATTTTCTCTCTCCCTCTCTCTCTCTTTTCACGCGATTTTCTCGCTTCGAATTTAGATGGAGAGCTCGTGAAGCGTCCTGTACGAGCGAGAGAGGACGAATAAGAAGATCGTGAGAAGGAAAAAAGAATATACGTATATATTTGTATTTGTCTCGCGCGTAAATTTTTGCAACAATTTCATCATCGAGAAATAAGCAATAAGTTTATCTTTCACGAATGACATTTGTAAACATGCTCGTTTTCTCATGAGTCAGTTTTCGAATCTCGATAGTAAGCGGAAGTGGAGATTGCATAAATATTTCTATCTTGTTTTTAATTTAAATAAGATAGATGGAAAAAAATAGAAAAGAAAAGAAAAACTACGGAGATCAAAGCGTTCAAATTTGGCGAAAATATTATTATTTTTTCTGTCGATCGTTTCGTTATTTTTCGTATTTCGATAAATACTCGAATTGATAATAATTGGATCGTAGGTAATCCAGAAAAGTTTTGGCCAATTTTTACATTTCTCTATATTTTAATTGATTCATTGACTTACGATTTTTTATTCGAGTCGACGTTTCAATTATTCGTATATCGTTGTAACATCGTATCAAATCCGAAATATGGATAAATTATACGCAATTTGTAATTATGTCATTTTCAATTTCCAAAATTGAAATTCGTATCGATTGTAATTTAATATCGAAATTCGTAAGAAAAATATCAAGAAAAATATCACAAAACAAGCAGATAATCAGAAATATTAAGTATCCTAAAATTAAATAACCTAATTTAAATTTGAGTATCTTATGGATCATATCTAATGAATCCAATATAATTTTGGAATGATCGAAAAATTGTTCGATCAAAATTTCGTGAGAAGAGAATAATAAAACTCCTCGAAGATCGACAGAATCTATCACCCAACGAAGCAACGTGCTATTCTCATATCTATATTTCCACGTAAAAATCTGATTAAATTTCCTTTAAAAGAAAGATTATAAACCCCTAAACCCTAAAACTCTCAAATGTTCTTTCCATAAAATCAGCTTTCCAATTTCTCAAATGAAATTCTAGAAAAATATATCAATCCACTTAAAAATAAGACAAAAAAAATCCGAAATTCTATCTTTCGGATACCCAATCGATTATTAATCGCGAAAAAATCTCTAATTTCCAACCCACCACGACTCACCAATCCTCCCCTCGGTCACTTATGTGGAAAAAAAAAATCGGTTGTTCTCCACACGCAAAATTGAGCGTCACTGTCCAATTTACGATTTATCTGTGGTGACGTGCACGTCGTACATACATGCATGCATGCATGATCGCTCGGTCGCTCGTGAGCGCGATAACGCAGCGCAGTTGGGTCGATGCATTATGCAGTTTTCCGTGCGTTCATTATATTTTTAGACCTTTACGATTGCAAGGTTACAGTTGTGACGGCTGGCTCTTCTCGTTAATTGCGATTTTTCCGCGACAATCGTCTTCTCCCCGGATAACCACTCCTACTACGAAACTTTCGCCATTGCAACGCGTTGCCAGAGAATTACGTTCTCTCGAGATCGAACGACTTTTGCACCGTTTATTTTTTACCCATGGAAATTCGATGTTTACGGATCGAAACGGAATATTTTTTTCTTCTTCTTCTTTTTATGGAAGCATAGTATATAAAGCAAAGATCGTTAATAATTTTGATAAATTTTAGTGAAATTACCGATACTGATACGAGAAAAATTGAGAAAAGCTTGTCCAAGATGGAGAATTGTTCTGGCTAGCAGAAAGGGGAGATGTTTGATGCAAACGCATTTGACACTTTTCCATGTTTAGATGATGCACTTGAGAGATAGAAGAGAGGAGGAAAAAAATTTGTCTTCGCGATCGATCGAAGGATTTGTTGATCTAAGCAAGTAAGAAAATAAAAATTTAGAAATTTTATCGAGAGCGCAGACAGATTACAGACAGCGCGAATGCTTTATCAAAGAAATACACCAATTTTTTCACTTCTGCCACACGATAACCTATTATTTTCCTGAAAGTCCACGAGTCTCTCCAACTTCCTCTTTATAGAGCTCGGATATATCTGGAACTAACTGGCGGACGAATTTTATTTTCCGATCTACATTAGAGAAACATAACGAATATTTTATAAAGATTCAAATATTCAAAACCATCCGAGAATCAAATCCAAACAGAATATATATACATATTCGAAACAACTATTAAATCTTTCTTTTTGCACCAGATCTACACTTTCCCTCCAACGTTTCCAAAAAAAACAAAAAAAACATTATGAATATTTCATCAGAAAAACTTTCCTATCCTCTCTCTCTCTCCCTCTCCAACTGCAAGCGAAACCAAGTAACGAAATACCAGATCCTATCCATCCATCGAGAACCCCGAGCGGTACACTCTCGAAACAGAAGCGAATTTTTTTTCTGTTTTCCCTTCTCCCTCCCTCCTCTCCCTCCATCGAGCCGATCCTTGGACGGCCCTCTCCCCCAACCCCCTGTTTTCCCTGTCCCACGTCCGTCCGTTTCCACATTGCAATTGTCTGTGACGGTTAATCGATGCTCGTTATAAATTGATCGACCGTTTCGCGACGACCCGATCGAATTCGATTGGGTTCCCGTGGGAGGGGAAGAAGGGAGCGGGGGCCGAAAATTAAAGCTCGATTAAACGCGGAATCACGCGCGGTTTAAACGTCGATCCGGGCTTATCTGGGTGGGCCGATCAAAATTCGCGGAAAATGCGAGGTGAGAGAGGGGGAGGGGCGACGCCACTTACGCGGAAACTTACGTGACGAAATAGGGGAGAGAGAGAGAGAGAGAAATAGGAAAAATCCTTCGAAAACATTTTCGCAATGATTAAGCGATTAGCCGATGGTCGAACGGCGATTTCAAGATTCTTTCTTTCATTTTCTTTTGTTATTCTTAGGGATTTGATTCGTTTGATCTGTTTTCTCTCTTTCTCTCTTTTCTTTTTTTTTTTTCTTTTTTTTTTTTTGGTTTCTTTTTCTCGAGGAAAAGGATAGAGACGATGGAGATTCGTTCGTGCATAAATCCGGATCGAGTTTTGTGTTATCGTGAAATGTACGAGTTGGAACGATTTAGATGTAAGTTGGTTATGTAAACGATAAATTTTGTCGGGAGGTTTGTTCGATAAACACAGTGGTCATAAGTCGTGGTAAATTATAAAGAATTGATACGAATGTTTCTGTTTTTTCATCTGTAGAGAGAAATCTGTGTTCGACGACGCGCGTGCAGTGTTTAGATTTTATTGAATTTATCTAAGACCCGACGCATTCTCAATCACGTACCTTATATTAATATTACTTTTTTTTTCTTTTTTTTTTTTTGGAAAACAGAGAATAGCCTTGTTTCGAAAATTTCCATCATTTTTCAATTTATTACTTTTAGATACTTTTAGACAATCGCCCAATATGTAACGAAAAAAATAATAATTCTCTTTTATATTTTTATCGGTTACAGAAGAAGAAATTACAAAAAGTGAAAATTGGAAAAGTCGTTTCATCCCTTGACTATAATTTTTAATTTCTCGATTCGAGTAATATGAAAAAATCGATAATGGATATTGAATAATTTCGCGTAAAAAATTTTTTCCCGAAATTTTGTTTATCTTTTCATCGAAATAAAAATAAATTACGGGATACAATAATTCACAGGATTGAAAATCGTATCTTTTTCGAACACGAACGATTCCCCCACCCCGAAATATCACACAATTGTTTATCAAAATTATCAAGTGCGTTAAATTTTCATCGATCGATTAAATCGTTATCACGTTATGGAGTTATCGATACGATTTTTTCAATTTTTTTGATTCCAAATTAACGAACACGTCTCTAACGTAATTTTTTTCTTTTTTTTTTTATTATTTAACAATCAACGAGATACGATTCGATTCTCGTCGAGAATATATTAATAGAATTCCCATGAGCTAGCTAATAATATCGAATTAATCCGATTACACGGAATTTCATTTTAAACTCGACAAACATCGATTCCCCGATTATTAACCGAGATTTCGCAAATTAAGTGAGAGAATTATTTTTTTTTTTTCCAAGATACGAATTTCACAAATTTCTCCAATAAAAACAAAAAATTTTATTTACTTTCGTTGCGCCGATAAAACGAGGATGAAAGTATAAATTAAATTTAAAAATAGCTCGAACTGAATCATTTGATTTTTACAAAATGATCTTTCGATTTTCCCATCTTTTTTATCTTTTTCAACGATCAATCACGTATATATGAATATAAATAGAAACAAGAAACAAGATAGAAACAAGAAATGCAACGTTCCCATGCAACGTGTAAACATTTTGCTTATCAATGCTTGTAATTTAATATGTATATGTGTGCGTGTGTGTGTGAGAGAGAGAGAGAGCGCATGAATCAATTGCGTTTTTCACACACAAATCGTTTACATCTTTCTTTTATCTTATTCGATTCAATAATCGATGGGAATTGAACGAAATTCGCGTTTCGTTCCATCGAAACGAAATGAAAATCGAGTTTCAATTCATTGACTGTTAATAAACGAAATTATTGAGTTTTAGCTAATCTCGAAAACTGTACTGAAAAAGCAAACACGTGGTGGAGGCAAACGGAGGAAACAGAGGTGGTATCGATTGTTTATAAAAACTTATTAATTATTAAATATTTATCTGATTCGAGGCGAAATAGCATCGAGAAAATTGCGAATAGGTCGAAATGTCACAAGCCGCGTAATTTTAATGATTCGTAATCTCTTGGTGTATTTATTCCTCGTTCGCTAAATTAACTGAGAAAAAAAAATTTACGCTCCTCCGCTCGATACATTAGCTCGATAATAAATATACATAATTCTTTCTTGCATTACCTGTACACATAAGAATTTCATGACGTTTATCATCACGTGATAAAAAAAAGGAAAAAATAAGTAGAGAAGTATCGTGGAATGTTCGCTCGAAAAAGAAAGAAAAAGAAAAAAAGGAGCGGAAGAAAGAAAGGACAATCGAAAAAAAAAAAACAACGTTCGAATGCAAACTTCGTCAAACTAGGACCGAAGACGGTTCCACAGAGTTCCATGATCGACGTGACGCGTTTTTTTTACCCGACTGTCAATCATCGAACGAATGTCGATACTTCGAAACGCCGTTGGATTAAAAACGCCGTCAGGATAGAAACGCAAATTCGAAAAAAAAAAAAGAAGAAAGAAAAGAGAAAAAAGGTAAATAAAAAAAAAAAAGAAGGAAAAAAAACTCACGTCAAACTGTTGCAAAAAGTGGAAGCGAATCGTTTCCAGTTTACAAGCTCGAAACTCCACCTAATCCTGTCTGGAATCAGATCTGGCAGCCAGCCAGGAGAGCAAAAGGAGAAAATGGCGGAAAGAAAAATAAAACGAGGATCAAAGTAGAATTAAACGCGGGGAAAGGATTCGAGTTGGGGGGCGAGACGAGGACGCGTAAACTTTTTTTGATCCATCCGTGGCTGATCCGCGGTGACGGATTAATATTCACGATTTCACGGTCCCTAACGACATTGAAATCGCGTGCAGCCCATCGATTAATCGATACGAAGCGAAGAGGAGAAGTCCCGTTGACCGATTCCTTTCCTTCGGTGCAGGGCCTCAACGCGGAACACGATGAATATTTCACGGATCGATCGATTTCTCCACCACTATTCTCCGTTCTCTCTCTCTTTCTCTCGCGAGGAGCACGAGGACGGCGGTAGAAAGCAGTCTGCTACTAAATATACAATAAGCTCGAGAAACCTAGGAAGGAGAGAGAGAGAGAGAAGAAAAAGTCCTGCTCGATGCACGACTACATCGACCGTAACTGCGAATGTCGAACGATCGAAATATCCTCGTTTCCCCCTCCCCTCTTTCCACCATGCCACCCTTCTTCGCGATTTCGATGGAAGAGATATTTTTAAGATTTTAATTTCTTTTCTCTTTTTTTTAAGGAAAGTTTACGTAGAAAATTTTATATATTCGATCCATTCAATATTCGGATTATAATTTTGATAATAACGATTTTTATTCCTGTTATCTATTTTTTTATGTGTAAAGAAAGAACTGTTGCGTTTACTTTAGTTAATCGTTGATGGGTTTCGCGATGCGAAATTACAGGGAGGAAAAGTAATTGTTAATGATACTTTAGAGATAGTTTCATAAGGTATAATTAATCGAGGGTTTTATTATAGTGTAATCGAGGGATAATAATAAAGGGGGGGAACTTTCTACATTTTCTACAGAGAAATAAATAAATCTGTTGGTTATCTATGGATAATTGAATAATATAGAAAATAGCGGGTTCGTTTCATTATCTATTTCGTTTGATGTTTAAAAATTAACTATTGCATCCTCTATCGTGAACTTCCCTATTACACGTCAGATGGTGAAACACAATCATACGTCACAATAAAAAATAATTAGCGGTCGGATAAATTTGTCAGAGACAAATGAAATTAAACGTTAAGAATGCAAATTTTAGATATTTCCTTAGCATTGTCTTATCATATTTACACGACCACTCCCTTCTTCGATTGTTAGGCGGACAAAAAAAGAGAAGAAAACGAGTAAGTAACAAAAGACCATTTTAGCTTCGAACACGTTGAATCATCATAAGTCGTCTCATAAATTATGTGTCATCATTCGTATGCAATCCAGAAGAAACAATTATTAGATCTTTTCGTTATTTGGAATAATCAATAACTTTCAAATTTCCAAACAATGCAATTTTTTAACCCTAATTTATTCTTTGCATTTTATGCTCAGAAAAAGTGCTTAAGAAAAAGTGAATTATCTATTTATTCAAAGTGAACAATTCGTAACAAAGTAAGTTTCCGTTTGTATCGTATATCGTACCAACTTTCCGCTTAAATAATAATCCTATTTAAATAAAAAATATCGTGTAATTCTATAAAAAAGAAAAAAAAAAAAAAAAAATTAAACATTTCCACACTTAATGCAATATTTTCAAGGAAGAAGCGAAAGACGCGTTAAACGTTAACGATAAAATATTTCTATTAAAAGAAGGATATTTTAATGAAAAGAAGAAACTTTACAAGACTTTTATGTCTTTACTAAAAATGATGAGGATAAATTGTAAAACAATGACGATACCTTTACACTCCCATCGATCGACAATATCACACAGGAACGAACCTAAAAACACGATAATGATAATAATATCGCGAAATATCACGTATTCCTTCTCCTTTTGATCTCGACTCCGCAGCGATCGAGCCGAAACTCGATCGTTACGCTTAAACACCCACGGTACGCGTTATTCAACCTTATCTAAACTAATAGGAAAACAAAAGTAAGCTGCTCGAATACTGGTTCTCGTATCACCCGTACGCTCATGAGAATATACGCGAGGTCATCGCCGCATTGTGACGGCCGAAACGCGATCCTTGCTTTGTTTCGCGTGTTTTCGCGCACGATTCGCGATTTTTCCCCCTCCTCTTTCTTTCTTTTTTTCGGAATACACCGAAAACGTGGAAAGAAATATTATCGTTTGTCGTGGATGCGCCGTGAAAAAGCGCGTCGCGCTTATCTTGCGCAGAATGTTTCCACAACTGTCGACTCGATATAGCCGACAAGAATGGTTTTCGTACCAATCGTGAGAATAGAGGAAAGATGAAATATCGTTGTGACTTTGTTTTCTTTTCTTTCTTTCTTTCTTTTTTTTTTTTCGAAAATTTTGATAATTGTTCGAAAAAAAAAATCAATTTAATAATTTAGAACTTTGCGTTGTAGTAGTACTGTTCGTTCTTAGGAATCTGATGAATTTCTTCGCGAAAGAAAGTATCGCATGGAAACACCATTTTTCTTTTTTTTTTTGCGATTCCTGATAATTATACATTTTTTTTTTTTTTAAATCAATTCATTTAACTTGTAAGTAATTTGTTGCGTTGAATATTCAAAGACGCGATATTGTAATTTGTTCGTCGAGTTTGCAAACCTGTTCTCGGATTGCACAATCGCTGCGTGAGAATTGTGCAATATTTGCAATTCAATCTCACCCTTTTTTTCCTTTTTTCTTTTTTTTCTTCTTTTTTTCAAATTAGGCACGAGTGAGGAAACAAGCGAATAATATCGACGCAACACCTCAACAAGCCCGATCAAACAGTAAAATACATAATGATTTACGATTATTTAAACATCGCTAAAATTTGAAATAAGAATTAAGATTTGCAATTCAACGCGAATGTTATTTATGGAAACTGCTCGTTCTCCATAATATTATCCACTCTCTGTAAAAAAAGTATTAATAACTACTAAGAGTATAAAATAAGAATATTCTAATTACATATTGTAAATTGAAAAAAGGAAAAATAAAAAAAAACGAAGAGAGAGAAAAAAAAAAGAAAAAGAAAAACATCAAAGATCTACGTAATTATTAATGTTTCTGCTTCTCATACCTCGATGGATTCTTCACCACGTCGATCCACAGAAATCGCACGGAATACATCCTGTTTACGGAATAAAGATGCGTTTTGCCTCGAACAGGTGTGTGTGTGTTCTCTCTTTCTCTTTCTCTCTCTATCTCTCCCCCTCTCTCTCTCTCTCTCTCTCTCTGCGCGCAACGTCACGTCAGCGTTCGGTCTTCCGTTTCCTCGCGACCATTTAGAGGACCTCGAAGAAATTTTCATACGTGCTCGTAACTGGACAGAAACGCGTTTCCTCCTCGAAAACGAAAGGTCAATTTCCAATTCTTCCATTCTTTTCTTCTTCTTATTGCACGATCTTCGAACACAAACCTATTCGAACACACACACTCGATCCCGTAGATCGAAAGAGATTCGAAAACACGACGACATTCTCCCTCGCGAAAAAAAGCACGTTCTCTTTAAACCCCGTTTCCTTTCGAACAAACCTGATGGATTAAAAAAATTTCGAGTCGAACTTCGAATTCGATCGATTTCGATCATCGCTTCTCTCATCTTGGTTTCGAAGCAAAAGGAAATACGCGTACGGAAATAAATAAACAGGGGATAGGATAAAGAAGGGGAGAGGGAAGGAGGGGAAAATCGAGTGAACCGTGATCGATATCAAGATTCAGAAAAAAAAAAAAAAAAGGAAGAATAAGGGAAACGCATTATCGTGATTTATAATAGTTATTGCACTGATTCGCTGGCCTACCGCATCGTCGTTAGATTATATTATACACGCGCCGACTTGGCTATCTCCGATGCGTTTGGCGCGGCCGACACGCGCTCTCGATATCGCGTTATATGTACGTCGATGCGCGTGATAGGGATTGGGTAAGAGGTCTGTGAACACGCGTAATACGTAGGAGCAGGCTACGCAGGGACGACAGGCCGTTCGCCAATGAGATACGCGATAATCTGTTCCCGTTAACGCGATGTAATTAACCGGAGCCTCGGTCTCGGATGAAACGGAACGAGGTCGAAAGGTGGAAAGATATTTAGCAGCATCGATATAGATAGACCCCACGTGCGAAGGATGAGTATCCTGCGCAGGGAGTCGAAGATCGAACGAAGCTTTGGAAACTTAATAATCGAAGAGAAAACTTTGGAACAATATCTAGGAGAGAAGAAACGAAGATTCGGAGAATTAAATCCTGTTTAAAGAGAAACTGTTTAGAAGATATTTGTTAGAAGAATTTAAATTAGGATAAGGATAAAATCTCGAAGGAAGAGTCAATCAAGGAGAAAGAACGAATATCTTTTTTAAGATATTTAGTCCAGATTTAAATTAGATATTTTAAAGGATACATCCTTTGAGAGTGTGATTCGAGAAAATTGTATCAAAAGCGTTCACGGTTAAATGAAACGAAGGATCGCACATTCATAATTCTTCTCGACGAATGGAAATAAACTCGATCCCGGCCAAAGAAAAACCTTTGACATATCAATTAATTCTGCGAGAGAATCGAATACCTTGAAAGCGTTTTGCCGTAAGAAAGAAGCGAAAAGTTTTTCTGGACTGGATCTGCGCGTGGACGTAGTACGACTAAATATGTTCGGTAACTCTCCTCGACGAGTTTCGCCGAGCGAATATAAACAGAAGCGCGAAATCCAACGAGCCGAGGTCGTCCGTAACGAACCGCCGCGTACGGGATAACAGAGCCGAGGAACGAAATACACGGACGCGCGCCACGAAGGGAATGCGAAAACAATTCGGGAAGGTTACGACGCACCGAAGATTCCGACACGCTCGAGTAAACTCGAGTCCGGCAGCCGTTGCTTCTTCGAGAAAAATTTCTTCAAAGAACGCTATACTATACGTCGACGTGTGTTTTGAACCACGAGAGAACGTCCACGACGAGCGCACTCGACGATCCTCCGTTTAAGAACGTGGACGTTTCTTGTCGCTAAACCCTCCCACGAATCCCGTACCCTACCTCGTCGTCAGTCCTAACCCAACCCCCCTCCCCGAGCCCCCTTGTGTCGCCCTTTTTCTCGCGCGTGTTTACGTGTGTATGTGAACGTGTGTATGCGTGTATGTGTGTATACGTGTGTGTCTGTGCGCGCATATGTGTATTCTTTTTTCTTTTTTTCTTCGTAAATCGTTTTATCGTCGGCGCGCGCGAATCCCAACACCCCTCCCCTTGTCAACTGTATAAAATATTCTCAATCGTATCAACAACAGTCACATCGTACATCGTACAACGTTATTACATTATTACAATAGTTTATAGTTAATCGTAATCAATATAATATTCACAGCATTTTATGAAAATCTCTTAAAAGCACCAACCGTGGCGGCTCAAATTTTTTTTTTCTTTCTCTCTTCTCTCTCTTCCATTCGTCCTCTTTCTTTCTTTCTTTCTTTCTTTCTTCCTTCCTTCCTTCCTTTCTTTTTCTTTCTTTCTTTCTCTCTCACTCTATCATTTCAACGTCCGTTTTTTTTTTAATTTTCTTTTTATCTCTTTTTTAATTTGTATCTCGATCTAAAAATCTCGATCTTCCATCTTCATCGTCCTCTTCTTTAATCGTGTTCTTCTTATTCTTCTCTTCTTTGTCTCCCTTTCTCTCCCATCCTCTCACTCTTTCTCCCTTTCTCTCTAACCTTTCTCTCACTCTCTTTCTCTCTCTCTCTTTCTCTCTCTCTTTCTCTCTCTCTCTCTCTTTCTTTCTCTCTCACTTTCTTCCTCTCACTCACATATATATATATATACCTTTAATAATTTATCGATATATATATAATATATATATATGTATATATAAGCTAAACGTTTCGTCTTAAAGCACTGATTAAACGAGGGAGCTCGTTTTAACGTGTCCCTCCCTCTGAACACGCGTTTACCAACCATCCTAACCAAAATCACAGGACTAACTAGAAACACCGCCGGCTTTTTGCCTCGTCGCTCAGTGGGGATCGATGAACGGGAGGTGTACACCCTCCGTGGAGACGAACGAAAAGACAGGAGAGAGCAGGAACGATAGCAGGGAGAGATAACGGGCACGGGGACCACGCGTGGGCAACGGAGGAGGCGCACGAACGTTTCTCGGCCGTTTA